>NC_143511.1:53127224-54327224 GCF_031878675.1 Megascapheus bottae
GTGGCACAAAAGGACCTTAGACTCTTATCTCCAATTAACCTCTAGAAAAAGGGAAGTGGGGCTTGGCTAAAGCGTGGTAGCATTGAGATGAAGAGATCAGGACAGCACCCAGGCTAAGTTCAAGCTCCATCACACACACACACACACACACACACACACACACACACACACACACACAAAAGATAGCTGTTATTTGTCAATGTATGATTATAGGTAAGTGTAAAAGAAACTTCACAAGTATTAAAGGAGGAAATTAATAAATTTATAATGCAAGCTATAGAATAGTCCATTATGTTCAACAATGGAAAAAATGGACGATAGATGAAGAGGAGCTAATAAATGAAGATGAACAGTATTGCTTATACTTTTGAAGAAAGATTTTTCTAAAACTTCACATAGACTTCAATTGCAAGTTCTTTCAGACCCTAGAAATTATAACTACAAAAATTTATTTCCAAGTGAAACACTTTAAAGACATGAATAACTTACATTTCAAACATTTCTAAAAAATTTTTGAAAGCACAAAAGTGAACTTGAAACACAGCCAGATCTTAGATGGAGGAATTATAATTTTATAAACTTTTAAAAATATAATCTACACATTTCACTGACCTAAATTTTAACATGTATTTTTTTCTTATAATTATACAAACAAATGTAATGTTTACATAAAGAAAATATTGAAAGATACCTTACCAGAAAGTCTTTGGGAAACCATAGAATGCTAATTGAGGAGTATTTATGTATGGTACACTCAAAGATATGGAAATACTTTAAAATTCATGGTAAATGACACTACAGTGTGAGTGACAGGTGAAAAATCAAGGAAAAATTTAGAAAAAAATAAAATGCATAAACAAAAGTAAATTCATGTGAAAATTTTGTAGAGTTATAACTTTTCTAATATCAAGATGAATATGTTTAATTATACGTTGGTGAATAACCATTATATCTGCTCAGTGAAAATTCTTTGGAACACTGCTGGCTTAAGTTCAACTCTTATTTCAAAAAATTCTAATCATAAAACATTTCTTCGGGGCCGGGAGTTTGGCCTAGTGGTAGAGCGCTTGCCTAGCACGCACGAAGACCCGGGTTCGATTCCTCGGTACCACATACATAGAGAAAAGCTGGAAGTGGTGCTGAGGCTCAAGTGGTGGAGCTCTAGCCTTGAGAAAGTCCACGGACAGTGCTCAGACCCTGAGCACAAGCCCAGGACTGGCAAAAAAAAAAAGAAGAAGAAGCACAAGGGGCCGGGAGTTTGGCCTAGTGGTTAAAGTGCTTGCCTAGCATGCACGAAGACCCGGGTTCGATTCCTCGGTACCACATACATAGAAAAAAGCCAGAAGTGGTGCTGAGGCTCAAGTGGTAGAGCTCTAACCTTGAAAAAGTCCAAGGACAGTGCTCACGCCCTGAGCTTAAGCCCAGGACTGGCAAAAAAAAAAAAAACAACAAAAAAAAAACATTTCTTCTAGGAAGTCTACATTTTGAAATATTTAGATATCTAAATATTAGACTATGATATTGTTTTCATAATTTAAGGCTTATGTGAGTATCTTTATTGCTCATACTAGGAAAATACTGGAACCAAAGAAATACTTAAGTGACATGTATGTCTATCCATGAAATAGATTAGTACAATATCACTAAAATTAACAAGCTAACTATCTTTTTACATGTAGCTATTTAAAATTTATACTGTTAACTGAGGAAAAACACGTTACATGTTGTATTTAAAGAAAAAAAACTAATATAGTCATAGATGTCTCTGTTTTTATAGTATCTCTAAATACTGTGGTAAATTCTTCCCTCTGAAGAGAAATTTTCACTATGTACTTTTGTACTTTTTAAAAATCAATTATACAGTTTTCCTATTTAAAAAGAAAATGTTTAGAAAAACATAGGTTACATGGTTTCCCTCATCTGTGGTGACTAGAATGTGTCTATAAATCTACAAGTAAGCACAGTGGATGGTAAAAGAAAAAAAAACACTGTGACATGATAAATTTTGCAGGAATCTACACACACAAACTGAAGGAGGATAATCTTAGAGAGAATCACAAAGGCTCAATAGATATAAATTAATATTTATTGAAATGAACTCCAAGGAAGAGAAATAAAAGGTTTTGTTTTCCTTTGTTGCTGTTGTAGTTCCCTTTTCCTTTTGTCATATAAATTCATTTATCTGTCTTCGAGAGGTTAAGGGGTACACAAATGGTGTCCAAAAAAAGGTACACAAATGTAGCAGTTGTACTCACAACACACTATGTTGAAAATGAACTATACAGTGTGTGGGTGGTAATATGAGGGAAAAACTGAAAGAGAGTTAGGGAAGAGGTGACTGTATTCACAAAAAAATGCATTGTTTATCTGACTTATGTAACTGTAACCTACCTGTATGCCACCTTTACAAAAATAATAAATATATATTTAAATATTTGAAAGAGAGAATATCAGTAGCCAAGTAAGTAAGGTTTGGCATCCATTACTATTATGATATAATGCTAACATTGGGCTAGATTTGGGACACAGTTGAGGATATTTCAAAGGCTGAAGCTTTTTATTTGTTCTAAGTACAAATATATATATATATATGTACATATATATATAAGCTCTAACACTTCTATGTAATATGTAACCTGAATGAGAAATTGCTTTGATGATGTATTAAGCTATACATCATCAGAGCCAGCCGCCAGTCTGATGATGTATTAGTGCAATAAATCTCAAGGTGTGACACATTGAAGAAGTATTACTCAAAGGAAAATGGTCTCCAAGTTAAAAACTGATCCAACATAAAATTCAAAGGGAAAACGATAGAGAAACAATTTATCTATTGCCAAGAAGTGATATGCAATCAAAGATGTCCTCCCAGGACATGCTTAGTTTAAGCATTACAACTTCAGTAATCTCTGGGGAAATCAAGCTCTGTGCTTTTTCTCCAACTTCTAACAACTATCCTGCAGATAACTGCCTAAGATCATAACAAAATAGTATCACAGGCAAAGAAAGGTAAAATGACCAATAGAATTTTAAGAAGATTGAGCAGAACTTTGGACCTTGTAGCCATTCTAGAACATACCTGCAGTCTATTTGAGGAGTCTAACTTGAGGGCTCATGAGCTGTACACTGAAAAGAAGTTGCAGATAAGCCAAGAAAAAAAAAGTGGCGGGTGCAGAAATGAAGGGCAATTACATTGCACATTTTAGTTCAAAAGCAGGTTAGGGACATTTGCTGACTAGAAACTGATACAAGTAAGGAAATTTTTTTACTGGGTGGATTTGACTAGTGTCATGTACTAATCATATAATTTTAGAAATTTCAAAATAAGCTGCTGGGGTAAAATAAGAAAGAGCAACTTGGTTAGAAATGGAAACTTCCTCAGAGTGGTTTTTTTTTTTCCTATTTAAGGCTTTGAATAAATTTTTCACATTAAACTTTCTTTAGCTTAATTTTTAGGTTTAAACATCTTTTAGTGAATACAAAATTTTGTCTCTTTATATGCCATCCACTGTAAGAAATGGGAACCTTTCCCAAGCAATTCATTTGTTCAGGAATTGAGTAGATATTAAATACTAACTGCTATGTGGTGGGTATTGTAATCAGCACTGAAGACATAAAGTAAACAAAATAGACACAAGAGCCTTTTCCCATTGCTCTCACTACTTTTGTCTTTTTGTATCCTTTATATAATAGTATCATTTAGTCATTTATTGTTTAGCTCATGTTTCCATGATTCATTATTCACCATGTGTAAATGGCTCCAAAGTGTGATCTCTCTGCTATCCCAACTCTGTGGAACCTCAGAAGATAAAGGGTCTTCAACATTTTCACTTTGGAATGGGCCCAATATGAACCTACATAGATCAAGCAGCTCTGTTCTTCAAGCTCTGTTGTTTATCAGCTTATGTATATACCAGACTTAAGCCTTCCATGTTACTTTACTTTTATTGTTTTTAAGCAGTTGTACCAAGGAATTGCCAATTAACAGTTTATAACATTTTGATCAATGCCACTCTTTTCAATACTCATCCATCTCACCACTATTCATCTTTTTCCTCATCCTTTTTTTAATTTTGGAGGACACACGAGTCCTTAACATCATTCTACCCCTTTCTCCTCTTCATCTTCCCTTTTCTCTTTGACACCACATCACCACTTTTGAGACTTTTCATCCCCTCTTGGTATTAATTTTGTTGTCTTTCTAAGGAATTACAATATTTGAGTTCTCTCTTGAATCTGGTCATATTTATGTTAATATAGTAGTGTACATTTACACCCAATGTATTTACTGATAAATTTATAATGTAAATATAACCTCTTTATATAAGGGAAACATGTGTCTCTTATCTCTCTGGGCCTTACTTTCCTTAATATAATTTTTCCTGGATTTTCTCTTCCTTTACAAATGGTACAATATTATTATTTCTAATGGAGGAGTAACATTATATAGAAGTCTTTTCATTTTTTTAATAATGTATCCATTTACACTTGAATATCTGTAGAATTATGACACTCATTTGGCATACAACCTATCTTGTCTTGTTTTGTTCTTTACTTTTTACAATTTACTCTATTCCCAAGTAAAAACAACTTTTTGAGTATGTCTATGCATTCCCTCCTTCCTAACCCAGAACCTTGCAACAATTTTCCAGTGTCTCACTCCTATAATCCTAGCTGCTCAGGAGGTTGACAATTGATCACAGTTGAAAGCCAGCCCTACCCCACTGCTGGCAGGAAAGCCTAAAATGAGAATCTCTAACTTTTTAATTTCAACCTTTTAACAAGTACATAGGTTAAAAAGGGTTTTTTCTTGTTGAATCTGGGTGAAGTATTGTAAGAAATAAAGAAGAAAACTAGCAGGTAGCTAGTGGTGCAGATAGCAAGGCTTTGGTTGCAAGGGTGATTTCTTGAAGGATTAGAATAAGGAACCCTTGTAGTCAGGACTAGATAATGAAATTGTAGATTCTCTTGGATTATTTTAAAGAAATAAACTTAATACAAATATTAATTACCTTTTTCACATACGTATCACTTTTCACTGCCCCCTCCCTTTTTAGGTTTCATTTGAAAATCTAATTAAAGAGCAAGGCAGTTTTAATTATAATATTGATTTTACTTCTTTACTAGGAGTGGGACTAATTCAATTAGTTCTAATTATGTGTATAGAGTACTCAGAATCATCTTTCAGGATGTTGGCCCATTCATTTCATACCACTCTTCTTCACATCCCTGAGAGGCAAATTAAGGCACAGAAAGTCTCAGATTCTGTGTGCTTTTAGTAAAGGAAAATAAAGATGAGAGAAAACAGTATGATAATAATTTGACAAAAATTTGACAGTGGTTTTCCTGACACAAAACTTTGCAAATCACTTTTACTCAGCTTTTAAAATTAGCAACCCCAGCAGGGTTTAAAGAACATTTAGAATAAGCAAGAGGAAGATTAATGATACAGAAACAAAGAAAGAAATGACATTCAAGGAGAGATCAGCAGAAGATGGCGGCAGTTCAGTGTGAGTCTTTCTGAGCTCTCGCCAAGATACCAGCTCCAGCAAAGTAGGGGAAAGTTCACACCCAAAGACTGACCTAAGAAAGCTTTAGCATCACAGAGATCTCAGTCAGAGAGGAGAAAGGCAGAAAACCAGAGCAAGGAGACCTTGTGAAGCAGCGCCAGCCACTCGGAGCTGTGGAGACAAATCCTCCCTCCAGAACCTGAGCAGACAGAGCTTCTTGGCAGCACAGACCTGCGGGCTCTAGACAGAGTCACACAGAGCCTGGGTGAGCCCAGAGCCGACACCTGGCCATGGCACGGACCTGCCAGCTTCACGGAAGCGGAGAATCCAGCAATTTGTGAGTAACTCCATGGAGAAGTTTCCACTTCTGCTCCAAAAACAGCATTGGGAAGGAATCCTCTCCCCCAGCAGGCAACAGCAGAGCTATCTTGACTGCTGGCAAAGACCCGGCCAAACCAACTGAAGCTGAGAAGAGGTGCTGGCAGTGCCATCATTCAAAAGGGCAAAGGTTTTCCCAGAAGCAGCTTAACCAGACTTCTGCCCCTGTGCTAGCAGAAGTTCCTCCTCTTGGGTGGGGCTGCACTCCAGTTATACCGAGCCACTCCAGGCTCTGCCGGTTTTTTGCTTTTCTATCCAATCAAGAAAACTGATCAGAAAAATCGCAAAGCCAAATAGCAAGAGAAAGACAATTTTGGAAGAGATTGGAGGACAAATATAGTGGAGACAAGCTTCCTATCGCATCCCCCCCACAAAAAAAAAAAACAAACTGAAGAATATCTCCCTCTTTTTTTTAACCTTTTCTATTTTCATGTTTATGTGTTCTTATTTTTTTTTGCCATTTTACCTCAACCTTTTTCTTTCTTTAATGTTATGAATCTCTCCATTCCATACAACCCCTCTCTCCTTCTCCCATTGTGGTCATTCCTAGGAACACAGTGACAACACTGGGTACAGACTGGAAACAAATGATATTTTTATTGATACACTCATGAGATTTTTAATCTTTTGGTTCTTAACCCTAGTAATTCTTGTCTAAGAACTCACAATTCTGTGAGATCTCCCCCCGACCTTTTTTCTTGTTTTTCTTTTCTTTTTTTATTTTTACTTTTTAAAATTTTTATCATTGATTTATCCTATATATACCTTCCTCTTTTCTGTGTATTGCTTTATATATTCTTCTTATTGCTCTTCTTATTTTCACAAGATTTATCTTATTTTTTCTAAATTTTGTACTTAACTATTTTACCCTTCTATTACCTTAGGTCAGTTATCCCTTTTCTTCGTTACTATATTAATCTTACACTTCTACATTACTCTTTTCTTACCTCCTCTCTTGTCTTTCATATTATTTTTCTATCTTGCTCCTCTGTTCATTCTGCAATTTTTAGAATGCAGGGAACTACAGTTGATGGTTGTTGAGTAATACTGTATATCTAGGTGGTCGATTATACTGTAGGTCCACAGGGACTAAAATTCAGTACAGAATGGATTGGGGGGGTGGTCATAAAACAGTGACTGGCAGTGGTATTAGATTTGTCTGTAAGTACACAAAAAGAGAGAGAGAATGAAAATACAAATCTAAAATTGTGAATATCTATTGTCTGGCCAGCTAAAGAGCTCTAGGTTGGCTATATCTTAAAATTGTAATCTTGTGCAGTATTAATCTTGCTCCCATTTTCAAATGGGCAGAACAAGAAACTCAAGAAAAATGGCAAATCAAGGAATAGCATCTCCCACCCAATATAAACAGCCAATGAAGCAGTCAATGGCAAAACTAGAGGAGAGTCTTCTAAGTGCTATACACATGCAATTGGTAAACATGATTAATGAAAAGTTTGAAAAAGTACAGAAAGAGATACAAGAGGAAGATATATCTAAATGAGATGAAAGCATAAAGAAGGTGATACGTGAACGTGCAGAAGCCATAAAGGAGGCCATAAGAAAGGATTTACGTGAACATGAGGAAGCTAGAGAAAGAAAAATGGTCAAATTTATAGAATCCACAAACAAAAAACTGGCCGAATTCCAACGAATGTCCGATGAGAGTAAAGCTGCTGACCTAACCACTCAAATGGAAATCAAGGAGTTAAAGAAGTCCATATACAATCTAAAACAAGAGATTCAAGGCATCAAAAATGAGCAAAATTTACTTTCACTGAAACCACACATAGAACGAAACACAGTGATTATTGGTAATTTTAACACATCGCACCCACCGATGGACAGATCAACCAGGAAAAAACTCAACAGAGAAACCTTAGATTTGAACAACTGTATAGACCAACTAGACCTAACAGACATCTGCAGATTATTTCACACAGCAACATCACAATGTACTTTTATTTTCAGCAGCACATGGAACATTTTCCAAATTACAGCACATTGTAGGGCATAAAACAAACCTGTGCAGATTCAGAAACACTGAAATTATTCCCTGCATTCTCTCAGACCACAAGGGCATCAAATTGGAACTGAACACCAGTTTCCACCAAAAAAGACCCTGTGAATCATGGAGATTGAACAACACTTTGTTGAATCACCGATGGGTCATCGAGGAGATCAGAACAGAAATTCAACAGTTTATGAAATTTAACAAAAAGGAGTACACAAATTATGAGCTCCTTTGGGACAAAGCAAAGGTAATAATCAGAGGAAAATTTATACCTCTGAGGGCCTACATTAACAAACTGGAAAAATCTCAAACCAACAATTTAATGTGTCACCTTAAGTTCTTGGAAAAAGAGCGACAAACCAACCCTAATCCCAATAGAAGGAAGCAAATTATTAAAATCAAAGCAGAATTAAATGAATTGGAGCCCAAAAAACCTATAGAATGAATCAACAAAACAAGAATCAGGAAGCTGATGCTTTGAAAAATATTAACAAAATTGACAGGCCGTTAGCAAATCTTACCAAAACTAAAGGAGGGAGCACACCCAAATAAACAAAATCACAGACGAAAATGGTAAAATCACTACAGAAATTACCAAGATCCAGAGTATCATGAGGGAATACTTCTCAAACCTTTACGCCAACAAATTTGAGAATCTAGAAGAAATGGATGTATTCCTAGCCAATATTAACATACCCACACTGAACCAAGAAGACCTAATCCAACTAAACAGGCCTATTTCAAGCACTGAAATAGAAATGGCAATAAGAGACCTTCCACCCAAGAAAAGCCAAATTCTATAAGCTGAATTCTATAAGGTCTTCAAAGCAGAGCTCACACCAATACTCCTCAAGCTCTTCAATGAAATACAAAACAAAGACTCTTTGCCAAACTCATTCTCCAAAGCCACTATAGCCCTCATCCCAAAACCAGACAGAGATTCATAAAAGAAAGAGAACTATTGATGCATTACTTTGATGAATACTGATGCAAAACAAAATACTGGCCAACCATCTAAAACAACTCATCAAAAAAATTATACACTATGATCAAACAGGATTCATCACAGGAATGCAAAGCTGGTTCAACATACACAAATCAATATAATTCAACACATCAACAGGAGTAAAGACAAAAATCACATGATTGTCTCAATAGATGCAGAAAAGGCATTTGACAAGATCCAACACCCCTTTATGTTAAAAGCTCTGGAGAAACTAGGAATCCATGGAACATTCCTCAGTATAATAAAGGCTGTGTATGACAAACCCACAGCTAGCATTATACTTAATGGAGAAAAGCTAAAGCCATTCCCTCTAAAATCAGGAATGAGACAAGGATGCCCACTCTCTCCACTCCTCATGAACACAGTATTAGAATTCCTAGCCAGAGTAATAAGGCAAGAAGCAAGCATAAAAGGGATCCAAAGAGGGAAAGAGGAAGTAAAACTTTCCCTCTTTGCAGATGACATAATTCTGTATTTAAAGAATCCTATAGACTCCACTCCCAAGCTTCTTGAGCTGATTCAAAATTTTCAAGGTAGCACTCAAATATCAACTTCCTTGCTATACGCCAACAATGAGAAGAATAGGAAACAATCAGGAAAGCAACTCCTTTTGCAATAGCCTCAAAGAAAATAAAGTACCTAGGAATTAATTTAACTAATAATGTAAAAGACCTTCTTGATGAAAATTTGAAAACCCTGAAAAAGAAAATTAAAACAGTATTGAGGACATGTTAAAACCTCCCATGCTCCTGGATTGCAACAATTAAAATCATGAAAGTGGTAATATTGCCAATGGCTATCTACAAATTCAACGCAATACCTATGAATATCCCATGTCATTGTTTAAAGAAATAGAAGAGGCAATCCAAAATTTCATATGGAATAATAAAAGACCACATATAGCATAAATAATTCTCGGTAGAAAGAACAGGGCAGGAGGGATTTCAATACCAAACTTTACACTCTATTACAGAGCTATAGTGAACAAAAAGGCTTGATACTGGCACAAGAACAGGCCTGAAGGCCAACAGAATAGAACTGAGGGCTCAGATATTATCCCACAGACCTTTGATCACCTAATCTTTGATAAGGGATACTAAAAAATAGAATGGAAGAAAGATAGCCTCTTCAACAAGTGGTGCCGGCAGAACCGGTTAAGCACCTGCAGAAAACTAAAGTTGGATCCTTCTTTGTCACTCTGCACCATGATAAACTCCAAATGGGTCAAAGACCTTGAGCTAAAAGCAGATGCACTGAAAACTTTATAAGAAAGTATAGGAGATACACTAGGTCTCCTTGGCACAGGACAAAACTTTCTTAATAAGAACCAAGAAACACACAAATCATAGAAAGTCTGGATAAGTGAGACTGCATTAAACTGCAGAGCTTCTGTATGGCAAAGGTCATAGCTAGCAAATTAACTAGAAGGCCTACAGAGTGGGAGAAGATCTTCACTAACCATACAATGGACAAAGGCCTCATCTCTAAAATATATCTATAGCTAAAAAGAATTGAATCACTCCAAAACTAATCTTCAAAGAAACAACCATCCCATTAAAAGATGGGCCAAAGACTTAAAGAGAGTCTTCTCTGAAGAATTAAGAATGGCCTATAGATACATGAAGAAATGCTCGACATCTGTGGCCATAAAGAAATGCAAATCAAAACAACTCTAAGACCTCCCTCAGTACAGTTAGAATGGCCATGATCAAGAAATCTAACAACAACAGATACTGGCAGGGATGTGGCCAGGAGGGATCACTGTTCCACTGTTGGTGGGACTGCAAACTCATTCAACCACTATGGAAAAAGTATGGCAGTTCCTCAATAGACTAAATATAGACCTCCCCTATGACTCAACAATTCCACTACTTGGCATTTATCCAATCATTCAGAAACAAGGACATACTAAATCTATTAGCACAACGATGTTCATTGCAGCACTATTTACCATAGAAAAGATATGGAACCAACCCAGATGCCCCTCAGTTGATGAGTGGATCAACAAGTTGTTTTTT
Organism: Megascapheus bottae; assembly: GCF_031878675.1. Classification (NCBI taxonomy): domain Eukaryota; kingdom Metazoa; phylum Chordata; class Mammalia; order Rodentia; family Geomyidae; genus Megascapheus; species Megascapheus bottae. Next base: position 53,138,151 of record NC_143511.1, read on the forward strand.
TTATACACAAGGGAATTCTATGCTGCTGTCAGAAAGAATAACACTGCCCCATTTGTAAGGAAATGGAAAGGCTTAGAAAAAATTATATTAAGTTAAGTAAGCCAGACTCAAAGTACATAGGCACAATGGTTTCCCTTATTTGTCATAATCAGTAGAAACCTTGGGCCCTCCTAGTAGAGATTTACAATAGAGCAAAACCTAGATACATAAGGCCATATCCTATGACGCTAAATGTAAGGACCCCCAGGATGTAGAAACAAAACCATTTATGAGTGATAGTTGTCCTTGATGTACTGTTATCTTTCATCCCATTTGCTATCCCTTAGCTATCTCATATTGTTACAGTATTTCACCTTGTTATCTAATATATTAGATATATGTGTATCTGGTCATTTGAAATCAGATAGGAAAGGGTGGAAAACAAGATGAGGGGGTGGGGATGGGTGTGGAATAGGGACCAAGACATGAGAAAGGGTATCAATATATATGAAGTAATGTACCTTCTATCTGGTGAATATAATGTAACTCTTCTGTTAATTACAATAAAAATATATGAAAAAAAGAAAAAAAAGAGTGACACTATAGATTCCCATCAAGAGGGAGCAAAAGTGCTCTGCACAGAAATGAGACACACAAGAGCACAAAGTACTTCACCAGGTAACTTCCCTGGATAACAAAAGCTACTAATTGCTGCAAGGAACAGTGTCCATAGGAGAAGTACATCCCAAAGAGAGGCCCCAGGGTCACCAGGGGTCAGAGGCTTGAAGACCTAGGTCCTGGCTCTGACCCTATTAAATCTTTGAAGTTGCTCCACCCACCACACTGACTCTGCTTCCCATACAACCGCTGCAAGCAAGCTGTGATTAAAAGCTGGTTTCTGCTAGGAACAAGGCTCATGTTAAAAAAGTAAACAAAAAACAAGATCTCACTTAAAAAAACGAAATGATATTCAGTAGCAACAACTATTTTTAATTTTAAAATCCAAGCTAAGAAATGGAGCTGTGGCTCAAAGTGGTAGAGGACTATTCTTGAGCAAAAAAACTCATGGACCACACCCAAGCCCTGACTTTACCTCCTACAATTGAAAAAAACTTGAGCTAATTGACATAAAATCGAAAAGGTCATATGACAAAACCAGAGGAAATATTAAAGAAAATTTTATTAGGTAATTAAAAAGGCAATATGGACTTTATACAAAGCTGTTATAAAAGATACAATTCATTCTGACTACAAATCTGCTGAAGCAAAGAATAGAATGGAGACTTTACCAAATGGCTTTACTGAAAAGAGAAACAAATCTTCCCTCCTATCTTCATGAGGCGAGGTGGTTTTGCAATTTAAAGGAAGTTGTCCTCAGATTTTAGGCTTTTCATCTCACAGAAACTGGGAAGTAGAGATATAATCTTCCTTGATGATTCTATTTCAAAGGGATGGCAACTGAGTCTTAAAGAAAGACAGTCCTGAATCCTAGGTATAAAACTGGTAAAGGTTTTTCAAAAGGTTTTGAAAGCTATGGAACAGAGAAAGAATTAACAAGTCACCCAAAGTTTCCTAAAGGAAGACAAAGGAACTCAGGATCTGAGAGTATAAGATGAAACTTGTATAATGTACAGCTATATTGAGAGTAACTGACAGAGAGTGCTTTATAAAAGGGGATTGTGTATCATTATATGTAAAAATGTAAAGGAAATTTTAAAAATAATAAAGTATTAACAGTGAAATATTTACTAGTATTTACCTTAGTTTGTTCATGTTTATATCTAACGTGTGGCTTTATAACTCTATGGTGTTATTCTGTACAAAGGCAGAAGGTATGAGGAAAGTCATTGCTGCCATGATCTCTGACTTGCTGTGAGATTTCAAAAAAGTAAAGTTTGTCTGATCCTATTACCTCATTTATAAAATGAAAGATTTGGAAAGACATGGCCTTGGTGGTTTTCTCAAGTCTCTTATAGAATTTATATTTTACACGTCTGCATTTGTAGTCTGTGTAGAAATGGAGATCATATTTTTTTAAGTGCTATTTGTAAACTAAAATTGTTACCAGCATAACTTAATGAAAACCTTGGGTCATTAGATCCTTCTCTACAAACAATCAAATGGTAAATTAAAACAAGAATTAGGTAACATATTTACAATGATATTCACCCTTCTTGTACAACAATCACAAAAAAATCAAAACATTACAAATCCTTTCCTTCTAGCACAATTTAATTCATTAAACTTTAGGTTAAGCAAAATTTAATGTAATCTAACGTTTCTCTAACTCCTGGAGTACTGATGAATCAAAAATGTGGTCATAAATTCAATTTATATACTATAATACTAATAAATACAGGGGCGGGGTGGGTGGGGAGGTGTGGGTGAGAATGTCAACATGGCTGACACTGATCAACACAGATAGTATTCATAAACTGTTTGCTAAACTACAATGCCTTTGTACAATAACATAGAGACATTTTTAAAAGATTCCTGTAGTCTTACAGTAGCTACTTAAGAGAATGACTTTGAGACACTATTCCTTTACTTTCTATATATACTGAGACGTATAACTAGCAAAATTTAATCTGGAAGAGTCTCATCATATTACTAAATTATTTTGGAATATTCTTAGTCCCAAAGTCACTGCTATCATATTTATTAAATAATATATTGTGTTATATGTATACTGTATGATACATAACACATACAATATGTGTGTTATCTACTATGATATGTATGTGCTTACATAATCTCAGTTTGATCATCTTATCCACTTTCATTTGAAATTATTAATAGCCCAAAATTTATTAGGTCATTTAAATATATAAAAATATCTAGGAGAGACAATATATTAGCTTCCCCTCATGATTTAGAATTCATGAGTCTATGGGAACAGAAAACAATGGAACAATGTGTGTTATTTTAACCCTTAGAGCAAAGGAGACTTTGATAAACAAAATACCTTAAAAAGTCTATAAATTCTTGTGGGGCACGCGTCACATCAAGGAAATGAAATGCTGTAAAAGGCCTACCTCGTGGTCCAGTGCTCACTTCCTGGTTTTGGAGCCCAACCTGCCCGTCACCTGGTTGGAAGGCTTGACTGGTTTGTGATGTCTACCTCTGAGATTGGCCCCGCACACTTCCGCACTCTGACAGCACACCCATCTCACCTTTGTGCTGATTGGCTCCTGAATCCTATTTTAGCCCAATGTACTTCCAGAATAAATGCGTCTTGCTGTGACAGTCTCCCTGGCCCGTCTGTGTCTTCCCTCTGGTGAGGAAGGGCTGAGTGAAGGCGGCCATTCGGCCCCCTAACCTTTCTCGGTCTCGTCTTAGTCGGGGCGTAAAAACCCCGACAAATTCTATTTTAGAATACACAAATTAGTAACTATTTACTTTTATCACCCATGTCAATTTGTACTCTAAGAAAATTATTATATTGGGTATGGTAATACATACTTGCACCTGGGTGACTGAAGTAAGAAGATTTTTACACTTAAGGTCAGTATAGTCTGTATATAGTGTAGGCTGTATAATGTCTCCAACCCATAATTTTTTATAGCTAATGGAAATTAGACAGTCATGGACTTTATTTCCCTAGCTGACTTGGAACCTTCAACCTCCGATGTCATCTTCCTGAGTAGACAGGATTACAGAATGACCCCTTGATACCTGGTGTGAACATTTCTTACAAAAAATGTACTCAGGATTTAATTGTGGTAGCTATGATACACAAGTATGAAAGCTACTTTTGTTTTCTTTCTGTTTTGCTAGAGGTTTCCTTGCTAAAGTCTATAATTAGTCTATATTTCGCTAATTCCACTGAACTGCTTTATATGTATGTATTTCCACATAACAATGGAAGACTCAGTCTTTGCTTTGGAATAATCATGTATTATTCTCCTTTGTTTAAAATAGAATCTTCCCCAGGTTTTCGCGTTTATTCATATTATTGCAAGAAAACCTGTCTAGCCTATCACCTTTATGCAATATGTTAGCTTGGATGGAGATTTATAATATGTTTGCTATAGATTTTCTTCCTTGTTGTGATATGTGGTAGTTTTGATACCCAGAGGAGGTGATCTGACAGTTTCACAACTCTTTACAAACTCAGAAAAAATTATTTTCCTAAAGCATCCTAGTATTCTCACTTTTTCAGACCAAGTAATTCTGCTAAACTAATCCCGGCAATGACATGAGTAAATTCTTAGGCTCACCTTTCCCAATTTCCAACTTAGCAACAGCATAAACATTTCTACCCATTATAATACCAAGTTACATACAAAATTTATGGAAGAGTAGAGAGAAGAAAAGCATTTGTTATGATTTCGGAAGGACTTAGACACAGAAAAGAGAAGGCTTTGGACCTTGTAAAGGTGTTTACTTTTTGCAAAACAAATAGATTTGAGGTTAAGAATTCAAAGTTATGATGAATACATTATAATATCTTACTGTCTTTCCATGGAGAGCATACTATTGTCTTCTTAAAAATTAATTCTTACTTCAAAGAGTGAAAATTCCCTCTCAGACTTGGAAAATAATTGATCAATGGAAGTGTTGCCTTCCTCCTAGGGTTACCCTGACTAATCCAATCAGAAATATGATACTACCAAACAATTGCCACTGTTCTTCTATTGAATCAAAAATATTTCCAACAATATTTTCTGGGATTAGAACTATGTGTTTCCTGAGATGGAAAAGTTCTCTCTTGGAGATAAATGAATGCCTTTACTTTTTCATGTTTCTCTTACCCCTCCAGTCATTTCACTCATATTTTGTAGTTTCAAACCAAATATGTACAATTCCTCCTCAGCCAGGCTTCTCCTAGATCATTATCAGTGCTATTATACTCCAAGTCTGAGAGATTGGTCTTCCTTACTGTCATTTTTCAAAATGCTGCTGACTGTGCTGTGCACGAAATGGTAACTCACAAATTAGTTCTGTGTCTGAAGATAGAAAAAATGCTAAGTCAATTTCTTGAATTAATTAAGAGATAACATTGATATAGGAATGGGCTAGTGCAACAAATAATTATCACTTGAAATTACGCAATCAAAAAGGCCAATTAAAGAACCAAATATAGCTAATGAGAAAACGTAATTGATAATGCTTCAAGCTGCTAGTCTGGCCCAGAATTTTTTCCTATAGTTAAATAACTACAATAACAGCAACAGCAGGAATAACAAGAAAACAACCTAGGTAAGCAAGAGAGGCTTTGTTGCTTTCGTATTAGCAAGAGTTTATGGATGTTAGTTGCATTTTGTTTTTAACTAAATGAATCCACTATTGTTTATTTTGCTCATTTTCCTAATAATAATAATAGTTCCATCTCTTTAGAAATTTAAAATTCTAACTAGAAAGGTTTTATACACTCTAAGTCTCCTACTTAGACATAAATTGAAATTCATCATGAATTCACCGTTTTTTCCTTCTGGGGAGTGCATCAGATTATATACATACTGTATATATTATAGTGGCTTTTTTCAAAGAAACTCTTCAAAATTGTAATCTTTTCAAAATTGTAATCATTTGACTTTCCAATCAAGGTTGGCATTCTATTACTTGAGCTTTATGATGGTTAATTGAAAATGAGTCTCAACAGACTTTTCTGCCCAGTTTGACTCCAAACCTTGAAACTCAGATCTCAACATGTTGAGTAGCTAGGATAACAAGTGTGAGCCTCATTGCCCAGGTTAATCAAAGTCATCTTGGGCAGGAAAATTTCCAATAAACTACCCCCAGAAAAACTTGAAGTAGAGCTTTGGCTCAAGTGAAAGATTTAGAAATAATCTTTCCTTTTGCAAACGTAGATGCAGCAAAAGAGAAAGAAAAGAAAGAGGGACAAAAGGAAAGGAAAATGTAAAACATCTGAAAAATCCATTAATTAAGATTCGTATTCACAATCTAATCTTTATAAAGGAACGTCACAGTTCACAATAGCTTAGTAGCTATGTACATATGACCATAAGAATTGATGCTAATTAAACTCTGAGATATGGAAACAAAAGGTTATTTGTTGTTGCTAATGTAATGTGTGGAGTTATTTCTTTTTTCCTTCATTTCTTTTTCTTTTTCTTTATCCCTCACTGCCTTGGTTCTTGATTTTGGTATTTAGCTGATTTCAGGAAAGGAAGGTGAACAATAAAAAGGTGAGACAAAGGACAAAGGGTGAACCAATGCAAATACAATACTCATAAGACAACATGTTGGAAATGAACTTTACAACTTGGAGGGGGAGGGAAAGTGGGAGAAAATTCAGAAAGGGGTAACTGTTCAACAAGAAATGTACTCATTACCTTACTCATGTAATTATTACTCCTCTGTCCATCACCATGACAATAAAATTAAGTTTTAAAAACAAAGGGAATGTCATCTTAACCTACACATACTGCTTCACATAAAACAATCTTACATTGAAAATTTATTTCTTCTGGCACCAGTGTGTCATAGATGTCATCATTGCTACTCAAGGGGGTGAGGTCTAAAGATTACAGTGTGAAGCCAGCCTTTGCAGGAAAACCTATGAAACTCATCTCCAATTAACCATCAAAAAGCTTACTTTCCCCTCTTCCCACATTTTCTGTCCTGACACCACTCACCCACAAGTTATATACTTCATTTTCAACATAATGTCTAATATCACTGCTGCATTTGATCACCATTTGTCCATTACTGACTGCCCATAAATGCAGAAGATAATGAACCACAAACAAAACATGAAAAAGCAAGCAAAAATCCAATTAGATAAATGGAGAGAACACTAGAGAGAAACTGAGGCACAAACTAATTATTTAGGATGTTTCCTGAGGAATCACAAGTTTCCCACTAGCTTCAGGATGAATATCAGTTGTTGATCAAAAGTTCTGATTGGTCAGTGACATTGCTAAACCGAACTTTCGTTTTTACTGCTCAAGGGAAGCCATGGGAGTAGAGAAGAAGCACAGCCATTGTTAACTGATTGTATTCAACTAGTTGTCAACGCTATCATACTCAGACTGAAATCATTGGATAGAACTTTCTATGATGATAATAAAAAAATGACTTATAAAAAAAAGTTCTGATTGGTGAAAGTAGAGTAGCCATGTGATTGGGCCATTTCTCAGAAAAGGAGTGAAAAAGCACAAAAAAACCAAGACACATTTGGGAAAGGAAAGGATTAGGGGCCAGGTGACCCAGGTTGCCATCTATAGGATTGAAATGTTTCACTCTGATGAAGAATATAACTAAAAAACACATGTTTTATTTTGTAGCAAGATATGGCCTGAAAGTTTTAGTTTGTGCTGAGAAAGGATGTACCCACACACACAAACACCCAAGGTCACCATATCATTGGAAGTTGGTGTGACTGAAGAGTGGTCTGTTGTGTACTCACAGACTAGTATTTTAGGATCCATAGGTCTGCCTTCATCTATAGGAATTGAGTTTGTCTAAAATTTTGGGTATCAGAATTGTCGTTAAACCTAGTATTCAGTTATTCAAGATATACACAGATTGTAGACATGTGGTAAATATAATGTAGAAAAAGGAGAAATATTGTCAAACTGGATTTGAAAGGTACATGCCTATACATATGCACACACAATTTAGTTTATAATATGGAAAATATCATAAATATAATTATAAATTCATTATAATATTAATAATGTAAGAGAATAAATAACTTGAAGATGCCCCTGGGAAAAATAGGAAGGACACAACACACAGAGATGATATGTAAAACATGAATGTCAAGCTACTTCAAAGGAATGATTGTCAGTTAAATAAATCAGAACAGTAGTAATAGCTCTAAGTTCCTAACAGAAAATAAGTGTTAACTAAAAATATTATACAAAGCAAAAATATCTTTCAAAGGTATTTCAAAGATAAATAAAAAATTGAGGGTGTTTGCATTTTTACTCACGAGAGAGGCTTAAAGGGATTAAGGTTGTTAGATAGAAATGAAATATAAATGGATTTCTGAGTTGCAAAGCTGAATGATAAACAAGATGATAAAATTTAAATAAATCTAAATACTCATAAACTAAATTAAGCAAGAATAAAATCCTGGTGGTTTTCATAAAAGTATTGAGTTAAAGTCTTAAATAGTAATTATTGGGAGAAAACAGTAAAATTTCAGGCATTTTAAAGATCTTATATCAAAAGAGGGCAAACATATTCATCAACTATTGGTCAGATTAGGAACTATAATTCAGTTTCACCAATAATAACTAAGACAATGGAAATAACATAAAAATTTCTAACATGTACAAGTAAATAAGAAATACTAATGGAAAATAGTAAAGAAAAAGAAACTCCCCAGTTGTATTATAATTGAAGCAGATAGGACTTTGAAAATCAATGTGCATGCTACTGGGGGGATTTAGCTCAATGGAAAAGCAATTGTAAGGTCCATGTCCTCAGCAATGAAAAAAAAGATGTACAATTTTTGGTGCCATCTATAAAATATAAAGGTATTTTAAATTCACTAAGGAAATAAGGCAATTTTAAATATATATATATATAAACCTAATCATATAGACTCAAAATAAAAAGGAAAGTTGTTAAAAAAAAACCCCAAAGAAAATAAGATCATAATATTAATGGTATTTTAAGATCTACCTAATAATTGAAAAATCAAGACTACAAAAGAAAATAGTTCAGGGCAATAAACAAGTAAAACATTATAATCTAAAGAGACTAAAATTTCATATGGAAAGCATACAAAGTAATATGAAAATTGGTCCCATTCAAGACCACAGAGCTGTTTTCAGCAAGTCTCAAAAGACTAACATAGCAACAAAGCACATTTTAAGAACAAAATAATCCATAATATGTTTTTTAAATGACTGAAATGAAAATCTGTGAAATCTTAATGAACAAATAGCTTACTTGAATTAAAGAATTTATAGTTAGGCTAAGAAAGAAGATAAGATATTTTACTTAAGGAGATCGGCGGAAGATGGGAAGATGGGAGTCTTTCTGAGCTCTGGCCAAGATACCAGTTCTAGCATCGTAGGAGAAAATTCATACCCAAAGATCGATCCTAAGTAAGCTTTAGCACCACAGAGATCTCAGTCAGAGAGAAAGGCAGGAAACCAGAGCAAGAAGACATCGTGAAGCCTAGGAGACAAAGCCTCCCTCCAGAACCAAAGCAGACAGTGCTTCTTGGCAGCACAGACCTGCCAGCTCCAGATAGAGCCACACAGAGCCTGTGTGAGCCCAGAGCCATCACCAGGTTGTGGCTCGGACCTGCCAGCATCACGGAACCAGAAAACCCAGCAACTTGTGAGTACCTCCTTGGACATTTCTACTTCTCCTTGCAGCATTGGGAAAGAATCCCCTCCCCAACCAGAAGACAACAGTGCCATCTTGACTGCTGGCAAAGACCCTGCCAAACCAACTGGAGCCTGAGGAGTGGTGCTGGCAATGCCATCATTCTAAAGGGCAAAGGTTTTCCCAGGGGCAGCTTAGCCAGATGTCTGCCCCAAGTGTTAGCAGAAGTTCTTCCTTCTGGGCAAGGCCACATTCCTGGTAAATAAATCTGCTGCCAGCTCCACCGGATTTTTTCTTCCCAATCAAGCAAACTGATCAGAAAAAGAGCAAAGCCAAATCGCAGAAGAAAAAGACTTTTGGAATTGTTTGGCTCCCAAATTTAGTGGAGACACAAGTTCATACATTGTCTGCCCCACAAACAAAAAAAAAAACAACCTTTTTTCATTTGCATTTTTATGTGTTCTAATTTTTTATTTTTTTGCCATTTAAACTCCACCTCTTTTTTAAATATTATGATTCTTTCCACTTCTTTTTTAAATTTTCCTCTGTCATTGTGGTCGTTCCTCGAAACATAGTGACAGCACTAGGTTCAGACTGAATACAAATTATATTTTATTGATACAGTCACCAGGTTTTTAATCTGTTGGTCCTTAACCCTAGTATTCCTTGTCTAAGAACTCACAATTGTGTGGGATCTCCCCCCTGACCTTGTTCTTGTTTTTCTTTTCTTTTTTTATTTGTTTATTTTTACATTTTAAAATTTTTATCATTGGTATCTCCTATATATACCTTCCTCTTTTCTGTATATATTCTTCTTATTACTCTTCTTGTTTTCATAAGATTTATCTTATTTTTTTCTAAATTTTGTACTCAACTATTTTATCCTTCTATCACCTTAGGTCAGTTATCCCTTTTCTTACCTCCCATCTTGTCTTTCATACTATTTTTCTATCTTGCTCCTCTGTTCATACTGAAATTTTTAGAATGCATGAACTACAGTTGATGGTTGTCGAGCAATGCTGTTTATCTAGGTGTTCAATTATTCTGTAGGTCCAGAGGGACTTAAATACAATAGAAATTGGATTGAGGGGGTTTTAATTTGGTCATAAAACGGTAACCAGTGGTGGTATTAGATTTGTCTGTAAGTGCACAGAGAGAGAGTGATAATACCAATCTAAAATTGTGAACATCTATTATCTGGCCAGCTAAAGATCTTTAGGTTGGTTATATCTTAAAAATTGTAATATTGTGCAGTATAAATCTTGCTCCCACTTTCAAATGGGCAGAACAAGAAACTCAAGAAAAATGGCAAATCAAGGAATAGCAATATAAACAGCCAATGGAGCAGTTAATGGCAAAACTAGAGGAGAGTCCTCTAAATGCTATAAAAATGCATTTGATAAACATGATTAATGACAAGTTTGAAAACATACAGAAATAGATACATGAGGAAGACATATATAAACGGGATGAAACCATAAAGAAGGTGATACATGAATGTGAGGAAGTTATAAAGGAGGCCATAATAAAGGATAAACATGAACATAAGGAAGCTAGATAAAGAAAAATGGTCAAATTCATAGAATCCACAAACAAAAAGCTGACAGAACTCCAACGAATGTCCAATGAGAATAAAGTTGCTGAGCTAACCACTCAAATGGAAATCAAGGAGTTAAAGAAGCTCATAAACAATCTAAAACAAAAGAGGCAAGGTGTCAAAAATGAGCACTTGGAAGATGGGGAGATGAAGAATAAAGCAGAAAGTTTTCATAGCAAGTTAGACTATGCAGAAGAGAGAATCTCCGGGGTTGAAGATAATCTAGTTGTTATAGAGAAAGAAGAGAAAATGAGTCAAACCAAATCTAGGAAATATGAGAGAATGCTTCAGTAGTTCCAAGATACAATTAGGAAGCCTAATTTAAGGCTAATGGTATTGAAAAGGGCCTGAAGAAAGAGGTCAATGGTATTGGAAATACACTTCAGGGAATCATCTGAGAAAACTTCCCAAATGTCCAGAAGGATAGGCCCATCCAGATACAAGAAGCTTTTAGAACCCCTAACAGACCTGACTGGAAAAGGACATCCCACCACCACAGGATCAATAGAGATCAAAGAGAGGATCCTAAAAGCAGCCAGGGAGAAGACAACAATTACCTACAAAGGAAAACCAATCAGAATAACCACAGATTTCTCAGCAGAGACCATGCAAGCAAGAAGAGATTGGAATAATATGTGTCATGCCCTTACGACAAATAACTACCAACCAAGAATATGATACCCAACTAAGCAATAAATACTTCATAACTGAGGGAGCAATAAAAAGCTTCTGCAAGGAAAAGTTGCAACATAACTTAGCAACAAAACCAGCATTACAGAAAATTCTCAAAGATGTTCTGCACATTGAAAACCAAGACAAACATGATACAGACAAAGCAATAGTACCTAAAAGTCATACCAGCTAAGTACCGCAAGAACTGTCATGCTACAGACTATACTGAAAGCTTTTAAAACTGGCAGGAAATATTTTTCAATCATAACCCTCAATATCTATGGACTTAACTCTCCAATTAAACAGCAGAGACTTTCTAGTTGGATGAAAAAGTAAGATCCATCATTCTGCTGTCTTCAAGAGACACATCTTGCCCCCCAAAACAAACATTTTTTGAAAGTGAGAGGTTGGAAGAAAGTTTATCAAGCCAACCATAAACAGGCTGGAGTTGTTATCCTCATCTCAGAAAAATAGGCTTCAAACTTAAATTAGTGAGAAAAGACAAAGAAAGTTATTACATACTAATAAAGGGATCTCTCCTCCAGGAGAACATAACCATCCAATATCTACAAACCTAATCCTGGAGCACCAAACTTAATCAAGCAAACTTTACTTTCACTAAAACCAGAGACAGAACGAAACACAGTGATTACTGGTAATTTTAACACACCACTCCCACCTATGGACAGATCAAACAGGCAAAAATTCAACAAAGAAACCTCAGAATTGAACAACTGTACAGACCAACTAGATCTAGCAGACATCTGCAGATTATTTCACCCAGCAACATCAAAATATACGGGTTTTTTTTAGCAGTACATGGAACATTTTCCAAAATACACCACATTGTAGGGCATAAAGAAAACCTGTGCAGATTTAGAAACACTGAAATTATTCCCTGCACTCTCTCACACCACAAGGGCATCAAATTGGAACTGAACACCAACGAAGACCCTGTGAATCATGGAGATTGAAGAACACTTTGTTGAATCACTGATGGGTCATCAAGGAGATCTGAACAGTTTATGAAATTTAACAAAAAGGAGCACACAAATACAAATTCAGTGCAATAATGAATATCCCAATGTCATTCTTTAAAGAAATAGAAGAGGCAATTCAAAATTTCATTTGGAATAATAAAAGACCACGTATAGCAAAAGCAATTCTCAGTAGAAAGAACAGTGCAGGAGGAATTTCAATACCAAACTTTACACTCTATTACAGAGCTATAGTGAACAAAAAGGCTTGGTACTGGTACAAAAACAGGCCTGAAGACCAATGGAATTGAACTGAGGACCCAGCTATTAACCCACAGACCTATGGCTACCTAATCTTTGATAAAGGAGCCTAAAAAATAGAATGCAAGAAAGGCAGCCTCTTCAACAAGTGGTGCTGACAAAACCAGTTAAGCACCTGCAGACAAGTAAAACTGGATCCTTCTTTGTCACCCTGCCCCAGGATTAACTCCAAATGGATCAAAAACCTCGAGGTAAAAACAGATACACTGAAAACTTTGCAAGAAGGAATAGGAAATACACTAGGTCTCCTTGGCACACGTCAAAACTTTCTTAATAAGAACCAAGAAACACACAAATCATAGAAAGTCTGGATAAGTGAGACTGCATTAAACTACAGAGCTTCTGTACGGCAAAGGACATAGCTAGCAAATTAACTAGAATGCCTACAGAGTGGGAGAAGATCTTTGCTAACCATACAATGGACAAAGGCCTCATCTCTAAAATATATCTATAGCTAAAAAGAATTGAATCACTCCAAAACTAATCTTCAAAGAAACAACCATCCCATTAAAAGATAGGCAAAAGGCTTAAAGAGAGTCTTCTCTGGGGGCCGGGAGTTTAGCCTAGTGGTAGAGTGCTTGCCTAGCATGCACGAAGACCCAGATTCAATTCCTCGGTACCACATACATAGAAAAAACTCGGTACCACAAACATAGAAAAAAGCTGGAAGTGGTGCTGAGGCTCAAGTGGTAGAGCTCTAGCCTTGAGAAAGTCCAAGGACAGGGCTCATGCCCTAAGCTCAAGGCCAGGACTGGCAAAATAAATAAATAAATAAATAAAAAGAAGAAATAATAATGGCCAATAGACACATGAAGAAATGCTTGACATCTGTGGCCATAAAAAGAACAACTCTAAGACTCCCCCTCACTCCAGTTAGAATTTCCATGATCAAGTATTCTAATAACAGATGCTGGCAGGGAGGTGGCCAGGAGGAATCACTGCTACATTTTTGGTGTGAGTTCAAACTCATTCATCCACTATGGAAAGCAGTATGGCAGTTCCTCAAGGGACTAAACATAGAGCTCCCCTAAGACCCAGCAATTCCATTACTTAGCATTTACCCAGTGGTCCAGAAACAAGGACATATTAAATCTGCTAGCACAACAATGTTCATTACAGCACTATTTACCATAGCAAAGATATAGAACCAACCCAGATGCCCCTCAGTTGTTGAGTGGATCAACATGTTGTGATTTTTATACACAATGAAATTCTATGCTGCTTTCAGAAAAAACAACATCGCCATATTTGTAAGGAAATGGAAAGGTTTAGAAAAAATCTTATTAAGTAAAGTAAGGCAGACTCAAGGGAACATAGGCTTAATGGTTTCCCTTGTCATAATCAATAGAAACCTTGGGCCCTCCTAGTAGAGTTGTACAACAGAACAAACCATGTGCCAAGTAGACCTAGTATATCTCTGTTTCCTTCTTGTAAAGTTTTCACAGTATCTGCTTTTACCTCCAGGTCTTTGATCCATTTACCCTGATGCAGGGTGACAAAGAAGGATCCAACTTTAGTTGTGTACCATTGCTTAATCAATTCTTTCAGCACCACTTGTTGAAGAGACTGTCTCTCTTGCATTCTGTTTTTTTGGCTCCCTTATCAACGATTAGGTGGCCATAGGTCTGTGGGTTAATATCTGAGTCTTCAGTTCTTTTCCATTGGTCCTAAGGCCTGTTCTTGTTCTAAGGTGTTCTGGTTATTATAGCTCTGTAATAAAGTCTAAACATTTGGCATCGATATTCCTCCGGCACTATTAAAAATTGTTTTTGCTATACTGGGTCTTTTATTGTTCCACATGAAATTTTGGATTGCTTCTTCTATTTCTCTAAAGAATGACATTGGGTATTCATGATGGGACTGCATGGGAAAAATTTCCATTTCCTCAGTTGTACTTTAATTTCTTTTTTTTCAAGTTTTTAAAGTTTTCATCGTAAAATTCTTTTACATCTTTTTAAGTTAATTCCTAGCTACTTTACTTTGTTTGAGGCTAATTCAAAAGGAGATGCTTCCTCAGTTTCTGTTTTGCTCCACTTATTGTTGGCATACAGGATCGCAGTTGATTTTTGAGGGTTAATTTTATACCCTGTTACTTTGCCCAAGTTTGGAATCAGCTTGGGAGTACAATCTATAGGGTACTTTAAATACAAAATCATGACATAATCAGCACAGTTTTAAAATTTTTATTAAGATGTATATATCTTGATTTTTCTTCCCCTGTTGGAGGATGTGAGTGGAAAAATAAAATTTCATTATTATAATCCCTACAATTTGTGTTTTGTTTTAGAGCAATTTATATAACTTGATTTAGAGTCTTCTAGAAAAATTATAATCTATTGGGAATAGAATATGACCTGATGGTACCATATTTTGGCATTCCTTCAGTGTCATAAATAATGCTCCATAGAATACCATGTTAAGAAATTGAAAAACTGAAGCTAAGCTCATGTAGCAAATTTCAATTTTTTTTTATAAAATGAGACCAAAATTTATATGGAAAGAATGAACCAGAGAAATGCAAGATCACAGAATAATTTAAAGAGACTTTTTAAAGCTGTTCTTTGCAAGCTGCTTCACTTTTTTAAAAATAAAATTATGAAAATAACCCATTTTCTATCTAACTTTGTCTTATGTGGCTTTATGCCATGATCTGTCACTTCTTCCTCTGTCTTCCAATTCATTTGGCCATCTAACAGCTGAAAGTGTACCTGCTTGGCCATTTCTAGTACAAATTGGCACTTGCGTTAATTGCCTGATGTGTAATATGAGGATAATGGCAGTCATCTTGTTTTGGGTCATGAGGCTACTTATTCTCTGGGCTTTGTAACAAGACTTTTCATTACTATATAATATCCTTTAAGTGGGTTTTTAAATTTTATTTTCAGGTATTAATTGGTGCCCCTTGAGATAAAGCATTGGAAATGTCAGGAGTGACAGCAGTTATCTTGTTGATAGTTCACTTCACACTTGCTTCCACTCACTGTGAATATTCTCCTTACTTGACTGTTTTCAGGTGTTATTAAGTTGGCACAACAGAAAAACGCCTGTCCAATAACAGCTTTTGTAGGTTGATCTTAGAAGAAAAATGAGAAAAATGTCATGAGAGAGGATAAGGTTTCAAATGTTGGGCTTGGGGGAAAGGACTGGAATGTCCCAGAATAGATGTCTGATTATAAATTGAGTCTAAGAAAATTACTAAATATTCAAGGTTAGAATACAACCTTTTTTTAACAGTCTTTTTTATTTTTATTTTTTGCCATTTGTGGGGCTTGATCTCAGGGCCTAAGTACTGTCCTTGGGCTTTCCTCAAGGCTAGAGCTCTACCCTTGAGCCACAACACCACTTCCAGCTTTTTTCTAGGCATGTGGTGCCAAGGAATCAAACCCAGGTCTTCATGCATGCTAGGCAAGCACTCTACCACTAGACCAAACTCCCGGCCCCTAGAATACAATCTTTTAGTCATGTTTGAACTTTATCTCAGTGCATAAAGAATTTTAGGTAAAGTTTCTTATAAACTTATTGATAATATCAATCCAATAACACATACTTTTCTTTTTCTTTTGTTCTGATACTGGGGCTTGAACTCGGGGCCTTCTTCCCTTTACTCAGGTATGTTGCTCATAAGTGGCACTTTAAAACTTGAACCATACCTCCAGTACTGACACCTTGTTGGATTAGTGGAGATAAGAGTCTGGCATTTGTCATTGAAGCTGAAACTACATTTTTCTGTCCTTTTCACTAAATTCTTTGTTTTTGTCTGTCATCATGGGACTTGAACTCTAAGCCTGGGCATTGTTCCTGAGCTCTTCAGGTCAAGGTTAGTACCCTACCCCTTGAGCCCAGAACAACTTCCAGTTTTCTAATGGTTGATTGGAGATAAGAGTCACATGGACTTTAGTGCCCAGGGTGTCTTGAACTGCCGTACTCAGATCTCAACTTCCTGAGTAGCTAGGGTTACAGGCATGAGCCACCAGCAATTCCAGATTTATTTTTGGTCCATCCTGGGGCTTTAACTCAGGACCTGGGCATTGTTCTTGGGCTTTCTCAAGGATAGCATTCTACCACTTGAACCACATTATCATTTCTAGCAATTTCTGAAGACTATGCATGCTAGGCAAGCACTCTACCAGTAGGACAGGCTCCCAGCCCTCACTGAATTCTTAGAAACTCAACTTTTTAAATAAACATGTGGCCTTTTTGCTTTATTCAACAGATATAAATCCCTTTCGATAATTGGTAGGACCTTAAAAAGAAAATCTAATTTTCGTTTTGCCATTGTCTTTGGAAATGAAAACAACGGAAATAAAATATTGTGGAAAATATCTTTCAAAGTTTTTAACTGCTTTTTGTTTTGCTTTAATATTATAAAACTAATGTATCTCATTTGAGGAATATCTATAATAGCTATATACATCACTAAATGTACATATATATTAAATGCATGAAAAAAGTCTTAAAATCCAATGCAAGACTATAATAAAAGAAATGTTGCTGAGCACCTGTGGGTCATGCTTGTAGTTACTCAGGAGACTGAGATCTGAAGATCAGAGTTGAAGACTGTCTAGTCAAGTGTATGAGACTCAACCCCAAATAACCACCCAAAAATCTGGTAGTTGTACTTGTTCAAGCACCTAGTCCCTGAGGCCAAGGCCCAGGACTGGCACACACACACATGCGTAGACAGGTATGCATGCAAGCATGCAAAGTAGCATTATTATCCTTACCTAAACTCCTAGAAATTGAGGCTTAAATACTATTCAACATACCATATGCTCAATAAGCAAAAGCATGTCTTCAAAGTTAGTTTTTCTAAGCTTAAACTTTTAAACAAAGGGGTAATGTTGGGGTCTTTTGTCCCTGGTCCCTCTTGATCAGCAGAAGGGACAGGGAGAACATGACCAGACCAGGATGAGCTGAGAGAGGAGTGGGCCCACTGACCTCCCACACCCAGCCCTCCTTCCCCGAAGGACCAACAGACAAGTCATGCAGGTTCATCAAGGCAGCAATTCTAACCCCACTTCTTGAGGAAGTCCCTCTAACTAATATACCCCCACTATAGGTCTCAGCAGAAAGTGATAAAGCAATAAAATATTTGTAAACAATGTTAATCAAGTCTTGCGCCTTGCCTCTTGCGCCTTGCCTTGTGTCTTGCCCCTTGCCTCTTTCGTGTTGCCTTGCCTCTCAGCAGAAAGGGATTCACAGTACCGATGATATAGCTCAAAGTTAGACATGGCCTTACTTGTCTCCCAGCAGAGTAACTCTGTTACTCTAAAGAATGCAAGATATGAAGAATATTGAATACATTGTGTATTTGTATGAAAATGGCTTACGGAATCTCATTGTTAGCTGATTAAACAACAGGTAAGCAAGGGATAGGAAAAGAGAGAAAGAGAGGAGGTTATTCTCATTAAATTATAATGTGTACATGTGCAAAATCCCCTGGAAAAATTAATATACACTGAAAAATGAATACAAAAGAAAGGAATTCAAGATGTAAATGCACCTACTACCTGTAATGTAACTGTAACCGCTCTACAAATTAGCCCAACAATTAAATTAAATTAAATTTTTAAAAAAGATATGTAACAAAAAAACAAAGTTCAATTTTCTTGAACATTAGAGAAGAAAAGAATGAGGAAAATAAAAGTCAAACTGAATATTGTCTTTATAAAATGACTTCATGAAATTAAGAAGCAAAGAATATATTTATATAGATTACATTCAAGTCTCAGTAAATTTGGTTTTTATTAGCCCCAAATTTCAAGTGGAAAATTAAAGTGGCAGTTAACAAAACATCCAAGTATCCATATTGTAAACATGTACTGCAGACTGAAATTACACTTAAATAAGAAAGAAACATTACTTAGTATTACAAAAATATAATAACACTAATACAATAGGATTATTGATTATAAAATGAAGGAACAAGGTCAATATCAAACAGAATAATATATGAAAACATGGACACTGTTTATAATTCAACCTTGAGGATGGCTAGAAAATGATCTATGAATTTATACCTCCAGTCTGTACTCCTTTTTAATAATAAGGAAATTAATTCGTTCAGGTGATAGTGTCTGCTGTGTGTTAGACAGATAGCCAAAACTAGTATTTTTTTTAAAAGATCAAAACAAATTATTCATCTGCATTATGTGGTATTAGGGAATGCATGAACCATTTTTAAATATAAATGTATGCACTTTGATAGTGTTGAGACTGTGGAGAAATGGATATTATCATTTTACCTACTGGTGAAAGAATATTCTTGTTTGTATATGTGCAAAAGATTCTTAATGTTTTATTTTAAATAATATCACTATTAAATATAAATAGATATGAACACTGAAAAACATAATAAACCTTCATACTGTAAAGAAATCTTAGAAAAAGTTCCTACTTTGTCATAATGTCAAAAATAAGTATGTCCTTAATTTTCCAAGAGAATTTTGTCTGTTTTTCTATGAAATGAATGAATCTTAGTTTTTACATCTTAATCCATATTTTCATGTACATGAGTTCAAGTTAGTGGGCACATCTTCTATTCAGTGTGCTCTAGATGAACAATGAGGGAATTACTAGATTGATTCTCATGAACTAAGCAAATTATAATTTCTCTGAGATTCATTTTCTTTCAAGATGACAACTAACAACAGCCTACATGGTAGGACAAAAATCTAAAGCCTTACATAGAATTCTTATAGAAAGTTTATATCTATTTTGACATAAAAATTACATACAAACTAGAAATGAATTAAGGCTCATGGAAATAGGAAAAAACTCTAGTTTTTACAGTTTCAGCACTCTGGTGAAGTGGCAATTAGGGAGTTCTAGGTCGTCTTAAGAAAGATAGTGAGTCCCTTTCTCTAAAAGGGAAAGAAAAATAACTAAATACAAATTTTAATTTATATACAGAATTGTGACAACACCATCCAAGTTGTTTATGGCAAGGATTTGATTTGGGGAAGAATGTGTAATGAAATTGAAGCTAAAGGGACTAAATATTAAAGTGTGGGCCAACGACACTTTAAATCTGCTCCACAAACCCCAAATAGCTCCATTTCTGTTATGTTGATATATGATTGCTAAACAGTTTGGTATTTTTTTAAATATAATAGTTTTTTAACAATTTCAATAATTACATTGTCTGCCAGGATGGCCTGTTTCCATTGACCTTTAAATCTAGTCTTAATTTTACATTTGATATCTGATTCCCAGAGTTATTATTGTGCCATGTCGGGAAATATTTGTATTTATCATAGTGTTTACAATCAAATACTGCCTTTAAAAATCTTTTTTGGCATGTTGATAGCCAATTCAGTACCATTTGTTGAAGAGGAGAAGATTTTGTCTCCATTAACAAATATTAGATGGCTACAGGTATGTGGGTTCATTTCTAGGTCTTCTATTGTTTTCCATTGATTTGCAGGCCTTTTCATATGCTTTTACCAAGCTGTTTTTATTTGACATTTGGTATTGATTATTTTCCAACACGGTTCTTCCTGTTAAGAATTGTTTTTGCTATGTAGGGTCTTTGGTTATTCCATATGGATTTTTGAATTGATTTTCTATTTCATTAAAATAAAAATGTGAGGCTGGGAGCTTGGCCTAGTGGTACAGTGTTTGCTTAGCATGCTCAAAGACCTGGATTTGATTCCTTGGTACTACATACATAGAAAAAAGCCAGAAGTGGTTCTGCAGCTCAAGTGGTAGAGCTCTAGCCTGAGAAAGCCCAAGGACAGTGCTCATTTCTTAGGCTATTAAAAATAGGATTGATTTCCTTATTTCATTCTTAATCACCTTGCATCAGACTCAATTCAAAATGGATAAAAAAATGGATCAAAGATCTCAATGTAGGGCCAGAAACCATGAAAATATTACAAGGAGGAGTAAGGAAACACTAGAGTTCCTAGGTACAGGTTGAAACTTTGTAAGTAATGATATAAAAGCACAACAGATAAAAGAAAGACTAGATAACTGTGACTGCATCAGAGACTTCTTTGTGACAAAGGACATAGTTAACAAGCTAAATAGAAAGCCCAAAGAAGGGGAGAAAATTTTTACCAGCATCAGACAAGGGTCTAATATTAAAAAATCTACATAGAGTTCAAAAAGGAACCCCCACACACAAAAATAAATCCTCAAAGAAACAGCAATTAATAAATAGGCTTTTGACTTGAAAGATTTCTCAGAAGAAGTAGCCAAAAATGGCCAATAGATACTTGCAGAAATATTCAACATTTCTAGCCATAAAAGAAATGTAAATTAAAACAACACTGAGATTCCACCTCAGTGCAATTAGAATGGCCGATATCCAGAAAACTAACAATAACAAAGGCTGATGGAGATGCAGACAAAGGGAGCTCTGTTACACAGTTTGTGGGAATGTAAGCTTGTTCAACTATACTGGAAAGTGAGGGGTGGGGGGAATGAAAGGAGAACAGAAACATGAGAAGGTATATCAAGATTCAAAAAATAATGCACCCATTACCAGATGAATATAACTGCAACCCCTTCTATTCATTATCCTGACAATAAAATACAATTACAAAAAGCCTCAAAAAATTAAAAAACAAACAGCTACCTTATGACCCAGCAATTCTACTTCTGGGCATTTATCCAATACAGCACCAAAAAAAGGCCACACAAAAGGTACCAGCACAACCATGTTCACTGCAGCATTATTTTCTGTAGCCAAGATATGGAATCAGCCCAGATACCCTTCAATAGATGAATGGACCAATATGTGAGATACACACACACACACACACACACACACACACACACACACACATGCACACGCACAGGCACAAATTCTAATTATCCAGCAAAATACTGATATTGTACCATGTGTAAGGAAATGAAAACACTTGGTAAAAACTTAAATTAAATGAAGTAGAAGTAAGCCAAACCTAGAGAAACAGAGATTATGTAGTTTCCCACATATGTGGTAAGTAGACTGTGCCTATAAACCTACAGGTGAGCACACGGGGGAAGTAAGCAAGGGAGTGGTAAGCAGAAGAATTACCTGAAGTGTAATAGACTTTACAGAGGGCACAAATAGTGCAAGTCTTTTAAAAGATCATGTCAAAGCTCTACAAAATAAGCTACAGGAAATGGGTACTTCTAAGCAGGGATGGTGGGGAGAAATGGGAGAGAAGTAGAAGACAGAAAGGAGAAGTGGGGAGAATACAGGCAAAAAGTCATTTTATATACTACAGAACTGAGAAATGTAAGAGAAAGAGTGGGGTCAAAGGGGGTGAAGTATTTATGTGGTGACACAGATCAAGATGTATTGTACACATAATGTGCTTCAATAAACAGCAAAATTTAATACATAACCTACAATTAAGATAAGTAAGGGAAGGGGTGGGCTAGGAGGGGGTGGGTGAGAATATTGAAAGGGATAACATTGACCATGATGTACTGTATTCATAAACTGTTTTGGAGAATGGCAACTCCTTTGTACACTACTTAAAGAAATAAATAAATAAATAATTAAGGTAAAAAGTCTATAAAGTTACATAATCAGCAAGACACAGGTCTGCACTGTCCTTCTCTCCTAGTGACACTCTAACCCTACAAGGACTCTTTCATTTATCTGTCTGTTCAAAGCAGCTCTTAATTACTTCTATCTCTGTCCCAGCTATAAATGCTTCATTATTGCCATTCTTTCATTAGAGTAAATCTTCCAGACTATTCAAGGACCTGACACTTCACTGCTGATTTACAAGTGATTCAGTTGTATTAATCAGAGGCACATCCTAGCTTTGGGAAATCTGCACTACCTGCTGGTAGCTGTTGATGAAAAATCCTCTTTCTTCCTCCCCATCTCTTCTAGAAAAACATTCAGAGACAAGTCTAGTGTTTTCTTTGAGAAAGGCTACAATGTAAAAGAACTAGCAAAAGTAGAAAAATATTGAAATCAAGTTGAAAAAGAGAAGTTACTTTTTACATCATTATTTCTGCCAGATACTTGTCCGAAATTTTCCATTAAATATTCCTTACTCATGGTGGGGAGGGTAATGGGTACCAAGACATGTGAAAGGGTATCAATGTATGTGAATTAATGCACTTTCTATCTGGCAAATATCATGTAACCCTTTTATTAATTACAATAAAAAATATTTAAAAAAAAAGAAAATAGGACAATAACAAATAATGATGATGGGCTAAAAAAAAATTCCTTACTCAGAGAGTTCAAGATTTCTTTGCATATTTGAAAACTATACTCTTTAAAATATATTAAAATCACATGAAAGATGTTAGGATCTATTACACATAATAAGTATTTGTAAATACTGTGTGTATATGTGGGTTTTTTTCATGACAGGCCATCTATAAGCCATGTTTTACAACAATGATACACTCACATGTACAGCTTCTACTCTATTTCTGTTCCAAGTTTATGAACACTTAGGAAATAGTACATTTCTGAAAAGATAAAATATACTGGGCCTTCTATTTTGGTTCCTTTAGTTTGTTGTATTGTTTCTGTTTGTCTTGGCAGTATTGGATATTGAACTCAGGGCCCATCATTTGTTATGTGGGTGCTCTACCGCTTGAGCCCTCACTTCCTTTTTACATCTTTACGATGTGGTCTCATCCTGACTATGTTGTGATTCTCTGCTGCTTCCTCATATTACTGGGAGAAACAGGTGCACACCACTTCACTCAGTCATTGATTGAGATATGAACTTATGAAATACGTTTTTATGGTTTTGGATGTCCTCAAAGAACAATCCCCCAATCTACAACAACCACATAAATAAGATTGCATCTTAGAATCATGGCAATTGTAATTATATACCATCTTAGTCTTGGTAAGATGCACTGTCCTCTGGTAGAGATAGATATCTTTGACAGACTAGAACTAACAAAATGTCCCACAATTCCTATATAGGTACAATGTATAATACATACCACTTGTATGATTCATGCCCTACTCACATTAATTCTAATACACTATATTTTGTAACATTTACATAAATATCAGCATGATCAACAAGCCCTTTCAATCTTCTTTTACATACACTGACCATGTGTCACTGTGTCCATTTGCATGGAATGTTCAAAGAGTGCCATACTTGATATTTAGTCTAAGAAAACATAACTTCATTCATATTATTTGTGCACACGTCTACCCAGTGTTTTTTATTGAAAAATTTTGTATAGTTCTTAGTAAACTTTTTGGGTTGACAAAAGATGTTTGGCCCCTTTGTATATTCATAAGATCCTTATTCATTTCTTCTGTCATTAAAATGGCTTTTGAAATCCTAAAATGTCTTATTTCTCTCTTTCATGTCATTGAATTCATTTATCGTTTTTGATGTGTTAAAAGCTAATAAATTTAACCCGTCTCACATATTTTGTTTTGGTTTGGTTTGTTTTTTTTGTTGGTATGGGGCAGCTTGAACTCGGCCTGGGTGCTGTCCCTGAGCTCTTCAGCTCAAGGCTACTGCCCTACCCTTGAGCCAAGCTCAACTTCTGGTTTTCTAGAAATTAATTGGAGATAAGAGTCTCAGGTCCTTTTGTGCCTGGGCTGGCTTTGAACCATGATCCTCAGATCTCAGCCTCCTGAGTAGCTAGGATTACAGGCATGAACCACCGAACCCACTTCACATGTTTTTCTTAATCCTTTGCTACGCTTGGTCTACATAAGGTTATAAGTACAAGCAATATTGATTCTATATCTCAATTTCTGCAATTGTATCTAAGATGATTTTTAGAGTACTTAAAATTTTGAATTGAATTTGCAATAATTTGTCTCTTCCAATGTCTATGTAGTACCTTATATTTTATTATATATGTTCCCAATATTTGTGATACCTTTACTTACCTTATTGCTATCTATACATTGCTTTCATGATTTCTGCTTTCTAATTTCAGTCTTCCCATGTGAAATCTTTAGCTTTTAATCTAATTTTCATCCTATTTTTCCACCTCAGTTTTTATTTATTTATTTTTATTATCGAGGTAATGTATAAAGGGGTTATAGTTACATTCGCCAGATAGTAGGTGCATTACTTCTCAGATATTGATACCCATATGAATGCTTCCATTTAACCTTTTTTTGCACATTTAAAGAGCTGTCTTCTGTTATGACAAAATAACGGAATGTTTGAGGGTCTCTGAAAGCGCTCACCAAAAACCTACTAAGAAACAGAAGAGCAGCAGGTTAAGATGTGGAGCTAGAATTTCCATAATCAGATGATAAATCCCTTAATCTTGTGAGCTTTTATTCTTATTCTAAAATCTTAGCGATTTGGTTATAGTTACATACAAATTAGTTACACTCTTGATAAGATGTAATGTCCTACATGAAATAGAAGCACCTCTTTGGCTTGAAGCTGTAGTCACAACCAAGCTTGTTTCACAGTGTGTGCAAACAAAAGCTCTGATAAAATCTATACTCATGTAGTTCACCCAGTTCCACTCTCAAATACAGCAGGATCTGTTTGTATCCTTCAATGCCCACTATCATTTTCCTAGTTCAAAGTATACATCATCATCTTCAGCGGGCCTGCAGTGGTTGGTCTCTCTTCATCTTCCCTTATTTCTCTGATCTCATCTCTACACTGGATCATAGCTAACTCCCAACTCTCCTTGAACTGCTCTTTATTTTTCCATCCCATCTTACACTTTCCTGATCACAGTCTTTGTGTGTGTCACCTGCAACAGCGACTACCTGTCAATTCTGTACACAATGACTGCTTATCCTCAAAATGACATTTTCTATTGTTTTTCTTTTGATCTGAAATTCTCTTTCCCCAAATTGAAGCTTAAGGCACACCTCCTTCTGGGGAACTTTTCTGGCTACCCTCACTAATTTGAGTTTTTATATTATTATTTGTGAGTACTTTGTATATTTGTCAATTCCTTTCATAAAATTTTAATACCATGATTTCTAGACATTTTCCCTTTTTCATCTTTGTATCTGCATCAGATAGCTTAATTTCAGTATATAATAAGCAATCCATGTATATTTAGAAATAAGAAAGAAATTATGCAAAGAGGTCAGATCTGTCTTACTTCCCTCATGCCCAGATTTTTTATTTCCATTCTAAATTTCCAGATTTTACAGATGCAAAACAATGTTGGAGAATGACAAAGGCAAAATATAAAATGAAAGACATCCCACAAAGCAGACAAACAAAAAGTAATTTCCAAATACCTCGCCCGCAAGTTATAACATTGCAACTGGAGAAAACTCCTATGCAAATTCAGTCATGCAAACCCCATTTAGCACAGGAAAATGTGTAGAAATTGATTGAGTGAGCAGCTGGTGATATTGTAGTCAGGCTCTCTGGAAGTTAATTGGGAAGCATTGTGAAAAATCCTGACATTGTACATGTAGCTCTACCGACTTCCATTGTGCCCGAGACACTCATCACACACAGTTGCTCTCCACTATTACAAAATAACTGGATGCCTCAGAGTCTCTGATGACTCTCATCAATAGCCTGCTAAGAAAACAGAGGAGGAGGGAGTGATGAGCCGAAGCTAGAACTTCTGTAATTGGAATGAAAAAGCTCATAATCTTCTGGGCTTTCACTCCTGCCATTAATTTTTTTTTCACCTACGAACCAAGGCAACTTCTTTCATGGCCTCTTTATTATATTATTCTCGTGGAAAAATAAGACCCAAAATTAACTTGTTTATTATCCTGATCTTATTTAAGTCTCATTATCAATTGGGATTGTTATGAAACAAATGCATGTTTTTATCTTAACACACCTGGTGGCCATTTATTTCCTACAGTTGAGCTTGACAGTGATTTTCTTCCAAAGTTGACTTGCTCTCCTGTCTGATGACTGGCTGACAGTTTGAACCTTGGCCTACGATACCTTCACTTGAAGTAACATGATTGGGGCATTTCTCACATCTTAAAGACTATTTCAACCTGGGCAATGAACTCTGTTCCAGAGATACAGTGACCCCTAAAACTCTTTGGCCTTAAAGAGTATAGAGATAAAAAAATGGAAATAAATAACTACTATTTGTACATACCCTGAGCAGAAATAGAAAAACTTGTGGTATGCAGGAGAGATAGCAATGAAGAAATAATCATGAGCAGATTGAAAGGAATTAGGAGGGACTTTGTTAAAAATGGTTTTTAAAGAAAGTCCTAAAATATGAGAAACATTTTGCCAGGCCTCTAAACTAAGAAACAGGATTGTAAGCAGAAAGGGCAGTGGAACAAAAGCACTGATGTTTGAAATACGCGGTATTTCACTGAGCCTGGAAAGTGTTTGGTATGTATCGGGCTGAAGGAGTTAAAGATTAAAGAATTAGGCTTGGCTATGTGGTTGAGAAACCATAATACAAAACTAAGTTTGAATTTCATTTTACACATCAAAATTCTGCTGATAACCGGTGATGATGATGATGATGTTGTTGATGATGATGATGATGATGATAAATTGCCACATGTTTATTGTAGTTTTACTATAGGTTGCAGGTACTTCTTTCCCTAAATGTTTGTTGTCATCGTTTTTTGCCTTTATATCACAAGTGTAATACTAGCTCCATCTGCAAGGGTGATGATTAAGTAGAAAAAGGCATGTTAAGTGACTTAAGACATGGTATGTAATATAAAAATAAGTAAATAAAGTATGATTCAGTCTTACATTGGCTAGTTTAAATGCATAATCCTGAGGTTTATATTGTCTCTCAATGAGAAAGCCAATTGAAAGAACATGATCATATTTGAATTTTATAAGAACATCTATTTATAGCACTGCAAGGAATATGAGATTAGGGGAGAACCATTTAGACAGCTATGGGAATAGTTCTGCTTGGAAATAATGAAGATTTGAAGTTAGGCAATAGCAATGTGGACAGGAAAATAAAAGGGGGTATCTAATTTCAATCAAGAGGATATGTGGATATCAGTCAAGATGTTTTGAACCTAGGAGCTGATTTGTTGAATGGTAACCAATTTTATGCAACCATTTAAATCTAATTTAAGGGAAAAAAAAGAGGATGTGGTAGCATACTGTACATACATGTGAGGGAAGGACCTAAAATAAATACAACAATTAATCCAAAAGAAGGTACCAAAGGCTCCATATAGCACAGAAATCAATCATGCTTCATCCACAGAGATCACCTGAATAGATCGCCTAGCTCTCTAACTCATTACCTACACAAACAGCAATAATTTCTTCATAGTACAATAAAGGTACATCTCCCTCAGTAAAATGTTGTGAGTAAGAAAGTGCTTGGCAGCATACCTAGTATAAAATCGCCCTCAATAGAAAAGGCTTGGAGGCAGAAACCTGAGAAAAGTGGCTAGCAAACTTCATATTTGTGCAGTATGAAGTGCACTTGGATCAATAGTTCCTAGGGTGACAGAGAAAGAGAGATTTGGAAGTCATTAGCATACAGATGATTCTTGGAATCCTGAGTGGTTTTGACAACAAAGAAAAACAACAGAAAGATGGTATTTAAATGAGGCTGACACATTAAACCCCAATAACTGGAGAATGAAGAGAAGTTCTAGTTTAAACAAAAATGTTTTGAAGTGGTTAAGTGCTAGATATCATGAAATGTTACATAGGTTAAGTAAGATGTAAATAATTAACCTATCTAAAAGAGGACTTGATATTGTCACACCCACTTCCCTAGTCTCAGTAAATGGGACTGCTTTTCCCCCATGGTACGAGGCAATATTCTTGATTATTCTCTTTTATCATTGACTTCTTTCTTGAATGTTGCAGTGATAACAAATTTGAACATTAAATTAATTCTTTTTTAATTTAATAACCTATACTACTAATCCCTAGACAATGAAATATATAAATCTTCCATTCTATTTGTCCAGTACATAATAAGATTAAAGTTGAAAACTTCATACATGATGAACCCCTAACTTTTAGCTGTTTGTTTGCTATGCTTCATAGCATAAGGTGTTGAACTAATAGTAAGCATGCAGGAAATACTTGCTGAATTTAAATCAACCAATTTATCATGTCATGATGAGAAATAAAGTCTTTTTGGCTTAATTTGGGCCATGCAGTATTTTATGAGTTTTACCATAATGTTAAACATTTCTATGGGGAAATAGAGACTTTGACAGATTTGATGTGCTTCTTAAGAATCTTCATTAATCACTCTTTCTGTTACCATTTCACTAAAGATATTTTCTGTCAGTCAATACATCCTAATAAAACTGATTTTCAATTATTTATGTATTTCATACCTCTACAGAATATGATTTTTACTTAAAAATAACTTCAGTGTAATTTTCCCTTTTGAGTTTATCTTCTGGAAAACTGAAAGATATACATAAATCATTATTAGCTGCATTGGCCTATTTGGAATCTATTTACTTGGCTTTGCTGCTATACTTTATCAATAATGTATTTCATATGAGTTTAAATTATTATAAGAGGCAAATACATGTAAATATATCATTTTTAAGTCTGAGAGATTTTTTTATGGATCAAGACTGAGACACATGACTGATTGAAGGTAATTTTGTGACAGTTCCTTGATGGTTCTGTGGGCAGATAAGCAGTGATCCTATAATTAGTGGAAGATGTTCAAAGATATCTAAAAAGGTGAAAGAAAAAAAAAAACCGACACACTATGCCTTAGGAAGAGGGGGAAACACGAGGGAGGGAGAGAGGGAGAGTGAACAAGAGTAGTTTGCAAAATTGTGTATATTATGTAAAAATTGAACGATGGAATTTGAGGATAGTGATGGGAAGGAGAATAATGGGGGAGAGAATTAAAGGAGTAACATAGATCAGGATGCATTGTACTCATCACCTGACCTAAGAGACTGTAACCTCAATGTACAAAACATGTAACAATAACCATTTAAAACTCTGCTCTATAAATAGGATGAGATATACACATTTAAAATATTGTGTAGATTGTAGGGAATGGCACTGGATTCTCCAGGGAGAACTACATAAAAGGGAAGGTGGTGACTTGTATGGCCCATGGATTCATATGTGCTTATCCTCCCTCAGTTTCAATAGCTGAAACCATGTTCTTCCTTGTAATGGCACCAAGAAGTGGTTGGATCTTTCTGAAAGACTGATGAAGAATTGAGTTCCCACCCTCATAGGACTGCATTGTCCACAGTCACTTAATTTCATGGTCCCCCTACTCCTGCCATTTATTTTTGTCAAAATAAGAGGCCCTTATTAGGTGTGGACATCCAATCTTGGACTTTCAGCCTTTAAACCCATGCACTGAACAAAACCTTTGCCTTATAGTCTGTCTCAGGTGCTTTGTTATAGCACTAGAAAATTGACAAAGAAAATATGCCAGTAGTAGCATCTCAGATTTGGAGAGTCCAAGGAAAGGAGGAGAACCTAAATCATATATGAAAATATTTGCAAAAAAAAAAAAAAGCTCCAACTCAGTCCCCAGGGAGTACTACAACATCCTGAGAAGAGAGGTATGTGAGGCAAACATGTTACCAGAGTCACCATGCCTTCCAGTAAAGAAGCTGAATGACACAATAGAAACCCACTAATGTGCAAGTTAGGAAATGGAATGAAGACTTGATGAATGAGACAGTGGGAGTATGTATCCAAAGAATGGATCGCTCTCCCTCTCTGCCTCTCTCCCTCTCTCCCTCTCTCCCTCTCTTCCTCTCTCCCTCTATCTCCCTCCCTCCCTCCCTCCCTCTCTCTCTCTGCTTTTCCTCTGTCTCTCTCTGGCATGTCTGGGAATTGTCTCTAAAGTTCTGCCATTTAAAAAGGAGTACTAACCTAGCAGAACAGGAGAAAGACCATTAAAATGAGTTCGTGTAGAAAGCAAAAACAGTCAAGGCCTATAGGAGCATTATGAGGATACATAACAAACGTCTTCGTCCTTAATTTGCATATAATCATTATCCCAGAGCAGGCCAGCATTTCTACTTTCCTATAAAAACATTCTAGTAATGGTCACTAATGGCCTGTTTTCATCAAATTTAATGGATTTTGTTTAGTCTTTTATGCAGTTTATTCAACATATGTTTATGCAATGCTTACTAAGATCCAGGAAGTATTCTAGGCACCTGTTACAATAAACAGTATTTCAATAGAGAGGCTAGGGAGGCAGATAATTGGAATTGTTTCTCATTATTTGTTTTTTTTTCAGTCAGTGGGCCTGAAATTCCTAAATTTCTGTAATAAGAATGAATGAAGCATTTATTTATTTGTTTTTCTAGGAGACCTAAAGTTAATTAATTCTAGTACAAACCACATTCACCCCTCTTTATAGAATTCCAAAGCCAGACAAATGAAGTATGAATAAATAAATGGAAAATAAGAAACAACACCTTTATTTTCATGTAGGTCTGTGTCCAATAATTTACTGTAAAAATCTCTAATATCCTCAGCCTGTGACTCAAACTCAAAGCCCGTGTCAGAAAGCTCTCTATGCTCCTAGGTTCTTAATTCTAAGACATTATTTATAAGTACATTTCAAGATTTACATTGTTTTGCCAACTATTAGCTTTTATACAGATTAAATATTATGACAATTATCAGCAATTATATGAAAGATAAATTTTCCCTAAGAATCTCTGTATACATTTCATTTGCTCATTAGAGTAAATGGCATGAGACTTAGAAGTAGTGGGTCATAATGCAAATATATTTCTAAGTGTTTTGACATAGCCAGTCAGGATAAGTTCACAAAAGTTTTAAATATATATAGTTACAAAGGAGAATAAGAAATTTGATGCATTCTCTATATTTTCATAAACTCCTAGACACTACCATATGTTATTTTCTTTGTAGTTTGGTTGAGAGCAGGATGTAGACTCAGGGCTTCACACTAGCTATGACCACAACTTGATTTGTGCTGCTGATCTGTCACT
Organism: Megascapheus bottae; assembly: GCF_031878675.1. Classification (NCBI taxonomy): domain Eukaryota; kingdom Metazoa; phylum Chordata; class Mammalia; order Rodentia; family Geomyidae; genus Megascapheus; species Megascapheus bottae. Next base: position 53,169,778 of record NC_143511.1, read on the forward strand.
TGCTTCTGTGCTGATTCCATGCCAGGTACTTGTCCAGTTTCCTGAGTGCTAAGCTACATTCTTGTGTTTGTGAATGGATTAAAGTTAGTCTTAAAGCTTAGGACAGACACATTTGCTTCAAAGAAAATACAGATTTCAAGAAGAGAATGCTACCTATTTATCTCTTTGACTTAGAAGAAATTTCAAATTCTCAAACAAAATAGGTAACTAGCTATTTTTACTGTTATGGAGACTGTGTTGTTAAGAAATAACTGAAAACAGGGAGCATTTTCATTGCAATAAATTTAATAAGTCACAGAGTACATGAGCTAGAAAGTCAGATAATCTCTTTCTTGTATCATTTCATCTTGGCTTATTTCTGGCCATTAGTTTTCTACAGATCTTGAGACTAGATTTAGGCTAAAGTTTTTTTTGTGTGGGGGTCACTGGGCTTGAACTAGGCCTGGATGTTTTCCCTGAGCTCTTCAGCTCAAGACTTCCACCCTACCTTTGAGCCAAGCCCCACTTCCCATTTTCTAGAGGTTAATTGGAGATAAGAGTCTCAGGTACTTTTGTGTCCCAGCTGGCTTTGAATCTTGATCCTCAGATCTCAGCCTTCTGAGTAGGATTACAAGCGTGAGCCACCTTTATCGGCAGAACAAACTTAATTTTAGGACCTACCTTCATGCTCCCAATTTTTGAAAGGTCTAATAGTAAATTATGAATGGCTATTACTGGATTGTATTTGGGTAAGGGAGTTGGATACTACAGTGGGTAGGTTTCACCGCAGAACTGAAGTAGGACAATTTTCTTAAAAAACATATTATTTCTAATTTCTTCCTTCCACTCATTATCTCCCTTCTTTCCTTCTCCTATTCTCTTTTTCATTCTCAATTTTCATCTCTTTATTCCTTTCTTTTCCTGCCTCTCCTTCATCTCTTCTTTCTTTCTCCCCCTTTCTCCGTAGCCAGAACAATAAGGCAAGAGGCAAAAATAAAGGGGATCCAAATAGGGAAAGAGGAAGTGAAACTTTCCCTCTTGGAAAATGGCATGATTCTGTATTTAAAGAACCCTTATAATATACTAGGTAAAAAAGTCAGATACAGTAACATTATGAGATTAACCAAAGGGCAACAAAGGAGAAGAGTAATAACATAATACATTAAGAACAACAATTACTCAAGATAAAGCCCCTGTTTCAATATTATAGAGATCCTTTCATTTAGGTTCATCCTATGTGACCTTATGTACCTAAGTTTTGAGCTATTGTCATCCACTACTAGAAGAGTCCTAGATGAGTACTAATTATCACTAATGAGGGAAACCATTGAGCCTATGTTCCTTTGGGCCTGGCTTACTTCACTTAACATGATTTTTTCCCCAAGGCTTTCCATTTCCTTACAAATGGAGCAATGTCATTCTTTCTGATGGCAGCATAGAATTCCATTGTGTATAAGTACCACATCTTCTTGATCCAATCATCTATATACTGAGGGGCATCGGGGTTGGTTCCATATCTTTGCTATGGCAAATAGTGCTGCAATGAACATCACTGTGCTAGTGGTTTTAGTATGTCCATGTTTCTGGACAATTGGGTAAATGGCAAGGAGTGAGATTGCTGGGTCATAGGGGAACTCTATGTTTAGTCTTTTGAGGAATTGCCATACTGAAATATGAAATAGGAAAGGAAAAGGAGGAAAACAAGATGATTGAGAGGGACTGGGGGAGGGATATGGGGACAAAAACATAAGAAGGGTTATCAATGTGTGAGAAGTAATGCACCTACTACCTGCTGAATGTAACTGTAACCCCTCTATACATTATCTGGCCAATAAAAAAAAAATTGTGAAAAAAAACCTGTAAGCACATTTGTCTGATTTAGAAAAAGGTTTCACTTTCTTTCTGTGAAAGGACAGAAACCCAGCTGTGTGCATACTAAGTCTGCCCTAAGATGACTGCTAATTAACAATGATGCCTTGGGCAGGAGAGCTCGACTTACAGTAGACGTTGTACACACACGTACAGCTGCACCTTCTCTCACCTATAAATCTATAAATAGGGCCTGGAGTTTAGCCTAATGGTAGAGTGCTTGCCTAGCATGCACGAAGACCCAGGTTCAATTCCTCGGTACCACATACATAGAAAAAAGAAAAAGCCAAAAGTGGTGCTGAGGCTCAAGTGGTAGAACTCTAGACTTGAGAAAAAACCCAAGGACAGTGCTCAGGCCCTGAGCTCAAGCTGAGGACTGGCAAAAAAATAATAATAAAATAAATCTACAAATACTCTATATGATCCATTTCATACTTGCAATTTCTTTTCTTTAGTACCACTGAGCTCTGAACCCAGCACTTTAAATGTGTTCAGTTCACTAATTCAGCTAGCATCAGGCTACTATTTAAGCCATGCCTCTGTTCCTGCTTGCTATAGGATTTTGTTGTTGTTGTTGTTTTGTTGGCCTTGGGTTTATATTTTGTTTTTATTTTTGTTGTTTTGTTTGAGATGGTGTCTTATGGAGTTTAGGAAATTGGCTGACTTTGAACTGTGAATGGGCGTCTTCTAGATCTCTTCCTCCTGTGTAGCTAGGATTTGAGATGGTATCCATGATCATCCAGTTTCCGACTTTAGTAAGACAAATTTAATACTAAGAGGACTATTGTTCTTTTGTTTGTTTGTTTGTTTTGTTTTGCCCATCCTGGGCCTGAGCAGTGTCCTTGGACTTTCTCAAGGTTAGAGCTCTACCCCTTAAGCCTCAGCACCACTTCTGGCTTTTTCTATATATGTAGTACTGAGGAATTGAACCTGGGTCTTCATGCATGCTAGGCAAGCACTCTACCACTAGGCCAAACTCCCAGCCCTATTGCTCTTCTTTTTTTTCCCACATGACCCATGGATGTTTGCCTAAGGTACTGAGAATCCAAGTTGAAGTTAAAATTTCATAAGGAGAATTTTCTTCATGGGATACATGGCATTCAGTAAAAGAGCCATAGATGGAGCAGAAGGAGATACTAAGGAGATAGAGACAGGTAGATGTGTAAAGCCTGAGATACAAGGAAGTCAGATCCACATAGTGAAACCCACAACAAACAACAACAGTGTCATACTTCTTAAACCTAATCAATTGCAAAATAATTGCATTGTCTCCAGTTTTATTTATATATATATATATATATATATATATATATATATATATATATATTTGCCAATCCTGGGCTTGAGCTCAGGGCCTGAGCACTGTCCTTGGACTTTCTCAAGGTTAGAGCTATACCATTTGAGCCTCAGCACCACTTCTGGCTTTTTTCTATGTATGTGGTACCGAGGAATTTTTTATAATTTTTAATTGTTCTGTGGAGTTGATATACACAGGGGTTACAGATTCATGAATCAGGTACAATCAGTACAATTCTTTTTGAACCATTTTTCTTCTTCCCTTGCTGTGTCCTAATCTTTCCTTCCTACCCCACCCATTAGATATCCAGTTCTTTTTCTACACAGTGTCTGCTGAGTGTCACTATTATATCACTATTGTATTTGTTGATTCTTTTTCCTTACTTTATGGCCCTCTTTTACCCTCCCAAATACAAAGTGACCAACAAAACAAAAGGAAAAGAGAACAAAAGCAGCAAAATGGCAACTGAAAATGCCCATTCTTTACTTTTCTGTTTGGAAGTCATTTCATAGAATATAATTTTGTACTGTGATTTGTCTATAGTCACTGCACCTTTTGCCACCAGTACTATGTTGAGCCTCCTTTGACCTATCTTAATTATTAGGGCCATTTAAAAGACTTTAAAAGAAGAAGCAGATCTAAGGACATGACATAACAGCCCATGCTTCTGATTAGAAAGAATTAGCAAAATAAAAATGGTAATTCTGCCCAGAGTAATATACAAATTCAGTGGAATGCCCATAAAAATCTCAACAACTGTCTTCAAAGTAGAGAAATCCATCCAAAAATTCATATGGAATAATAAAGGACACAGAATAGACAAAACCATCCTTAGCAGGAAGAAGAGCACTGAAGGAATATTAATACCAAATTCAAGCTTTATTAAAAAGCCATAATAATTTAAAAATGTGTGGTACTGGCACAAGAATAGGCCTGAGGACCAATGGAATAGAATAGAAGACCCCGAAACAAACCCACAAAACATATGGCTGCCTAATATTTAATAAGGGAGCCAAAAACACAGGTTGGACGAAAGACAGCCTCTGTAATTTTCATCCCAGATACTCTAACAATCATGCTTGTCTGTTTATTGGTCACCCAATAAATAGATATTTTTCTATAATGTAGGAATTGTAAACCAGGAATTGAAAGTAAACCCCAAGTTTATATTTCAACATATAATTTTTGTAAGGTTTATGAAGTTGGATCCAACACATATGAGCAATGATATGTTGACATTACATTTGAAAGCCAGTGGAATGAAGTCAACCATGTGGTTCTCTTCCTCATTTAAATAGCTGTATAGAGAATGCTTTGTCTCTATATATTGAGAAATAATCTACTATTCCTCATAGAAAAAGCTTATAATGATGTAATGATCAGCCCTCTCTCTAGAGATTAAATTAGAGAACAGAGAAACAAAAACAAAAACTACTACTACTGCCTGTTAATATACATAAAAATAATTTCACTTAATATCTTTTTATTAAATAACTTACATTGATTTTTACATCATATTTCAATGATATGTTTAACAAACAAGTATTCAAGAAGGGAATCTCTATATACAATCACTGGCACTTAGTTTTTAGAACGTAATCAAAATTAGGCTAAGGGTTTGTATATCATAGATACATATTAATCTATGTAATAAAACATTATGTCTATAAAGTCATAGATTTTTATGTCTATGGAGTGTGTTTATATTTCCCGTACCATGTCCATAGCATTGATTATGCAAATATTGAGTCCTCACTCTTATACTGTTTGAATCTAATAGCCACATATTAAGGATACCATGCGCCTTTTGTTCCTTTGGTCTTGACTTGTCTCACTTAACATGATTCTCTCTAGATTCATCCACTTCCCTGCAAATGCCATTATTTCATCTTGTCTGTTGGCTATGTAGAATTCCATTGTATATTCACTTAATATCTTAATCCATTTCATGTGACTATCTGACAACAGAAGAGACTAGATCCATTAAAGGGAAAAGAGGTTATTGAGCCCACAGTTCTAGAAGCCAGAAAATTTAAAATTGGGTGACCATGTACAGGGAAGGGATTCATGCTGCAATGTAAGGCAGTAGGTGGCATCACATGGAAAAAGCACACATAAGAGCAGTGAGCAGCACATAATGGAAGGAGAAGCCAAGAGAGAAAGCTAATGAAAGTTGCTTTAATACAACTTGCAGGCATGGTAACTCCTCTAGTCCTGAAAGACAAGTATTAATCCTTTCTAAGTACTGTACTCTCTAATGACCTAATCACCTCCTATTAGGCCCCACCCCTTTAAAGGTTCCACATCTCTCAATTCTGCTACATCAGGGGCAAACCCATCAGTACATAATCTTTCAGAAAACAAACCATTTCAAGCCATAGCAAATGTTAGCTAATTTTTAACTTTCTATTTACCGATGACCATCTAATACTTCTTTTTTTTATTGTAATTAGTAAAAGGGTTACATGATATTTGCCAGATAGAAGGTGCATTAATTCACATACATTGATACCCTTTCACATGTCTTGGTACCCGTTTCCCTCCCCCTCCCCACCCCCCCACCCATCTTGGTTTTCCCCCCTTCCCTATCAAATTTCAAATATCCAAATACAAATAAATTCAATATATCAGATAACAAAGTGAGATACTATACCAATATGAGATAACCAAGGGACAGCAAAGGAGATGAGAGACAACATAGTACATTAAGGACAACAATCATTCATTATATGGCTTTTGTTTCACTATCCTGGAGGTCCTTTCAATTAGCTTCACATTATATGTCCTTATGTATCAAGATTTTGCTCTATTGCAAATCTCTGCTAGTAGGGCCCAAGGTTTCTACTGATTATGATGAATGAGGGAAACCATTGAGCCTAAGTTCCTTTGAGTCTGGCTTACTTCACTTAATATGATTTTTTCTAAGCCTTTCCATTTCCTAACAAATGGGGCAATGTCATTCTTTCTGACAGAATGACCATCTAATACTTCTTTTTTTTCTTCTTTTTTGTTTCACATTTTTAATTTTTAATATAGTATTTATGTCAGAGTGATATATGCAGGTATAGTTACTTAGGTAAGGTAGTGAGTACATTTCTTGTTGATCATTGCTATTCTTTCCCAGGTTTTATTTGTTTTTCTCCCACCTAAGCCCCGCCCAAGTGTTAAAGTTCATTTCTGACAGTGTCTCATGAGTATTGCTGTTAGAATGGTTCACCCTTTGTCTTTATTATGCCATTATGTTATTCCTTTTCTCTTCCATAATTCAAGTAGATGTATATGCAATGCCCCAGCTCCCAATATCCAATACAGTGACAACAGGGGATAAACCATAAAGGGAAAAAACACGAAAGAAAACAGAAATAGTTTCACATAGTTCATTAAAAACAACAACCACAAAGAAAAAAATCTTGTTTCCATATCCTGGAATTTATTTTGCTTAGCAACATCTTGTGGTCTAGCCAGGAAATTTCATTTCTCGATAGAAAAAGATATATCCCTCTTACTTATACACACGAAGCTGGGTAGGTGAATAGATCATAATATTGCTTCTTTTTTTAAAAAAATTGTTATTACAAAGGTAATGTACAGAGGGGTTATAGTTACAGAAGGCAGGTATTGAGCACACTGCTTTTTACTTATTTGTTTTGTTTTACTATCAAGTTGATGTATAGAGAGGCTACAGTTAGATTTGTAAGGTAGTGAGTACTTTACTTCTTCAACATTGTTACCCTTCCCCATGCTTTTCTCCCAATTTTCCTTCCCTCAGCCCCTCCCAAGTTGTAAAGTTCATTTCCAACATATTGTCTTGTGAATATTTCAAATATACATTATTTCATTGCACCAAATAGTTTTCTTAAAATAATTACCATGTTTTGGGTTTTTTGTTTTGTTTTGTTGTTGTTGTTTTGTGGGTCATGGGGCTTGAACTAGGCCTGGGCACTGCCCTGAGCTCTTCAGCTCAAGCCAATCCCCACTTCCTGTTTTCTTGGGGCTAATTGGAGATAAGAGTCTTAGGTCTTTTTGTGCCTGGCCTGGCTTTAAACCTTGATCCTCAGATCAGCCTCTTCAGCCTACTGAATAGCTAGGATTACACGTGAGCCACTTCACTCAGAAATAATTAACATGTTTTTAACAAGATTCTTTGAAAAATTCCAATTGAAAACATTTCCATTTTGTCATGTGTGAGGATATAAATTACACTAGATGTATACTGTACAGCTCATTAAGAAATCATATTTAAGCCAGTTCAAAGCCATCCTGGGCAATACAAAGCTATGAGAATCTTATCTCCAATTAATCATTAGAAAACGAGAAGTGGGGCTTGGTTCAAGGGTAGGGTGGTAGCCTTGAGCTGAAGAGCTCAGGGATTGTACCTAGGCTAGAGTTCAAGCCCCATGACACTCCCCTCCAAAAAAGAAATCAGATTTCTCACTAAGTAAATGGTTCTAAAAATGTAATTATTTTCATTTTGGAGCTTTGGAAATAACAGTTTTGAGATAAACTACTGGTGAAGAATTCTTAATAATCTACTAATCTGGGGGCCGGGAGTTTGGCCTAGCGGTAGAGTGCTTGCTTAGCATGCATGAAGACCCAGGTTAGATTCCTCAGTACCACATACATAGAAAAAAGCCGAAAGTGGTGCTGAGGCCCAAGTGGTAGAGCTCTAGCCTTGAGAAAGTCCAAGGACAGTGCTCAGGCCCTGAGCTCAAGCCCAGGACTAGCAAAAAAAAATAATAATAATCTACTAATCTGTAACATATTTTCATGCTAACTTTCATTTTATTTATTATAAATATAATTTACACATGGAGTAATTTGCCCAGCTACTAATAATTAAGGGTTAGTAAAATGCTGGTAAAAATGGAAATTCACAGATTCTATGAATTCCTCAGCATCATATGCATTTACCATCTTTTTCTTTTTGTAGTAATAATCCTTGAAGCAGAGTGAATCTGGAAGCTTTATAGATTCTTTTAGAATTTACACAGAATCACTTCCAAATTTGGAAACGATTTTATATTTTAAAAACCCTTAATGAGCTTCTGAATTTGGTACCCTTAAAAGTAACTCTCTACAGGTGACATTATTGATTTATGGATTAAGTATACTTGGGAACTAGTTATGATTAGTCAGTGTGCTAGAGGCCAAAGATGTAAAGCCAAACAAAGTACGAAGGAAAAAATAGAGAACAGGAAGAGACGTGTGTGTGTGTGTGTGTGTGTGTGTGTTTCTGTTTGTTTGTGCCTGTATGTATATACTGATACTAAAAATGAACAAAGAGCTGGAGGTGATGGCTAATGCCTGTAATCCTAACTACTCAGGAGGCTGAGATCTGAGAATCATGATTCAAAACCATTCCAGGCACTAAAGACCTCCAGATTCTTATCTCCAAATAACCACTAGAAAACGGGAAATTAGGCTGTGAGGAGTAGGGCAGTAGCCTTGAGCTGAATTGCTCAAGCCCCAGACTGACAAAAACAAAAACAAAACAAAGAAATGGAGAAATTAACTGGAGAAATTAACTGGAGAAATGAAGAAATGACAAGTAGAAGCAAGATTGCATTTAGAGCCAAATTTAAAATATTAATGGAAAGTTTCCCAAATGAACATGGCGGGGAGGGGAGGGGCGAGAAAAAGTTATCTATACATGGAAAATGAAGAATATTTTCTGAGTTCACCCCATTTGTACTACCTTACTAGCATCCATTTTCTCTTGTAGCATTGGAGTCAGTGGGAACAAAAATCTGGATTCTCCTAGCTAAACACAGATGACTTGTACCTATAATCCTAACTACTCATGAGGCTGAGATGTGAGGATCAAGGATTGAAGTCAGCGTGGGCAGAAAAGTCCAAGAGACTCTTGCCTCCAATACCACACACACACACACACACACACACACACACACACACACACACACACACACACCACATACACAAATTGAAGTAGTACTGTGGCTCAAGTGGTAGAAAGCCAGCCTTGAGAAAAAGCTAAAGGTCAACTCCCAGGACCTGAGTTCAAGCCCTATTGGCAGCACACACACAAAAATAAAGGTGGGGGGAGATAAAAATAAAGCAAAATAATACAGATTTTCTTCTGTTGCCATTTTTTAAAATAGTTTCTGAAACTATTGTTCTCTATAGTCTTATTCCAAGGCCCTGAGAGGACCCACTCAGCCACTCAATCCTTCACTGAATACTCCAGTTACTCAGCTGATGTCTAGTTTTCCTGGTCCCTCCTTATTCTGCACAGCGTATGTGTCCTTATCTGTTCTGGGCTCCTGGGCATGTATGTAACTCTCGATCACACCTCACTCTGATAGCATGCTACAATTTTCCTTTCCAGATGTTTCTGAACTAGTTATTCTTCTGGTCATGATATTCTGCTCTCTGGAGTGGCAGTGTACTTATACTATAGCTTGCCTGTACAGGGAAATGTCTAGAAAATGAACATTAAGCCAGTCATTGACATTGCCAAAAAAGCTGTCTTCATGTTCTTTTACTCTTTCTTTCATATCCTGTTATTTCTCTTACATTGGAAGGGAAAGGCATCAAATATTGTTAACAGTCGTAGAACCTCATATCCTGTTGCTTTCCCACAACAAAATGCCTGTATAAAAATTTTACAGTGTTCATGTTTTGTGAAGCTTATTTTGATGGCGTTGACTTGAAATGAAGCTAAATTAGTAACCATGTATATTACTATTACTGCATTGCGTGCTAGCATTTCTTGAGTAAAAAATAGCTCATTAAATTAAACTCAAAATTATATAAATTTAACAATATGTATGCACATGTAGATAGGTCCATGAGGTGTGTATGTTGATGTTTTAAAATATCACATCTTTAGGGGCCGGGAGTTTGGCCTAGTGGTAGAGTGCTTGCCTAGCATGCACAAAGACCCGGGTTCAATTCCTCGGTACCACATACGTAGAAAAAAAGGAAGAAGTGGTGCTGAGGCTCAAGTGGTAGAGCTCTAGCCTTGAGAAAGTCCAAGGACAGTGCTCAGGCCCTGAGCTCAAGGCCAGGACTGGCAAAAAAAAAAATATCACATCTTTAAAATGTCCATAATGAAGTAGCTGTGGTTTAATCCTCTAATCTTACCTACTCCTGAGTATTTGCAGGTTGAAAGAGAAAAGTCTCCAATTTGTCAGCAAAAATCTGAACAGGCGACATCACTCAAGTAGTGGAGTGCCAGCCATAAGCCAAACAAGTTGAATGAGAATATGAGGCCCTCAGTTCTAGACTCCTCAGTTCATTACAATAATAAGAATAATAATATATTATAAACCAGGATACAGCTAGAGATATTTCTACTGTTTTTATAAAATACTAATTCAAAAACAATTTTCTAGAAATGCAAGTCAAAACAACTTTGAGATTCCACCTCACTCCAGTTACAATGCCATTATCAAGAAATCTAATAACAGATGCTGTGATGATGTGGCCAGAGGGATCATACTACACTGTTTGTGACAGTGTAAACTTGTTCAACCACTAGGAAAAGCAGTATGGCAGTTCCTCAAAAGACTAAACACAGAGCTCCTCTATGACCCAGCAGTCCCACTCCTTGCCATTTACCCAAATGTCCAGAAACAAGGACATCCTAAAGCCACTAGCAAAACAATGTTCATTGCAACATTATTTACCATAGCAAGATACGGAACCAACCCAGATGCCCCTCAGTAGATGATTGGATCAAGAAGATATGGAACCCTCACTCCAGTTAGAATGACCAGGATCAAGAAAACTAATAACAACAGATGCTGGAGGGGATGTGGCCAGGAGGGATCACTACTACACTGTTGGTGGGAGTGCAAATTCATTCAACCACTATGGAAATCAGTATACAACTCCCCTATGACCCAACAATTCCACTACTTGGCATTTACCCAATTGTCCAGAAACAAGGACATACCAGAGCCACTAGCACAATGATGTTCATTGCAGCACTATTTATCACAGCAAAGATATGGAACCAACCCAGATGTCCCTCAGTTGATGAGTGGATCAACAAGATGTGGTATTTATACACAATGGAATTCTATGCTGCTGTCAAAAAGAATGACAATGCCCCATTTGTTAGGAAATGGAAAGACTTAGAAAAAATCATATTAAGTAAGCCAGACTCAAAGGAACATAGGCCCAAGAGTCTCCCTCATTTGTCATAATCAGTAGAAACCTTGGGCCCTCCTAGCAGAGATTTACAATAGAACAAAATCTAGAGACATAAGGCCAAATAGTATGATACTAAATGTAAGGACCTCCAGGATAAGGAAACAAAAGCCATATAATGAGTAATTGTTGTCCTTAATGTATTATGTTATGTCTTATCTCTTTTGCTATCCCTTGGTTATATCATATTGTTACAGTATTTCATCTTGTTATCTGATATATTTTATATGTGCTTAATTGGTTATTTGAAATTGGATAGGGAAGGGGGAAATCAAAAAGAGCGGGGCGGGGGGGAGGGAAATGGGGACCATGTCATAAGAGTATCAATGTTTGTGAAGTAATACACCTTCTATCTGGTGAATATAATCTAACCCTTCTATTAATTACAATAAAAAAGAATATGAAAAAAAGAAGATGTGGAACTTATACACAATGGAATTCTATGCTGCCATCAGAAAGATGGACATTGCCCCATTTGTAAGGAAATAGAAAGACTTGGTAAAAAAAACATATTAAATGAAGTAAGCCAGACCCAAAGGAAAATAGACTCAATGGTTTCCCTCATTTGTAATAATTAGTACACATCTAGGACTCTCCTAGCAGAGGATTACAATAGCCCAAAACCTAGATACATAAGGTCATATGGGATGAGACTAAATGAAAGGATCTCTAGAATATGGAAACAAGAGCTTTATCTTGTGTGACTGTCATTCTTAATGTACTATGTTATTTCTCTTCTCTTTTTTTTCCCCCTTATGGTTAATTTCAGGTTGTTACTGTATCTGACTTTGTTACCTTTCTATATTGTACATAGGTTTTTTTTTTATTTGAAATAGGAAAGGGAAAGGGGAAAATAATATGATTGGGAGGGGGTGGCTGAGGGAAATAGGGACAAAACCATGAGAAGGGGTATCATTATGTGAGAAGTAATGCACCTACCACCTGACAAATGTAACTGTAACCTTTGTATACATTATCCCGTCAATAAAAAAGTATATTCTATTAGAAAATGCTAAAAACAGATGAGTTACAATTCCATAAATCAGGCCAAGAGTATATTTCTATTGTTAAGGAAATAAAACTGTAAAGTGAAGCCAGCAATTTTCACTTTATTTTAAAACTCATATTTCATATAATATTTTGAGAGATAAAGTTCAGTCATTATTGTATCTTACCTACTTTTATTGAGTAACATACAACTTTATCAATTTCCTATTTCTACTTTTAAAAAATGACATAATTCTTCATTGTTTTTTATAATGCTTTTATTATTTTTTGGTGTAATAATCTTTATTTTGGGAGTGTTTTATACATCTATAAACTGCTTTTTCAAAGTGTGTCTATAAATACTTCTATAATAGGTTGTCAGTGATAGATGCATATAATTTGAAGTTTTAATCTTGCAAATATGCGAATGTTTTGCTTGGGGATACTTAGTAAACACTTATTAAAATTTGAAACTGATTTCTAAAAGTATCTAAACAAATATAATTTTTGACTGGAGATGGAACTCAATGGTCATGTGGTTATATAATATGTTAAAGGGCCTGGAGCTGATTCCTAGTATCTATCTATGCAAAAATTAGTTTGGACGTATCTTTCACCTTATTAACACAAATATCCAGAATTTAATGGGACTAGATAATATCTGGATGAATTGTACTAATATTCTTTCTACATTAACAAAAAAGTAGCCTTTTAGAAGCTAAGAATGCAATTCTCCCAGCTCCTTGGTATATTATTTTTTAACACTTGCTATTAATTTTAATGAAAATGATTGAAAGAAATATTCACTAAATGTTTTGGAAATTTTCCAATTTATGTTACTACTTAATTGAAATGTGCCTGAGGCACTTAACATATATTAGCTATACACTGATGGCTGTTTAGTTTGCATAGGAGTAAGAAAAATTGTAAATAACAGCAGTGCCTTTGGGCAAGGAGGCTGGAAATTACAATTCTAAGGTTAATGAAAATGACCTTTATATACAAGTGTTGCTGTCAGAGGTATAAAGAATGAGTTATTTGCTATTTATGAAAAATAAACAAAAAATGGAGAGTACTCCCATATCTCATTCTTATTTTGCAATGTCGTGATCTTTTACTTTTTCTTTAGGATGTATTTCTTTTGCACAAATTCCTGTTACAACTTATAGCACTTCATTTTAATACTCATTTTACTTGCTTTAAATTCCTTTTAGATATGTATGTAGAAGGGCATTTCTCTATGAGGCTTTTTTTTCAAGACATCCTATAAGTTCTGATTCATTTCTGGATTATCGTTAATTTACAGACAATTAAGAGAAACTGTGGCATGTAACAATAGGTGATTCTTTGTATTCTTTGAAATGAATTCAACGGATAGCCAATTTATTATTTTTGTCTAATGTCTAAGGTGTTAGGCTGATAGACTGTTAATTTAAAAACTGATCTTTGAGCACAATAATTACAGTTAAACGAGGTAAATATGAAATATGCATGGAAACAATAAGAGAATCAGCTACAGTTTTTTAAAAATACACAGCAAAAGACAAGTAGTTTCAATTAGAGACAAACTTTCTTCCTTTCTAGCTATGAAATATTGTCTTAATCCCACTCTACAACTTTAATAAGTTATCATAGTATTATAGAAATAAAAGCATATGAATTCTGCAAGACTTTCTCAATTACCAAAAGGATTCCCTAACTAAAGATTAAAGTCACAAAGCTCTCTTATTATTGTAGACATGTACTGTTTTCTAATTGTAATGAAGGCATTAGGAAGTTTTCTCTGAAAGACACTCGGCATACATTTAATTAGAGATGTTTGGGTTCACTTGAGAAATCAAAACTCTTGTTAGCAAATCTTTTGTGCAAAGAACAACTGTGGTTACAGTGGAATATAAAATTGTGTACAAGGCACTTGAGAAAGAATTTACAAAGATACATAAAATTTTAAAGGGACACATATGCTCTGAAGTCTCTTTTCTGATATAACCACAAATGACAGGCACAAAGGTGGAAATGTAGTACACACATTAATTGTATCATGCACTTCCACTGAAGCCTAAGTTAACAGTGTTATACTTCATACACAGATATCCTTAATTCCCAGTTCAATTATATTCATTCACTCATTCAAAAACATTCCATGGTCCCCTTCAACACTGCAGGGTGGACCACCAATACACTTTTCCCCTGTCATGGTTTTGATGTATTTTTCTCTTCTTTTATTTTAAATTAATGAATTTATTTTATTGTATTTTTATTGTCAGGGTGATATATAGAGTGGTTACAGTTACGTTCATCAGGTAATAGGTACATTACTTCTTGAACATTGATACGCCTTCCCATGTTTTTCTCCCAGTCCCCCCCATCATCTTGTTTTTCTCCTTGTCTTCCCTATTTCAAGTAAACAAATTAACATATATACAGTATACCAGATACCAAAGTCAGATATAGTAACAACATGAGATAAACCATAAGGGGGGAAAATAAGAAAATAAATAACTTTACACTCTGTTCCAATTTTTCTACCCACATGCTATGTGCTTGCTCTGCCTCCTTATCTTTCTATGCTTATCAACTATTCACTGTAGTCCAACCCTAAGCTTCTAGAATCCTATACTTTCTTCTTCTTTTAGTTCCACAATCCAGTGTGTCCTTTTCATAGCTTCAATGATCAACATCTCCTCAGATGGCTCAGAATCCTCTATTTACAGCTCTGAGTCTACCCTCAAATGTTGAATGGGAAATTAACTGCCTTCTCCCTATATTCCCTTCACCATACTTTAAACAAGTATCTTCCCAAGTTTTTCTTTTAATTCCTTCCACCCTATTCTCTCTTCTTGTGGCTAAATGCAGCTTGGTTCTTCTACCTTCCTGTAACTTAGAGATAAATAGGTTGGATACCTCTTTTTGGTAGACTAATTATTAAGTCTCAATTATCATTGTGGTTTAATTCTGATTGTACATTCTCTTCCTTAAAACTCCCTTTGAACAAAATAGCGTTATAGTTGTTTGATTTTCTTTTGCTGTTCTAATTTCTCTTCCAGGTACTCATTGTCTACTTTTCAAAGGTTAAGAACTTCTAAATTTTTTTTCATTTTTTATTGTAATGTATAAAGGGGTTACAGTTATATTCTCCAGATAGTAGGTACATTACTTCTTACACATTGATAACCCTTCTCATGTTTTTGTCCCCATTTCCCTTCCGGCACTGCTCCCAATCATCTTGTTTTCCACCCTTCCCTTTCCTATTTCAAATAAACAAACATATATACAAAAATATGCCAGGTAAGAAAGTCAGATACAGTAAGAATATGAGATTAACCAAAGGGCAACAAAAGAGAAGAGAAATAACAGTACATTAAGAACAACAATCACACAAGATAAAACTCTTGTTTCCATATCCTGGAGATCCTTTCATTTAGCCTCATCCTATATGACGTTATGTATGTAGGTTTTGCACTATTGTAATTCTCTGTAATCCACCTAGAAGAGTCCTAGATGTGTACTAATTATTACAAATGAGGGAAACCATTGAGCCTATGTTCCTTTGGGACTGGCTTATTACACTTGTTTGTCTTCTATATGATTTTTTTCATTTGCTTTTCCCATTTCTCTTCCAAGGTTAAGAACTTTAAATCAACTCAATTTTTTTCTCTTCCTCATACTTACATTTAGTCATTTAAAATTGCAGCTTTTCTCTATCAAAGGATCTGGTTCGTACCTTCTTTTTTTTATTGTAATTATTAAAAGGGTTACATGATATTTGCCAGATAGAAGGTGCATTAATTCACATACATTGATACCCTTTCTCATGTCTTGGTACCCTTTACCCTCCCCCCCCACACTCCCCACCCATCTTGGTTTTCCCCCCTTCCCTATCAAATTTCAAATAACCAAATACAAATAAATTCAATATATCAGATAACAAAGTGAGATACTATACCAATATGAGATAACCAAGGGACAGCAAAGGAGATGAGAGACAATATAGTACATCAAGGACAACTATCATTCATTATATGGCTTTTGTTTCAATATCCTGGAGGTCCTTTCAATTAGCTTCATACTATATGGCCTTATGTATCAAGATTTTGCTCTATTGCAGATCTCTGCTAGTAGAGCCCAAGGTTTCTACTGATTATGACGAATGAGGGAAACCATTGAGCTTAAGTTCCTTTGAGTCTGGCTTACTTCACTTAATATGATTTTTTCTAAGTCTTTCCATTTCCTAACAAATGGAGCGATGTCATTCTTTGTGACAGCAGCATACAATTCCATTGTGTACAAATACCACAACTTGTCGATCCACTCATCAACTGAGGGACATCTAGGTTGGTTCCATATCTTTGCTATGGTAAATAGTGCTGCAATGAACATTGTTGTGGTAGTGGATTTAGTATGCCCTTGTTTCTGGATAGTTGGGTAAATGCCAAGTAGTGGAATTGCTGGGTCAGAGGGGAGTTCTATGTTTAGCCTTTTGAGGCACTGCCACACTACTTTCCATACTGGTTGAACGAGTTTGCACTCCCACCAACAGTGTAGTAGTGATCCCTCCTGGCCACATCCCCTCCAGCATCTGTTATTTTTCGTTTTCCTGATCCTGGCCATTCTAACTGGAGTGAGGTGGAATCTTAGAGTTGTTTTGATTTGCATTTCTTTTATGACCAGAGATGTTGAGCATTTCTTCATGTGTCTATAGGCCATTTTTGTTTCTTCTTCAGAGAAGACTCTAAGTCTTTGGCTGTCCCGTCCGGCGGGACGTCAACTAGGGCCAAGAACCTAGAGGGAGGAATGAAAGGGACAGGAGACATGAAGAAGGGAGCAAGACAAGCGTTCTGATCAAGCTGCGAATTTTATTTTTCACACAGGGGCTTATATGCCTCTTCAGGAGAGGCAAGAGGGGGTTGGGGTACTGCTCAGGGTAGGAGGTCCGGTGGTAGGATGTTTACATATCAATACAAGCAGGCAAGAGTTGCTTAGTAACCTAATTTACAAAATGTTGCCCTTGGGACAAGAAACTATGAAGGCACATTCTTATGCTAAGAATTCAGGGAGGAGGAGAATGTCTCCGACATTTGGCCCATTTTTTAATGGGCTGGTTGTTACTTTGGAGATTAGTTTTGGAGTGATTCAATTTTTTGAGTTGTTGATATATTTTAGATATGAGGCCTTTGTCCGTTGTTTGGTTGGTGAAGATCTTCTCCCACTCTGTAGGCTTCCTAATTAATTTACTAGCTATGTCCTTTGCCATACAAAAGCTCTGCAGTTTAATGCAGTCCCACTTATCCAGCCTTTCTCTGATTTGTTGTGATTCTTGGTCCTTATTAAGAAAGTTTCGACCTGTGCCAAGGAGGCCTAGTGTATCTCCTATTCCTTCCTGTAAAGTTTTCAGTGTGTCAGCTTTTACTTCCAGGTCTTTGATCCATTTGGAGTTAATTCTAGTGCAAGGTGACAAAGAAGGATCCAACTTTAATTTTCTGCAGGTGCTTAACCAGTTCTGCCAACACAACTTGTTGAAGAGGCTATCTTTCTTCCATTCTATTTTTTTGGCTCCCTTGTCAAAGATTAGGTGGCCATAGGTCTGTGGTTTAGTATCTGGGTCCTTAGTTCTATTCCATTGGTCTTCAGGCCTATTCTTGTGCCAGTACCAAGCTGTATTGATAATTATAGCTCTGTAATAGAGTCTAAAGTTTGGAATTGAAATTCCTCCAGCGCTGTTCTTTCTGGTAAGAAGTGTTTTTGCTATACGGGGTCTTTTATTATTCCATATGAAATTTTGAATTGCCTCTTCTATTTCTTTAAAGAATGCCATTGAGTTATTGATGGGTATTGCAATGAATTTGTAGATAACCCTTGGCAAGATTGTCATTTTCACAATGTTGATTCTTCCAATCCAGGAGCACGGGAGGTTTTTCTATTTCCTTAGTTCTGCTTTAATTTCCTTTTTTAGGGTTTTAAAGTTTTCATCAAAAAGGTCCTTTACATTCTTAGTTAAGCTAATTCCTAGTACTAGAATTCTTAGCCAGTGCAATAAAGCAAGAAGCAAGCATAAAGGGGATCCAAGTAGGGAAAGAGGAAATAAAACTATCCCTCTTTGCAGATGACATGATTCTGTATTTAAAGAATCCTATAGACTCTACTCCCAATCTCCTTGAGCTGATTCAAAACTTTGGAAGAGTAGCAGGCTATAAAATCAACCCTCAAAAATCAATTGCCTTCCTTACGCCAACAGAGAGAGGAACGAGGCAATAATCAGGAAAGAAACTCCTTTCACAATAGCCTCAAAGAAAATAAAGTACCTAGGAATTAGCTTAACTAAGAATGTAAAGGACCTTTTTAGTACCTTCTTTTAACGTTTTAAGTTCCCTTTCTCATGCAAAAGTTTCCTCATCTTCCCACAAAACCTCAACCATCAAGGTCTTGTATTGTTACTATTGTCATCTTTGTCAACATGATATTTACTATTACTTAATAATGATGCATTTTTCATCTGAATTAACCATAGCAAGAACAACAGTAGACAGTAAACTACTTATTTGTTAATGGAGTATTGTTTTCTTTTTTTTTCTTTTTTTAAGTCTTGGTACCTATACCATTAGAATTGGTACCGATGGGGGAAGGTGAAGGAGGATGAACAAGAGCTATCTGCATTGTCTGAAAATAGAACAATGAAATCTGTTACGAAACAGAGAGGCAGGTAAAGGAGAATGAGAAAAGGGGTGAATTGATTAAGCTATATGGTATGTATTTTTAGAACTGTCACAATACACTCTTGTAGAACTAATATATGTAATTACAAAATCACAAAAAAGAGAATAGCATGTATAGAAATGCTCTAACAATGTTCTTTTCTTTATACAAGTATTACATGCATTTAAAAACAAAAAGCTAGCTAAACCATGCAGTTTTGCTTAGTGTTGTTAGGAGTTGATGAAAGTACAAATAAAGATAAATGTTTTTGTATTAAATTATGAAATAATATTTGATTAGATGAAAATGATTTAACCTGTGTTTCTTAGTTTATCTTAATAGCAGCAGTATATTATGAAAAACAAAATAAATATTATTAAGTATTTGACAAACTTGAGTCCTAAAAGGCTTGAGGCCTTTTTTTTTAATAAGAAGGAAACAAAAGAAAAAATATGTGCAATGGTAGAAAACACAGCACTGAGGAGGTTTCAGACTCTTTGGTTTTCAGAACCATTCTTATTTATTAGAAGTTAGGACAAATAAAGATCCTAATAAATCATAATTCATTTATCCAAGACTTCATCATCCAAGCCTCCTTTACTACATCCTTCAAACCAATGCGCTAGCAAAACTATACTTGGAAATCTTGAAGATAAATAAGGTAAGACTTCTAAGACCTTTGGGGAACTTTTGCTTCAATCTATCAACATAAATATAATGTTAATTGTCTGACCATAGTCAGTCAAAATTCTATTTCTACTATGTCAGTGAATTTTAAATCTAGTTTGAAAGACAAAAAGAATGGCCCTTTGTTTATACATGGAACTCTGAACATCCTGTCTGCTGACTAAATCAAATCACTTCAAGATATAAGGTCAAGTCTTGACAGAGCTGGAGTCACAAAGCCTTACATTAAAAATTCATACACTCAAATCAAATACCTAATTTTTGACCCTGAAAAGTTAAATAAGATCAGAAAAGATTAAAGAATGTAGAACTGCTAAACCATACTGTCATATTTAATATATCTTACACAGAATCTGAATCACTGGGTTCTGAAATTTTCATTTACTCATAATTTATTTTAAAAGAAGCTTAATTAATATTCATATGTTTCCTTTACTGTCTTTTGTTTCTAAATTTAATATAACTCTAAAATGGGAATGCTTATGTTTGGGTAAGAGCTTAAATTTATGCTATTTTAAGTTAATGCAAAATCATCTGGAAAACTAAAGATAATTATCCAAATAAATCAACCAAGAGCAGAGTTCTACTGCACTCATATTTAATGAACAAATGAAAATGATATTTTAGGCAAAAAAAATTGTACAGATGAAATTTATGTAATTTCTCTTATTTGGCAGATGTAAATATTGGCACCATACTCAGACTATGGTGGTAGTCAGAAAAGGAGTCTTTCAAAGAAGTCCAAACTTTAAACTTCTCAAATCTCCAAATTCATTATGTTACACGAAAGATTAGGCTTATACCTGAAGTTGAGATTATTGATGAGATGACCTTGAACTATAGAGACCATGCTTGATGATAAATTGCATAATTCTCATGCAATGAACAACCTAGGGTCCTTACACATGATATAGGAAAGTAGAAGAGTCTGTGGCAGGCAGATTAATACCACCTGAGAAAGACATATCTCAACAAAAAGCTATCTATCTATCTATACATTTATTGCGTGTGTGTATGTATGTGTGTGTATGTGTGTGTGTGAGTGTGTGTGTGTGTGTGTGTGTGTGTGTATGTGCACCTGTGCACACATGCTGCTCTTACTGCTTGAATTCAGGGCTTGGATACTATCAGTGAGCATTTATGTTCAAGACCAGCACTCTATCACTTGAAGAACAGCTCTACTTAGAGTTTAGTTGGTAAATTGGAGGTAGGAGTTTCACAGGGTCTCCTGCCAGAGCTGGCTTTAAACTCTGATCTTTAAATTTCAGCCCCCCTGAGTAGCTAGGATTGTAGATATAAGCAATAAATCTACATTTTATGCATCACAATTTAAGAGTGCACCATGATTTAGCTTGGTGGGACAGTACTTTTTATATGATGTGCACAGCCTAACACTTTATGAAAAACAGATCTTCAGAGGAGAAGTTATGAAATAAAATATCTAGGAACCACTCTCCTTCCCTATGAAGAAGGTTTTTTTTTTGTTATTTTCCACCTGTGTTTCTGCCATTTCTGTCAATGCCTTTATACATGTTTAGCACTCATTCATTCAATACACACTAAAAGACGTGAAAAGACTATCATTTTTCTCATTTTGCACATGAGGAAGCTTAATTGAAGAGAAATTAAATGACCTGTCCAAACTCATAAAACAAGTAAGCTTATATGGATCCCAATGTTGACAAACTGTAGACCCAAGACTTAATCACAACACCTAGATACCCCTATTGGATTCCATCCAAAGTACACATCTTGTAAATTTATAGCAGAAACAAATAAGATTGAAGTGTAAGGAAAAAAAACAATGAAATCTGTTAATATTTATTGGAAGAATGAGGAGGAAGGGACAAGGGAATGATGTGGTACATATGTGGAAAGGGCAAACTGAACACCCTTTATACAATTAATAAATGTTCATCACAATGTAAGATTGAAAAGTTCTCAACATAAAAAAATAGTTCTGAGGCCAAGAGTGTGTCCCTATCATTCACAAAACCCTGGGTTTGATTCCTTGCAACCACATACACAGAAGTGGTGTGGCACAAGTGGCACAAGTGGTAGAGCTCTAGCCTTGAGGAAAGCCCGAGGACAGTACTAACGTTCTGAGTTCAAACCCTAGGACTGGCAAAATTTTTTTTAAAAAGTTTTGAAGGGCTTGTTGTTAATGACATTCAAATAGAAAATTCTAAAAATGTTTCACATCGAGTAACAAGAATAAAATTCATAATATCAATTCATCAAATTGAATGATACAACATATTGTGAAAGATAAATCCTTCTTCCTTAAGTTGTTTGTTCAGGTGTGAGTGAGGATCAGTAACTAACATACATATTCATTAAGGTTCATATGCTGCTAACCTAAAGAATTTAGGTGACAATTGCATGCCTATATCTAAAAGGCATCATTTTGATGTTAGTCCCTTACTGCACATTTTTTCTGGAGCAATCAGACATATGTTTTAGAAAGTAAAATGAGAAATTTCAATTTCTTGAAACCATGACTAGACATCATACTCTGAGTAAAAACACATTTCTTTTTCCCAGTTTACCAGGCAGAACTAGATCTCAGCTGTCATTCCTACATCAGTTCTAACAACTGTTTTTTTTGTTTTGTTTTTTTTTACCTTCCTCTGCTAACCTAAATGTTAAATTCATCATTCAGTCTTCATGGATGTCATTATGTATATGTACATACAATTTCTCATTTCCATAGATAGTTCATGTTTCCTTATGGATAAAAATTTTCAAATTAACCTCAAGCTATTGATTTGATTAAATCAATATTCTTATTTTCCATTTTTTTTGCCAGTTATGAGGCTTGAACTCAGGGCCTGGGCACTGTCCTTGGACTTTTCTCAAGGTTAGAGCTCTACCTTTGAGCCACAGTACCCCTTCTAGTTCTTTTTCTATGTATTTGGTGCAGAGGAATTAAACCCAGGTCTTCGTACATGCTAGGCAAGCATTCTACCACTAGCACAAACTCCCGGCCCTTAAATTTCATTTTTTTTGGATCATCTTTAGTATTATGGAAAGTTCTCTTACTTGACTTTTGAAACATCTTCCAGAACATGATAAATCCTTTCCTATTGTTTTATATTATATATATAATTGCATATTTATATATGTATAAATCATTCTTTCAGCTCAAAGACCAACTCTATAATTAAGACCAGTCTTAACTCTTACAATGGCCCACAACAATCTTATATTCTTCAGACAATCTGATTTCCATTAACTCATGGCAATGTCTTTGCTAATTTTTCCCTCACGATACATAAAAATTTAGGAGTAGTATGATAAAAAGTGAACTTTCAAGTGCTGGGCGCAGTGGTTCTCGCCTCCTGTAGTCCTAGCTACTCAGGAGGCTGAGATGTGAGGATCTTGGCTCAAAACCAGCCCAGGTGCTAAAGAACTTGAGACTTATCTCCAATTAACCACTAGGAAAAGGGAAGTGGAGCTATAGCTCAAGGTATAGCTCAAGGTAGGGTGGTAGCCTTGAGCTAAAGAGCTCAGGGACAATGCCCAGGCCCAGATTTCAAGCCCATGATCCACACACATACACACACACACACACACACACACACACACACACACACACACACACAAAAAAAAAACCCAGAAGAGAAAGAAATCTATAGCTTTATAACTAATTGCAAAAGTTAATTAATCTAAATATTCTATGGATGGATATCTACCTTATCTTGTTTTGTTACCATTTAGTTTTATATCATTGATGAGTTTATATTTATTGTAATGCTTAAAAAACCATTTTGCAAATAAGTAAAATATATACATTTTGAGATAGGAATTAAATTTCATGGCAGTTTTTATCTATTTATCATCAATTCTCCATAAAAGAGCCCATGATGAAAGCAAATGAGTTCAATACATACTTAAGCTGTGAGGGATACTGTTTAAATATCAATGACTCTAAAGTTGCATTACTAAAAATAGTGTTGTAATGAAGAAAAATATCCCAGTTTCCAATACTTTCCTACATAGAACTACTTAATAGAAATATATTACAAGCTACATATGTTTCTTTAAGTATTGTTGTAGCCAGCATTAGACAGTAACAAGAAACAAAGGAAATTTATTATATTGACATATCATTTCCACAAATATATTAATAATTATAATTAATACATTAAAGATTACATCAAAATGTTTTATGATGTAAGTAATATAAAATGGCATGTTTTTGCTTTTCATAGATATATTTCCCAGATATTAAATCCACTGTATATTTTACCCATAGGTAAAATATTAAAATACAGATTGATTGTACTTCAACTACTCAACAACCACATTTAGCTAGCTGCCCTCCTCCCACTGGTATTGTATAGATCTTATCTGGAATTGAATACCAGTTGGAGACATGAATGAGCTTGAAAGATATAGATGTTGGCTCTATAATCCTGGTTACTCATAAGGTGGAGAATTAAAGATTGAGGTTTGAAACCAACCCACGTAGGAAAGTCTCCAATTAATCACCAAAAAGTAGAAGTAGAGTTGTGGTTCAGATGCAGAGCAATAACTTTGTTCAAAAAAGCAAAAGTAGAACAGCAGAAGATCAAGGCCCAAAGTTCAAACCCCAATACTGGCACATACAAACACACACACACACACACACACACACACACACACACACACGAGGATATCAGATGAAGTGAGAGCCATATTGCCATTATTTAAAATATAGCTTAAATAATACAGAGAGGAAATATATTTATTTACTGTGAACACTACCCCACAATATAATATTTTAAATATTTCTATTCAAATCAGCATGATTTTGTACTTTACCGCCTGCTGCAAGAGCTCTAAAATGCTGCAAGTAAAAAGCTGCTAAAAATTACAAATTACCACCTAAGCTTCCCTGCCTTCATGATGATAATTAGTCCTATTTTTAAAAGACCACAAATTATTGCCAAACAATTAGGTACATCTCTAGGAAAATCCATCTCCTCCCCTTCAAAATACATTTTTGGAAGAAAGGAAAAGTAATCTGTTTCCATTTAGAGATGACTTTGAGATTCTTCATATTGTCTCTCAGATTAAATAGTTCTTGAAAATCTGTCTCGATTGAGGTAATCAAAAGGGAAGAATGTGTGCAGAGATTTGTGATCTTTATACTATTAGAACACAAACTAGGAGAACATCTTGTTTTTCTTTTCCTGCTTAAGAACAGAAAGAACAAATCAATGCTCAACTATTATGAGGTCTTCTTCAACAACCATGAAGAACAACAGAGCAAATAATGTTTATCACAAAGGGCTTCTGATGGCACAAAAGTGATAACAAAAAATAGTCCTTATTAACACTGAATGTTAAAAATGCTAAGACTTATAAAGCTGGTGGAGTTACAAGTAATTGAACTGAGTTTCCTTTGGTAAATGTTGACTACATCCAAAGGATATATTCAAAAGTTTTATAGCATGTAATATTCAGAGTATTATTTAATCATCCTTGACAAAAGTTGTAGCTCACTTCAATCATTTTAAGACAGAACCAGTGATTTATTAAATCAATAAGACCAACTCTATGTATTATTTAAAAGCCAATTTTAATAAAAGTAATCTTGACCATTTCTCTTTTTAACTGTAGGAATTTACTTTTTCATTTTTAGAGTTTTAGGTTTCCAAAGCACTTTTATTTGATTTTTCTTAACAATCCTATGAGTTAACATTGCTAGGCTGTAAAGACATTAAATCCATTGATGTTTTTTCTGACTCCACATTAAAGAGATGAATCATAAAAAAAACTGCCATAAGAGAGACATCTTCAGGTTTACATTCACCTTATCCCTTGCCTCTACCAGCATTTTAGATCACCATCTTGCAGGTACTGAGAGAGTTTGCCATCCTATCCACTTCACTGTACTAATGTTTTGCCTGACATGACTTGCGCAAGAGAGCAGATTGTTTTCATAATACTTCTTGATAACTCATGTCTGTATAAATCATGACTGAAGAGTCTCCTCCATGTTGTTCCTCTCTTTGATCATAGGCATTTCAACCTCAAAATTATGAAATTTTAAAATTTCCTCCTGCATCATCGCTATTGAGTCTACCTATCCTGGAATAGGCAATTCAATCGTTATAGGAAATATGGCAACATCATCAGAACTGACTGACGAATAAATATACTTAGTGGAATTCACCTTTAGACATAAAGAGCCCTATTGTGCATCTTCAAAGTATGTCTTACAATTGTCTTTGGCACGCTTTCTCCTCTTATACCCAGTATGATTTTCACTATTCGTGTTATATTTCTTGATATCTAGATTCATTTGAGCTGTCAAGATCACTCAGATATCCATTTACTTATTTCCCAACTGACTACATTTTCTATCACTTTCATCAAGTCTAAAACTTTTCCCTACTTTAAGAACAGTAAACAAGCTAACTTAATTCAACATACAATTCCTCGACTTTATTGAAAAGATATAACACAATCTATTTGTTGTCTACAACCTAATTTTTCCCTTTATACTATCACCTGTTCCTTTTTAACTCCCCCTTAAGAATTTAATTTTTTCCATATCCAAACTCTTCCAAAATCTGTCCTTCAATTTGGTATTTCATTCTCACTTTCTTTTAGATTGTTTGCATCTCCCTAAACACAGGCAAATCTACTTCATAAAGAAAATATAATAGAATCCATTGGAAATAATAATACTTCCAGCAATCCATCAAATTGTTCTTTCCTAAAAATACCTGTATATTTAAAAAATTTTTATTGCCCATTTCCTGGTAGTGTCTTATTAACTGATAAAATCTGACAGCTTAACTTGGACACTAGCTGCTGACACCTATAATTCTAGCTACTCAGGAGGCTGATTGATGAGGATCATGGTTCAAAGCCAGCCTGGGCAGGTAAAATGCATGAGACTCTTATCTCCAATCAACTACCAAAAATATCAGAAGTGGTACTGATGCTTTAGGCTAGGTGGTAGTGTACTATGCTTGAGAACAAAAGCTTAGAGACAATGCCCAGAACCAGAGTTCAAGTCCAGGACCTGTCCACACACACACACACACACACACACACACACACACACACACACACACATATACAGAGTCTAACAGCTTGGTTCTTAACATCACTTCCTTGAATTTTCTGTAAGAAAGATTTCCTCTTTGAGTTATCTAGCACCTCAAAAGAGGCTATCTCAGAATATAGAAATTAGTTTTATCAAGAAAAACATTGGTTTATTAAACATATGAAAACTTCTTTTCAGTTTGAAGGCAGTGAGATCTTTTCCTATATTTTTAAGAAATTTAATATGTGCATCAATAATATGAGGAAAAAACAAAACATTGTGAAAGATTGGATTCAGAAATATTTTTGATTATAGCTTTCTGCTTGAGTACATAATCAACTTCACAGTGAGATATTTTCAGGTCTTGGAATCATCAGTTATTACTTATGTTCCCTATTAAAAGCATCAAAGTGCTTTCATTTTTCTCAGAAAATGTTATAAAGCAATATATTCACTAATATAATCTTTGGGATCTGCAAGTTAATTCTATAGTTGTCTTATACTTGAGAGGTTCAAACATGTTCTAAAGTCTCAAATGAAATATGTAAAAGTTAAAGGACAGATGTATATCAAAAATTTCTGAGAGATTATTCTCATATCCAGAAAGCAATAAGATAAAATAAATACAAATGCAAAATAAGCTGGGGAGCTGGTAGCTCACAACTAGTTATTCAGGAGGCTGAGATTCGGGAGGGGCAGGGGTTGAGGTTCAAAGACTGCCTAGGCTGAAAACTCTCCAATAAACTACTCAAAAAAGCTGTAAGTGGTGCTTTGGCTCAAGGAGGTAGCCTTGAACACAAGAGTACCAGAACAGTACCCAGGCCCTGAGATCAAGACTACTCAAAAAAAAGGTAAAAGCAAAGTAATTGTAGTTACTAATATTTTTGGTGTTTTATGAAGCCTAGGAACATGTGCAAATTATCTCTTAGAGATAATGTTTCTTATTTGGCAGGGTATACATGCACATTAAATCACATGATGTAAGCTCAAACATTGTTTCTACTCTGACTCATAGGAAGCTATTTCTGAACTCTGTAGCATACATTGCTTCCTAATTTCTATGTTTCAAAAACTTATTTATCAGAGAAACTCAATAGTATTCTGAAGGTCCCATATTCATGAAAGACAATGATACAACTAGGCTTTCTTACTCAAAAATCTTTCATTTTTGCCTAGATTCCTATAATATTGTTAAGAACTTTCTAAGAAATATTATATCATTTACTATATTCAGGACATTATAAATGTATACAAAGAAAACTTTTAAGAGAATGAGGTTAATATAAATGTAAATACAAGATCTTATATTTTATACCTGCTCTCCAACATAACCATATATTTTGAAAATGGTTGATGTATAAAATATATCTCAGTTTAACTTCTACATTAAAATAAATTTTCCTTTCTTAATATATATATATGTATATTACATATTAAATAAAATCCAGAGGACTAGGGTCAGGCGTGGAGCCTAGTTGTAGAGTGCTCACCTAGCATGTGCAAAGCCCTGGGTTCCATTCCTCCGCACCACATGCACAGAAAAGGCCAGAAGTGATGCTGTGACTCAAGTGGCAGAGCACTAGCCTTGAGCAGAAAGTGTCAAAGGACAGTGTTAAGGCCCTGAGTTCAAGCCCCAGGATTGGCCAAAAAATAAAAAAATGCAGAGAATCAGCAGGGCACTAGTGGCTCATGCCTATAATTTTAGCTACTCAGGAGACATAAAACTGAGGATCAAGATTTCAAGCCAGGGCCAGGAGCATGGCCTAGTGGTAGAATTCTTGGCTAGCATGCATGAAGCCCTGGGTTTGATTCTTTGGCATCACATACACAGAAAAAGACAGAGTGGTGGTGCTGCTGTGACTTAAGCAGTGGAGCACTAGCCTTGAGAAAGCCTAAGGACAGTGCACAGGCATAAAAACAACAACAACAAAAAAATTTCAAGCCAGCCCAGAAAAGTCTGTGAGACTTGGCCCCCATATTTTGTAAAATGG
Source organism: Megascapheus bottae (assembly GCF_031878675.1). Classification (NCBI taxonomy): domain Eukaryota; kingdom Metazoa; phylum Chordata; class Mammalia; order Rodentia; family Geomyidae; genus Megascapheus; species Megascapheus bottae. The sequence goes on from NC_143511.1 coordinate 53,198,501, forward strand.
CTTATTCTCAAACTAAACAGCAAGGTTCTACCAACATTTGAACTTGGATCAATAGATTCAGGTTCCAGAGTGTGCACCATTACACTTTGGAATCAACTGTGAGACTCTTATCTCCAATACGTTATTCAGTAAAAGGCAAGAGTGGAACTATGGCTCAAGTGGGATAGGGCTGGCCTTGAGCAAAGAAGCTTAGGGACAGCACACGAACCCTGGACAGTCCCAGGACTGTCACAAAAGAAAGAAATAAAAAGCCAGAGGACCTCAAAAATGTCTAGTTGCATATGTTAATAATTCTATATATAACATTTTGATACAAAATTAAAATTTGATGTTAAATGTAAGCATACCATTAGAGAAAATGTTCAGAAGGATTTTGAAATTTATTCATGTGTTCTTCATTCTCCATTTAGGAAACTGAAGACTAATTTATGGAATACAAAAAATAACTGGGAAAATCAGCTTTATTTTATATTATTATTAATTTATATATCTTTCCCTATATTTATTATGAGGACTTTAAGGTTTTGGGCTAACATTTTTCTCTAATGGGTATCTTTTCTTTTGATCATTGATTTATTGGAGTTCTCAATGCATCTAGCTCTAATGTTTTTGCCCATTTTATATTTTCTAATTATTGTCTGCCAGTTAACATATACAAATCACCGTGTGCCTATTTTTGAGGAAAGGGTTTCTTGCTTTAATTAGTCAGAACAATAATCTCTTGGTTTCTGGTATATATTGCTTTTCCATTGTGAGTCATCACATATTCTCCAATACTATTTCTTAGAAGTGTATGAAATTGAGGGAAAATAGCAATACTAATATGCTCAGGTCAGTTGTCATTCTGTGGCCTGTTTGAAAATAAACCAATCACGATTTGACAAATTACTTAAATGGAGATGGAAAAGAGGGAAGGTACAATATTAAACTTCAATGCCCGACCACAGGGTAGCAAGCCAGTTTCTGAGTGGTCTATTTCCTGCTTTGTTTAAAAGACTGTTTGCTCTCCTTCTACAGTGGACCTCACTGTTACTTCCTTTCTATATCCTCAAAGAACAAGAACCCAGCATACTAGGATAGCAATACAGATTCTACCTTCTTGTGGTTTCTTTCTGTCAATGTCTTTATTATGTAGTAGTATCTGCTTTATAGAAGAGATAAGTTTTTAACTTAAAACTCAGTGCTTTATATAAATTAAATTAAAATTCTTGTGCTTTATATAAATTGAATTGTTATGTATAACTCCATCTCTAAGCTGTTTTTTCAAAGAAGGAAAAGCAAAATTTCATGAAACAAGTATCACTATAGCTAATGTATAAACCAAAAAAAAAGAAAGAAATTGCAGATAATCATAATAAAAGAAAGCCAGAGCATTCCTAGTAAAATAAAAAACAAATGACTTAGCACTTAAAGCAATTTTTTAATATTTTCCAAGAAAGATCACCCAGTAAAATTAAGCAATAACAGCAACACAAACAAAAGTGGAAAAGAATAAATGTTTAAGGCAGAAGTGAGAAGAAAACTTGTAAATTCTTCCACGTGTGGTATGCAAGCATCTGCATACCTACACATTTGTAGTACCATACATAGCCAGGCCTGTATAGAGTTAAGAATGGTTCTGGTCACTATGAAGAAAGTTATTTTGAAATGCAGATTTAAAGATATGGTAATATAGATTTCCATTGCTAGTTGTTGAGACAGATTTTACTGTTGTCTTAGCTTTGCCATATAAAGAAGCCCGTCTAAATGTACTGTATATACATTGCTTTAAAGGGAAAATGAAGATAGGATGTCATTTAATATATTTTAGGTAAGAATAAGTACTTAATGTGCTACTCAATATCAGCCCATACAATAGAATAGTCATGTAATACAATATTTTCCCCCCATACACTAATCCCCAATAGAACAGTATTAGGGGAATGGCCTTTGAGTGGCAATTAGTTCAAGAGTGTGCTCCCTGCATGGAAATAAGTAAAATAGCACTTACAGATGGTGTTCACACTTTGGATTGCCAATTCTTGCCAAATGATCATATGCCTTTTAAAAATTATTTTAGGTACTGTGGGGCACGTCACATCAAAGGTAAAAGGCCTACCTCATGGCCCAGTGCTCACTTCCTGGTTTTGGAGATTCAACCTGCCTGTCTCCTGGTTGGGAGGTTTGGCTATGGTTTGTGATGTAAAATAAGGCTACCTTGAACCCATGGATTGGCCCCGCCGCCCTCTCTGACCGCACCTACCTCCCCCTGTCCTGCCTACTTTTATGTTAATAGATTCCTGCATCTTACTTTAGCCCCTGGTATCTTTCCATTAAACGAGTCTGCTGTGACATTCTCCTTGGTGCATCTGTGTCTTCCCTCTGGAGGAGGGAGGGCTGGGTGAAGGCGGCCAGCCGGCCCTATCCTTTCTCGGTCTCATCTTAGTCGGGGCGTGTTCTCTTTGCGCTTCCTGCTGGTCAGGAGGCAAAGAGTGCTAAAAACCCTGACATTTCTGGCGCCCGAACGTGGGACACGAGAGGAACGCTCATCAGAAGCGGAATTGTCTGCAAGCCGAGCCAAGCGGATTACGAGGTACGGGTCTCCCTGAAAAGATGGGGCAATTCTATGCCAAGAGTGAGGATCCGGCGCTTAAAACATTTAAATTTATTCTCAGAAGCCAAGGTTTAGAGATCTCAGACCCTCAGGCTGAGAAGGTCTGGGAGGCCTTAACATGTGCTGCTCCCTGGTTAATGGCGGCCAATCTTTACAATTGGGCCACCTGGGACCGCGTGGAAAGCCTGGTGAGAAGGAGGAAGTCTGACTTGGGAGAGGATCTTCCCCTCGGGGTCTATCCGATTTTGTCTGCCCTTAAGGCCTGCTTTTATCCTGGCTCAGTTAAGGAGAAATCTAGAGACAGCGGAGATGCCCCTAGGGCAGCCTCTCCTGTCGATCGGGAGGAGGAGGGATTTTTGGCCCCCCTTGATCCTGAGGTCGCGCCTCTGAGCTCTATACCAAGTGCTCCTGCTCCGGATGATTGGGGAGCAGAGCGGCCTCCGCCATTTTACTATCCTTCCCCCCACTCCTCACCACGTGTTAAACCGGAAGAGGTGGTCAAGTCGCCATCTTGCTCCTCCCCTGCACCGGAAGAGGAGGTTAATTCGCCATATGGGGGCAGCTCCTCCCCTGAATGGGAAGGGTGGGTTCAGTCGCCATTTCGCTCCCAACCATGCTTGGCCTTCCCTGTAAATGCTAACCCTGGGGGCAATAGACCGGCCCAGTGGTATCCCTGGGAAGCCCAAGATTTAAAAGAGCTTAAAAAGGCAGTCTCTGAGGATGGACCTAATTCTCCCTGGGCCGAAACCATCCTCCAAGGCCTGGCTCACCAGCAATGCACCACTGAAGACTGGAAAAATTTAACTAAGGCTGTGCTCCCTGGTCCCCTGTATCTTAAATGGTGTGCATTTTTTTATGAGGAGTGCCATGCCCAGGCCAGCAGGAACCAGGCTGCTAATCCCCCGGTCCCTGTGACATATGGGATGCTATCAGGAACCAATGATGCATTTTCCACAGGCCCCCAGCAGGCCGCTATCCCTACCCCCTACCAAGAACAGGTGCGGGCCTTGGGACTAGCTGCGTGGAAAAAGTTGGACGAAGGCCCCTCAGAGCCTCCAATAGCAGGAATTACCCAGAAGGCTACCGAGGACCTAGCCACCTTTATAGACAGAGTAGAACGGAGCCTCCATAGAAAGTTCCCCTCGGGGCCCCTTCGAGAGCAGTTTATCAGGATGCTGGTCTGGGAGGGGATGACCGCAGACCACAAACTGGCCTGTGCAGGAATGAAGGAAAATTCTATGGGGAAGTGGATAATTGCCACTAAGGATGTGGGCACTCAAGCCCACCAGTCACAGACACTGACTGCCGCCCTACAAGCCCAAACGGCTTCACTTGCTGAGGCCTTTTCCACTGCCTTTACCTCTTTCAATGGGGCTGTGAGAGGAGTTTGTTTTAGGTGCGGCCAGCAAGGCCACTTCAAAAGAGATTGCCCTGGGGGACAGATACCTGATTCCCCACAGAGACGTCCTTCAAGTCAGACCAAAGGCCGAACTCTGCCTAAAACACCCTGTCCCGCTGCAGGAAGGGACTCCATTGGCAAAGATATTGTAAATCTAAATTTGATATCGAGGGAAAGCCTTTAAACTAATGACGGGGCACCCTCCAGCCCCGTCACCCAAAGGAGGCGTCTCATCTAGGGATCTGCCTAGGGCTCATTGGACTGTCCCAGTAATTCGCGGGATTAGGCCAAAAATGGATATTTTTATAGCGGGAAAAAGGTTCCGCTGCCTAATTGACACCGGAGCAGATCGGACAGTGCTGAGAAGGGAGGAGGTCCCACCCCAGTGGAAGCTGATCCCTGGACCCCAGTTGCTAGGGGTGGGGGGTGATACCAAGTCTGAGGAAACTAGGGACTGGCTTCCTTGGAAGGATGTGGATGGTAGCCAAGGGGAGGTGCGTCCCCTAGTGGCATCTGGCCTAATAGCCAACCTACTGGGGCAAGATATTTTGGGAGAAGCAGAGGCATTCATTACTACAGACCGTGAAAGGTTTTGTAATGACACCCTGTGGGGTAGGGGGAACCCAGCCTTTGCTACAATGCAGGATACTCCTGAACCCAGTGCAAGGCCTCACCCCTAATCCTAGAGGCCAGTGTTCCCACCGTCCCCCCCATCCAATGGCTTCCAGGCCCTCCAGTCTGGGTGGAACAGTGGCCACTTCCTATATATAAATTGCAAAAACTAAGAGAGATAATATCAGAACAGTTGACTTTAGGGCATATCAGGCCCTCTCTAAGCCCGTGGAATAGTCCTGTGTTTGTCATACAGAAGTCCTCGGGAAAATGGAGAATGTTACAAGATCTAAGAAAGATTAATGAGCGGATGGTTCATGTTAGTAACCCCTTGCGAGGGTTGCCTTGGATTCCTTCCATCCCTCGGAACTTGACCCTCATTGTCGTTGATATTAAGGACTGCTTCTTTTCTATTCCTCTGGATCCCCAGGATTGTGAAAAATTCCATTTCTCTGTTCCCTCAATCAATTTTCAGGGGCCAGATGAGAGATATGAGTGGGTGGTGCTGCCCCAAGGCATGGTCAATAGCCCAGCCTTTTGTCAACACTATGTCTCACAAATTCTGCAACCCCTTCGGAAGAGATCAGATATAACTATATATGTATACATGGATGATATTATTATTGGGGAAACCGACAACGAGACATTAAGCTCTGCCTACAAGGAACTTCAGATTCTATTACAGAAAGGAGGGTTGCATATATCTAATGACAAGGTCCAGACCTTGCCTCCCTTTAAGATTCTGGGGGCTGAACTTAGACTGGACTCTGCCTGTCCTCTCAAACCCCAATTATTCTTCCAATCATCCTACACATTGGTAGAATTACAGAAACTGTTAGGTGAGCTCAATTGGCTGAGGCCTTGGCTCCACCTGTCTACAGAAGAACTCCTTCCGCATTTTAACTCTTAAGGACAAGGCCCCTACAGATGTTATTACTATGACCTCGTTACATCAGTCAATATTTAACAAAATTCAGATAGCCTTAGATGCAGCACAATTGGCCCGTTATAGTCCCCAATCCTCCCTCTGTCTTTGGATTCTCCCCGGCTCTAACCTATTTTTTGCAGCAATTACTCAACTAGGCCAGCCCCTTCAATGGATACATGTGTCTATAGGAGGGGCTCCTAGAGTTTATTCACAACTTGACCAGTTGGCTGACCTGATAATTAAGGGTAGAGATATTTCCCTGAGGCATTATGGTCGAGATCCAGATGTGCTTGTGATTCCCTACCGGTTGTCGGACTTCGAGTGGGTCAGAAGGAACCATGGTCGGGTTGCTACTGCCTTGGAACGTTTCATGGGTAAGTTGGACTGCCATTATGGTACTTCAAGATGGGTGTCGTCCTTTTCAAGGTTACAATGGACGCCCCCCATACTATTTTCCACCAGGCCCCTCCTTGAAGCAGCAAATGTATTCACAGATGGGGGAAAGGCGGGATCTGCCGTAGTGATATGTCCCGCCTCCCTACCTACCAAGGAAAGGAAAGGCACTCACTATTTTGAGCCAGTCACAGGATCTGCACAGTTTAAGGAGCTGTATGCAGTTGCCTTGGCCTTAGCCCATGTCCCTGGACCAATGAACTTGTTTTCTGATAGCCTATATGTAGTCAATTTGCTACCAACCTTAGTAACTGCCTATATAAAACTGGACAGGAACCCGATTACTCCTTTAATGATTCAAGTTCGATCTCTATTAAACAAACGAGCTAATCCCATTTTTTTACAGCATCTCAGAGGACACCAGGATTTGCCTGGGAGGCTGACGCGAGGAAACCAAATGGCTGATCAATTGGCAACCAATGGGATTATTACAGCTACTGCTCAGCCTCGCCAGGACCTTCAATTATCTCAAGGGTTACATGAACTGACTCATTTAAATTGGAGAGGGTTGCATCAGAGATTCCCCTTAGTCCCTATAAAGGACTTAAAAAAGATCGTGAGGACATGTAAATCATGCATGCCATTTTTACAAGTCCCACCTCTACATTCCCCTGGGGTCAATCCCCGGGGCCTTAAACCTAACATTATTTGGCAGACTGATGTAACCCACTATGCACCCTTTGGGAAATTGAAATACGTATTTATGTCTATAGACACTCATTCTCATGCTTGCTGGGCTACTGTGCATTCTGGAGAAAGGGCCCGACATGCAGAAAGCCATTTTTTACAATGCTTTGCTATTCTGGGTTTACCCCTACAGGTCAAAACGGATAATGGGCCTTGCTTTACCAGTAAATCATTACAAGATTTTTTTCAGACTTGGAATATTAGACATACCACTGGGATACCCTATAATCCCAGGGGACAAGCTATAATTGAGAGACACAATAAGACCTTAAAAAAATCAGTTAATAAAACAAAAGGGGGGAGGCAACCCCTATGACCAATTGAGGACAGCTATACTTACATTATTTTAAATTTTTCCAAGGATCAGCCTCTGACTGCCTTTCAGAGACATTAGTCTAATCAGACACCTTATTTAAAGGTTGAAGTCCATTGAAGAGATCCTCTTACTGGAGAGGCCCTGATCCCCTCATTAGTGTGGGGAGAGGATTTGAATGTGTCTTCCCGGTAGGAGAACCAAACCCAATTTGGGTACCAGCTAGAGATTTAAAATATTGTCAGCAAACAAAAAATTAATTACCCAAGAGCACCCCCTCTTGAGGTATGCTTTCTCCCTCTCATTCACAGGAATAAGGAGACCATACTGGACACCCTGCTTAGCTGTGGTTGGAATCCTCAGTCACCTTCCTTCTCCTCATCCTGAGCATCATTATCCACGCCGCCCGCAAAGACGCTACCTACAATATCAACTTGATTTCCTGACTGCAGGAGTCCTCCAAATAGTCGAGGCCTTGATCTGCTTAAAAAGGCTACAGGAGGTTCCCAAAAGCCTCCAAAATGAACTCGATACAAACGATCTATGGACTGGACTATGGTTGGCTCCCTTACCTTCTCCCCTTTGTGGGTGGGCCCCTTGGTTACAGTGGGTTTTGTATTCACATTCAGATCTTGTGTAATCCATAAGCTCCTTCAGTGTCTTAGAAAGCAGGATCAGGGGAAGCTGTTCAGCTAATGGTGGTCTGGCGACAATATGCTGTGCTATGAAATGGCGGACTGGGAACTCTGTGAGGTTGACCCGAGCCCTTACCAGGATGTGCAGGTGTACTCATTTGCTGATGTTGGCCATTCCCCTATTTCAAACCTCCATTTGGGTATGCCAACCCTACAGGTAAATTGCCTGAAGTGCTAGAGTGGTAGTCAATGACGGGTAAGATCTCCAGAGGGGGACAACCTAAGACAGGCACACTTCTCGAGTAAGGCAAATACCTGCTTAATAAAACAAAAGGGAGGAGATGTGGGGCACGTCACATCAAAGGTAAAAGGCCTACCTCATGGCCCAGTGCTCACTTCCTGGTTTTGGAGATTCAACCTGCCTGTCTCCTGGTTGGGAGGTTTGGCTATGGTTTGTGATGTAAAATAAGGCTACCTTGAACCCATGGATTGGCCCTACCACCCTCTCTGACCGCACCTACCTCCCCCTGTCCTGCCTACTTTTATGTTAATAGATTCCTGCATCTTACTTTAGCCCCTGGTATCTTTCCATTAAACGAGTCTGCTGTGACATTCTCCCTGGCGCGTCTGTGTCTTCCCTCTGGAGAAGGGAGGGCTGGGTGAAGGCGGCCAGCCGGCCCTATCCTTTCTCGGTCTCATCTTAGTCGGGGCGTGTTCTCTTTGCCCTTCCTGCTGGTCAGGAAGCAAAGAGTGCTAAAAACCCCGACAAGTTTTCTAGACAAGCACTTTACCCACTGAGCCCTATTCTGTCTCCTATCCCTTTTTGCTTCAGTTGTTTTTAAGATAGGGCCTGGGACTTTTTATCTAGGTTAACTTCTCATTGAGAAACCTACCTCTTTCACCCACCTAGATAAGTTTACGGGTGGGCCAGGAGTGTAGGCTACTGGCACAGTGCTTATTGAGCATGCACAAAGCTCTGGGTTAAATTGCTTGGTAGTACATACACATAAAAAGTAGAAGTGGTACTTTGGCTCAAGTGGCAGAGCACTAGCTTTGACAAAGCTCAAGGAATAGTAAGTACACAGACCCTAAGTTCAACTCAAAGATTGGTTTAAAAAAAAAAGAAAAAGGAAAAGGAAAAAGAACGAAGGAAGGAAGAGAAGAAATAAACAAATAAATATGACAGGTGTGCTTTATTTCTGGCTTATTAATTGAGGTAAGATCTTGCTAACAGTTTTTGACTTGCTAGCCTAGAACCACAATCCGATCTTTCTTCCAAGTGCCTACTGTGAAAGGAGTAAGCCACTGCACTCAGCTATATATTTATTTTGAAATAGACATTTTGTTTATATAATATCAGCATATTTCCCTTAAGAAAATGATGTAAAGGAAGTCAGGATGAATTTCCATACCTCTTATAACAAATTTATTTTCTTATTATTGTGGTTACAGGGGGAGATTTTAATATTCAAAACTCAGAACAACAATTTGGAGGAGTGGACACTGTTGAAAAATATCTCATTGCTTTGTGTAAAAGAAAACAACAAACTAAAAAATCACTATAATAATTTCCTGCAGCCTTATTTTGTAATGAATAATGTAATGCATATTTCAAATGTTTGGAATATCACACACACACATACACACACACACACACACACACACACACACACACACACACACACACACGAGGAACCAGAACACACTCTAACAACCCTATTCTTTATACTATTCCCTTGATGTATTTTCTATTACCTGAATGCTTTCTTTAGACCATGATTTTGGGGGGACTCATAATAAAACAATACTTTGAAGAATAGTACTTTGAAGGATACTGGAAAGGTCTCAGAAATAAAGCCTCTTTCTGACCTTCTCCTATCCATCTTTCACCAGTTTCTCTTTCCCTGAGACAAGCCACAGAAACTGGCTTTCTCTTTTCCCCAAGGTAGATTATACTAACGAGAGCCCTTTTCCCACAAAGACAGCTATAAAAAGTAGAAATATTACTCTAACCTTCCCATGCCTTTCCGTTTAAGAGATGACATAAAAAAAAATTCTACCTCACACTGTCTGATAATAGGTTATAAGACCTTCATTCTAGAAGAGATTGTGCCTTATACGAGGAACGTACAACCCAGAGCTTGCTGGGTTTCTTTCCTCTTTCAATCCATTCCTATTAAGCCAAATACCTTGTAGACTGGTCACACTTCTTTTTGTTATGTTTTTATTACATTACTTTTTACTGGGTTGTGTCAGTTATCTTGGGAATACTTTATTGCTACATATCCTTACATGTTTACACAATAATCATCAATTTCACCTGTTTCACAATCCCTGCAACCAACCTTCCTTCTCAGAATTAGCAACTCCAACCAGATTTCCTTGCTCCAATCACACTTCATGGTAAGTCATTTATACATCTTACATATACCATATACACTTACTTGTCCTTGAGTGTTTAGGCCTTAATTTCCTTTTCTGGGGGGGGGGGGAGGAAGGCGGTACAAGTATCTAAGCTTCAATTTGGGTCATCAATGCATTCTGTTTCTCAGCTTGCCTTCTTTCTCAGTGCTCTAGTACTTAAACCACACCTCTAGTCTAGCACTCTGATAACTGGAGATGAAGTCTCTGTCATTTCTGCAACGGTGGCTTTGAAATACAATCCTAAAAGTCTCAGTCACCAGGATAGCAAGGACTACCAGCATAAATTATGTTTGTATTTCTGAAGGCTCACACAGAACTGGATGGTTTTCTCTTGACCTGTCTGTTTACATGAGAGTACTGACCACCAACCCTCATGACAGATGAGGAAAGCTGTCACAATTTTCTGCCTCCACGAGTTTTATCACACATGTTGATATTCTCTTCAGTTCTTAATAGGAAGATGTTTTATCAACAAAATGAACTAAAAGTAATCTTGCAATATTTGTTAAAGCTGGTCACATTTCTATACCACTAAAATAATGATATAAATCAGTCTGATGGATTTCCGAGATGAGTGATTTGTTGAAAGTTGTTAAAACAAAGTGAATTAGCTACAACTCATGTCAATCTAAAATGTAGAAATGAAACAATGTTCAAACTAATCTTTAGGTTGCTTAAAAGATCACTTACTCATAAGGCGAAAAAAAAAGCCTGCCTAGAAAGGATAACCAAAGACAGATATGAAAATACAGATTTCTCATATCAACAAATAAAGTGGACATACTTCAAATTATATCCTTGGGAAACTTTGATGACCCGATTTTATTCGCCAGTTCAAAGTAATCACGTATAAGTAAGTTCATTACAAATTCTCCATTGATAACTCAGAATTATGTATAAGGTTTCTGTACACTGGAGTTTTGGGCAATCATAAGTTATAAATGATCTTTATTAAAAAAAGATGGATGCTCCATCGGACATCCAATTAATGTCAATCTATAAAAAACAAATATGCAAAATGTCCACCATGCCACATAGGAGATAACCGGAGGGACCGAAGACAATACAGTACACTTGGGTAACTCACTTCTCAGAGTCAAAACGAGAGAAAACAAAGATAAGGCAGTCCTCACAACACTTAGAAAAGTTGAAGACTGAGTAAGTGCCCCTAGGAAGCCAGTTCTTGTGGATGTAACCCTCCCTTGAAAGGCTTCTTATCTACACACCACGCAGTCTGGTGCTCCACTTAGAAGAGGCACCAGGAGGGAGGGCGGGGCTTACGCAGAAGTGGGCGGGGCAGACACAGCATCCTGATTTTCCTAGGCTGACTGAGACCCCATTATGAACGCAGGGGCGGGGATTACTCGCGCCCCGCCCCTAGGCCACGCCCCCGGCCCCTCCCAGGGGGCTACAGCCGAGGCCCAACGGGTTCTGGGTCCTCAGCCTGGCGGTGGGCCTGGGCTTCCCGCGGAGGCAGCTCGTCTTGATCCCCGCGCGGAGGCCGCGCCTGCTGCTGGACGTGGAGCTGCAGCAGGGCCCGACGGTACATGGCCTCTAGCTTCTCCAGCCGCGCCCTCAGGGCCCTAGGGCTGCCCAGCTCCTGTTCCGGACCACCGGCCCTGGCCCTCCGGTGGGCTCCTGCGTCCTCGGTGTCCTGGACGGGCGGGGAGTCGCCGCCGTCGCCGGGGAGCCGCAGAGCCTGCCGGAAGAGGCTGCGGTTCTCACGCTTCAGCCGCCGGTTCTCCAGCCGCAGCCGGGCGTTCTCCTCACGCAGCCGCGCGTTCTGCCGGTCCCGCTCGTCCCGCGCGCGCACGGCCTCCAGGTGGCTGGCCGCCAGATCGGCGAAGCGCTCCTCCAGCTGCTGACGGGAGCCGTCCGCGCGGCCTCGCCAACCCACACCACGGCCGCCCTCACGAGCCCGGCCCAGGCGGCCTGGCCCGCGGCCGGCCCCGCCACCGCCACCGCCACCACCACCACCGCCGCCGCCGCCACCGCTCCAGCCTCGCGTGGCGCCACCACGCATGCGCCACATCCGTCCGGTCCTGGCCGCGCCGCCAGCGCTCGGCGGGGCGGGGAGGAGGGGGGGCGGGAGAACCCCACGGACCGCGCCTCGGAGCGGCCAAGCTTGAGGCTTTGGCGATGGCGGAGCCGGCGGGGCGGTGGCTGGGCTGGCGCGAGGCCAGAAGAGGCCGGGTGTTTGCCCAAGCTGAGGCGTGTCCTGCCTCTCCCCGTGGAGCTGCCCTCCGGGCTGGCGGGGATCGCCACCACGGGGCCGCCCTCCCCGGGGAGGCCCCGCCAGCGCGACCCCCAGGGCCTGGGCGCGGCTCCCAGGCGCCGCCACTGTGCTCTGGAGCATGACAGTCCCCCCCTCTTAGTCACCCAATGAGAGATTCTGTAGGTCATCCCAGAGGGTGGCGGGGGGGGGGGGGGGGAGGGGGGAATAACCTCCCGACCTCATGGAAATGAGGTGACACTGTAATCACTGGCTCAAGGGTAGTCGCCCCCAACCTGTGAAACTTCAAATAGTCGCCATGTGTGCCCAGTACATTTCCAAAATGTAGAAACCAAAGGTGAATCTCTTCCTTGTTTTAAAGGATCTGAAGGGGGGGGCGGGGGAGGGACGGGATTATTGAAAAGCGAATTCACAACGGGGAAAGGTACTAGTGCCAGAATCTTGGGGAGAGAGTTGAGCGTGTAAGCTGTAGACAGCTTGCTAAGCATGCACAAGCTCCTGGGTTGTAATCTCTTAACCCTACGAGAAGACAGTCTTAAGTTTAAAAGTCCTTCGACTTAATAAAGTTTCCAAGCCACTGGAGCAAGTAAATTCATGAACAAGAACTTCTGAGAACCCAGGCTTAAGGATTTAGGGTTCGTTATCCACAACACCAAATGGGGAAATACATTTAATCAATTACTGTACTTTTTGCCAAGTAAGATCCTAAAATACCACAAACACAGCAAACTGTCACAGCCATTGAATGAAGTCGGTAGTTGGAATTTCATGAAACTTGGTGTAAACTTGGTTGCAGACAAAGGAAATGACTCCTCTGTGGACTTTTGAACCCGAAATACATTGTTTCTCTTTTCCTTACAAGGGAATATGATCAACTCTCAAGTTTAGGCATCAAACTTTAGAAGTCTGTGAAATAAAAGATAGATATGACTCATAGAGAAAAATGTGGCATTACTCAGTCACCCCCCTCCCCCGGAATAAGAACTGAGTACTATTATATTTTAGTTTTTGTTGATTCTTCCCGTCACCTCTAAACTGTCAGTTTATAGTATTTTTATTTCTTCCCGGATTAAAGAGGAGCCATTTTTCTTGTGATATATCTTATAAAAGTTGTAACTGCTGCAATGAATGTGACCTAAAAAAAGCTTCTGGTGTATTTGAGGCCCAAGTTCATACCTTCTGCTCTGTGTTTTTATTTATATCTTTACTATATTCTTTAATCTTGATAATGGAAGTAGTGTGAAATGTTATATCATGCAAGTACAACTGATTAAGCAGAAAAAGATCCAGTAGAGTGGTGTGTTTGATGTATTTTAAGGGCAAATAAAACTTGTATTTTTTTTTTAAAGGCAGGATCCATTAGTACTAACAGAAGTAAGGCATATGTCATATATAACTTTTATTAAAAGAAAGGAGGGAGGAAATAAAGATGATTACAGCAAAAATGTATGTAATAACGTTGAGGATTGTCTTAGTAATATCTAACAGTTAAGTAGTGATTGCTAACATTTAATTGTGCAAGGTTATATAACAGATGGAGCTAATTGAAAGTCACCAAGAGGACTAGAGATGTAGCTGAAGGGTAAAACAGTTGCCTAGCAGATTTGCAAGACCCTAGGTTTAATCATAGCACTGAAAAATAAATTATAAAAGAGAAACTATTCCTTGGGTATATGTAGGATTTCTTTTTCAAAGCTTACTAAGAAAGGTTTGTGTGATGCTATCAAGCACCACCTTATTAACAAACTTTAATGATTAGTCGTGGTCTTTTAGCCAGTATTTTAGGTATAGTTAAAATGTCATGGATAAGAATCTGGATATGGAGTCAAACATATCAGAATTTGAGAAATACTACACCCTTCCAACCCAAATGTAAGGGGTGCAGTGCTCTTGTGATGATTTGTGTTTATCTTCAAAATAGTGTCAACCAATAAAGTTGATTTTATTTTATTTTTTATTGTAATTAATAAAAGGGTTACATGATATTTGCCAGATAGAAGGTGCATTAATTCACATACATTGATACCCTTTCACATTTTATTTTAGATAGTAGGAATTTATAAAATGACTGGTGAATAGCCAGTGCTACTTCAAATTCTCATTTCAGTTATTTGAATAAGGAACCAACAAACTAAAAAAAAAATGCTGCCCCTTTGGGGATATGATTCTTATTTCTTGATAGTTCTCATTAAGTGCCTGGGTTTTAAAATCCATACTTTGTAAGCCCCTTGTGATGAGGAGTTGGTTAATCACATTCTGACTTTGTGTTTGCTAATATTCTTTTTAAAGCCCTAGATGAACATGGTTTATTTTCTGGAGGCAGATTTATTAGGGCAATGAAGAGTATGTATTGATGCTTGATATCATGAATATCTCTTTATTGGAATAATTACCAGAGAGTTAGGAATTGAAAATATTGATTGCATTTATTTAGTCTTTTGATATGGACAAAAATATTAAAGGCCATCAAACACTAGCATTGCCTTTTGACAGCATTATTTTATTCTAGCTACAGGGAATATCGTAAATAAAAGCGGCATGCCTTATTTATCTCAATCATGATATTTTATACATGATGGGAGGGCTACACCTCCTTCAGACATCAAACACTTGAGTAACGTTTCATGTGACAACTCCACTTCCTCCAAAACGTAAGTGTAATACAAGAAGATAATTGCATTATAGAGTAGTAGAAAATAATGTGCTAAGTACAAAAGCTATCCACACAGGATGCCTCACCAAAGTAGTAGCCCAAAGAAAACTGCTTAAGACAGGATATGTCTTTGTTAGTTCTACAACAAATTGCTTCTTGTTGTGTTGTTGTACATGCTTAGTAGTCATGTGTAGCTATACTGCTGGGTTTGAAAGAGAGGGCATTGCTCTTACCACAGAAAGATTTTACAGGAATAACTTGTAAAATTCATACATCACACAACTCTAATGACTGGCCTTGGCCTTCAGAAACTATGTTGAAATTGACCATTAAAACCTTTCTGTTTCTTTTTTCCCCCATCCTTTTCTGAATATACTACTTCATCACAATAATTCTTTCATCAACCTTATATTGAAAGGAGTATCTTTCTCTTAAATATATGTAACCTCTGTTAGAGATTCTGTCTCAACTTGAAGTTGCACTTGTGCATGATTATAGTAGAAATTTGGGTAAAATAAGTTTAAATTAAGATATATAATTATATAAAATATGCACAAATATAATTGCATATATACATAAAACATTTGTTTATCCACTTTCTAAGCACTTATGTGCTTTAAACCTACTCATCCTTGGATTGTGATACTTCTACTTATGTCCTCATGTAGCTGAAATCACAGATATGAAACATCACACTGGTTAATTGTTTGACATAGAGGTTACATGTACATTTTAGGCTAGGCTATATCCTCAAATCTAGAATCTCCCCATATCTAACTCTTCAGTAGCTCAGATTAGAGGCATGAGCCACCATACTTTGCCTCATATATTGTTTATTTAAGGAAAGTAATATTGATTCTTCCTTACTTATTCCTAAGCATAGCAATTCACTAGTGATTATTTCTTTAAGAAGTTTTTTGTTTTTGTGTTTTTTGACAATGTGTCTTGATCGGTGTCACCCATTCTCACACATTCCTCCTAACCCTCCCCTTTTCTTAATTTTGTAGGCTATACATTTTTTTCCTTCTCTTTCTTTCTCCCTTTTTTCTTCTTTTTATTGTCTACTCCTCTCCCCTTCATACCACTTGACTCCTTTCAAGTGACTACAATGTGGCCAGTGTGATTATTATTGTTTTTATAGTCACAAATATGAACATGCTGTTTGTCTGAATAAAACCTTTCAAAAGCCATGCCAGTAATTTCATGCCTGTAATCCTAACTACTCAGGAAGGTGAGATCTGTGGCTCATGGTTTGAAGCCAGCTCATATAGGAAAGGCCATGAGACCCTTCAGCTCCAAGAAACTACTCAGAAAAAGCTGAAGTGGTACTGTGATCCAAGTGGCAGATCACTATCCTTGAGCAAGAAAAGCTTAGGGATAGCAATCAGGCCCCGAATTGAAGCCCCAGGACTAGCAGTGAATAAATAAATAGACAGATAGATAAAACCAAAAACTTTTCAGGCTTTCCCATTGTATTTGTAAGAAAATTTCAAACTGTTACATAGTCTTTTCTGGGCCTACAAATGATCAGTAATATGAATTCTAACTTGTCTTCTAGGCTTTAGCATGTCTAGCTTCTTGAATACAGAATATGAATAAAAAAGCTAATGTTAGTAATCATTATGGTAAGAACAGGGGGAGTGGGTACTCATTTGTGGTCTGCAGTAAACTAAGGATTCTTCTATTTTACTGGTAGAAACCAGTAAGTGTGTTCTGGAAACTAGTAAGATAGCTGTCCCTAAATTTATTATTTAAGTAGTAGGTGTGAATGAATGGCTAGTTTATTAAGTCATTCTTCTAAATAATGAGTGAGATAAATATAAGGATATAAAGAATTGTTTTGAATATATATATTGCTATCATTTACTTAAGTCTGAGTTTGTTTAATTATTGTTGAGTAGAGACTAATCAATTTGTTAATTAGATGGTTAGAGTAGAAAATACAGTATTTAAGAATGAGATAATTAAAACAATAGCACTGCTTTTATAGAAGGGATGAGAGGCAGATAAATTTTGATTCATTCTTTTTCCTCAAGGAACTTCATGTTTCAATATTTAAGTAAGTTGAGATTTTAAATTGCAACAGAATAAATAGAACTAGAATAATTTAAACAATGATACTACATTATATTAATGAATATGCTAGTATTTAACTATTGGAGGTATTAATGACATCAGTCTGTAACTTTAAAAGTTAATGCTGTGGTACATAGTGCTGCAATGAACATCATTGTGCTAGTGGATTTAGTATGTCCTTGTTTCTGGACGATTAGGTAAATGCCAAGTAGTGGAATTGCTGGGTCATAGGGGAGCTCTATGTTTAGTCTTTTGAGGAACTGCCATGCTGCTTTCCATAGTGGCTGAACGAGTTTTCACTCCACCAGCAGTATAGTAGTGCCCTCCTGGCCACAACCCCTCCAGCATCTGTTCTTATTAGATTTCTTGATCCTGGCCATTCTGACTGGAGTGAGGTGGAATCTTAGAATTGTTTTGATTTGCATATCTTTTATGACCAGAGATGTAGAGCATCTTAGATACATAAGGCCATATAGAATGACGCTAAATGAAAGGACCTCCAGGATGTAGAAACAAAAGCCATATAATGAGTGATTGTTGTCGTTAATGTACTGTGTTATCGCTCATCTCTTTTGCTGTCCCTTAGTTATCTCATATTGTTACAATATTCCACCTTGTTATCTGATATATTTTATATATGCTTAATTGGGTATTTGAAATAGGATAGGTAAGGGGGAAAATCAAGATGAGTGGGGGGAGAGGGGGAGGGAAATGGGGACCATGACATGAGAAAGGGTATCAATATTTGTGAAGTAATATACTTTCTATCTGGTGAATATAATGTAACCCTTCTATTAATTACAATAAAAATATATGAAAAAAATAAATAAAAGTTAATGCTAGGCCAGAAGTTTGGCCTAGTGGTAGTGTGCTTGCCTGGCATGCAGGAAAACCTGGGTTTGATTCCTCAGTTCCACATACATAGAAAAATCCAGAAGTGGTGCTGTGGCTCAAGTCGTAGACCACTAGCTTTGAGCAAGTCCCAAGGCCAGTCCTCAGGCCCTGAGTTCAAGCCCCAGGACTGGTCAAAAAAAAAAAAGTAATGCTATTTAGTTTTACAGTGATATAACACAGGTGGTGATGAGTTTTCAAAGTGTGTTAGTGGAACTAGGCCAGATAGAAACAGCATTACACTATGATTGGATTCACAATCCTCTGAAACTTGCCTCTAGTACAGGCATGGTTGTGTGAATTTTGCAATTCAGTTTAGATGCCTGGAATTGCATTTGTCTTTGGGCATAAAAATAAGACCGTTCATGCATCTTCAAATGACAGTAGTAGATTAGTATGTTTTCCTGTGGGTATTTCCTAAAGCATATCATACTGTCTCTCACCTTGGAGTTTCTAACATTCTTTTTCATCTAACTGCAACATATGTTTTTCTCAATTCTGTCTTGGCCCACTAACTTGCTTACAACTCTTAAGATATCAAATATTTTTTTCATCTTTGAACCATCTAATTATTTATGCCTTTCTCCTTCATTTAAGAATATAATAATTTAGTTCTAGTTGTTTTTGTTTTTTTTGCATTGACCTGTAAGCTCTACTGGGACACTGTATTTTATATTCCTCCATCTGTAAGTTACATAAAAAAATATCTGATTTGTTTATCACTTTACCTTGCCTAGGACAATTTAGATACTCAAAAAATATTTGTTGGATAAATGAATGAATCCTAGGGTGATCAATAGCTCTTTGTTCAACATAAAAACGCTTGTTTGTTGAAAAATGTAGATATTAAATTAGTCTTTGTCTACGATTATTTTTTTCAAGAAGATTTTGAAAATCAAATGTTTATAAAATTAGCTTATTTAATCACATTTGTAGGACATATCTTGATTTAGAGAAATATTGACCAAAGGAGATCTTAACCCATATAATTAGTCAAATCTAAACAGATCAAAATAATAATGCCATAGACAAAATATCACAAAATTGACTAAACACTTTACAAAATGTTTGAATGTGAAAAACTGATTCTGTACAATATTTTCCTAGTCCCAAAGTCATTACAGCTTTAAGCAAAGCAAACAAAACTTGGTCTGTTTCAATCACATGTAATTCCTGTATTCCTGAAGTCTCTCCATGATGAAACCCAAGGCAACTGTTGACTATAAACTTTGGCAAATAGGCAAATGAGGAAGAAACAGCTAGAATAGAGTTCAAAACAGATAAGCAAAGCCTGAATGTTGAGAAGTAGGAGGAAATGAAAGTGGCAAAAATTTCCACTTTCCCTGCATTGGTTATATGGTTCTTCTAGAGTACTGCAAAGCTTAGCTGTGTAGTCCAAGAATTTTGTCTAGCAATTACAGTATGCTAGGATGGACACAGAGATTTAAAGCAAATGACTACTTAGGGATTAAAGATAGCCCAATAAAACTTCAGTTCTTTTTTTCATATATTTTTATTGTAATTAATAGAAAGGTTACATTATATTCACCAGATAGAAGGTGCACTACTTCACAAACATTGATACCCTTTCTCATGTTTTGGTCCCCATTTCCCTCCACTCACCCCTTCCCTACCCTATTTCAAATAACCAAACAAACATATATACAATGTATCAGATAACAAGGTAAAATACTGTAACAATATGAGATAACCAAGGGACAGCAAAAGAGATGAGAGATAACATAATACATTAAGGACAGCGATCACTCATTATATGGCTTTTAAAACTTCAGTTCTTGATCTCACCAAATTTCCTAACTCCCTTCCTGTGTCAAAAGAGTTAGCATTCCCTCTTCTTCCCTCTACTACTAAAGCAGACATTGTTCTTCCAAGATATTTTTTTTTCTGATAAAGTTGAACTTTGACTCAAAGTCATAAAACCTTTTCAATATAGTGCTCCAAATACCTGTACTGGGTGAGGAAGATTTCCTTTCAGTTCTTTCCATAATAATTGAGAAAACAAACTGAAGTTGGTTTTGGCCCTTCAAGGAAAATTTTTATAGAATTTCCAAAGTCATGGTACTTGACTCTCTATTTTAGCTCTATTCAGGGGAGACAGTTTTATCCTTTAGGGGTATAAATTCCAACCAATGCTTTTTGGATGAAAGTATCAAATATATTCTGAAATATAATCAGATCCATAATACATGATTCATCTCATAACTATCATGAGACATTTAATTATTAGATATGTTATTATTTTTGTAATGGATAGGATGTTTCCCACACATGAAATACATGGAAGCATTGAACTCTGGGCCTGAGTGTTGTCCCTGAGCTTTTCAGCTAAAGGCTAGTCCTCTATCACTTGAGCCATGATGCCACTTTCTGGTAGTTAACTGGAGATAAGAGTCTTAGAGAATTTTGTGCCCTGGCTGGCTTTGAACCAAGATCCTTAAAACTCAGCCTCCTAAGTAGCTAGGATTACAGGCATGAGCCTACAGGGCCTGGCTTTTAAAAATGTTTTGACTGCCTTTGAATTGCTAAATCTGTGGATCTCAACCTCCCAAATTCCTAGGATTACAGGTGTGTCACTACTATTGACAAAGAGGTCTGCCAATTCTAGGAAAGAAAATTTCTTTAGGGCTGAATATTAAAGTATGAAAGGGCCAGGTTCTGGAAGAACTCTTTATTATAAAGGAATTATAGCTATTAGTTACAGGATTCATGACTGTGTTGTGTGATAAGGGTAAGAGGCACAATAAGAATATAAAGATAGCCAAGTGCCATTTGCTAACACTAGATATATGTACTTATAAACAAACATTTCCACATATCTTTCTCTATACCAAGTATAGGATAAGTTGTTGATTGTATATTTCTCTTGTTACTCTACCAGGATTTGGCAAGCTCTATGGTGTAACATTAGTGATGTTCTAATGAGAAGGATGACATGGAAGCTTTCCAGTGACCAGCCCTGTTCTCAAATTAAGCTCTGCAAACTTTTGTTTGAAAGACTAAAACACTCTTTCCTTATTTTCTATATCAACAAACAACAAACAAAAGCCAGCTCTTTTAGAAAATCCTCTTAAATGTCTCAGATTATGTCTGTCAGCTGAGCCTATTGTTGCTTAGAGATTTATAGGTTTCTGGGGAGAAAGACTGAGAAAGAACACTGTCTGCTTTAACAGCTTTGACTTGAAGAAAACATTTCTTTTTTTTTCCCCCCTCAGCCACCTTCACAAGCAAGAAACATCTGTCTGTGGATAAGACAAAGGGTGTCAGACCAGGACTATCTATCAGACTATGACTCAAGGAAAAAGGCTATTCATATTGAGAAAAATGAAATAAATGAAGTCTGTGGAATGAAGACAGGACAAACATTCTATATGCTACAGGGGGTAAGGACACTGAATAGGGAGTTTCTGTAAATGCAAATGTCTTCTGCATTCTTTTCACAGGCAATGTGCTGATTGATTTGCATGTTTATTTTCAAATTTATTTTGTGACTGCACCGTGCTTTTCATTCTGGTCTATTTTCCCCCCTGTTTTATCCTACATGGAAGGTTACTACCTTAAACAGTGGAAGGCAAGATGATGGCTTCTAGATGACCTTGAGTCAACTTTGGTCTATCTGGCTTGGGGAGGATGTGATTATGATCCACCCACAGCAGTGGCTTTCACCTCCCCCCAGTCAGAAAGCTCTAGTATCTGTTCACACTGTATCCTACACTGTCTATAAATAAGATTTCAATAGCCTTTCCAAGTATTGTTTGCTTTCAAGGAAATAAATGATAAATGTTAAAACTTCTGTAACTACTAGACTAGATCTCTCTTTCTGGTTGTCTCTAGCCAGCAAAAGCCTATTTCCTTTGAAAAAATTATCCTGTAGAGGTTTAAAAAGAAGGAAGCCGGTTAAGTAGGATGATAGTTCTATCTACTAAAGATATGATTTGTGGCCAGATTGCATGCAAATTTTTTCTTTTTGTTGTTGTTGTTGTTTTTTGCCAGTCCTAGGCTTGAGCTCAGGGCCTGAGCACTGTCCTTGGACTTTCTCAAGGCTAGAACTCTACCACTTGAGCCTCAGCACCACTTCCAGCTTTTTTCTATGTATGTGGTACTGAGGAGTCGAACCCGTGTCTTCATGCATGCTAGGCAAGCACTCTACCACTAGGCCAAACTCCCGACCCGCAAATTAATATTTTCTATGTTGACCAGTGCTGAAAATATGCTCTGGCTGAAAAGCATTTACTCTACATGAGCCCAGGAAATATTCAAAAGCAGAGAAAAAAAAGCTAGGATTTCCTCCTCCGTTTTGTACATGTCTTTTGCTCTGAGCCATTCTTACTTTGCAGCCATCTTTGAATCCAGGAAGGACCAGACAGGAAAGAGGGAAAGAGTATGTATCTGCAGTGCTCACTCTTAGTGTAGCATGGGTGTCCAGACCAATTCTGAGACAAGGAGAAACCAGGCTACCTCTTGACCTGTCACCCTAAAGTCTTGGACTTCATTTACACTTAAAGCAAATGTCTGCATGGGAAAATGAATTGTGATGTTTGTGTTACTGAAAAGTTATCTCATTTCTACTTTGGTCTTTGTCCAATGATAGATGACACAATGTATCATGAAAGTGACAAGAAAATTTATAAGGAACACATGGCTGAGAAAGATAATTGCATAGCATTAGAGTTTGCTTTTAGCCATCTCTAATGTACATGAAAGTATTACAGTGTTTCCATGTTAGAATCTCAGCATGTCCTCAGGAGATAGGTTCTAGGTCTGTTGTGTACTGAGCAGGATACAAAGGCAGCAGGGAAACATAGCAAAGCAAAAGTATGCCCTGAAAGAAAATGCAAAGGCATGTTGTGCAAAAGAACTGCAGCAAACCGGGATAACATTCCTTCCTACCTTTAGAAGGGCTATCCAAAAAAGTGCCAGCATTGTTGCATGAGGATAGGCAGTGATGAAATTCTGTTGATTGCTATGTGGGGACAATATAACAAATGGGTAACCAGATTTACTGGGACTTGTCAAAGTGAATGTGCTTGTGTTCCTCATAAAAGCTGAGCAGTCTCTAACCTGTATTCTGAATGTCAGAGTACCTAAAGGCTATTGTAGTATTATTGTCAATATTAACTTCATTGCTGAAGTCTCTCCCTTGTTGGATATTTCTTGGCATCCTATTGATATATCTTATTGAGTAAGTATATTTATTTCATATACATATTCATTTGTTTTGGCTATTCATGACTGCATGCTCTACAAGAACAATTGACAGGGCCGGGAGTTTGGCCTAGTGGGAGAGTGCTTGCCTAGCGTGCACGAAGACCCGGGTTCAATTCCTCGGTACCACATACATAGAAAAAAGCTGGAAGTGGTGCTGAGGCTCAAGTGGTAGAGTTCTAGCCTTGAGAAAGTCCAAGGACAGTGCTCAGGCCCTGAGCTCAAGCCCAGGACTGGCCAAAAAAAAAAAAAAAATTAGGGGTCGGGGCTTGGCTCAGCGGAACAGCCCTTGCCTGGCAAGCGCAAGGCCCTGGGTTCCGTCCTTGGCTCTGGAAAAAAAAAAAAAAAAAAAAAAGAACAATTCATACAAAGACTTAGGAAGTTAGGAAACCTAATGGCTGAGAATCCTGACTGTGATGTTAATAATCACCTCTTAGGCTGCTGACTATATAAGAATAGCTTATGACATATGCCAGGGTAGTACCTGGAACCCACAGAAAATAACCAGGATTACATCCCATCTGACCATCAAGGTCAAGGACTTTCTCCTCCCTCTACCTGATATATAATACGAGTTGTGGTGCATAGTTCAATCTTCAAAAGTTAATGATACATAACTTAATTTCCTAAGACTGACCACCCACATACCAAAAGACATTGGTGAAAGCTTGAGATTTCCCAGCCTATATCACGGCATATCAACAGTGCTTTCTTCTTACTCTTACTAAGGCCCTTCATTTATAAGAAGATATTTTCTAGATAAAAAGGATTCAATACTGTAATATAAAGTTTTGTTTTAAAATATTATTTCAAAAAGCAGGACATAGATATGCAAAAATCCAGCAGAATAAAACTGTACCTTAGAAGTATTATGCAAGAATTTCTAATCAACTATAATTAAAAAAAACAGTCACCATGCTGTCTTGACAAAACTATGAAAGAACCTCTGAAGACTTTTAAAACACACACAAAAAAGAGTAAATCTCCGCACTAAATCGATGTCCACTATTCGATAGAATCATGGTTTTCTTTCACTTAATATACTTTCCTGTTTTTTGTTTGTTGTTTGTTTTTGGTTTGTTTTTTGTCAGTCATGGGACATGAACTCTGGGCGTGGGCACTGTCCCTGATTTCTTCAACTCAAGGCTTTGAGCCACAATTCTACTTCTCGTTTTCTGGTGGTTTATTGGAGATAAAAGTCTCATGGCTTTCGGCCCAGTCTGGCTTTGAACTATGATCCTCAGCTCTCAGCCTCCTGAGTAGTTAGGATTATAGACCTGAGCCACTGGTGCTTGGCACTTTCCTGTTCTTATAAACTTTAAAAACTTTCTTTCACAGTGCTTGCATCTTGCTTGTATCTTTTGTGAGAGCAAAAGAATCAAGGACAAGAATCCCTTGTTTTTTCCCAGTAATATACATTATGTTTTACTTATTATTGCATTCAATACTTTATTGTAGCAGCTGTCCTCTAGTAATTAGACAATACATTCAGTCTGGATATACTCAAGAAAATTAACATATTACATTATGTTAAACTAATTTTATTTTCCTGTTTTTTTTCAGTGAAAGGAACCTCAGATTACTCAAGAAACCAAAACAGAAATATGAAGTAATCTCCTAATGAATAAAATTACCAAATGTACCCATGACTTTCTTTCAAAGATTTTTCAGTTCTATTTTCCTCTGTCCTCAACTTCCTCATTTTTCTTCCATTCCACTTTCCTTTTTTCCTTCCTCTTTTCTGCAGGTATGTTCTCTATATACTTCCACAATTTCAGGTATTTGGGCAGCAATAAACAACAATAAAAATATATACATCCTTGCCTATAAGAAGCTTATATTCTATATATCCTATTCTGTACAGTTTTTGTTCCTGGAGACTTCCCTGGCCTCACTGCCATCAATTTCAAACCTATCAAATCAAATCCAGTCTTCACATTGCTCTTCTAAATTGGTAACAGCTTTTCTTTCCATTTTAAGTTTGAATCCCCCCTCATTCCCTTAGCATATAATATAGATGCCTTTGCACTGTTTTTATCAGGTGTAGTGTTGTCTGGATCCTGAATCCTTCCCATAAATGCTCCAAAGAGCTCCAAACAGCCCCAAATGGAAGCTCTCCCTCATTCTACTGTACAATAGGCTCAGTCTGCCTGGTCCATCCTTCATCCTACCTTTGTCTGATTAACTCCTATGCTTGATTAACAGTTAAGCTCAATGTTTATGTTCTCCAGACTGCTGTTCCTAATCCTTTTACATTATTTTTAAAAGCACTGATGAAACTGCATGATAATTGTCATTTTTATTTAGATTATAAACTCTGTAAGAGCAGAAACTTAAAAACTCTCATTCTTCATTATGAAGAAAACAAATTAAGTTTACATTCTAATTTAAAATTTTGAATTCTTAGACTTCATAATTAAAAAAAAATATTTTTGCCATTCCTGGGGCTTGAACTCAGGGCCTGAGCACTGTTCTTAGGCTTTCTCAAGGCTAGAGCTCTACCACTTGAACCAAAGCACCATTTCTGGCTTTTTTATATGTATGTGGTACCAAGGAATCATATCTGGGTCTTTGTGCATCTTGAGCAAGCACTCTTACCACTAGGCCAAATTCCTGGCCCCGTGGGCATAGCTTTACAGAGTCATGATTCAATATTGATTCATCTCTGTATCAGCCACCATTCCAGGAATTAGGATTCTTTCAAAAGCTGCACTTTGGGACATATAGGAGTTGTCAAAGATTTTTTTCAAAATAAAATAAACCTGATACCCCCAGAGAAGTAGCCTTTAGGTCATCAAATTAAAGCACAGGGTGTATTCAAGAAGAACTGGACTGGTAGGAAAGAATCAAAATCGGAGGTTAGAGAGCCTCAATAAGACAGATTTTAGAGAATTTCTTGAACAAAAGGGTTAGCAGTCAGTATGCCAATATTTTATGTACAATTGGTAAAGATATTATGTGTCTTGTTTAGCTTTGTTTTATCCATACAGCTGTGAAGTCTTGGCAAAGGAAGAAAGAATTTTATACTGCATTAAACTAAGGATGGGCTAAAATTGGACTCATTAAGAAATTAATTACAGTGTGTGCTATAAAAAATAATATGCATTGGATTCAGTGCATGGGCCACGAGGGGGCAAAGAAAGAATTAACATATGTAATCATAGAGAGGAAACTTACTAAATTTAAATGCTTCCCAGGAGTTACAAATGTTCAACTAAGGAATGGTAGAATATATTGTCTTTCGTGAGAGTAATTCATCCTTTAGAAATGGATTATCTGTCCATCAGAGAAGCTGGGTGAGGTTTCTGTTCAAACCGGACCATTTCTGTATTCTCTATGTAATTCAACTCAGCACTTATCTTTCAAGTGGGCATGTCACTTTTGAAAGTTAAATTCCTCATTTATGAGCATGGTGCTCATGTACACAACATGTTATTGATCATTGGGTGTGTCTCCATCCTCTTGGTGCTTGAAAAATGCAAGGAAGATGGTATACCTCAAAATTTACTTGTTAGAACAAGCCAATATTTTAAAAGAGAAATGCACAGAAAAATAAAGGACAGATCATCATAAGTATCCTATTCATCAAATGTGCAAGGCTGCATTCAAATGTCTAAAAATGTTTAACCTCTGTATTTTATTTTAAATGGCTGTTTATTTTAGTCACAATTCCATTAGATGTTCAAATCATTTCCCCATACCTCTTGCATATTTCTAGTGACTCATCAGACATCTGTGGCAAATAAATATACAAAGTGTATTTTTAGAGCACAAATATGCATGTTTGCTTTTATAATACAAACACAAACTTCATCTGGAAAAAGCAAATTCTATAACCATGACCATTATTGGACTATTTCTATATTTAGAAGATCCATTTCCATGCTAAAGTGTTCAAATCATCTCTCACATTTCAATGCCACACTAATGGAAATGTGTCCTTTTACTGTATGACATTGGCTGGAGAAGTCCTCCTGTACAGTTGCATGCTGCTGCTTCCTGTTTGTAGCATTAATAGCTTCACCTTAATTTTTTTAAAACAAATATACTTTGTATGTCTACTTTAGGGGTTCATTTAGGAGATATTCTATTGATATAATTGGTTTATGCTAAAGCTGAGATTATAGTAAAACCAGCCAAACTTTATGTGGATAATTAAATCACAAATATTTTGTTGCCAGGTAGATATCATACACCCCCAGATATAATATTGTTGGCAGAACCATTGCTATAATTCAAAAGTATATCCTCCCCTCAAAAGTCTGTAAAATGGGAGTATTGGGAACATTCAATGTTGTTCACTATAGGGAGAAGAATGTCATTTGTAAATGTACCTGTAATGAAAATATAAACAGTATTTAAATATCACATTTGCTATTTGTCTTTTTTCTTTTAGTATTAAGATTTGCACTCAGAGACTTACAGCTGTTATGAAAGCACTCTAAAATTTGAACTGCAACAACTTCAAACCTTCTTCCTTTGATTGACTTTTCAGGTGGGATTTCATGCTTGTGCCTAAGCTAGCCTTATACTATGATCCTCCTACCTCAGCCTCCTGAAAGTGGCTAAGATTACAAGCATAAACCATTATTCCAACTTGATATTTAATTATAGGATTAAATGTCTAATTCATATACAATTCCTATAAATTATACCTGATTGCATTAAACAAAAAATGGTTACAGTTAAGGCATACCTAGTTAAAATGTATTCTTTATCATGTGCTCATGATAAATCTTCAAATTCTTGATTGTCCTCACGTTTCATGTATATACTTTTTTTTCAAGTGGAAGGAAACAATAGACAACATTTTATAAACTTATTTGATCAAATCAGTCACTAGAATTCCCTTTACTCAGAATTTTTTAAGGTCTAGTTCTCTTGGCAACATATATTTGGAAGTATATATTAAAAATAAATTGACACCATGTGATTATAAAGTTTACTGAATAGTAATAGACCTATTACTATTACTATTATGTGTTTGTAGTTATGCGGGGAAAGGAAACTTAGACATCAACAAGAGAATAAGTAACTACAACATATTAATGTGCCAACTAAATGTGGCTTAGATGATCCACATCATAAGAGAAACAATGTTTTGTTTTGTTTTTGTTTTTTTGAAATAGTAGCAGAAGCAAAGAACAGATGCATGAGTAGATTTCACATAGGTGCAGAGAAGAAGGGAACATATAGAATGCTCCACACACAGTGGGTGTTTATTAAATGCTTGTTAATTAACCAACTAGCCTAAACTGCATAGCTCTCAGAGGAAGCATGGCCTGGCTCAATCTGGAGAGGAGCCACTAGTAAACTTCCCATCTGGCCCTGATGCAGCAGAGGAGCCTTTTCAGGAAATTCATTAGAGTCACTTTGAAGAGATGGCACAAGG
Organism: Megascapheus bottae; assembly: GCF_031878675.1. Taxonomy (NCBI): domain Eukaryota; kingdom Metazoa; phylum Chordata; class Mammalia; order Rodentia; family Geomyidae; genus Megascapheus; species Megascapheus bottae. The sequence goes on from NC_143511.1 coordinate 53,227,013, forward strand.
ACTTTCTCCAGCAACCTGCAGTGAGACCATTCAGGATGCTATGCTTGCACTGGAACTATTCCTTCTGAGATAAAATCTTGGCTGGAATTGTGGAACACTTGAGGGTGTAGTCTACTATCTCCATCTGTCTCAATGATCATGTATTCTTATGTCTCTCTCAAGGAAGATCTAGCCCATTAAATTATGGCTATGTATCTTTCTTTCTACCCCATTGCTACCCAGTCAAAACCACCAGAAGTGATACAAATACTTTTGCCAATTTAGTGGAAAGAAAGCAGGCCAGTATATATTTTATGGACACTTTCTTTAATAAGCTGCTTGTATTTTGCTCATCTCTGAATCCCACTGCCTCACTGGCTCTCGTGTACGCAATATATATTTTTACTCACAATTAGTCATGACACAGTTCCTGTAATTTGCCCAGGAAATGAAATTGTATCACCAGATTATAAATGATTAAATTACTTGAAACAGACTTTAAGAATTATGGCTAGAGAGCAGACCAATGAAACAGGACTAGGAGTTCTCACTTCTGCAAATATTTAAAAGTACTGTATCTCAGAAGTATGCACAGCATTAACATAGGCATGAATTAGTATTTCAATGTTCTAAAAGATAACTGAGGTAGTCAACTCACTAATGAGAAAAGGATCTTTTATGGTTTATAGTGTGAAAGCTTTATATTTGTGATTTAACAAAAAAGTAAGTGGTGCATGTCTCCCATGACCTGAAAACTTCCCTTTGTGACTCACCTCTTCAAAGCCCCATCATCTCCCAATGATACTACACACTAGAGGACCAATCCTTTACCACCAAGCCACAGCAATGTAAAAGATAGCAGAAAATTAGAGAGGCACAAGTGGCCCTCACCTGTCAATATAGCTATTTGAGAAAAGAATGGAGGGCCATGATTTGCAGCAAGCCTACCCAGAAAAAACTTTGGGGGATCCTTCTCAATACCTGGATGTGGTGGTTTCTACTTGTTATTCCAGCCACTGTAGGAGGCAGATGGTCTGTATCTCAGGTGAGAACATATCCTAAAAATAACCCATAGGAAAGCAAAACAGAAGGGCAAAGCAAGTGCAAGATGCTAAATTTGATCTGCTAAGAGGTGGGTATTGTAAAGTTAAATTTCCAGTTGATTTACTAAGGTGAATACTAAGTTGATTTACTATGTTAACTAATATATGAGCAGTCTCATAAATTATGGTTATGTTTTTGCTTTCCAGGGTGTCAGCTATGCTGTGGTCAACTTCAATGGTATAGCCCCAAATAAAACCTCACAGGATTAAAAATATTTGATTACATTATGCTGTTATGCCTCTATTGTTTTATTTACCCTGTTAATTTCTTCCTGTGTTTGATTTCACTTTAAATTTGACTATATCATATATACAAAAAGAAAAACATGGCATGGGCAGGCATTGGTATCCTTTTGTGTGCAGTTTCAAGAATACACTGGAAATCTGAGAAAGAATTCTTCATTATTAAATGTCAGTGTTTCTATGTATATATGGTAACATGTACATGGAGAATTTATACATTCTGTTCTATAAATTCCAAAGTTGAACAAAAAGGGGAATAGGAAAGAAGTGCACTCAACCAATTTCTTAAGTAAGACACGGCAAGGGGGGGAAATCAAGGAATTATAAGTAAGAAACACTTTAAAAGAAAATGGTTGATGTTAGTAACCACAATCTATAGAAACTGCTTACTCCTTCTTTTAAAGACAATGCTGCTCAAAATGATTAGACCGGAAAATTCCACCCATCCTTTTATAGCACAAAGACTTCTAACAAAATACATCTGTTAATATAGAAAACTGAAGACAAAGGGAGTAAATCTAGAAGCACACGTGCATGAGTCCACACATGCAAAATTTCAGTGAAATGCTAAGAGAACTCCAGAGTAGCATTTTCTTTTTGTCATATAACATATTCAAACTAGAAAAAAAGAGAGATGTTTTGAAGAAGGCTGCTTCTTCATGATGAAGTTAAAGACTCACTAGTGAGCTGAAAGCCATGCTGTGTTTCAGTGTGCCTTAAATCATAGCTTCATCATATTTATTTTGCTTCGCTTATGCTGTTGTAATAAAATACCTGAAAAAAGTAATTTCTAAAGGAAAAAAATTCTAGGATCAAGAGTCCTGCAGTTTTGGTATCTGGTGAGGACTTACTTTCTGCTTCCAAGATGGTGTCATATTACAGCTTCTTCCAGAAAGGACAAATGTTGTGTATTTATGGTTCAGAAGTAAGGGAGGTTGTACATCCTGGTGGCTCTCTGAAGCCTTTTCTATATGGGTATTGATTGCACTCATCAAGACAGATACCTTCAAGAATTAAACATTTCTCAAAAGACCCCAACTTTAAATGATATCACCCTCGTGTTTAAGTTCCTACTTGAATTTTGGAGGGCTAGACACTTTGAAACCTTAGCAATACAAGTAGACAAAAATAATAACAATAAACTGATAAACTTTTCAAATGATTAATGGAAGTTCACAGTTGTGTTTCAAAACTGAAAGGCCAATATTTTTGAAAGAACTTACATTGCTCAGATTATTGTGGTCAGAAGAGAGAACGCAGTGGAGAAAGCAGATTTGTCAAAAAGGATTTAAAACATTCAAGTCAAAGGTGTAATTGCGTCACTATGCCCTGTTTTGGTATTTAGAGTAGCTTTCTTTTTCTTAAAGAATTCCATCTTTTGATAAGTAAACTACATTAAAATTATGAAAATCTTAGTTCACAAGTGAGCTGAAATTTTAAATATATGTGTATATAGATACACGTACGTATTTGTTTTCTCTAAATACTTGGATAAAAAAAACTGCCATTCAGCAAAGCAGCTTATAAATACGGTACATCTTGATCAGTGTCAACCCTTTGGTTAATCTTCCCATCCCTCCCACTCTTACCACTCTCCTCAATTACTTTTAATTTTGTAGGCTATGATTTGGATTTTATGATTATATTCTTCCCCTATTCCCTTCATTTGACTACTCCAATTCCCTCACCTGAACTTTTCAAGCATCAGTTTCATGGTGTTAATTTTGTTTGATGAGGGCTTAGCTTTAACAACAACAACAAAAAATACATCACTGGAAATTTTTTAAAGGGACTCTAATATAGGCCCTATAATGTCAGATTGTATGATAATCTTTTTTATTTGTATATATAGCCAAAAAAGACTTCCAGATATTTAAGTGCAAATTTTTAAAAAGTCAACCTATCATCTTTAAAATGAATGCGTAACTCGGGTTCCTAAGTGCAGACTTAAATCCATGATAATTGCATTTGATTGCACTAAGACCTTTGTATTACAGCTATTTGTTGAGCTAATTATGGTCACAATAACTTTTGATGTATCTAGCAAAATTGATAATTGAATAAATTATTCTGCAATACACCATTGCAAAAGCTTGTATCCTGAGATTTGTTTTAAAGTAATCTGTTAAGTAACAACTTTTCACTAAATGTTAGGACTCAGCCTTATAAATGCATGTCATTTGTTCTTCTTTGTTCATTCAGAACATGAGTATAGCCATTCTGATTGAATACTTTATCCTAACCTAAGGTATGAGGGAAATAAATGTTGCTTCAATTCATGCAATAACTAATACGCTTAGACACAAATACATATAGATGTTACACCACCAAACTTTTCAGAGGAGATACCTCAAATTTTCAGAGATACTTGATTAGGTTTCTAACAGATAATAACTACTGAAGGAACAACAGGAGGATTATTTAGAATAAGATTCCCCTAGGCCCAGAGTAGCTGACATTTATAGAAATGACAAAATAAAGTTAGGATCTTTCAAAAGCAGGAGAATTTGATTGCATTGTACAGACCTGAAACTAGAGCTGTGGTATAGATTTTAATTTTGATAAATATATATATATATATATATATATATATATACGTATATAGTCTAGAGTCATTTACAATAGATTCTGTTAGCCTAAAATCACAGAACTTTGTCTACAATGTTTATTGCTTTAGTCCAGCTTCCAAGCCTGATAAACTGTGCTTTGGACCTACACATAGATTCTACCATCTTTGTATTCCTAATTTGTTCAGAGTGAGACATACCTCAAAAGTGAATTCCTTCCTATTGAATGTTTTCTACTTACTCTTCCACCAACATCCTTTTGCCTACAATCTATACCTGTAGCCCACACAAGGTCCCAAATTCCCCTGAATTTAGAAAAGAGAAAGGAAGGAAAAAAGGGAAGGGTAAGGATGTGAAGGAGGAACAAAGGAGAAAAAGAAAGGAGGAAGGAAGGCAGGTAGCAGCACTTAGTTCCCCAGAAATTTCTATGTAAATCAAAATGACAAAAACATTTATTATTATTCAAAATGATTATCATTATAATAATTTCTATTATATTATTATTAGAAAGAATTGACTACTATATGATTTCCTTCAAGAAAGGTATTAATATAGGAATACAGTCTTGGGTACCTATGAAAGAAAGGGATCATATAAGAGGAATACAAAGAAGGAAAAAAGGGCTCCAAGCTTGTATAAGCTGTTACTTATACATTTTTCTCTGAGTTTTGTAAGAGCAGAATTTGAATACACTTGAATGTACTTGGTTATGCTGCTATACCTTATGAGCTCCAATTCTAATTTACATAAAGTTTACAGAGTAAAAGCACAATAATTAACTGCATTTGGAATATAGAAAACCAGACTTCTAAAGGTCCAACTTGTCATAATGTTCTAAAAATGAGAAAACATGTTTTAAAGTATTTATGGTTTTATAAAGTCTTACCAAAGGCTGTAAGCCAAAAAATATGAAATGTTTAAAATTTCTTTCTGCCTCGTCATATATAAAACTCCATGTCACTAATAGGATTTAATTTATATTTACCACATAAAATGTGACTTTTCATAACTGTGAAAATAATGTACATATTATTTAAAATTAAAATGAGAAATCTATATATAAGTCATAAATATAATAATATATTTAAATGTAAATGCAAAGCACAAACCTCAGACAATGAAGCAACATGAACACTGTGATATTTAGGCATTTGTCAGGCAACCTTTTTCTGTTTTGACAGCCATAAGAATGTTATGTAGAGAGAAGGGCTCTTATTTCAGGATGGTTTCTTGCCTGTTTCCTTTACCATGAAGACAACTGCAAGCCATTTCAATATGTAGTAGAGAGTTGAAAAACATTCAGGCATAATTGCAAATCCAATATGCTCTTTCATAATGATTCATATTCATTCTCTATGTAAAACACATTTCCAAAGTCCAGGACAATTCAACCTGCAGAGTTAACAAAAGCCTTTTGCCTTTGACTTTCTTATTAACCTGGATGTGCTTGAAAAGAAAGAAATACAGAATCTGAATTTTAACAGTTTTATAGTTCTAGAAGGTGTTTTGTTCTGCTGATCCTGTGTGAAACAAAAATCAACAGAATCACCTATATGTACATCTCCAAGCCTCTGTTCTGAATCTTCTCATTTCTGCTCTATATAAAGCTGCACGATGAAAACTCAGAACTACAGCTTCCTGCATAAAAGAGGAGAATGATTCCCAGAATCCTGGCCTTAACTGGATTCATAGTCACAACACTAATTCTTTTATATCCATGAAAAAATGCATGTGAATTTTAAATTTGTGAAACAAAATGACCTAGTTGCTGATGATTCCTCATTTCTTGCAAAGACTTGACCTGGTTTTCCCTCTATGAATTTTAGGAGACCTGAGCTGTATGTGAGTACGTCTTCTCTTACACTGTGCTGCTGATCCTGTGTTCAGGCTCTGTTTTTCAGGGTTTCTTTGAATCACCCTTAAAATATGTATGTTTATCATAGTTCTCTTTCTTTTAACAATGCCTAGTGAGATAATTGACACAGTGAAATTTTTGAGCATTAGAATCATTTAAAAGAAAAGACAAGAAAAGTGGGAAATAGGCAATATCAACATTCTGGCAACATTTATGTGATAATCTCTGTGTTGATGGATAACTGCTAGAGCTCTTACATGGTCCATGAAGAAAATAGTCCTGAAATCTGTAATGTGTTTTAGTGTTGAACTTGTTTGGAATTAAAAACATACTAGGAATGGAAAATACCCTATGAAAACTTCTATATGATTTGTCCAAACAAAATAAGCCAATTAAGAAATATAGAGAAAATGAGAAAACAAAAATTTAAACAAAATACAATTTTCTACAAATTTCTCTCATTAAAATACATTTAGGGGCTTACAAAATTAAAACATACCACCTTTAGTAATTCATCAGATTCTGATCTTCTTACAGAAAATCAAATGTAAAATTTTTGTCACATACGCATACACACAGATACACAGATAAATTTTAAGACAGGATCATGTTGTGTACGTAGCTAAGGCCAGTCTCAGACTCAATTTTCCTGCTTTAGCATACCAAGTGCTGATACTAGAACCCCAAAATACTTTTCTTTTAAAATGCCTGCAAGCAAAAATGAAAGGTTGAGTACTTAAAAGCTATAGCAATAGCAATATAGTTGTTCTTTTTAATATATTTGCTGCTTTCTTTTTTTTCTTTTGTAATTTTAAAGGTGATGTACAGAGGAGTTACAGATACATAAGCCAGAAATGAGTGCATTCCCTGACTTGTCACCCCTCTCTCATTTTCTCCTAATTTTGCCCATCTCAACTCCCCTTCCACCCAAGCTGTATAGTTTGTTTCCAACACAGTGCCTCCTAACAATATTGCGTTGGTTTACCATTTGTCTTCCCATTTCTGTGCTTCCTCTTCCCCTCCACAAATCAGAGAAACACAAACAAGACAAAGCATACAGAAATAAAACCAGAAAAAAAATCTTCAAAATAATGTAATTAGTTATTTGTTTTCATCTAAGACATAAGCTTTCCCTCTTTTACAAATGCATTTAGCTTTCCCTACCGGTTTCATTGAAACGCTTCTTGTAAAACACCCATAACCTAAAAAGTACTATAACAAAAAGGGAGAAAATCACATAGAAAAGAAAATAAACAAAAGCCTTAGCACATAATTAACAACAGCCTTATAAAAAGGTGAGAAATGTCACTAGTGTGAAGGAAATGACAATCATAATAACTTGATAGTACTATAAATGAACCCTCAGAATACATAAGGGCAAAACAATACACACTATCAAGTTTCAGTCAAGATTTTTGCAAATTAGTATATCATTTTGGAAAGGTGATTTTGGCATTTGTACCAGACCTAGATCATATGACCTAGCAGTTCTCATTATATATGTGTGTGTGTGTGTGTGTGTGTGTGTGTGTGTGTGTGTGTGTGTGTGTGTGTATTTATTGGACTATGAGTCAAACTCGAAATTTTTATAGCTGGATGTTGGTGGCTCAGACCCATAATCCTAGCTACTTAGTAGGCTTAAATCTGAGGATCATTGGGTTCAAAGCCAGCCTGGACAGAAAAGTCTGTGCGGCTTTTATTATTATTTAATGGAAACAAAATAAAACAAAGCAGTATCACAGGTGTGTCTCAAATGTCAGAACCCTAATATTGAGTGAAAAAGCTCAAGGACCATAATCAGGCTGAGTCCAAGCCCCAGGACCAGGATAAAAAAAAAGTTCTAGTAGTATCTGTAACAACCCCACATAGAATGGTTGCCAAAATTGTGACATATGGATACAAAGTACGGCTATACAGGCATGAAAACCAAGTAATGCCATCCACCACACTCTAAGTGAATCTCAATTTTGTATTGTAGTAACACAATCTCACAGATTAGGTAATTTGTAAAGAATAGTAATCAATTACTCCCAAACCCAATGGCTGTTAGTCCAAGCCAGGAGTATTCAGGTTCCATTGTCTGGAGAGGGTTGTGCCCGGCTGTGGGTGGAATACTATTACCTTCCTGTGGCTGGAAGTTGGAGGGCGGCATACCTGGGAACTCTATGAATCCTGTTTTATAAAGCTCTAAATCACATTCACAAGGGAAAAGCCCCTGGATCCCAGTCACCTCTTTATAGTTCTGTCTCTTAAAACAATCACACTGGTAACACTTGAGTTTTGGAGAGGACACACTTAAGCCATGGCAAGTGAGTGATTAAGTAAGTTTAATTCCACTGTCTGCTGATTGACTTCTCTCTGTGTTTAGGTTATGAGACTGAAGGCATTTTGAAGATCCCCCTAGAAGGAAATTATGCTAAATACATCCAGTAAGTTTCAAGTGATGTTTATGTAGTTTGATACTGTATCTATGGATAGCTGCACTTTTAATTACTGTTTGGAGATAAAACAATGACTTCAGGAGTAATGTGAAGGCCTAATAGCATTAGCAGATAGTACATTCAGATCGGAGATCCTAAGGGGAAAAATATCTATTATCCTCAGCACCCCAATGTTTGTGGAAAGAAAACATAGACTGTATGTTCAAACAGAACCTATTCCATGAGAAATTTTTCCAGTCACTCAATATGTAAAATTTTCAGTGGAAGATTTACTTTTCATGTCTAGTCAAAATGTAAGTTCTCTCCTACCCCAAATACAATTCTATGGAAGAATACATAATAATAAAGGAATGCATTTTTGTAGGAATCATTGTTTCCTGATATTTTCTGATGACTACTGATTAAAGAGAAAGTTTCTTAAATAACTCTGCATATTCCAACTAAGCACAACAATACTATAAAATATACCATGTACTTAGGGTCCTATCAGTAGTAAACAAGACCAACAGAATATGAAATCCTCCACTAGGAACTTATTTAGTCCCCACCACCTCCCCAGAGGTCATCGCTAGTAATTTGAATCTTAGGACCTGGAAAAGCCCAAGGCCTAAGGGAGTGGCCCCAACCACCTGCTGTGTGTCATTGAGACTCATTACAAGGAGTTCCTCTCAGCCTTGCTTGGATTCCCTTTATGTAAGGAAAGAAAATGCGAAGAATTTCCCATTGTTCTCCATGGCAAGTGTTCCAGGTTCTGGTAGGACAGACATTTCTTGGGTTTCTCTTCAAGGAATGAAGCAGGCAATACTCCATGAAGGCTTTCATTTCCAAGTTACCTTAGAAAAGTACAAAGCACTTCTAGTATGAAAATTTTTTCTTCTCAGATTAGGACCTGTTTTTACCCTTTCTCCATGTGGAATCATCCTTCCCTGTATGCAAAATGTAAGAAAAGGAAACCTATGAAAATGATGCTGTGCCTAATTCTTTTACCTTTTTTAAAGCTTCATTTCTAAAAATCTGAATCCATCTCTAGGATCATTTTTTCTTTTTTCTTTTCTCTTCTGTTATTTTTCCAATAGAAAGGGGAACGGTTTTAGGTACTTTGGTCTTTCATTATTTTATATTCATAAAAATTCTCAAACATATGTATTACAAGACAGGATCTAAAGGACAGATCAGAATGATGATTAACACAGGATAGTTTCTTTTACTTTTTCCCTCAACTTCTGAGTCCTTTGCCTATTCTTTTCTGTTTAGATTTGCTACTAAATACATATTAAAACTAAGGTCACCAATTTACCATTACCTAACTTTGATTCTCCCTATAGGCAAGAAAAGTTATTGCCTTCTCATGGCACTGATTGTGAACTTAGTAAGGTACAAAATGTCACAGAGACTTTAATGTTGTTCTTCTTGTTGAAATAATGTCATATTCCGTGTCACCAAGTTTGATTTAGGTTCATGGAAGAAAATCCTTTCACATAGAGTAATAACTATTTCTGGTTGGCATTTATATATTTGGAAATTTCCCTTTAGTGTCTTATATAGGAATAGAGATATTTTTCTCTTTCAATTTTTTTTTTTTGCCTCTTGCAATACCCCCAAAGTTTCTACCTCAAAGGGGCTTGAGTTAGATTACTTCAGGCTACTTATATGATTATAACTATCTCTGATAGACATTGACATATTCTGGAATTCCTCTTAAGTGATTTACATATGAATGTAGACCTTTTTCCAATCTTCTAAGTTTTTGCCTATCACAGAACCCATCAATTTTCTACCTTAACAGGGCTCAATTTAAATTACACTTCATTAAAATCTAAACCGTGATACCTCTGGTGGTAGCCACATCTAAGAATTATCCCAAGAGTCTACTTTGCAATATTAGCTTGTCAAATATACTGTATTTCCATGCTCACTACTATAGTTCCCTTTGATCCTTTACTCTAAGAAAATCTAGCTGCTATCTCCTCAAAAGACCAGTGGAAAGCCAAGAGGATGGAACAGAATCTTCCTGCATCAGCCTCCTGAGGAGCCTTGAGGGACATCTTCTACCCTGCCTCCACAATCCATCAGCACCAGTGACAGGTTGAATGCAATATCTACTGCTCTGGTTAGATTTCTCCATTCTCCTAGACATTAAAGAATTTATTTTTCCCCTTCAGGGGAATGAAATTAGCACATATACAATTCTATCATACTGTCTTGACTTTTCTGTTATGTTACCTTGCCCAGTTCCCTGGACAAAGAAACTACTAACTATTATAGAATAGTGGATCTCATAATTCATCTTCCTGAAGCTCTTGACATTTAATTTCAGATCTATTTTTACCTTTTGAAATCTAGATGCTGATTAATGTTCTGCTAAAAAAAATACACACATCCTCTACTTCCTACCTCAACTGTTCTTCTTTTGGTGAAGATATTGCTTCATCCCCTTTATCCACCCTTCAGAAAACAGAGACTGAAATATTCTGTTTGTGTTTATTTCTTCTGATAGATCCATTCAGGTTATTATTTGCTATCATAAATATTTTTTAATTCCTGTAGCTGATATTCCATTGTGTCTGAGGGAAGCTATTAGGTATCCATAAAGCCCACAGTGCCTGGCTGACTCAAGTTCATATTCTAGTTTAAATAATTTGTACCTCTAATCACTTCATTTTTCAGACAATCCCGAGTTACACACAGTGTTTTTCTAGACATGATCTCATCATATCCTCATAATAACCCTGAGACTTTGACAGGACAGGTAGCACATCAATTAGCATCATGTCAGAGGAGACAAAATAAGAGATAATTTAATGATGAGATTTAACTATGTGTAAAGTTGTTAACTGTTCAAAGGGGTAAAAAGAGAATTCTAAGGTTTCACAGGTTTCAGCAGCTACTAACCCTTGAGGCCAAAAGAATGAAGGGTATAGGTGGACGTTATTAAAATTGAAAAGCTTGGAGGAGAGCTACAGGAGGCTATGGCAGTGATGCCAGGTAGTTGTAGCTAGTATTTCTGAGCACAGCAGGAATCCTATGGGGGTTGGAACCCAGCCACAGAGGTGGGGGGTCATCTTGTTCAGGCATGTACAGCAAGAAAAGATGACATGAAGTCATTAGATGTTAGAACAAATAAAAGTTGCATTCTAATGTTGTTGCTGCACAATGAAGAAGGCTTGCAGGCCTGATTCAGACAAACTGACAGCTCCCAGGAAGCCCACAGGAAGAAGCCAGCCTCTCCTCAGCCATCCAGACTTGAGCATTTCTTTACTCCTTGTCCAATGGCTGAACCTAGCAGGAAGTTAACCAACCAAGTATACATGTAATAAGCATATCCTAGTCCCAAGATCTCAAAGTACTAGAGATTTTGGAGTTTATGTTCAAGAAGTAGCTAGAACAGATAGTTTACTTACCTCATTTTGTACCTAAGGAATATAAACAAAATACCTTGCTAATTCAGTGCAGAGAGTAAGTGAAGGTGCCAGGTCTTACATGTAGATAATATTAATTGTTATAAATTTCATTCTTTTAAATTACATTTTATTTCAGGATGCCCAGAGGAAAAACTCACTATAAACACATATTATTCTCATGGAAAAATATATATGCATATTACTAACAAAATACCTACATTAACGATAATTTTCTTATTATCTACTTCAAAATGTATTATGTAGAAGAAAGAATAAGTCAGGACAAGGATGGAATAAAGGGACAACCTCAAAGCTGATAGAGGATCGGCCATTCTGCAAAAATTGAATATCCCCCTTTTATTATGGATTTATTGATTCATTAAATAATGATTGTGTTGTGCACCTGATTCTAGAAATAATTTAAGCTGTGGTAGTTAAAAGGAGAATTAAACATTTGTTCTTATACAGTTAGCAATCAAACAATCCAACAGAAATAGCACATATATATGTATATGTATATGTATATATATGTAAGGCTAAAACATATAGAAAGAAAAAGCAAGGAAGAAAATAAAAAGTATCAAAGTCATTGAATTTCTCCAGTGTTGCCAGCAAAAGTCTCATGGAGAAAGTGACATTGGAGTAAAGACTTACAGGAAGGGATATACTGAGCCATGTAGATATCTGGGAGAACATGATATTTGGAGGAAGAAGCATGAAATTACCAAGGTGGCAGGAGTAGTGTAAACAAGGAAGAAAGCAACAGGAAATTATGCAAGAGAAACAATGAAGGATCTGGTTATTTGGGGAATTATATGAGTATTTCCATTGTAATATACTGTAGTTTTCTACTATTTACAACCTCTCTCTGAAGGACAATTCTACTTTTTCTTGACATCCTGTGTGGTACAGAGGCAATCCGGTGTGATCATACTTCATACATTCTCCAAATGGAAATGCTAAGAACATGGACTTGTTCATCCATAGCTCTTTTTCCTTCTTTCAGATCCTTTACTTTCAGCCTGGTTCTCAAAATAGAGTTGGTATAGAATCAAACTTTCAGGCACTTAAACTGGACACACACAAACAAGAAACAATCCCATGAAAACCAAGATTCTCAGTTTAGTACTACAGAGTTACCTAGCCTATTCTGAAAGCTAAGTACACAGAACTACTCTTTAGAATTAATCTTGAATATAGTACAAATGAAAAGAACATGATACCTTGGATTCGATGGTGCTTGAGTAATTGCTACTCTTGAATGTTATCCAGATGGCTAGTGATGCTTTTAAATTTAAAAAAGATTAAAAACTCAAGCCATTTTATTGATTATTCTCTATCACATAATTTTTATAGTAAAGAAATATGATTCTGTCTTTCTTTTTCATGAAATTTACTGCCATATTCTGTGATACTAATATGGACAATCATACAATACAATTCTCCTTTATGCTGTGTCAAGCCTCTCTTAGCCCTCCATTTTATATGCAGTCACTGGCATATATAGTCTGTTTATTTAATCTCTCAGTATCATCTGTGTATTATTACATATGTACTAACCTCTCTGTTTTCTGTTATTATGTTCTAGCCAACAAAACATCGATTGCTATAGTGAATAAATAGTGAAGAGGAAAGAGAAACATCAGGATATGGAAACTTCCTAAGGTTATTTCCAAAGATTCCAAATGAACTACCACCCATTAGAAACATTCCTTAGAAACATTGGCACAGTCTTCTGTATTATTATCAGTATCTGAAGAAATAATGAATGGAATATTATACCATTTCTCTTTCATTTACATAATATATTCCTTAAGATATAAGGTCCTTCATGTGCACTTTGATATATCTGGCATTTAACACAGTAGCTGGGAACTGAAATTAGTTCTGTTGAAGTAAACTAAAACAAAGCAAAAAAAAAACCATTTGTATCCCTAATGATACCGTTTTGTGATTGAAAATGTGTTAAAATGAAAGTCTTCTTCCCTATTTCTCTCTGTGTCTTTCTTTCAGTTAGCATATAAATTAGTGTCTTGTCAGGGCTATCTAGAAATTTACACATACATATATATGCAAACACATGCTATATATTATTCTGTAATATATGAAAACATGTATAGTTTTAAGCATTTTTTTAGGTCCCTTTTCTGCATTGCAGGGAAAAAATCAGCAGTAAGAGTAAATTGATTGCCCTAGCAGACATCTCAATTTCTGTAGGCTTTGATTTTCTTACCATTTAATACTGAAAGTTAATATATTCCTGAGCCTCTAAAACTCCATTTGCTAAATTTTTGTAAGATGTAACTGGGGAGGAGTGTAGAGGGAAAAATAATGCCTCTAAGATATTATTATTAATATATACAGGAGCTGTCATGTAAGAATGAGTAGAATGTTGTTAATATGACTTCTGGAGAATACATATAGCCTCTAAATGGTAACATAAATTACATCCAAGATTCATATTGGTGTTGCTTGATGCCATTACCAGGGACAATATAAATTTACACTTGAAGTAAGTTAGCTACAACCTTCCATAAAGATAGAGCTCTCTCATGCTGTTCCTCCTACAACAAAAGTAATTAGGACATTATACAAGTGACAGCTGGAATCCTTGGGATGCTGTATGATCTGCTGGGATTTAGTGCTCTTTTGCCCATTAGCTTTTTCTTGCTCAGAAAGAAAATCCAGGATTTTCTATTCTTTGACACTTTTCAGAGGTGAGATATGAACAGTATTACATCTATGAATGCACATATTTCTTACAATCTCAACTTCACACATCCTTATTGTACAATGAATTTGATACAAAGAGACAAGGAGATCTAAATGTACTGATTGCATTATTTATTCCTTACAAATAAACTTGGTTAGATCAATAGTTTAGAAAATCAGTGCCCTTAAAGAAGACAGGAGTGTGCTTGTGAGTGTGTGTGTGTGTGTGTGTGTGTGTGTGTGTGCATTCACACACTGGATCTTGAACTCAGGTTCTTGGACTTTAATTTGGTTTTATTAGGTGCTAAGCACTTGAACTGCACATCCATTTTCTTCCTGCGAATAATTTTAGTGTCCTTGTAATACCACATTGGCAATACTTTACATACTATTTCCTGAAGCTACATGCTAATTTGGGAAATAAAATAAACTTAAAAAATGTATTTTTGATTGATTGAATACTTAAAATAATTCTATCAAGGGACCGGGAATTTGGCTTTGTCGTTAAAGTGCTTGCCTAGCATGCATGAAGACCCGGGTTCGATTCCTCGGTAGCACATATGTAGAAAAAAGCCGGAAGTGGTGCTGAGGCTCAAGTGGTAGAGCTCTAGCCTTGAGAAAGTCCAAGTGCTCAGGCCCTGAGCTCAAGCCCAGGACTGGCAGAAAAAAGAAAAAAGGAAAAAAAATTCTATCAAATCAATGGTCTCCTTTGTAGCTCTCATTTCCATTCTTCTGATAAAGATACTTATTACATTTTCTCCTTTTTAAAAAATATAACGAACTCTAACACAGAGTGATAGCTAATGATGGAATTGTCTAATAGACAAACATTGTGACAACCAATACTATGCTCTTTATGATAAGAATAAGAAAAGCTCATATAATGTAGAATCATAAATTTATTTGAGTAAATAAAGTATAAAATGAGAAGCAGGTTATTTTCATCTAGAGATCTTCTAGTTGTAAAATGCTTAGATTAAAAAAACAGAATGACACTGCTGATATCTCATTCATCTTTAGTCATTTGGAAGAAAAGCTACAGATCTTTGATCAAACTCTAAAATTTAACTTTTACTTACCTCTTGGTTAATTAGAAGTCTGTCCCTAGCAGTGTTTTCATTTTATACTGCTCAATGTGGCTGAGTACATACTTTAAAAGTTTCCATCTTTCCAGGCTACTTTAGAATTAGATTATGACTAATATAAACAATTTTCAAGCCTTATAAATATTTGTAAACGACCTGAAATTGTGGGAAAATATGGCTTTAAAATCCAGATCTGCCACCAGACAATTTCTTTTTACACGTTAGAGGAATTTAAACAAGACATAGATTATTTTCTGACTCATTTGTGAAATAAAAACAATAATCACACCAAATCTGAAATGAAATTTCACAGGTGTGTAACAGTTAGTAGACACTTAAATATTTCCCTTTCTTTGCCCTTCTACTTGATAACAAACCTCAGGAATTTTCCCTCAGATTTTTGTCTAAGTCTAAGAATATTTTTCTTATATCTTTTTTTTTTTTTTTTTTTTGGTCTGCAGTGAGGCTTGGACTCTGGGCTTGGGTGCTGTCACTGAGCTCTTCAGATCAAAGTTACTGCCCTATTCCTTGAGGCACAGCGCCCCTTCTGGTTTTCTAGTGATTAATTGGAGATAAGAGTCTCAGGGTTCATTTCATTTTCCCATTTATTAATTGTGATGTTAGTTTTTTGGAAGTTCAGATTTTTGAGCACCCTACATATTCTAGTTATGAATCCCTTGATGTATAGCTGGAAAAGATTTTTCTCCCATTCACTAGGCTGTCTCTCCAGTTTAGCAACCATTTTGTTTGCTGCAGAAGCTTTTGAGTTTGGTGCAATCCCATTTGTCAGTCCTTGCTCTTATTTGCTGAGCCAGTTACATTCGGGATGTTATTGCTTATGTCTCTATCTTCAAGTATTTTCCCTGTTTTCCTGCAGCAGTTTCCAAGTTTCATGTCTTACTTATGGCTTTCAATCCACTGGGCTGATATCAGTACAGGCAAAGAGACAAGGATATAGTTTCAATCTTTTACATGTGGATATCCATTGCTCTCTAAATCATGTATGGAGGAGGTTGTGTTTTTTCCAAGAAAAAGCATCTTTGTCAGATATCAGCTAGTAGAGTGGCTATGTCCAGTATAATTGGTTGGGCCTGCCATTGGGAATATTCCTACAGTGATCAGTTTCATAGACTCTTATTCAGCTTTATTCTGCTAAACCTCTGAACAGTGAAGCAGGTTGGCACAAACTACTTTCCAGTCCCAGGGCCTACAGGACACTGTTGGTTTGGGTAGAGGTATATGAGAATCAGGGCATTTTGATTCTGTTGTTTGGACTAGAGCATTTGACCTTCATCATCACAGCATGCTTGGCTCTTGGATACATCAGCACCAGGGATGATTTGATTATAATATAATTAGCATGTATGGTTTTTAGTGGACAAGAAATGCTGTAGAGACCACCTAGACATTAGTGTTGGTCTTGAAATGTCTGACAGGTATTATAGCTTATCACAAACTCAAAAAATGAGTTTGATTCCGTTTATTAAAAAAAGGATTACTGGTTAAAGGATGGAGTGAAAGATATTTCTTGAAAGAAGTACGGATAGCCATTAAATACATGAAGAAAAGCTCAATATCCCTGGCCATAAAGGAATTACAAATCAAACTGATGTTGAAACTTCTTCTTACTCCAGTTAGAAAGGCCTACATCAAGAATGCTATCAAGGAAAAATGAACCCTAAGAACAAATGCAGTTATATGACTTGTGGGTAAGGATGAGAGGGAAAAGGAAGGAGAGAACAAGGGAAGGGATGACACTGTTGAAAAAGAAATGCAATCTTTATCTGGCTTATATAACTATAACCCCTCTGTATGTCATCTTTACAATAACAATAAAAAATGAACCTTATACTCTGTTGGTAGGAATAAAAATGTTTGCTAACACTATAGAAAGTAATATGGAGGTTCCACAAAATCTTAAAAATATTATCACTCTTGGGCTGAAAGGAATGTAAGTCAGATTATAATAGAAACACTTTTACACTCAAATTTCCTGCATGGCTGTGGAATGGCTATGAAGCAGCTTGATGTCTTACAACCAATGAACAGATTAGGAAAGTGTAGTTTATAAAAGTAATGAACTATTAGTCATTTAAAAATGAAGTTCTCATTTGCAAAAAAAAGATGAGTAGAATATCATGTTATACCAAGAAGGTCAGAATCAAAAGGACAAAGGTTGTTAGTGTTCTCTGCTACATGGAAGCTAGGCTTAAGTGATATACATATACATAAGCTACCCTAGATAAATACATGCATATATGTGCATATATAAGGTAATTAACATTAAATGAACTATCTTTGTATGAAGATGACATAAAAAGCTCACCGAAAGCTTTTTATTAATAAAAGGGAAAAGAGGAATAGGGAAAGAAAAAAACAATAGAAGATGTTAAAGAGCAATATTTGTATTGTTACATGCTGCTGCAAAACCCCTTGGAACAATTAGTATACATTTAAAAATATGAATGACCAGATGGAGAAGCAGATTCTGTTGGCCATGGGCTGGGATAAAATGAAGGAGAGTGAATATGATAGGAGTCAAGATGTTATTGTATCTGAATGTGGTACCTGGTATATTGTATATACTTTCATTTGTATATTTGTAAAAGGGGAGGTAAGGAAAAACCAAGATGAGTGGGAGGGATGGGGAAGGGGAAGTGGGAGAAAAACATAGGAAGGGGAAACAATGTCTCAGGGTCTTTATTGCCTAGGCTGACTTTGAACCACGATCTTCAGCCTCCTGAGTGACTAGGATTACAGGCATGAGCCACCGCTCCTGCCTTGAGAAAATAAGAATTGTTTAAGAAAATAAAAATTTAAAAAAATTATCAGCTTCTGAATTTCATATAGTGATAGGCATCAGTGTATTTCCTCTATTATAAAATATGCTTTATTATGAAAGGTTTATGAATTAGGCTAGCTTTTCATTACTGTGACAAAATATCTGAAAGAAAGATTTTTAAAGAAGAAATATGTTTACGCAACCTCGTCATAGACCACATCCAAAAATTTCTTTTCAAGGATTTTGCCATGTTTTCCAGAGACTGATAAAAATGAATCCTATTACTAAGCTCTGATAAAATCATAGGTACTTCATCAATATCTATATCTACATATCTATGTCTATATTTTTGGATCTATATATATTGATGATATATAGATATCTATCGATATATCTAATATCTGTTTCAATGACAGATATATGTATATCTATATATATCTTGGAATCACGATCTCCATATCTAGCAGTGGAGATAGAAAAAAAACAGTTATGCATTGCATCCTTGCATTATAACCAAGGTCTACCTACAGATTCTCTCTCTCTCTCTCTCTCTCTTTCTCTCTCTCTCTCTCTCTCTCTCTCTCTCTCTCTCTATATATATATATATATATATATATATATATATATCAGATTGGTTCTCTGTGCACAAAAATCTCTTTCTCTTTTATTCAATAAAATATGGAGTTAATATTAGAAATTTATGTTTTCTGCTTTTAGACTGACATTAATATCATTGATTCATAAGTGGATAAATTTCTTACTTTCATAAAAATAAGTCTGGACACAAAAATAAATTGCTTTCAATATCTGAAGGTATTGATAGAAAAAAGCAGTAAAATTATTAATATTTATCAAATTTATGTGCTAATCAATATAATTGCATTAATCATTTCAAAAACATTGCAACACGGGTAACAGTTTTATATACTTCTGACATTTTTCCCACACAAAAGCTAATTTTTAGACAGAATAAACAACTTACCAAATGTACAATAACATTACTATCTCTGAAATATTTTATCTATTGATTAACAAAAAGTGCTAGTCTGAAATAATTTAAATATTGTCATGTAAGCAGTAAGAAGTTGAGTCAGTTCATGGATCTATCAGGCAAATATCTGTAGGGTCAAAATATATGAGATCAAATCTTATCTGTTTTTATTTGCTTTCAACTTGAGGCATGAAATTTATTATCATTATTTTTCTGTGTTCTCATATGCTGAATCTCTGGTTAATCTATGTCATGCTTTTTGGATAAGTGGTAAACATCACATATTTCTATCTTTATAAGAATACTTGAGAGTGCAAAAGACTCTAACATGGTGTTCCATCATATTTGTGTCTACTTAGTAGACACAAAGTATGTGAATGGTTTCAAGACTGAGATTAAGCTATTAAGCTGCAAAGATGCAATGTAGTCACATTAAAAGTTGTGAGGACTAAATAACTTTGTCAAATATAATTCCTACCCATTGAAAGAATATTCCTACCAGCTAAAAAATTATATGAAATAACACATATGTATATTTATGGAGAAATACACTATATTTAAAGACTTTGTACTATATCTATTAGTTGTGCAGCAAGAAGAAACCTAGTATTTAATGCATTATGAGAACTGAGAAATATAATGTGCTATTGTGGTGTGGAAAAACTCACATCAGAATGAATGTGTTTTATCACATAAACTATAATGTGAATATCTGGTATACCTTTCCAAATTGCCATGCTTCATTATACATTTTGATCAGTTTCTTGGTTGTGGGATTTGAACTCTGGGCCTGGATGTTGTCCCTGAGCTCTTCAGCTCAAGGCTAACCTACCCCTTGAGCCACAGCACTACTTCTGGTTTTCTGGTGATTAATTGGAGATAAGAGTCTTAGAGAGTTTTTAGTGTCTAGGCTGACTTTGAACGGAGATCCTAATATAATCTCAGCCTCCTGAGTAGCTAGGATTACAGGAGTGAGTCACTAAGCCTGGCTTCAGTTTTTGTTTTTGTTTGTTTGTTTATTTGTAGAAAATATCACTTGGGTTTATCACAGGTAACTAAGGATGCCGCACAACAACACAATTTCCCAATTTGATGTCTGCACATTAATCAAATGCTAGATAGACCAGATCAGGATAATCCACTTCAAAACAAGTGATGTGATTTGTCACTGATCATGAAACACAGCAGTTATTCAGACCATGATGTGTGCATCCAATAGGTAGCAGCAAAATAATTCACGTGTTTATATCGGGATAATTGAACTACGTGCCATTTTCTTGGGAGACTTGTTTTATTTAACTAAACTATGGTAACAAATATGTATTTATCAAAGTGATGAAGCATGAATTTGACTCACTGCTTAAAATATAGGATTTGAAAATGTGTATATGATCTTGCTCTTTATGGTCCTCAAAGTTAGCATCTATATTTACAAAATAAATACAAATTTAAAGATTTAGATATTGGCAAATGCATTAATAGGCATATTTACATCATCTACAATTTATAGAACTACAATGCTACCTCTTTAGCAAGGAGATGTTACTCTAAAAGTTCTATAACCTATTCAATAATCTCAGGATTATGTTAAGTCTCTAGGGCTCAATACTTCTACAATACTTCTTAGTACTTCTATAATTCTCTTTAAGCCCATGGATTTGATTTTCAAATTCACCAAACCATTCACCAAGCTGTTTTTATATCTGATACATATGAATATTCTTAACAGTATATATTCATTATTTTGAATCTTTACTAATCATGCTGCAAGATAGAAAGTAAGAATTATCAATAAATTGTAGATAATGACATAAAGGCTGACTCATTAGTTAACTTGTCAAACCTGCACACTCTTGACTCTGATCTACAAATCATCATTCTTATTTAAAATGAACACCAAGGGGCCGGGAGTTTGGCCTAGTGGTTAAAGTGCTTGCCTAGCATGCACCAAGACCTGGGTTCGATTCCTTGGTACCACATACATAGACAAAAGCCAGAAATGGTGCTGAGGCTCAAGTGGTAGAGCTCTAGCCTTGAGAAAGTCCAAGGACAGTGCTCAGGCCCTGAGCTCAAGCCCAGGACTGGCAAAAAAAAATAAAATAAAATAAAATAAAATGAACACCATTCTTTCTAAACTGGGTGAGCCTTCTGGGGGAATGCATGGAGTTATAACACTGGACAGGTTCCACCTTGGATTAAAACCAATTTTAATGAAGCAAGGTTCATTGTCAATATCTTTTTATAAGCACGTGGGAGTGTAGGAAGCCATTTTTTTCCAGATACTCTGTGGTGAATCAGCAAGCATAAATGCAATCTCAATGTGCTTCTATTTATCTTCCTATATCACCTGCTCTTAATTTTACTGAATATAATAAAGAATTAACAGCTTTTCATGGCTTTTATATCACAGGCACCGAAAAAAAAAGCTCAAGTGAATTGAGTATTTGTATACCCAAAGAGCTCCCTTTTACAGTAGCTTATTTGCCTTCTCCATGTAGTAAGACCTCATCCTTTTAAAAATGATTAATTTGTTTTTAAAAATGATCTAAGTTACAATTTCAATATATCTTGAAATGTAACATCCTGAGAAAGGAAGATCAAAGAATATAGCTCACTGTAATTTTGTCAAATGGCATTTCCTTTTAATTTTCTTTGAAATATGAGATTTACTTGTAATTTTGAAGTATAAAAGGTTACCTTCTTAAATTACCATAATTACTGTGATGGTAAAAAGTTATGTATGAATTTTTTCACTAACTGTCTCTAAAACCAATTAAAAGGAATAAGGCTTTTATATGGGTGAAGTCCTGAAAAGCAAAGATGAGTGACAACTTTTTTCACTATGTGTTGAAAATACTGGAGCAATAAAGTAGAAAAGTGGATTAACATTTGTTAAAAGGCAAAATAACAAATAGTTCCTAATATTTTCATCATTAATTATATTTTAGCTTTATTCACTAATAATACATACTTGTTATTTTTTTTGCCAGTCCTGGGCTTGAGCTCAGGGCCTGAGCACTGTCCATGGGCTTTCTCAAGGTAAGAGCTCTACCACTTGAGCCTCAGCACCACTTTCAGATTTTTTCTATGTATGTTGTACCGAGGAATTGAACCCGGGTCTTTGTGCATGCTAGGCAAGCACTCCACCACTAGGCCAAACTCCCGGCCCCATATACTTGTTATTTTAAAATATATTTTTAGCTGGGCACTGACAGCTCACCCTAGCAATCCTAACTAATCAAGATGCAGAGATCTGAGGATTGCAATTCAAAGCCAGCCCGGGCAGGAAAGTTGCGGAGATTCTTATTATCAACTAAGGACAAAAAAAAAAACAAAAGTAGGGCAGTGGCTCAAATGGTAGAGCCTTAGCCTTGAGCACAAAAGCCCAGGACTGAGCCTAGAATTCAAGCCCCAAATGAAAAATTAATTAAAATAAATGACAATTATATTTTTCATCTTTAAGCAGGAATTATCATTTTATGAATACTATTCATCTTGATCTATGTCATTTATTTCAATATTCTCTAACATTACTTGGAACCTTTAGTCATCTTTTCATTTTTTCAGATTTTGTTAAGGATAAATAGAATTTTGTGACCACATTCTCTTCCTTAGCACATGCTTTTGAAAATTTCTTTTATTGCAACTGTACAGTCATCTAGACCATCCCATCCTTATCTCTCATTCATGTTTGGCATAATATCATTTTTCTTGCCTTCAGTTAACATTCAAATCTGTGCCTTTCATTCTCCATTGACTAATGGTCTCTAAATTTTTCTTCCACCTCCCTCCTTTTATGCCTCTCACCCTCCCTCTCTCCCATCAATCTCTCTCTCTGTTGTCTGTCTTACCCCCCCCCCACTTTCTCTATTATGCTTGGTCAACATAAAATATACAAGTCGTCATCAAACCATTCATGGAGCTGATGAAATTTTGTCCTTGTTTTCTCTCTTTATCCCCTCACTTAAGAGTTACATATGGGGGCCAGGAGTTTGGCCTGGTGGTAGAGTGCTTCCATAGCATGCTTGAAGACCTGGTTCGATTCCTTGGTACCATATACCTAGAAAAAAGCCAGAAGTGGTGCTGAGGCTCAAGTGGTAGAGCTCTAGCCTTGAGAAAGTCCAAGGACAGTGCTCAGGCCCTGAGTTCAAGCCCAGGACTGTCAAAAAAAAGTTACATATGGTAGGCCACATTACTGAACTAGTATAGGAGGTATATTTACTCTGAAAATGACCCCGGTATCTATTATTCTACTGAGTCTGCATTATGAATAATGCCATCAACATTCCAAATGCTATATATTATGTATTCTAAACTTTTCCAGACTTTTTTCCTAGCATCAGACCCTAAAATCTTCTCTTTTTATGGAAGTCTCTGTCTTTTGTTTCTATAATGTCATTTTTGGTTTTTCTCATTTCTAAAGGTGCCACTGCTTTAGCTTGCCTTCTATGTATTGCCCTTTGACAATTATGAATTGTTGCCCTTAGTATTCTCTTTGCTTTACATAAAATGTCTTTTTCTGGTGCTAGTACTGGGGCTTACCTTGCCTTTTAGCTTTTTCTAGTTAATTTGAGATACAGATCTCATAAAATACTCACAATCCTCTATGTTAGAACTCAACTTTTAAACTTGGGAGGGGAGAGGCCCTGGGTGGGTGTGGGAGAAAAACGAGAATGGTGAGTAACACTATTCAACAGAAATATACTCATTACCATATTTCTGTAACTGTAACACCCTGTATATCTTCTTTACAATAAGATACAATTAAATGTAAAAAGAATTCTGCCTGGGCTGGATTCAAACTGTGATTCCCAGATCTCAAACTCCTGAGTAGTTAGGATGACAATAACGAGGATCTGAATATGGCAGACTGTATGAAGAAAAGAGGATCATTTGAAGTTAGCAATTTTCCTGAATTAATTGCTTCACTAGATTATTTGACCAATTTAGCCAAAATCATCTATGTCTACTAAGTTTGTATAAGTCTTTCTGTGTGTGTGTGTAAACACATACACATATGTAGTCACTGACAACCTTGACATTCACTAAAACTAACTTCAAAATTAGAGTACACAGAGATCATTAACCATAAAGACTTCTTTCTAAGCTGTCACATTGATATAGGTACTGATATTATAAAGGAAAGATTTAGGAAATAAATTTATGCTAGAATTCACAATTCAAGTTATTTATTTGGCTCAAGTCCCTTGTTACTGCAATTCTTCTCAGTCTGGGGAAGATGCCTGATTCTCACAGAAAATGAGGTCCATTTTTTTTCAATTAGAATATGTAGAAATATGCCAGGCACCAGTGGTTCTCACCTGTAATCCTAGCTACTCAGAAGGCTGAGATTTGAGTTCAAAGCCAGCCTGGGCATTAAACTGGAGATTCTCATCTCCAATTAACTACCAGAAAACCAGAAGTGGTTTTGAGCTCTGTGGCTCAAATGGTAGAGCACTAGTCTTGAGCTGAAGAGCTCAGGGACAGCATGCAGGCCCAGATTTCAAGTCCATGAATCACACACACAAACACACACACACACACACACACACACACACACGTAAAACTAGCATATTAACAACTCAAAAACACATAAAGCCTGTGTCCATAATACATTCAGTATAGTTTTTATTTATGGATTAATATAACTATTTTACTGGAGGTAAATAGAATTTATGACGGCTGTATAGCTCCATAAATAGTGCAAAGTAAAATATATGATAATAATGAAAATTTAACTAAGAGGAAATAAATGTAGAAAAGGAAACAGGAAATATCCCTGTACAGGGAAGAAAAAAATTAGTTCTAAGACAACTTAGAGGTAACAACAGAAAATAAAATCAGTGAGACAAGTCACAGCATCCATGATGTAAGAATAGGCCTGTACTTGTCCAAGAAAAGAAAATTGTTCTAGCAAGCAGTGAAGTACATGTATCATACAGATTTTCCTGAAGTGGATTCTATGCTATCTAGCAATGTAATCCTCAACATTGACTAAATAAAATGCTGATGTTATAGAACTGCTTTTTGTATTATTCAATATAGTTGGGATACTCATGTTAATGTTAAAATTGGTTAAAAATCACCTTAATAGAGGAGTTAATTCAATGCAATGTCAACATGTCATATATTTCTGACTGGCTTCACAAAACGATAGGTTTAAAGTAGAGAACACAAAGTACAATTTATTCCTAGCTCAAGAGAAATTAGAGCAAATATGAGAAATTAGTGAAAATTAGAATTCAGTAATAGTGCAATCCTATCTAAACCAACAGGATTTAAGTGAACTTTGAAAAACAATAAATATTTGGGTATCAGTGGCTCACATCTACAATCCTATCTACTCAGGAGGCTGAGACCTCTGGATCTCAGTTTGAAGCCAGTCCAGGCAGGAAAATCCATGAGACTCTTATCTTCAATGAAACATCAAGAAACTAGAAATAGATCAAGTGTCAGCCTTAAGCAAAAAAGGTAAAGTACAATGACTGGCCCTGGTCCAAACCCCAGTAGAGTTACCAACCAGTAGGATAAATAGTATAGACCCAATAGAAAAGAATTATATATAATAATTAGTTTGTAGCCAGTGGTTTAAAAATTATGTTTTGGAGAACTAAGTTGCATTGCATACGTATTTTCTATCTTTGATTCAAATGTTCCAATCCTTTGGAAGTTACAGAAAATTAATAAGGCCCATATTTTACTCCCTGGAACTCACAAAAATCTAGCTGTTCACTGCTACCAACAAAAAAAGAACTATATGACTACCAAACAGGTTAATAGTGGTGAAAGCAATGTTTACTTGCAAAACATCAGAATAAAAATATGCATCAACCTATACAGCAAGTATTTTCAGTTGGACTATTGAAATTTCTCTTAAAAATCTTGTTTTGGACTTTTTAGCCTAATTAAAAGTATATCATAGAGTGAAAAACAGAAAAATTATGTAGTCATGAGATTAAATACTTGGCTATTGATTTACTGTACAACCTAGAGGATAGGAATGTAGCTACTACTATTGAAACAGTTTGAAATACAAAAATGATGACATGTGGGCCTTGGGTGTATTTTAGCCTCACGTATTAATTCTAAAAAGCCTCAATTCCCCTAAGAATCTTTCTTCAGAGAGCTCCATTTTTTTTATTATTATACTTAAGTGATAAATCCTTTTTCAGGAAAGACTGAACCTATTAATGCCATAGACACAATAAAAAGACAAAATGGAAAACAGTTCCAAAGATAGAGAGAACCATTTCAGGGTTTCACTGATGTACCATGGTAAGATGTTCAGTACAATTAGCTCTCTAACTTCCCATGACACCCAGGAAACATGGCACCATCTTGCTTGATGGACACTATCCTCTTCAAAGACCACCTTTGGAGGGGGCAGTCCTTGACAGTTTTATAACCTAAGACTTGCTGATTAAATAAGTTTATATCACAGAGATACCACAACAAAGAACTTAAAATAATTTTTTTCTGAAATCAATGCTTTCAGAAAATGAAATCAAAGCCTGGAGGTAGGAAAAAGCATTTCTCTAGTTATTCAAGTTGAGGGAAAAGTTCAGATGTAGTTAACTCATAATCTGAAAAATAGAAACATGGAAACGATGAGTAAGCAAACCAAAAGCAGATCCAGGAATATGATTGTTGATAACAGTAAAACATGAAACCTGGCTTCAATTCCTTGGTGCCACATATATAGAAAAAGATGGAAGTGGTTCTCTGGCTCAAGTGGTAGAGCAGTGGCCTTGAGAAAGACCAAGGACAGTGCTCAGCTCCTGAGTTCAAGCCTCAGGTGTGGCAAAAAATAAATAGATAAATAAACCTCAATGATATCACTAATAGATGCTGGCATAGAGGTGGTTAGTGGGCCAAAGTGCCCTAATACTCTTGGTGGGAATGTACACTTGTTCAACCACTCTGAAAACCAGTTTGTAGAAGCTTCTAAAAGCAAAACATAGAACTACCATATGACCTAGGAATACCAGTCTTAGGCATTTATCCAAATGATTGCAAGGCAGTACACAGGAAATCCACTGGCATATCCCTGTTGGTTGCTGTTGCTACACTGTTCCTCATAGCTAAGAGATGGAATCAGCTGGATGCCCTTCAACAGATCAATGGATCATAAACGTGTGGTATGTATGTACAAGTATTGGTATGTTACAAATCATTTAGGAAAAATGATATTATGGAATTTGCAATGGAATGGATGTACCTGGAAAAAAATTAAGTGAAGTAAGTCAGGCCTAAAAAGAGAAGAGATGCATGTTCTCTCATACATGGAAGCTAGAACTAATTTGTAAGTGTACAAGCAAACATATATAGGGTTGCATGAGAGTGCACACAAATAGGTTAAGCCAAGTATGGCCTTTGCAGGGGAAAAAAATCAAATAGTACAATTCCTTAGAAAATCAAACTCACCATCCATCGAAAGGTCTACCAGAAACTAGTACTTGAAAGGTGGATGGATGGGAAGATAAACAAAGGAAAGGAGCAGGGGGGAAACACAGTCATAATATTCAATGCAGGCCATAAGAAATTTAGAAAATTGAGGGGAAGGGTTTGATTGGGAGGGATTGGGAGAATGATGTGTGACATTGATCAAGATGCATTGTATTCATAAACTGATTTAGTAAATGGTAGCTTATTTTCATAACTACTTAAATATAATTAAAAAAGAATAATCTGCAGTTAATCAACTTGTTGATTAAAAGCAAAGACAGCTAAAGATGGTGACAAAGTAGTCCTTTAGGCTTTATTCCCCAAATGAAAACTTGAAGAATTATTCTGAGGCCAGTTGTTTAACATAGCTACATCTAGGTTTTAATACAATAAATACAAAATTCAAAAAGATGATTCGGAGGAATGTGAGATCTGTAATTTTAAAAGAAAAAGAAGATTTGAGGCCTGGCTCAGGAGGTAGAATGACAGCCAAGGAGTGGAAGCAAGCGTTATATAGTTCAAATCACAGTCTTGAACCAAAAAAAAAGATATAAAGGATAAAGATGTAATTACTTTACTTGATATGCTATTACACAGAATTTCAGTTACTCAGAATTGTATAAGTCATATTTGGGGAGCACATCCTTGTAGGAACTAGGTACAAAATTAGTTTAAAGGAATGAACTTTTTAAATCCAAAAGTTGTTCTTAATTATGGTTTCATCATATTATTTTTCAAAGAAAAATAAGACACCAATGTATATCTTTGAAATATAGGAGTTGAGTTACTGAGGGGTTTTGTTTCCTATTACTTACACTTCTTTGCCTGTGTTTCCACTTTCTGTAGGAGATCTATTTTACGGTGGTTGGAGTTCACTGAGTCTTCTCAGCAAATCAAATCCTCATTAGAGATTGTGCTGAGATAATTACACAAATTAGGAGGTCCAGGAAGGCTTGGTTGCACTAGAACACAGAAGAGAGGGAGGGAGATGGGTTTCTTACACATGAGTATTTTGCCTTCTTTTGCTACAGTAATTACTGTTTTGGAAAGGCTGAGTTCTCCCATTGCTGAATTAAGCCTTAGGCATTTTTGATTCAATGTTAATAAAATTTCAGCTCTTCCTATGGAGAATTAAGCTATTTGGCCAAAGGGGAAAAGTGTGATCTCAAAATAAAATGTTCTAAGTTTCCTTAGTAACTTGGTAAAGCCATGTTTTCGATTACTGTAAATTCACAAGGGGGTGTTCTTTTCTCAAGTAATATGTTCTTGCCCCCCAAGGACTCCAGAAATCTCATATTTGGTGATAAAATTTGAGATAATAAAACAACAAAAATAAAAGCTAGAGGTTCCATATATTTCTTATATGCCTTAAATAAAAAGAATTTTAAGTACTAAGAATCACTCTTGAGGCTATTAGAAAGAACTCTGTATACATGTACCTTATAAGTTATAAAACACAATTCAAATACATAAAAATAGGTGTGAGTTATTCATTTATTTTAGTTTCTTCAGAGTTATACATTCTGCCCTTACATTTTTACATTTGTTTCTGTTCTTGAGGCATGCTCTGCTCTAACGCACGATGCTCCTGCCTCAGCCTCCCAAGTACTGAGATTTCAGACAAGCAAGCACCACCACACTCAACTAGTACAGTCAATCTCCATGCAGGATGATATGGTTCTGTATAAATCCAGTGCATTCTGAGGCTTAAAATGTACTTTCTGAAAGCCTATTAGAATACCAAGCTCTTTAGTGGGGGAGGGGGAGGAAAGGGGATACAGAGATACCTAGAGCTGAGAGCATAAATATTCTAGTGTTTCTGAATGTAATTCCTTTTTTTTTTCCCTTGCCAGTCCTGGGATTGAGCTCAGGGCCTGAGCACTGTCCTTGGATTTTCTCAAGGTTAGAACTCAACCACTTGAGCCTCAGCACCACTTCTGGCTTTTTTCCAAACGGGTCTTCATGGATGCTAGGCAAGCACTCTACCACTAGGCCAAACTCCAGGCTCTGAATGTACTTCCTTTCTATACACCTGAATGGTATAGAATGTGTGAATGTCTATGGTTTCCTGAACTTTTTTTCTTTTTCTTAAGAACTGCATTCAAATAAATTATTAGTGCTTTTCCATTTAGATGTTTCCTCTTCTATATCCTGAGAGAGAGAGAGAGAGACAGACAGAAACAGAGACAGAGAGTGATAGAGAAAGAGAGACAGAGACAGATAAACAAAGATTACTATTTTGAAGATACTTTAAAAGTGTTATACTTGAATGGAGGTAAAGGATAGTGAATTTCACTAAATGAACAAGATCTTATGAATAAATTCACTATCAGTCAAGACTAAATAGTTTAAGAGGTGAATAAATCATATATAATTGATTCTCTTGAACAATAGAGAGAAGGAATAAGGATACTAAAGGCACCCATGTGAAAGGGTATCAATGTATGTGAACTAATGCACCTTCTATCTGGCAAATATCATGTAACCCTTTTACTAATTACAATAAAAAATTAAAAAAAAAGGATACTAAAGGCAGTGTCATTTTCTTCTTTGTCTTCTGGGAACCCACCCATTGCTTTTTTTTTTTCTCCATTTTGACATTTAGTCTCCAACCCTTACAACTATGCTTATTAAAACAATATTGACTTATGCTCATAGCCCTTTAAACCAGATCATTTATTGCCAAACTTCATTTCACAGAAGCAAAGTGGTTTAATCTGCTTTTGCTACTCAAACAGTAAGTGTAAGCAAATCTTTGTGCAGGACGACGCAGAGGCCGGCCCCCAGAAGAGGGAAAGAGGAGAGGATGGCATCTGAATATCCAGACAGTGAGGAGAAAGTGGCAGGACCAGGAGGGAGGGGAGACTAAGTGGGGCTCCAGACCAGGGTGGAGTTAATAACCTGGGAAAGGCAGTGGGAGGGACTGAAGATCTGATGTGAGAGAATATTAACTAACAGTAAGGACTGACAATTTGCCAAGAACACCATTTACCTATTATAGTTTTGCTGAAGCTTTCTTGCTATGTCTTCACACAAAGAAAAGGAAAGACAAAAGAGGTGACAGTGTGACTTTTTCTGTGCAGAAGAGATGTAGAGAGAGGAGAGGAGTCAGTTCTCTGAAGAGAGTTCAGTTCATCTTCTGTCCTTTTCTTGCACTACTAGGGATGGAAGCTAGGGTTTTGTAAAATGGTAGGCAGTCTACCCTGAAGCTCCTTTTAGAAGGCCTTTAATTTTCTTCACTACAATGAAATTACCTGGTAAAGCACATTTTCTAGTTCTAAAATTTCAGTGTTTAGATTTGAACTTAAGAATTCAGAAGCCATTCACATATTGAAATCACAATACATGAAAACTATAAACCCTAATTTGCCTAGTTCAGTTCAGATTTTGTTCTGAAATCCTTGTACAAAAAATTGTGTCAATATTGCTTTACCCTCTAGTGTGCCCTGGTCTGTATGACAATAATATAATCATTCAATATGGAAAACTTGTAAATAAAATAAGTTATAGAAAGTCAAAGGACTGACATATTGTCTGAATAATTGTTCAGCTCTGCCTTTTACACCCACTGTTCAAACCTTTCCTGGGCTTCCAGTCATTGTACTTTGAATTTTTGCTACTTTACCTCTAGTCATCATTTTTTTTTGCCAGTCCTGGGCCTTGAACTCAGAGCTTGGGCACTGTCCTTGGGCTCTTGGTCTTTCTCAAGGCTAGGGCTCTATCACTTGAGCCTCAGCACAATTTCTGGTTTTTTTCTATGTACGTGGTACTGAGGAATCGAACCCGGGTCTTCGTGCATGCTAGGCAAGCACTCTACCACTAGGCTAAGTCATCAAAGCAAAACAAAGCAGAGAAATTTTGCAATACTGACCTACTCTTTTCTTATCACAACTGTGGAAAATAAAGTCAATAGTGGTCCATTCTCAAGACATGTGACCATGGATAGAAAGTTGCTTACACAATGACTTAACAGCTTATTGATATAATAATAAAGTTCATGTATTTGGAAATTACTAAGATAAACAGTGTCCACATAGGACATCAGAAGGTGGATACCAGTAGGAGCCTCAATAAAATAAAAAATTAAGCAAAAACTTAATTAACTTAATTAAATTAAGTATTTTTCTGCAAAGCACATACCCAGAAATACCTTCACACAAAAAGAGAACAAAGGAGGGAAAAGAGAGTACAGACAACCTCCCTCCCTCTAAAACTCAACCAATCTCAAAAAGTGGATGAATTAAAATTTATCCAATAGAAAATAATGAAACTTAGGAAATGTACAGAAAGATTCTGCAACAAATAGTACTCAACTAATAAGGAATGGGGAGAAATCTGCACATTTCTTCATTGCATGTGGGTCATAGAGCTTGAACTTGACCTGGGTGCTGTCCCTGAGCTCTTCAGCTCAAGGCTACTGCCCTACCTTTGAGTCAAGCTCCACTTCCCATTTTCTAGTGGGCGAATTGGAGATGAGAGTCTCAGATCCTTTTGTGCCTGGGCTGACTTTGAACCTTGATCCTCAGATCTCAGCCTTCTGAGTAGCTAGGATTACAGCCGTGAGCCACTGTGCCCGGCTGCTATGGTGTTTTTAAAGTGAACAACGTCCAGCTTCTGTATACCAGAAATAACATAATTTCTTTAAGGAAACTGAATAATGAGGCTATTTTTAAAATAAAATCAACCAATAATAATAAATCTCACTGGGCTCTTTGCTACTCAGTAATGAACCAACTACAGAATATTTGCTTCCTGCTATTGGACCCTGGGAACTGGGTACTTGTGTTGTTTATAGGGCAATAATACTTTCTTAAAAAATAGTCATTTAATGTATATCCTGGACCTCTGGTTTGAAGAGTATGAACTTGAAGAATGTTTCATGAGTGAGAATTCACTGGAGGCAGAGGCCAAGTATGATTTAAGTACCATTGTTTCTGTATTTGTTTGTTCTGCATTAGGCTTTGGGCAATCTGTCATACATCTGTTCTACTCAGGCTTTGCCTAATGATTTGGGAGGATCACAAAGTCTAATCTGACACAATGGCTATGTAAATGTCATATGTGTCCCTTGTACATTTGCCTGAGGGCTTCTTGATAGGATACATTTCACAAAGGTTATAGCCTCCTGTGAAGGATTTATGACATGCAGTCAACTGACCATGATTTAGTTTTGTAGCAGACATTCCATTTTAAATTTAGGAATTAATCATTTCAGCAGAGCTAGTTTTATTGGCTACTATAGAATATACAAGAAAGAATAAGGAATGAGATTTCTGTACATCATTGATTTTGTTAAATGAAAAGAATAAATTTTTATATATTTACTTTCTTCAGTCTAATTTTAGTAAAGGGATATTAAATATATATTAATCAAAACCTGCTTGGCTTTAGAAAATCCCAAGAGCTTTATAAACTTTTACATTAAACACTTGAATAATTTATCATTAAAATTTCTAAAAGATGCTAAAATTTACATATCTTGCAATAGTAAAGTTATTGTAAAGAATAACAGTTTGATTTTTGTAAATAATATTATGTTATCCAAGATGACCTAATAAAGTATCCTATTGTCACAGTTTGTCTGGGATTGTAGAATTTCTGGACTAGTAGGTGTTAGAGTAGAACAAACTGATAGAACTCGTGGCTACTCCAAAATCTAAAAGAATAAAGAGAGAAGAAATTTGCCAAATGCCACCCTAAGTTCAAGGATATTCATATTCTCAGAGAAGCAATAACTCAAGATAACTAACAGATTTAATTTATGGACCTGTAATTTTTGCTATGTTGGATATTTCTTCATCCTCATTTCCCACCTCTTTCTGTTAGGTAAAGTGCTGTTTGATTCTATCATTATATTTGGTTTGCTGTTCATATTTTTAATAATACTGGGTTATTTTGTGAACAGATTTGAAATAGGTTCTAATATATTTTTATTGCTTCCCCAGGTTTATCTTTGTCTAGTTTTATTCAAGCTGTTACTCTGTTTCACACTATGGTTACTTTTTGCATGTTAGTTCATCTTCCTTAACATGGATATATTTCTTCAGTATGGAATATTTTTTTTGCCAGTCATGGGGACTGAACTCGGGGCCTGAGCACTGTCCTGGGGCTTTCTCAAGGCTAGAGCTCTACCACTTGAGCCACAACACCACTTCCAGCTTTTTTTCTATTAATATGGTGCTGAGGAATCGAACCCTGGTCTTTGTGCATGCTAGACAAACACTCTTACCACTAGGCCAAACTCCTGGTCCAGTATGGAATATTTTCAACATATACTTGTGAGGATCTCCCTGAAGAACATATGCAGAAGGAATTGCTTAATACTGATGAATGCATATCACTTTATGGATGTTTTAAATGAATTTATGTAAACATGTGTGGTGTATTTATTTGCACACCTGTATAATATGAAAGTCCCTATCATTGTATCATTTTGCCAATCTCTTTATGAGAAAAATGTATTGTTTTCGCATTTATTTTAACTTCCCTTTGTATTGAAAAGGCTAAGCAGTTTTGGTTGTACTTTTTGCCTAGTTTCTTTTACCTAAATTGTCTGTGTGGACATTTTAACCTAACCATTTATTTACTTAACTGCTTTTCTCTTTATCATTCAGTTTGTAAGGATTATTCATATGGTATTGACATCAATTTGTTGCCATTTAAGTAATCTGTAGAGACATCCTCTAAGGGTTGTCTCTGAAACTGCTGTAAACAAATTAAAACAGTCCTGGGGCTTGAACTCAGAGCTTGAACATGTCCTTGGGCTTTTTCCAGGCTAGAGCTCCATCACTTGAGCCACAGCACCACTAATAGCTTTTTCTATGTATGTGGTACCAAGAAATCAAAACAGGGTCTTTAGGCATGCTAGGCAGGCACTCTTGCATTAGACCAAACTCCTGGTGAAAGAAAAACTTTTGAAAGCAATCACATTAGCATCTTTATGTCACTTTAAAAAGATTAAATGAGGTTGAATATATTTGTATACAAATAGACATATTTTGTATACATATCAATATATACACAAATAAATATTTACTTGGAATATTTATATATGTATATGTATATGTATTTATATTAGAGGAAATTTGGAGACAGATCACATAGGGAAAGTCACATGCAATGACAAGGCTAATCTCTGCTGATGCTTCTCCAGAACAAAAACTGATGAAGGTGGCTCATGGACTCGGGATATCAGAAGGAACAAAGCTGCCTGCTTGTGCTTGGACTTCAGGTCTCCAGTGTCATTGTTGATTGTGCATCTTGAAGGGAGTGGGAATGATCATTGGTTCTGAATATGGAGGAAGGCTTTGATGTTAGATAATATTTACTGAACAAATTGCATGAGTCATTTGATCCTACTCTGGTGAAAATACCTTCAATATAGCCTAAGTGTTGTCTGATAATTCATCCCAACATTTTATCTTTAAAAAAATTTTGTAAAGTGAAAACTCCCACCATCCACCTATTTAAACCATTCGGATATTGTTTTGGCTTTCATTTTCACTGGTTACATAGCTATATTTTTTTTTATCATACCTTATTCTTCCTAAGGGGCTCATTAAGTAAAATATTCTTGTTGTAGTCAAGGGGA
Organism: Megascapheus bottae; assembly: GCF_031878675.1. Classification (NCBI taxonomy): domain Eukaryota; kingdom Metazoa; phylum Chordata; class Mammalia; order Rodentia; family Geomyidae; genus Megascapheus; species Megascapheus bottae. The sequence continues at coordinate 53,262,208 of NC_143511.1, forward strand.
TACTAGGGCCCTTCTCCACTGCTTTGGCAAAGGGAAAAATGAAGCTCATCCTCTAGCTTCTTCCTTCAAATTCTAATTTTTTCAAGATCTCCATGTAGAAGGAAGGTATGATATTTTCCACAAAGTGGAGAAACTGATTTAAAATAAAATCTTCACTGTATCAAATATATGGTTAGTGTTAGGTTTGAATAGCCTTATCTTGAGGCTCGGAACCAGAACCTTGGTCTACAAACATTCTTGTTGTACCTTCTCCCCTTGACCAACGGTAATCCATTTGGCCAGCACCAGACCAAGGCTGTAAAGAGACACCCCCACCATACCTCCTCCCTTTCTCCAGGAAATCTATATCTTACCATTGGTTACTTTATAACCAGCTGCCAACAAATAGCTCTACCATTCCAATGAAATCTCCCATCCTGCAAGCAGTGGTGAGTCTCCATCTTTAACTAGAGGCACCTCTCTATATATTTTCTCCAGAACAAATCCTTGCTAGTATTGTGTCATCTCTTAATCTGTGTTTTTACACCTTTTGAACTTAACAGCCCAGTAATAGTCTGGCCAAGATTTCTTCATATAAAATTAGAGCAATTACTGGATGTTACCTTCACAGCCTGAGCTTTAGCTAATATTCAGTAGTGAAATATGACCCCAAATACATTTTTTAAATTCACATTCATATCAACTCATTAGACATGTTGACTTTTTGTCAAACAAAAGTTATCAGAAATTATTCTCTTCTTGTATGTTCTCAGCTGGGCCTGGACTATTTATTTTCTATTCATTTCTGACAGGAATTGAACAGAAAGGTTTTTTTCTTTCCAAAAAAGATTTTCACACCAAACTATGCTGAATGAAGGGATAGATTATATTGAACTCTGAACAGTGTTTGTAATTTTAACTAAATGATAAATATTAATTATTATTTAAAATACAGTAAAAAGTTTCTAACTATTATGCAAAGAAATCTACCCAGCTAATACAAATTTAATTTATAATAATTGCACTGTAATACTTAAATTACATGGTGTAGTATAATAAGTGATAATAGTACATATTACAAAATGGGCTGACATCTTAACAAAAAAATTCTAACACATGGCTATTAAACTGGAGGAATGTGGTATTATGAAACAGCTACCTTTGCAATTTGCTTAGAAAGTGATTCTTAATGCATTAATGCCTCTGAATAATGAGCAAATAAATGAAGCAAAAATATTACATAAATGACCAACCATAAGAGTGAATGTTATTTGAGGGTATGTGGGGGGGTGGAAGATGAGGGGAATTGGAGTAAAGGCTGATGTTAATAAAAGTATACATGTATTCTAAGCTTCCCTGTCACCTAACCAGCAGAGATCTGATTTTCAATTACTTTGTATTTATTATTTTGATGATTTGTTTTCTAATAAAATGTTATTGCCCAATGATAATGCTGAATTAACAACATAATGAGGCTCTTGAAGATTAGCTAGATTAAATCATAGAATATAATGACTGAAGAATTACTTCAGAGATCATGCAGTCACTCCCATGCCTCCATGTAGCAAAATCCTTTTGAAATCATTGCATTAAGATGGGGTTTTATACTGCCCATGCCATACTGTCAAGTCAATATTCAAACACCTTATTCATTAACAAAATATTGAGTTTACATTAAACCCACAAAGATATCTAGTTTTTACCATTTCTGCCAACTTTTTAATTTTGCTTTTTTACATTAAGATTTTTATTAATTGTAAAAAATGGAGCTTCATGGTATCCTTAATATGTGGCTATTAGATTCAAACAGTACAAGAGCAAGGCTCAATATTTGCATACCCAAATGGACATGGTACTGGAAATATAAACACAACTACATAGACATAAAAATGTATGGCTTTATAGACATAATGTTTTAATACATAGATTAATATGTATCTAGGACATACAAACCCTCAGCCTAATTTTAATTATGTTCTAAAATTTAAGTGCCAGTGATTGTATATAGAGATTCCCTTCTTGAATACTTGTTTGTTAAACATGTCATTTGGAATATGATGTAAAAATCAATGTTAATAAATTCTTTAATAAAAAATAGGGCTTCATCACCAAATTTTTATCTATAGATTATATTCACCCTCCATTATTCTATTTTGGTTTCCCTTCTTTCTGGTCCCTTTCCTCCTTAAAAATGGATCCCATCTACTATTATACCATTTCAGTTTTTAAAATATCAATTCAAAAAAAGTTACATGCAACTTTTGGAGGCTGGTTTATTTCCTTTAGTATTAAATTTCTGCTTTTATTTTCTTTTCCAAGCAACATCATTCTGTTTTTCTTTATAGTCAAATGATACTCCATTTTTGGAGTATATACATACCATATGTATGTGTGCACGTGTGTGTGGGGGTGGTGTATGTGTATATATACTGTCCCTGATCTTTTTTGCTCCAGGCTAATGTCCTACTACTTGAGCCACAGATCCATTTCATGGCTTTTGGTAGTTAGAGATAAGGGTCTCATGGGATTTTCTTGCCCCGGTGGCTTTGAACTGTGATCCTCAGATCTTGTTGGGGACTGACTGTGGGGTCAGTGACCGTGACTGTGGGGTCAGTGACCTTGGACCCGCACAATTGAGTACACAAGGAAGTAAGCTCTTATCATGATTTTGGGCTGTGTCAATAGCTTCTCATTTAACCTGTTTGGGACTTGATAGCTTCTCATTCAACCTATTTCAGACTTGATACTGTTTGTACGAATGTAGCCCCTGGCAGTTCCCTAGTTTAAAGAAGTGTATTTAAGATTGAGAACTGGAAATAAACTGGGCTACGGTCTTGGGCTACAGGCTTCTTAAGCTGTGGCTCCTGATTTGGGCTGTAGCCCTCCTGAACCCTATCTGTTTGTCTCTCTTCTATTTTTTCCTAGTCCTTGCCCCCTATTTCAGGAATCCCAATCTGCAAACCCTGGTTTGCTGCCGGTTGGCCCCGGCATCATCTCAGCCTCCTGAGTAGCTAGGATAATAAGTGTGGCCCACCAGCACCAGCTCTACACTATATTTTCATTATTCTTTCATTAGTTGATGGACATCTAGATGGTTTCCATAGGGTAGCTATTGTAAAAAATGGCCCAATAAACATGTGTATGTAGCTATTCTTATTTCTTTCAGCTAACACCCAAGAGCAGTAAACTGGACCATCTGGTAGTTGTATTTTTAATTTTAAAGGAACCTCTATATCATTTCCATAGTGACTAATTTCCATTCTCACCAAAAGTATATGTGTATTATTGTCTACAGCATTTGTTCTTGTTGAAATAAGTAGTCTAAGTGGACAGACAGCATATCCTTTGCATTTCCTTGAAGCAACAACTGGCTAAAACTGACTACCTAATAATTTCTTTTTGTCCTAAAAATACTGTTTTGTTCTTATACTCTGCTTCCTCCATCTGTGCATAATACAACATGGAGTCATGAACACTTGAGGTTAGAATCTTTGATCACTGATATTGAAACCTTGTCATTGTGTGGGACATCAAGATTCTCAGTAAGCCTGTAATTAGCAATCTCAGTAAGAAGCACAGATGTGTCAAACATGGTAGAATGAAACTTTTTACTTCAGAGAAATCACTTATAAGCAATGCAAATGAAACTATTAACACTCATGTTACCTAACTGTTAAAATGTTAAACGATAAAATAGCATGAAAGCCTCAAGCAATCTACTTTGCTTTTATTGAGTACTAAATTTGATTGAACTCTTCTTTCTGTGTGATAGGTATAGAATGATTTTGTTTTAATTTTATTTTTATTATCATAATGATGTATCGAGGGGCTAGAGTTACATTTGCAAGAGTGTGGGTACATTACTTCTTGAACAATGTTACCCCTTCCCGTGTTTTTCTCCCACTTTCCCTCCCTCCACCACACACAATTTCTAGAGTACATTTCCAACATATTGTCTTGTGAATATCACTGTTACACTGGCTCATCCTTTGTCCTTTGACTCATCATCTTGTTTTTCACCTTCCTTCCCTGATTCAAATAAGCAAATAAATGTATATACAATACATCATGTACCAAAGTCAGATACAGCAACAACAGAGGATAAACCATAAGGGAAAGTAAAAAAGAAAGCAAAGAAAATAAAGAGTAATGAAATATCTTCACAGAGAATTTTAAAAACAACAACCACAAATCTTTCCTTTCCTTATCCTGAAGTTCATTTTGCTTAGCCTCTTTTTATACGGTCATATGTACATACATTTTGAGCTATTGCATTCCTTTGCTAGGAAAATCCCAGACACATACTATTTATTACAAATGAGGGAAACTGTGGAGCCTATGTTTCTTTGGATCTGGCTCATTATCATTTTTTCCAAGTCTTTCCATTCCCTCAAAAATAGGGAAATGTCATTCTTTTTTATAGCAGTGTAGAATTTCATTGTGTATAAGTACCACATCTTCTTGGTCCATTCATCTACTGAGGGGCATCTAGGTTGGTTCCATATTTTAGCTATGATGAATAATGTTGCAATGAGCATCATTGTGCTGGTAGGTTTAGTATAGCTTTGTTTCTGGACATTTGGGCAAATGTCTAGGAGTGGGATTGCTGGTTTATTGTCTCTTGAGGAATCACCATACTCCTTTAGAGTGGTTGAGCAAGTTTACACTCCCACCAACAGTGCAGTAGTATTCCCTTCTGGCCACATCCCCACCAACACCTAGTGCTTAGCTATGGCTTGTAAATGAATATTTATTCTAGGACTGTCTTATGACCTGAATTATAAATTCAATTTTGTTTACTTAAATAATTTGTTCCATCGGATGTATTACTAAATTAATCGTAATACTTTATCTTCATTTGCATGCTCTTTAATCTGTTGATGGATTTTTTTCCCCATCCTATCTGGAATAAACTATGGTTGTATAAAACAGTGAGAGCACAACAATATTGTCTTTGAGAAAAAATACTAATAAGGTCTTGATAACAGAATTATTACTTTAAAACCTTTATCATGGCAATGTACCTAGAGACCAAATTATCCTGTTTTATTACTTTTCTTATAAATATTTGAAAGCACTCTAGTAGTCAATGTACAAACCTGCTCTTCCTTTCTGTATTTGTTCACTTCTCACCAGTCAAATGCCACCTGGGTAACATAATACCATAAAGACAATGGACTCTGAATTCCTATTACCTCTATCAAGAATCCTTAAGTTTCACTTTTTTGATCTGTGAATGGCTAGAAACCCTAAATTTTTGAAAGGCAATCTAGACATAAAGCAATGTTCTGTCTACTTGAGACCAAGTGTTCATGAGATTCAATAGATTGTTCCAGGAGTTCTAGAACTTTAACAGAGTTAAGAATAATTCTAGGTCAAACCTGCTATCACACAACAACCTTCAGCCAAATAGAGATACTCCAAGACCCAAAGCAATCCAGCAAGTCCAAGATTTTTCCTGGACCCAGGCTTGTCCCCACAGCTGTGTGGATTCTATCTTTGCCACCTCACCAGCCACCCCAAGCACTGAGGCTCTGATGATCCTGCAGACCGACCAGCAAGGTGTGGAAGGCCCTGCCAAAGCAGCAGACACCCAAATGAGAGCTAAATACTTAGAGACTTCTCTGAAGAGGAAATAATAATAACCAGTAGACACATGGGAAAATTGAAACAATTTTGATATCCCACCTCACCACAGTTAGAATAGCCATTATCCAGATATCTAATAGCACTAGCTAGATACCAATCTGCTCCAGATTTCACAGTCAATTCACTCCACCCCAGACCACCTTCATCTGTCTTTCTTTTCATGCAAAAGTATTCAGAAGAGCTCTAAGCAAGCAAAGAGACTATTTATACAGAAAGACAAGGGAGAGATAATATTCATCACGTCTCCATTGAATGTACTGTTGTATATCACTCATCAAATCTTAATATCTCTGCAATGTCATTATTATGCCAGATGATAAACTGAAGTTAGCAGTAGCAGTAGCAGTAGCAGCAATACAATTAAAAGCAAAAAAAAACCTTTATGATATTATGTTTTTCTTTACTTTTTCAGTTTTGGTGTTGGTCCTGGGGCTTGAACTTTGAATGTGGGCACTGTCTCTGAGATTCTTTTTGCTCAGGTTGAGTACTCTACCCTCAATCTACTGAGCCACTTCGTGTTTTTTCTGCACAGTTAATTGGAAATAAGGGTCTCAAGGATTTTTCTTCCCCAGGCTATCTTTGAACTGCTGTCCTTAGATGTCACCCTCCTGAATAGCTTGGGTTATAGGCATTAGCCACCAGTGCTCTGTGTTTGTTTTGGTCTTAAAATGGGCGCCATTGTCCACATAGGGACAGAAATTTAGGCTATTTGGTAGTTACAGTTAGATAAAGCATGATTCGTGTGGTCACTGACTATTCTGAATCTAGCTGAAGTTAAGTACAAAAGAAAAAAAGCTTCATCATGAAAGTTTCAACATCTAAGCAATTTGCCAGAGCTTGTTTTGCTTTTAATATGACATTGTGACAGCTTTATAATATTCTTTAGGAACCAAGCACCAACTGACTCATGTGAATTGAACTCTAATCACAATATTTTAGAGAAGACAACAGAATCTAAGCTGCTTGATTTCTAGAGTTTGGAAAACATATTGAACCATATAACTGCCATGGAAATCTCAGAAAGAAAAATATTCATTGAAAGCCAAATCAGATAATGGTCTGGTTTTATGCTCAATTGAATGATACCATTTGCATCACCAACTTGAAAAATTCTTTATATATTTGCTAATGGAAGTTCACATATTTTTCCTTCCTCTACTACTCTTTCCCTCTGCCCACTTTGTCCTTCTCTCTTTTGTGTCTCATTATCATAAAATAAACATACCACAGGGCTTTGCCATTTCTTAAAAATGTAAATGCCAGGAATCAAATCTTAGTGGAATATCAGATACAGGCTGCTTTCCACCATTTACAAAATGCTGGGCTCATTTTCATGTGAGGTCATGGAAATTGAGGGCATTAGATGGCAAAATGAAATGTCCTCAAAGGCTATTCCTGCATAGAGGGCAAGAGACAAATTTTATGGCCTTGGATCCAGAAATAAACACCATTCGGTGAATGTTTGTACAGTCAGGCCATTAAGTGCAATGATTTGTATTTCCTCAGGAGATCTCTTAAACTACAGGCCCTTGTGTTTGCAGCAGCTTGGCAGGAGATGTATTTTTTTTTTAATCCTGCAGTTCACTGGCCAATAAAGTGTGTGCAGGGTACAATACTTCGCTGCTAAGTATGAAAGAAAAGAGACATGAATGCAGAGCTTTTCAGAGTCTCTGCTCTATCAGTCATGCACATGTATATATATATATACACATAAATACACATATGTGTAAATATACATATGTGCATATATGTGTATGTAAAGCACTTTGTTATTCTTTGGTTAAAGCAACAACTACCTTGTTAATGGACAAAGACGATGCCTTAATCTATTTTTTGTTCTTTTTCTTTCATCAAGTAGTTGGCAATGGGATTTCACTTTAACAGGTCAGCTTATGAGCAGATTGCATTTTGATCAATGTCACTACAATTGTTTTTTGAAATAATATTTTATTTTGTTGAGAGGTGATGTACAGAGAGGTTACAGTTATATTAGGAAGGTTCATATTTTGATGAACTGTGTTACCTCCTCCCTCCTTTCCTCCTACTTTCCCTCACACCATCCCCTAAGTTGTTAAGTTAATTTCCAACAGAGTATCTTGTGAGCATCACTGTTGCACTGGTTCAGACTTTGTCTTTTATCTCAGCATTTGGTTATTCCCCTTCCCTCCCTCAAATCAGATAAACATACATACATGACACAGGGTACCAAAATAAAAAACAGTAAGAACGGGGGATAAATCAAAGAGAAAAAATGAAAAATAACTTCACACAGTACATTTTTTAAACTCTTTTTCTGTAACTTGGAGTTCATTTTGATTAGCATCATTTTATATGGTTGTATGTACATAGTTATTGAGATGTTGTGATCCTCTGCTAGGACAATCCTAGACATGTACTAATTATTACAAATTAGAGAAATCATGGAGCCTGTGTTTCTTTGGATCTGGCTTACTTCACTTAATAGGATTTTTTTTCAAGCCTTTCCATTTTCTTTCAAATGTGAAGACAGAGCTCCATTGTGTATATTTACCATATTTTCTTGATCCATTCATCTACTGAGAAGCATCTGTGTTGGTTCCATATCTAAGTTATGGTAAATAGTGCTGCAATGAGCATGATTGTGCTGGTAGCTTTAGTGTGGCTTATTTGTGATCATTTGGGTAAATGTCCAGGACTTCTTCCTTAACTCTCCTCTGCCTCACCCAATCCCACCCAGTCCCTTTATTTTCCTAGTTCCATTTTCACCTATACACATTGAATATTATGATGGAATTTTCCAACTTTCTTCTTTTCATTCCTCTATCCCCTTTTCTTGACCTCAATCCTCTTCATAAGTCAGTTTCCAGCTTCCTAATATTCATTTTGTTACACTGTAGATAGTTGGTCAAAGACATTTCAATATTGAAATACTCCCCTGAATATGCCACATATGACTTTGTATATGTTTACATATATATATATTTAAATTGAGTGTAACTTCTGCATATTTCAGTTGCTAATAACACACTACAGACCAGGAATATTGCAAAAATAAAAAAAAAGTGTAACTTGGTTCACAGTTCCAGTCTAAGTTCTAGGAACTTAGGAACTTCTTGGCTGTATGAATCCTAAGACACCACAGAAAAATCACCTCGTCACACAGACATAGTTAGGGATGTCTTGCAAAAAGGGTTTTTTTTATGAGGCCTATTATTCTAATATACCTCCTTTGCCTATTAATGCACTAATCATTTAAATGGATTAATCAGTTCCTGAGGAAACAATCCAAATCACTGCTTAAAGGTCTTCCCTTTTCATAATAGGGGCTATATTTCAACATAAGTTTTAGAGAGAACAATCCACATGCAAATTATACCAGATGTTTTCCCTGCTTTGACTAGTCTATATGCCGAGTCTCTTGCCACAATAGTCTGGATAGTTATTTTTAACATTTTTTAAGAAGCTTCTTTCAATCTCTTAAATGTCACATAAAATTCTTGGGATGATGATGCAATAAACTTTCTGAAATAAAGTTTACTATTAATTACTAAGAAGTTTCCTCAAGCAAGGAACTATATTTTCAAGTAAAGAAATTTATCCAGTGAAATAACCTTCACCTAAGGGAAAAAAATCAGTAAAGTCATTTTTAAGTTAAAAGTAGGACTGATTTTATAGTTGGTTAAAACCGTGTTTGTCCTAATTTGAGTATCCTAAGCAGTTTATATTATTCATCAGTTTTGTGAAGAACAGGCCTTGTTTTTATGTTGCTGATAGAATTGCTCTAAGTTCACTTTAAATCTTTATAAACTCATGTGGAATTAGGTTTCTGTCCAACTCTCTGAAAAAAATACTGAATGTTGACTTTGAATATGGTGTAAGACAATAGACATTCATTTACTTTGTAACAATGTTCAACAAGTAATGTTCTCACTACCTTACATATGTAACCATAACCCCTCTGTACAACACCTTGACAATAAAATTATTTTTTAAGAAGTATGAAGAAAATTATATACTTCATCCATCTTAAATTAAAGTATATCTTAAGATTATAGGATCACTGTAAAATCAGTGTGACTGATTTATCATGGAAATTAAAAAAATAAACTTAAATTATGAGAAAACACTGGAAGTAATCAACTGTTCCTTCCATTTTTTTTTCATGCTACTTTAACTTTAAGAAGCCTGAATGGGACCTATATTTACAAGCATTTGTTGAGCAACCATAGATACAACATAGATACATGTGCACATATTGGAGTCTTTAATACAAGTGCTATACTTTTTCCCTGATAGAATCAACATCTCCATGGCCATTTTGTATTGTTGGAATTTGTGTCTCATTTCATATCACAGAACATTTACATTCTCACCCTCCTCTTGTTTCATTCTGTGTTCAACCATGAATCCCTAGAAACAGTTACATCTAGCACACATTTGTCTTTGTCTCTCTGGGCCTCCTGTTCCTCCTTGTTCATTCAATGTCTTGACCTTGTCCAGTGCTGCCTCAGCAGACGGCACTCTGAAGTTGATTCTTAGGTTGGCTCTGCAAATCTCAAATGATGCATTTGGCTTTCTCTTAAAATTCACTTGCCTGTCATGTGGAGCACTTAAATAGCATTTCATGTGAGAAAATCATACACAGTTTATTTTAAAGCCCTTCGGCTCCCTTGCAGCAATAACCAAGCCACATACAGCTAAATCATAGAGTGCCTGCGTTGTTTGCTACAAATTGTAACATCAAGTAGCATCTGACTTTCTGAGTTGCACCCCAAAAAACAATTTATGCTGATGAACCCCAGCTATTCACATAAACAGTACCCACTCTCTGGCCTTGCTAAAGGCTAGATGGAGCTAGATATGTGGGAATCTGAACTCAAGGAGACTCCTACCTCTAATGGCTTCAACAGAGTGTAAGTACAGCAGATAGGTATACTGGAGTCATATTTAGCATTTTTACAGTAAAACCACATTTGCCCTTTTCAAAGGTCTATAAAAAGTAGTAGGAGACTTAGCATTGGCATGGCTCCAGGAATTATAATTCTTCATAAATGATAAGCAAAGCAATGACATTGATGCAAGAGAATTCCTGGACTCTTGGGGGTTATAACATTGAATCGAAAATGGGATAATTTACCAAAATAGCTACTCAAGGAGTAAAATTCCCAGAAGTGCAATTGTACAAGTGATAGTTACTTAACACGAACAAAAATCAGCAGAATTTCATGTGTCTTACTCTTTCTCCTACTCTTCAACTGAAAGTTAAGGTCAAAACATACATTGCCAGTGCAGATATAATATGAAACAAAGACTCCAGCATAGTCATAGAGTTCATTAGGGAGCTCAGTAAGTACCAGTTGTGTAAAGTCCACTATGAAATCAAATGTCTGCATAGTAGTAGCCAGAATGGAGAGGGATGTAAGAGAATAGGTATGAAGCCATATTCAGGAAGAGTTAGTGAGATCCAGGTTCTGAGTTCTTGGGATCTTAGAATCAATAGCAATCAAATTTGAAACAAATGAGGAGCTGGCACCATAAATAAGATATCACATTTTAGACAAGTTCAGCTCTTAAGGGTACAGCAGAAGGTTTCACCTTTTGTATAACATATCAGGGTATAAGCTATAGAAGCAAATGTACTATTAGAAGTGAGGAGGAGGTATGTCAGCAGGGCCACAGAAATAAGGGACACTTGTATGACAAAGTGAAAAGTCACTGGGGATATTATACAAAAAAAATTTCAAGAAGCTGAATGGAGTTTTGTAGCTAGAGCTCACTTAAAGGGAAAATACTTCATTTCAATATATTGTAAAATCTATAACCCAAAAGTATTTAACTCCCTACACTTAAAAATAGGATTTAGAAATACTTGAACATATTGAAAATTTTGAGCTTTCTAAACTGTCTCTTAAGAAAGAAAACAACATATTTCCAAAGCATGTTCTTTTACTAGCTCTGCTGAAGAAAAATGACTAAGATTTAAAGTCCAATATTCTTTGCTTACCCCTGAAATACCAACAAATTTCCACTTAGAAATGCAGGACAGATCTTAGTGTTGACATACAGGATCATAAATTTTTTCTGATGTTGCTGGTAGCATGAGAGAGTTTAGTTCACAGAGCTTTTCCTTTATTCCATCAAAGGCAAAGGTAGCTTTTCCTCCTTTCTCCATTCTTCCCTCCTTCTCTTCCTTCCTCTCTTCCTTCCTTCCTTCCTTCCTTCCTTCCTTCCTTCCTTCCTTCCTTCCTTCCTTCCTTCCTTCCTTCCTTCCTTCCTTTCTCCCTCCCTTTCTCTTGGTCTTTCTGTACATTCAGCATCCTGAAAAAGCATACTGAAGATGAATTTGAAGTGCCATGTCATCATTCACAAAGTTGTCACATGTACCTATTATTATTTCAGCTGTAAGAAACATTTGAAAAGAGGTGAATACACTATATTTTACTCGAATATCTTTAAATATATTAGTGCTTTAATTTCAATGTGGTAGAATCCTTAACTGTTTTGAAAGCATTGGAAAGAAAACACAACCCAAAACACATGTTCAAATATCTTCATGGTCTTTCTTTAGTTCAAAATGAAATATTCCAAGAAATCTGCATAATGTACATACAGTATATTTTTATTGAGTATCCATTTGTATTCAATCACAGGGTTATGTAGGCAGGACTATTATTATACTGACACCCAAAGAAGAAAACATGGAGACAAAAAGATATACGTTAGTTTTAAATTTTACTAATTTTTCTTTGCTAAATGTAGGACTTGCTGACAACATGTGAACTGTTTTTACTTTTCCTTCCTCTAGAATGAGGATGTCTGTCTTATGTGTGTATCACCATCTTATTTGGGAAAATATAACAGTTTTATTTCATAGGTTCACAGGTAGACAGATATATTGTTTCAGGATTAATCATTGCTAAGTATCACCCCTATCTAATTTAAATGATATTTGGATGAGACTTTATTTTTAAACTGGTGCTGGAATGAGTTGAAACTTGTGGGCTATTGGAAATGGAATGGTCATATTTTTGATATGAAAAAAGTTATGAGTTTTGGAGTTTGAGAAGATATGTTTAAGGACTGAATTTTGTATCTTCAAATTCAAACACTGAATTAATATCTCACAACGTAACTATATTTAGCAATAGGATTTAGAGAGGTAATTATGATAAATTAGGATACTTTACTATTTTAAGAAGTGAAAAAGACATTAGAAATATACGTTTTCAACTAGCTGTACTAGGTCACAATGAAAAGGAATCTTTCTAGCAAACAAATCTGAATATTTTGATTTTGGAATCTCAGTCTCTAGAATAGTGAGAAATAAAGTTATATTGCTTAAACTACTTTGTTATGATACAGTTTGATGTCTAGAATGAAAGCAAAATGACAATGAATTCCACAGGAAAAATAAAGAACTGAAAGAAAGGAAATTTCAGCATACAATTCACTGAAAATGAAAACCGAATCTAGAAAAAAAATAATGAAAAAAGCTACTTGTGGTTTTGTTTTGTTTTGTTTTTGACAGTTCTGGGCTTGAGCTCAGGGCCTGAGCACTGTCCTTGGACTTTTCCCAAGGCTAGAGCTCTACCGCTTGAGTCTCAGCTCTACTTCTGTTTTTTTCTATGTGTGTGGTACTGAAGAATCGAACCCTGGTCTTTGTGCATGCTAGGCAAGCACTCTACCACTAGGCCAAACTCCCAGCCACTAATTTTTTTTTAAGTCAGCAAAATTAGTAAATATTTATATTTATATCAAGATTATCTGTCTATCTGTTTATCTATCTATCTGTCTACCTATCAGGATTAGAACGAAGAAAGATAAATGTCCTAACTGATGAATTTTCAGAATAAACTACAAATTATCTTAGATACTTTCCTATGTCTACAGCTTTTTCAGGTATCAAAATGAAAAGGAAATGTTCTTAAAAACTTTGCATACATAAATTTTAAAGTTGAAGGCCTAGTGGTAGAGTACTTTCCCAGCATGCATGAAGCCCTGGGTTCAATTCCTTGGCACCACATTCACAGAAAAAGCTGAAAGTGAAAAAAAAAAAAGCTGAAAGTGGTGCTGTGGTTTAAGTGGTAGAACATTGGCCTTGAGAAAGCTTAAGGGCAGTGTCCAGGCCCTGAGTTCAAGCCCCAGGATTGGCAACAAAAAAATTAAAGTTGACAAAATGTACCAAATTTCCTCAACACACAAACTACTGAAATCAGTCAATATAAAATAATTTGAATACCCATGCTATTATTTAACTTCAATTAACACTTTTAAATGTGAGAAAAATCAATCTATTGGCCTAAATTATTACACTAGAGAATTAGACCAAATAACAACAATTAAATGCAAGCTCAGTGGTAGTGATATCAGCAATAGCACAGACTAGAGGGACCATTACTCAGCAATTGTCAACAACTCCACATGGACAAATAGCTCAGCACAAAGCTCTGACTATGTCACAGAAGCAGTATAACTGAGTATGGCCATATAGGAAACACGTAGGAACTATGTACTGCCTCATCTCATCCTTACTGTAGAACAACTTGGAATCAAGAGGACGAACTCCAGGATATCTTCCTAAAGTGAGAAGGAACACAGGAATACTCCTTATGTTACTGCATCTCAATCTGAAACTTGAGCCACTATCAATCTTTACCTGAGATGCCTGAACCACCTGACCAAGCTACCCAGATTCATAGAGAAAGTCATTATGAAGCCCCTATTGCATTCTGACTTCACACATCAAGGAATGAAAAAAAGGAAGAACGAAGCCCAAAGAGGGTAGGAAATAATAATGACAAGGGCAAAAATACATGAAATGGACAAGAAAGATAGGAGGAAATCCTGAGGAAATGTAAAGGGTTGTTTTGTGAAAAAGTGAATAAAACAGAAATTTTACTTCTATAAGAAGGGAAATATGCCATCTCTAAATGAAAGATAAGACATTACAAGTCATACACAGGAAAAGCAAAGTATCACAAAAGTGTACTATAAGCAGTTTTATAAAATAAATGGATACCTAGAAGATAATATCTTATATTGAGTTAATTTCTCTCACTGCCTATCCAAGTTTATTTATATGTAATACATTTATACATTATGTGTGTATATACACATACATATTTCTCCTCGGGTTTGTTTCTCTGGAGAACACTAAGACAAGTATATAAATGGTGTGTTATCTAAGTGAAAAATACATCTTCTATTCTCATACTTAATTCATAGTTTGGCTGTGTATTGAATTATGAAGCAGATTTTCCCTAAGGCCTTTAGAGACACTTTATCATTGTCTTCTAGCTTTCATAATTGCTGTGGTAATAGCAAAGACCATCCTGAGTCCTAATGCCAATGTATAAGTGACCTCTGGTGAATGGAGTGGTAGGCTGAAGGTTTGTTTTTTTTATGGAGACCCTCAGCTTTGAATTGAGAGTGTTCTGTACTAGGATGGTGATGATGATGATGATGATGATGATGATAATGATGATGACAGAGGTGATGGTGATGGTGGTGAGGCTTTGACCCTATTCCTTAATCCACCATTATGGCCGTGGATATATCTCTATATCAATATAATTTATGTAGACACTCAACATTTCATCTCCAGTTTCCAAATTTCCCTTTTACTTCACCTTCTCTCCATTCCCATCATATTCTCCAACCACTATGGAAGGCAGCTTTAGTGTCAGCCTTTATATATGTAAATAGACATGATAGAGGCAGTGACAGCTCTCAAATCTCTCTTCAGAGGGACAAAGTTGCCCTCTGCTTATATTTTATTTAGCAAAGAAAGTCACCTACACAAACAGGAATGGGTCTGGCAGTGAGGACTAATGAACTACCGATCTAAAGCATTCAATGCCCATTCATATTTAAGAGTGGTAGACTTCAGAAACAATTTGGTAGCTGAGAGGTCAACTTTATGGTCTTGTCCCTGAATGGGCCGTATACTTAACAAAGGTACACCCACAAATCACAAGCACCCGTATTTTTCTTAGGGTTATGCAGTTTCTTTTCAACAGTATTTTAGACTTCTGCTTGGGGAAAGTACACCTGATTATAGCATTATAGCCACGTGAGTTACATAGCTTGTTCCTACTTTTTTTTTTTGGGGGGGGGGGTCGTGGGGCTTAGACTTTGGGTCTGGGCACTGTCCCTAAGCTCTTCAGCCTCCAGGCTATCGTCTGACCCCTTGAGCCACAACACCACATCCGGTTTTCTAGTGATTAATTGGAGATAAGTCTCACGCTTTGAAGCATGATACTCAGATCTCAGCCCCCTGAGTAGCTAGGATTATAAGCGTTGAGACAGCGTGACCGCTTGTTTCTATTTTTTTGAATATAGTTGGGTTTGCAGTTTCTAGCTATTTATTTTTAAGTTTCACTAGCATATAAACCACTGTTTTCCTCTTTGGAGCATTTGTTTGTCTAGGTGGGATTGTGGAGTTATCTGGGCTTCAATTTCCCATATACCAGCTTACAAATAATCACCTGGTTTTCAGCCTTGTGTCACTCCTCTCACTAGCCAGACTGAGGAGTTTTCAAGCCTTAAAAGTTTTCATACCCTCTACCAGAAAATGACTTTCTTCATTATCAGTATTCTCTCCATGTCCTGGAGGTTTTAGTTCTTTCCAATGAGTTGAATTTGTTATCACTGTTCCACTTGCTTTTTAACCTGCTCGTTATTGTCTCCTCTCCTATAATCTTTGTCCTTGTGGGCTTATGCCTTTTTTATATTCTTTAGACTCAGTTTAGTTGCCATTTGGGAGGAAGAAAGCAGAGATAAGCACATATGACTATAAGTCAAAGTGTAAAGGTTTAAAAAAGCATAAAATGGAACACGTTATGTTGGAAAATCTTGAGACACAGTGGAAGAAAGGTCATAGGACACTGAAAAATTGTTCAATGCTGAGACTTAACTAAAACTTGAAGAAGATGACAAGGAGCAAGAATGTGATGACAAAAAGGAAGATGAATACACATAAACTGGAAAAAAAACCTGAATTCTTCAGAATAGAAAGTGAGCATATGTATTAAAAATAACCAACAAAATTAATTCAAATGATGGAAAATGACTAAATGAGAAAAGTATATTAATAGTTCTAGTGAGTGTATTTTTACACAATATGAAATTACCCAGAATCCTGTAATATGACCTAGATACCAGGGTGAAAAACATGTCCCATTCATTTGTTAATTTCCAGTGTGTAGCAGATTGCCAGGGGTATAATTCATTTGCTTTTGCTTGAAAATTATAATGCTTTTCTGGTTTAATTGAGGAACATAATACCAAGTTGATCATTTTAGTTCAGAAAACTTATAAAATAGGAATCTGGCATCTGCGGTCATTTAGGCAGTTCATTAAAATATAATACACATGACATTTGATAGATTCCTTTATCGAACACTTAATGTGTTGCATTAGTATTGTGCCACAGGACATACTATTATATTGCTTTAGACGATGCTCTAAACTATTTAGTTTAGTAATTACAGACAGAACTTGAGGTAGAGATAGAATCACTTAGCATCTATAAAGAAAATGTGGGCCGGGAGTTTGGCCTAGAGGTAGAGTGCTTGCGTAGCATGCACGAACACATGGGTTCGATTCCTCATACATAAAAAAAAGACAAGAAGGAATAGGAGATACACTAGGTCTCCTTGGCACAGGTCGAAACTTTCTTACTAAGGACAAAGAAACACAACAAATCAGAAAGGCTGGATAAGGGGGACTGCATTAAACTGCAGAGCTTCTGTATGGCAAAGGATATAGCTACCAAATTAACTAGAAAGCCTACAGAGTGGGAGAGGTCTTCACTAACCACACAGCAGACAAAGGGCTCATGTCTAAAATATATCAACAGCTAAAAAAATTGAATCACTCCAAAACTAATCTCCAAAGAAAAAAACCATCCCATTAAAAGATGTGCCAAAGACTTAAAACAGAGTCTTCTCTGAAAAATAAATAAGAATGGCCTATAGACACATGAAGAAATGCTCAACATCTCTGGCCATAAAAGAAATGCAAAACAAAACAACTCTAATATTCCACTTCACCCCAGCAAGAATGGCCAGGATCAAGAAATCTAATAACAACAGATGCTGGTGGGGATTTGGCCAGGAGGGATCACGACTACACTGTTGGTGGGAGTGCAAACTCATTCAACCACTATGGAAAACAGTATGGCAGTTCCTCAAAAGACTAAACATAGAACTCCCCCATGACCCAGCAATTCCACTACTTGGCATTTACCAACCGTCCAGAAACAAGGGCATACTAAATGCACTAGCACAATGATGTTAATTGTAGCACTATTTACCATAGCAAAGATAGGGAACCAACCCAGATGCCCCTCAGTTGATGAGTGGATCAACAAGATGTGGTATTTGTACACAATGGAATTCGATGCTGCTATCAGAAAGAATGACAATGCCCCATTTGTTAGGAAATGAAAAGTCTTGGAAAAAAATCATATTAAGTGAAGTAAGCCAGACTCAAAGGAACATAGGCTCAATGGTTTCCCTCATTTGTTATAATCAATAGAAACCTTGGGCTCTTGTAACAGAGATTTACAATAGAGCAAAACCTAGATATATAAGGCCATATAGAAGGACACTAAATGAAAGGACCTCCAGGATATAGAATCAAAAGCCATATAATGTATGATTGTTGTCCTTAATCTACTATGTTATCTCTCATCTCTTTTGCTGTCCCTTGGTTATCTCATATTGTTACAGTATTTTACCTGATTATCTGATATATTGTATATATGTGTATTTGGTTATTTGAAGTCAAATAGGGAAGGGAAGAAAACAAGATGAGGGGCGGGGTTGGGGGGAGGGAAATGGGGACCATGACATGAGAAAGGGTATTGATGTATGTGAATATAATGTAACCCTTCTATTAATTACTATATATATATATATATACATATATAGAAAAAAGACAGAAGTGGTGCTGAGGCTCAAATGGTAGAGCTCCAGCCTTGAGAAAGCCCAAGGACCGTGCTCAGGCCCTGAGCTCAAGCCCAGGACTGGCAAAAGAAAAAAGTGACATTTTATATACTCTTGAACAAATTCTTAAAAAGCTAAATCCATCTACATTATTTTGGACAAATATATAGAAAATAGTTATGTCAGAATTCAGATGTATGTATGTTGTACAGGTATTATATACTTTTTCTAATAAATGCCATGAGAATATCTGTTTGCTTAATAGTTTTTCTATTTTTCAGTTTCTCTAGGGATTAGAACATGTAATAAATATTTATAAATTATCAGATAGAATAGCCTACAAATAATCATTATCTCTAGGTAGTTTATAAGTGTAATAACATACCAATGAGTAGCACAGGTGACTTCCAAGAGAAACACCTCATAATTCAGCGAAAAACCAATCAAAATGTGGTGTAACAAAGATACATAGATTAATATATATTTATGACATACAAACACTCAGCCTAATTTTAATTGTGTTCTAAAATCTAAGTGCCAGTTATTACATATAGAGTTTCCCTTCTTAAATCATTGTTTGTTAATCATGTCATTTGAAACATGATGTAAAAATCAACGTTAATAAATTCTTTAATTAAAAAATCATATAATAAAAAAAGAAACAAAACAAAAGATAGATCTTTAAGACAAAACGTGCTCCTGAGTGTGTTTCTCTGTTTTTTGTATTATTATATTGATTTTGGAGTTATCAAGCACTATTTTGTTAACAACTAAACAAAGGCAACGTGGTAAAGGAAAATTTGTGAAAAAATTCAATTAATGACTAAACATGAGAAAACACCCATGTAATTTTTTCATACTTTTGTGGCCTGGAGAAGCAAAGAAAATAATTTTGATTACCTTTGAATCTTGCCAAGGGTTTTTCTTCCTCTGTAAGCAATCAAGTATCTAGATAAATCAAGTAAGCCATGGATATTAGGACTTAAAATGATCAGTACCCTCTTAGAATTACTTGCAGATACAAATAAATACTATTATCAGTATATTTAATCACTATTTAAGCACAGGGAGCCAACCACAAAAGAATGACTTTTAGCAGCATAACTATAAAAAAAAGTTATGTGTCTGACTTTTTATTAAGAAAAGTTTGTAAGGACTGAAGAATCCTTGTCATTGCCTGTTGCATTGATGGAGGTTCTACATAAAGGACAGAGGTGATGAGTAGAATAATTCATGTAAAGCATATTTTACAAATATTCAACAAATAATAAAAATATTTCTCATAAGAATAGAAAACAAAAATGGAGAAAGAGAAATAGATAAAAGTAAGAAGAATAAAAAGAAATATGAACTGAGAAATATGACCCATGAAAAGATTAATTATTAGAAAGAGAAGACAGTAGAGATCAAATTTATGAAAAAAGAAAAGTATTGAGTACATGTAAAGAATTAATTTGTCATGGGATATAGAGAATATCAGGTAAAAAGATGAATGCAAAGACGAGACACACTGCAATCCAGACCTCATAATCCAGAGGTATGCTAACTGAATGGCATAGAATGTAGATAGAAGGAAGTACATTTAGAAATTCATTTTAAGAGGAAAAGCACTGGCCATAAAAAAGCATCTATCAAAACAGCACTTAGATTCCACCTCATCTCAGTTAGAATGCCTAGATCAACCACTCTGGAAAACAGCAATGGAGGGTCCTCAAAAAAACCAGGCATAGAACTCTCCTGTGACCCAGCAATTCTACTTCTGGACATTTATCCAATTAACTGCAGACAAGGCCATCCTAAAGCTACCAGAACAACCATGTTCACTGTTGCTTTATCTACCATAGCTAAGATATAGAATCAGCCTAGATGCCCCTTAATGGACAAATGGATCAAGAAAACGTAGTATATATACACTATAGAAGTAATTATTTTGTGCAATTTGTAAGGAAATCAAAAGGCTTGTAAAAAATTATACTAAATGAAGTAAGCCGGATCCAGAGAAGCCCAGAATACATAGTTTCCCTCATTTGTATTAATTCAAATTTGCCTGTTAATCCTAGCTGTAATCCACCTGTAATCCTAGCTACTCAGGCTAGGATGCTGAGATCTGAGGATCACGGTCCAAACTAGCATGGGCACTAAACTCCGTGAGACTTTTATCTTCAATCAACCACTAGAAAACCGGAAGTGATGCTGTGCCTCAAGGGATAAGGCACTAGCCTTGAGCTGAAGAGCTCAGGGACAATGCCCAGGTTCAGAGTTCAAGTCCCATGACTGACAAAAAAATAACACTGGGTAGTATGAATTAACTGAAGTATAATAGACTCTATAGAGAGCTCAAATAGTATAATTCTTTAGAAAGATTATCAAAACCCCCAGCAAATTAAATCCCAGGAAATTGATACTTGCAACAAAGGAGGATGGAGCCAAGGGGAGAAGGAGGAGAAGAATAAAAGGACAACAGGGGAAGAATACAGGCAAGAATTCATTGCATGTATCCCAGAATTGAGAAAAATAAGGGAAGGGGTGGGTCAAAGAAAGGTGAAGATGCTGAAGAGATGGCATAGATTAAGATGCACTATATACAGAAGCCACCTTTTCAAATGGCAAAAATTCCAATATACAACCTCTATATTAAGAAAAGTTAAGGAAGGGTATGTTGGGAGTGGTGAGTAAAAACGTTGGACACGGTAACATTGAAGAAGATATACTGTATCCATAAATTCCTTTGCTGAAAGGCAAGTCTTTTGGGCAACTACTTAAAGAAAATAAAAGCATTCCAAAAAATAATAAAGAAAGAAAATAAAGTGGAAAGAGGGGAAAAAAGGGACCAGAGACAGTAGGGGTTATCTGATAATATACATAGGATTGATGATCCAAAGCAATTCTGCCTTGATTTATTTTATTCTACTAGATATTATAGGTATTTATGTAATCTAATAAACTAAAGATATTACTCTTACAGTGAACATTACTCTTTCATAATTACTCTTCAAATACTTACATATTAGAGTTAATTATTACTGCATTTAATTCTTTATTCAGTACATACAGCAGATCAATTTAAGGAATGACAAAATCAGTTTTATGAGCAAACACATTTCGTGAATGCATGCATATGTGTGTGTGTGTGTGTGTGTGTGTGTGTGTGTGTGTGTGTGTGTTTAGTGCATTTCCCTTCACCTCCTTTCCTAGTTCTGCTAGAGGAAATTCACTGTATAGTCTCCCTCACAGTGTGAGAATCTGTTGATTAATGAGGGCTAGTGCTTTAAAAACCTAAGGTTCTTCATGATTGCTGAACAGTAAAACCACAGGGAACAATGGCACACCTCGGCCAGCCATATCTAAAAATGAAAAATGAGCTGAGGCCATTTTCTTCTTTGTCCAAAGAAAAGGAAAATCTTTAAGAAGGTGAGTATTTCAGCATCTTTTAAAGCTCAGATTCCTTTAACTGATATAGGTAGGGGTACCTTCAGAATTTAACATTATCTCTCAGTTTGAGTGCATGAGAACTTTGCTATATCATGATGAAACTTATCACAGATGCTATAAAGGTGTAGTCATTTTTACATTTTTGCCCCCTCTCAGGTGTCTATGGGTAGGTGACACACCCTTTTTTCTGCAGGGCAACTGGATTTCTATATGACAATTGAACAATTGAATTCTGAGTATTATTTTGATATGTAACAAAGTCTACATTTATTCTGCTAATGCCTTGTCTTCCTTATGCAATCTTCTATTTTCAAATCCATTTCCACTGACTTTTTAATTTGGTCTTCAGTAATATGCAGCCATCTCATCAGAAAATACATTTAGCACAATGGCTAAATTACTGGGTTGGAATTTCATTTTCATTGGCATTTCAAGATACTCTAAGTAAACTGAGAGTGAACGCTTTGGGGATGCTAGCACTACTTTATCAGTGTACAGCTCACTACTCACTGTTAAATTATTTCTCAAAATGGTTAGTTGGTGAGAATAATATTGAGAAGAGAAACATTAAATGTGTTTGACTAAGCTAAGAGCCTTACCATATATTTTAAATTAGTATGTTCTGTATTATCATCCTTAATTCAGCCCTCGCACAAATATGCTGTGTGGTAGAATGGCACATTTTTCAAATAAATAGGGAGTACAGCAATGGAATTAGCTGATACCAATTGAATAGCAATTTTATGGCTTTTTCTATGCAAATTAGCTCCTCAGGATAAAAAAAAGCAAAAGTCTGTTTGGAAATAGATTGACATGACTCAGAAATCTATTTGGCCACCTTTTGGTGACAAATTTGTGGTTTTCCAAAAGCCACCGTGATGCAAGTCAAGGTGAATGATCAGAGACAAAAGGGCAGTAGAGCAGGAGGATAACATCCACCTAAGGATGTGGCTTTGAAGTCTCTGGTTCCACTTTAGTCTAGCCTTTCCTTTTCATTCTTCTTCTGCTGTCACATGAAAGAAGAACAGTCCCTAGAGCCAATTTCAGTCTCGCAGTGCAGCAGTCAGTACTTTGTGCTTCTTTAAAGTGTGTAATCCTTTCCATCACCTCTAAGATCTGCTGGATGTCTGACGTTCCCACTTTTGTGTTCTCTCCATATTCCCCTACAGAAAACTGCCCTTCACTTGTTAATCACCCTTCCTTCTGCCATTTGCCAGACCTCTGCCAAAGACAAACCAAACTAGTGATGAAGTATTAATACACTATCACAATACATAATATCAGAATATTGTGGAGGATATGAATAAAGCAGATATATAAGCATGCATCTGAGAAGGGTGAATTCCCCTCGAGGGCTCTCATATATATGTATATATACATATACATATATATATATATATATATGTGTGTGTGTATTAGTTGACACAAAATATTTTCACATTGGGGCCGGGAGTTTGGCCTAGTGGTAGAGTGCTTGCCTAGCATGCATGAAGACTAGGGTTCGATTCCTTGGTACCACATACTTAGGAAAAGCCGGAAGTGGTGCTGAGGCTCAAGTGGTAGAGCTCTGGCTTTGAGAAATCCAAAGGACAGTGCTCAGACCCTGAGCTCAAGCCCAGGGCTGGCAAAACAAAACAAAACAAAACAAAAATATTTTCACATCATATTATGTAGAATGTGATAATATATAGGTACATATACATTTATATATAATATGTAATGTGTGATTCTCAGTAATAAGCAATTTCATTGCCTTAACATTTTAGCCTTTCTTTCTTTTTTTTTTGCCAGTCCTGGGCTTGGGCACTGTTCTTGGACTTTCTCAAGGCTAGAGCTCTACCACTTGAGCCTCAGCACCATTTCCGGCTTTTTTCTATGTATATGGTACTAAGGAATCGAACCCGGGTTTTCATGCATGCTAGGCAAGCACTCTACCACTAGGCCAAACTCCCAGCCCTAGCCTTTCTTTCTTTTGGAACATTTTGAACTCTTCTGTTTTATCACAAAATTGTTGTAAACTATACTGCTGGTCTGTAGAATATTAGAACTTATTCTTCCTATGTGGGGACCTGTTATCTACATATTAAATACATTAAAAGCCAGTGGGAGGGCATACTACCCTATTTATGATTTGGGTAAGTTAATAAATGTTTTGCTTAGCGTGCATGAATCTCTAGGTTCTAGGTTGTGTGTACAAATATGGTTTTAGAGGATAAACTTGTCCTCTTAGGAAACAGAGGAAATGAAAGCCAGCTTCATGCTGTTGTTTATATATTTCAGTGGCATTTATAAGACCTCTTTCTGTAAGAAAGAGCCACTAAGATGGAGAACAGACAATATTTGGCTCCCATCTGAGTAAGCTATTTTGGCCTCAATGAAAGTTCTGCGAAAAGTGGAAACAACATTGCCTGTCATATCCAGGAGTTGAAGCAATTTATTGTGACATTTGATGATAGTAATATACCTCTGTACCATATTATTTGGCATGTCATTCTTAGATCTTATGTTGCCATAACAACAGAATATGTGTGTTTAGCAGAAAAACAATCCATTATTCCCTAGTCAATTTTTCTTTGATCTAAATTCTTTTCTTTTTTTCTGAAATAGTTCATAGTGCTGCATGATGGAAGAAGCCCAGGCAATAATTACAGAACTGTCATAGTTTTGTACATGATTTAAGTGCAAATTTGAATCGTGTGTGTCCTAGGATGATTAAAGATGATTGAAGTTATCTTGAATTTATCTATCATAATACTCTTTCCCCCTATCAGAGACCAGATAAGGTCACAAAAGTTATGGGTTTCTTGATTAATCTGTAAGGCAGGGCAAATTGCCTGTTTTCATTTGTTCTTATTGTTTTTACTTTTCTACAAAGTGCCAAGGGTAGTGAAATGCTATGCTTCACTGTGACTCATAAGAAAAATTAATAGGTGGTCTTTAGTGCCTGCCCAGTAGACTTACAGTAACTGACTGATGTATCCTCAAACTTAAGTAGGTTACCTTACTAAACAGAGCCCTTGAGAAACACAACAGGGAATAACAGGGAAAGGATTTCCTACAATGGCAATTGGCAGTTTGGGTCTACCATATTTTAATATCAATTATATCATCTATATTAATGAAGACAATGTTTGATTATCATTCTTACTAGTCTATACTTGTGTGTGATTTTTATGGGCTTTGTATTTTAAAAATAGAGGTAATGAATTTAGATATGCTGGTGACTTCCTTAGGATCTTTAACTGTATGGTAGAGTTAATAATACACACCTCATGGGGTTTTTTTTTAGGAAGAGTATGTCAAATAATTCATGCAAATGTTTAAAAGGGTGTCTAGAAAACCCCTTGTAATTATTGGTGATTGCTGTAATGATTTGTTAGCATATGGAAGAATCTAAGCATGCTCTTTGATCAAGTACCAAGCTGAGTCTATATGCACTTTACACCTAGCTGACCTTGTCTCTTTTCACTCAGTGAAGAAATGTTCATCAGACTCCTATTTGGAAAGTATCATGCTAACCTTCAACAATCATCCTCACCAATCCAAGTAGCTACTGACAGGTGCTGTGATAGGTAGTTAATTGTTGGGGCCTAGCCTCCATCTCTGAGGCCTGATTCTGGCTCAGCTGCAATTAAAGGGCTTTGTCCAGGCATTTGGTCTTTTGCATACCTCTCTTAAGGCTGTGTACGTGACTCGATTGAACCCCCCCGCAGTTTCGCGGGTCTCGCAGCAGCTCAAGTCTCGCGCGCTTTCCTGCACCTGTCCTGCCCACTACCTGAAAGCCCCACCCAGACCCTTAGTGGTAGCACAGGGGCCCTCTTCCTATTGGCTAGCTTCCCAGTGCCCACCTTCTCCTACCCTAACAGTATATAACTAATTGTCGGACGCAATAAAGAGGGAGAGCATCAGAGAGAACAAGAGATCAGCAGAGATCACCAGAGAGATCTGATGCGCTTTCATGGTTAACACTGCTTCTGACTCAGCGTGGTTTTTTCTTCCCCGGTGATTGGGGGAGGGCTGGGTCTTCGACACTTACCATCTCGCTCGGCTCCCGGGGGACTACAGGCTGGCCCTGTGTGTCCCTCCCCGTTCCTGTGTTGCTGCCCCAGAGAGGAGCAACAGTTAATGTCAGTATTAAATATGGTGATATTGGACTGTGAGTTACTTATTACAAATCCTTCTTATATTTTATATTTTGCACAAGTACTGGGGCTTGAACTCATGGGCATTCTCCTTAAGATTTTTGGCTTGAGTCTAGTGCTCTAACAGTTGAGCCACAGCACTACTTAAGATTTCTGGTTGGTAATTGGAGATAAAAACATATCACAGACTCTCCTTATCTTCCTTCTGGGCTGGCTTTGACCTTGATTCTCTGATACAGCCTCTGGTTATAGGCATGGGCCACCTGCATCTGGCATAAATCACTCTTTTATATACTTTAAATTTTCACAGAAATATCATTTGTGTAAACATGTATATGAAATATGTACAGATAACAAATATATTCAAATTTAATGTGTGACTTGAATGTCTTTCACAGTGGTTCTCTCATCTAGCTGTGTATTAATCACTAGGGCAAAAGCTGTAAATTTAGATTCACACAGACTTAGTATTGATGTTCTGACTTACTAAAGCAAGCTGGAGACACTAAACACATATTTCAATAACTGTAAAGACTATTCTCACATACAGTTTAATTTAGGAATTAGAGTTCTTCAATAGTCTGGTATTAGAACTTTTATTTACCATGGAGTCTGTTTTCTTGGTTCTTGATTACCTCACTCAATATGATCAAAATAGCTCAGTAGCTATGTAAAAATGATGCTAAGCAAAATGAACTCCAAGATATGGAGACAAGAGATTTTTCTTGGTGGTTGTTGTTTTTAATGTACTATGTGAAGCTATTTCTTTGTTCATTCCTTTTCCCCTATGGTTTGTCCCCTGTTGTCCCTGTATATGGCTTTGGTACCTGGTGTACTGTATATGCAATTATTTGACTTAGGGAAGGAAAGGGGAACAGAAAAATGCTGAGGTCCACTCATCAACTGAGGGACATCTAGGTTGGTTCCATATCTTTGCTATGGTGAGTAATGCTGCAATGAACATTGTTGTGCTAGTGGATTTAGTATGCCCTAGATTCTGGATGGTTGGGTAAATGTCAAGTAGTGGAATTGCTGGGTCATAGGGGAGTTCTATGTTTAGCCTTTTGAGGCACTGCCATACTGCTTTCCATAGTGGTTGAATGAGTTTACACTCCCACCAACAGTGTAGTAGTGATCCCTTCTGGCCACATCCCCTCCAGAATTTGTTATTATTCATTTTCCTGATCCTGGCCATTCTAACTGGAGTGAGATGGAATCTTAGAGTTGTTTTGATTTGCATTTCTTTTATGACCAGAGATGTTGAGCATTTCTTCATGTGTCTATAGGCCATTTTTGTTTCTTCTTCAGAGAAGACTCTCTTTAAGTCTTTGGCCCATTTTTTAATGGGATGGTTGTTACTTTGGAGATTACTTTTGGAGTGATTCAATTTTTTGAGTTGTTGATATATTTTAGATATGAGGCCTTTGTCCATTGTTTGGTTGGTGAAGATCTTCTCCCACTCTGTAGGCTTCCTAATTAATTTACTAGCTATGTCCTTTGCCATACAAAAGCTCTACAGTTTAATGAAGTCCCACTTATCCAGCCTTTCTCTGATTTGTTGTGATTTTTGGTCCTTAAGAAAGTTTCGACCTGTGCCAAGGGGCCTAGTGTATCTCCTATTCCTTCTTGTAAAGTTTTCAGTGTGTCAGCTTTTACTTCCAGGTCTTTGATCCATTTGGAGTTAATTCTAGTGCATGGTGATGTGGATCAACAAGTTGTGGTATTTGTACACAATGGAATTCTATGCTGCTGTCAGAAAGAATGACATCGCCCCATTTGTTAGAAAAAATCATATTAAGTGAAGTAAGCCAGATTCAAAGGAACTTAGGCTCAATGGTTTCCCTCATTTTTCATAACAGTAGAAACCTTGGGCTCTACTAGCACAGATCTGCAATGGAGCAAAACCTTGATACATAAGGCCACATAGTATGAAGCTAATTGAAAGGACCTCCAGGATATTGAAGCAAAAGCCATATAACGAATGATTGTTTTCCTTAATGTACTATGTTATCTCTCATCTCCTTTGCTGTTCCTTGGGTATCTCATATTGTTACAGTACCTCACTTTGTTATCTGATATATTGAATTTATTTGTATTTGATTATTTGAAATTTGATAGGGAAGGGGGGAAAACCAAGACGGGGGGGTGGTGGGGGAGTGTAAAGGGTACCAAGACATGAGAAAGGGTATCAATGTATGTGAATTAATGCACCTTCTATATGGCAAATATCATGTAACCCTTTTATTAATTACAATAAAAAAATAAAGGCAAAAAAAGAAAAATGCTGAGGTAAAGGAAAAAAAGGTAAACCAATGCAACAGAAACAGTCACAGGACAATATATTAGAAACGAACTTTTCAATGTGGGTGTACCTGTAACCCTTCTGTACATCACTCTGACCACAAAAGTAAATTAAAAAAATAACAAAAACTTATATTTAACTTTGTGGATTTTTTAAGGGAACACTTGTGTTGTTTTACTCATTACTTTACCTACTCTCCATAAATTCTAATCAGTAAGGAGAAAATAACAATATACTTTATATGACTAAATAAGGATATTCTTCATTCTTTTCTATTTTTGAGAGCATTATCAAAAAACATTGCCCTGAAAGGAAAAGATTTTCTGAGGCTTTTCAAACTTATTATTACCTTTTCCACATAAAATGAATAAGTTTAATTGTTGCAAAATTTTATTTTCCTTGTATGTTAAGTATTAGAGCATCTTACATAATGAGCTCTCTTCATATTTACTGCAGCCAAAAGCAAGGTTTATAGTCCATCATTTCAACCTATTTCCGTATTTTCATTTGTGGGGTTGGCCATCATTCTAATGGTAAGTAATTAATGAGATATGAAAAGTGAAACTATTATGGAGCTTTAAATCACTTAAAGTCTATTCAGTATTATGACTTTGACAGAAGAAAATAAAATCCATGATGAAAAAAAGGAATTACAACCTCATCTAAACTAATTTTACTATGGTTCTTAAGTATCACTGGATCAACTCATTAGCCCTCCCTCATAGCCATTCATCTCAATACACAGGTGACTGACTCAGCTTTATAGTATTCTACATAACTCTTCAGATACAGCTGACAGAACTGTGAAGTGTGTTGGATTATTTCTCATGTGTCTAACGTGGTCCTGAATATTAATTGAGCTAGGTGATTGTATGTTTGCTGAAAATATTCCTCCTTATAATTTCAAGTTCCTATGGGATTTTTAAATTATTTTATTTATTTTTTTATTTTATTTTTTTTTAAATTGTATTTTATTGTCAGGTTAATGTATAGAGGGGTTACAGTTACATTCACCAGGTAGTGGATGTATTACTTCTCACACATTGATACCCCTTCTCATGTTTTTGTCCCCATTTCCCTTCCCCACCCCCTCCCAATCATCTTGTTTTTCCCCCTTCCCTTCCCTATTTCAAATAAACATATATATAATATATTAGGTAACAAAGTCAGATACAGTAACAATGTGAGATGAGCCATAAGAGGAAAAAAAGAAATAACTTCACATAGTATATTAAGAACAATAATCACAAAGATAAACATCTTGTTTCCATACCCTGGAGTTCATTTTGTTTAGACTCATCCTATATGGCCATAGCTTTTGAGCTATTGTGATCCTCTGCTAAGAGAATCCTAGTTGTATACCAATTATTACAAATAAGGGATACCATAGAGTCTATGTTTCTTTGGCTCTGGCTTACTTCACTTAATATGATTTTTTTGTTCAAGTCTTTCCATTTCCTTACAAATGGACCGATGTTATTCTGATGGCAGCATAGAATTCCATTGTGTATAAATACCACATCTTCTTGATCCATTCATCTACTGAGTGGCATCTGGGTTGGTTCCATATCTAAGCTCTGGTAAATGAAGCTGCAATGAATACACATCGTTGTGCTTGCAGCTTTAGTATGCCCTTGTTTCATTTTGGGTAAATATCAAGGACAGCACTTCTTTCTTGGCTTGATTCTTTTTTTAATTGAGGTACTGTATAGAGGGGTTACAGTCACATTCGTCAGACAGTAGATGCATTACTTCTCACACATTGATATCCCTTCTTATGTTTTTGTCCCCATTTCCCTCTCCACAGCCCTTTCCTATTTCAAATAAACAAATAAATGTATATACAATATAGCATGTAGTATCAGTTTTGAACAAAGCAAGTCAACTGAGAGCCAAGGAAGCCATGTTGAATGATAGCTCCTCTGTACAACTACTTACAGATAATAAAATGTAAGCTTTAAATATTACTTTTGTTTTTTTGTTTTTTTTATTTAATTAATTTTTTATTGTAATTAGTAAAAGGGTTACATGATATTTGCCAGATAGAAGGTGCATTAATTCACATACATTGATACCCTTTCACATGTCTTGGTACCCATTTCCCTCCCCCTCCCACACCCCCACCCATCTTGGTTTTCCCCCTTCCCTATCAAATTTCAAATATCCAAATACAAATAAATTCAATATATCAGATAACAAAGTGAGATACTATACCAATATGAGATAACCAAGGGACAGCAAAGGAGATGAGAGACAACATAGTATATTAAGGACAACAATCATTCATTATATGGCTTTTGTTTCAATATCCTGGAGGTCCTTTCAATTAGCTTCACATTATATGGCCTTATGTATCAAGGTTTTGCTCTATTGCAGATCTCTGCTAGTAGAGCCCAAGGTTTCTACTGATTATGACAAATGAGGGAAACCATTGAGCCTAAGTTCCTTTGAGTCTGGCTTACTTCACTTATGCTGGAGGGGATGTGGCCAGGAGGGATACTACTACACTGTTGGTGGGAGTGCAAACTCGTTCAACCACTATGGAAAGCAGTGTGGCAGTGCCTCAAAAGGCTAAACATAGAACTCCCCTATGACACAGCAATTCCACTACTTGACATTTACCCAACCATTCAGAAACAAGGACATACTAAACCCACTAGCACAACAATGTTCATTGCAGCACTATTCACCATAGCAAAGATATGGAACCAACCTAGATGTCCCTCAGTTGATGAGTGGATCAACAAGTTGTGGTATTTGTACACAATGGAATTCTATGCTGCTGTCAGAAAGAATGACATCGCCCCATTTGTTAGGAAATGGAAAGGTTTAAATTATTTTTAATGTCAATTTCAATTAACTGGACACATCCAGCTACTCTGGTAGAGGTATTGACTACCAGTGGTTTTTTTCTTTTCTTATTATTCATTTTTATTTTAATATATAGAGGGGTTACAGTTACATTCAGCAGGTATTAGGTGCATTACTTCTCACACATTGATGCCCCTTCTCATGTTTTTGTCCCCATTTCCCTCCCCTTACCCTCTCCCAATTATCTTGTTTTCCACCCTTCCCTTTCCTATTTGAAATAATCAAATATATATATATATATATATATATATATATAATATACCAGGTAACAAAGTCAGATACAGTAACAATATGAAATTAACCAAAGGGCAACAAATGAGAATAGAGATAACATAGTACATTAAGAACAACAATCACGGGATATAAAGTTCTCGTTTCCATATTTGGGAGATCCTTTCATTTAGCCTCATCTCACATGACCTTACTTATCTAGGTTTTGTGCTATTGCAATCCTCTGGTAGGAGAGTCTTAGATGTGTACTAATTATTACCAGTGAGGGAAACCATTGAGCCTATCTATGTTCCTTTGGGTCTGGCTTACTTCACTTAGTATGATTTTTTCCCCAAGTCTTTCCATTTCCTTTCAAATGGGGCAATGTCATCCTTTCTGATGGCAGCATAGAATTCCATTGTGTATAAATACCACATCTACTTGACCAGTGTTTTAAAAGGATCTGATCATGTATGTTATCTCAGCTTGCTTTGTAGAAAACAGTTCATGAAGCTGCTTGAAAAGTTGCTTCCCAACTTAGAGGGGTGAAACTCCTCTAGTCTGACAGAGACCCTTCTCCTGACACATGAAACTTTCATGCACATTGGTCTTTTTTAGTATGTGCATCAACATGTTTGTGTATATCTTCATGAAATTGACCCAGTTCAAGTCCTGGAAAAATGTTTATTACTTACCGATTTTTAGACTAAAAGTTCATCCGTTCTACATGAACTAAAATATACTTTGATAACTACCTTTGGACAGTTATAATGAGCCTGAGAAAAAGAGAGATAAATATAACAAGAGTTTAACAAATGTCTTACATTTTACTTTGCCAGTCTTTTGTGATCCCAGACTAGTCCTTTATCAAGCTGTACTTTTTATTCACATGTAAAGGGGAAGTCTCTGTGAGTTTGAAATGAAGTAAGTTATGTGTCAATGCTTTGAAATTGTGAAGTATTATGTAAGGAAAAAATTTGCAGTATTAAAACTACCCTCCAATATTTTAGTTTTATAGACTGGGAGAGTGAATGGGCTTTTGTAAAGCAAACTGAGTCAGAAATATATCCAATATTTCTTGTGTGAAACTTGTTTTATAATAACTCAGACTGCTATTAAGAAGAAAACAAAGTTCATCTCTATACCGCCTTTCCCCATCTTCATTTCCTGAAACTCATCCTGCCTCATAAAGCTATCAACCTTAGACTTTTAGAGGTTCCACATACAAAACTCTCATTTAAAAAAATAATAAACATTTCACCTTGCTTTCTGATATATTTTATATGTGCTTAATTGGTTATTTGAAATTGGAAAGGGAAGGGAGGAAATCAAGATAAGCGGGAGGGAGAGTGGGAGGGAAATGGGGACCATGTAATGAGAAAGGGTATCAATGTTTGTGAAGTTATATACCTTCTATCTGGTGAAGATAATGTAACCCTTCTATTAATCACAAAAAATTATAAAAAAAATAAAAAGTGCTGTTGGCTCAAACTCATAAGTCTAGCTACTCTGTCTGAGATACAGAGGATCATGGCAGGAAGCCAGTAGGGACAGAGAAGTTTGTGAGACTCCACCTCCAATACAGTCAGTAAATGTTGCTGCAAGCAAGGCTCACATGGTACAGCACCATCTTGAAAAGTATGAGTCCTTGAATTCAAGGCCGGATATCAAAAATCAATTAATCATAACAAAATAAAAATAGTAGAACCCTCTTCTCTCCCCTAGCTTTGCATAGAGGTTAACTCACATTGCTATTTTTCTCCACTTGATAGATTATAGATAGGATATATTTTGTGAAATATCTAAAGAGTAACTTAATTGGCTATAGATAACCTAACAGATGTTAAGTTGCACTTAATGAACATTTACAAAGTTAAATTAACTGCTTACCAAAATTAAATTGGTAGTAAATGTATAATGGTATTCTAATTCTTACATATAGTCTTAAAATTCATGTTTATTTGTTGCTTGGAAATAATTTTTTAAACATATCACACAAGATGTATTATACAGAATATCCTAATGAAAGATACTTTATTCAGGGAAATGGTTCCAAACCACTAGCAAGTCTTACCCAAATAGTCAATTCATCTTTGGTACTACAGTCATCATTTGCTATGTGTGATTGTTGCTGAGCAGGAATAGTATGAAATGAAGCTTACAGCCTCCTAGAAACCCATAGCTTCCTAAGAGCAAGACTGAGTAAAAATAGGGGAAGGCATTTCTCGTTCTGCCCATCTTTAACTTTATCTTCAGAATTGAAATAAAAATAAGGTGATTTCAATTCAAGTACAGCTTTTTATGGAGGTCCCTGGGGAGTAGCTGGCCTAGCTATTTTCACTTCTTTCTAGTGAATCTCAGACTGGATATGTGATGCACAGGGGAAGCATGATCCTCTATCTTTCTCTTTTGTGTTTGTTTCTTTTTAATCCCCTCAATGGGACATAGAAGCAGATAGCAGTGGGTGAAAAGGAAAGCTTTGTCTGTGTGCCTCAGAAACACCACTCTCCCCCAGACAAACATTAACAGCACAAGGCAGGGACAGGGAGAGTCACAGGCCCATAGATGAACAATCCTTTTGTGGACAATCAAGAGAAAATTTGTGTAAGTTTCCTAACTGAGACATATTCCAGATGGCAGGTGAACAAGTTGTTCCTGCTTGAAACACAGAGATACCTCCAAGGGGCAGTAACACTCCCTTCACCAGAGACAATGAATACTTACTTCAGTTACAATTGATTGGGAACTGGAAACCAAAACACGGGCAAGAGGTGTACATATGCGTGTCTGTGTCTGGATGGACACTTATATTTATTTAGCAGAGATACGGAATGATTTGCCATTGGAGCATAATGAAACAAACATGAAACCTATTGTACCTGTTACATATGTAGTAAAACGTGTAGTTGTTTAGAGGTCTCTGGAATCCCAGAACTCGATGCAGAAAACTCAGAGAGCACCCAACAGAGACAAACCATGGTATGAAATAAACTGAAAGAGATGATCCTTGTTGGAGCAGCCCTTATAGTGGAGCTGGTACTCATCATCTGTAAGGAAATTTGCCAACCAATGATCATACTTCAGAAGGGAGACAATTGGATAGATTTAACATGATCGGTCACTCCATTCATTTGCCCTTTCTTTCGTTTCCTCTCCTCTCCTCTCCTCTCCTCTCCTCTCCTCTCCTCTCCTCTCCTCTCCTCTCCTCTCCTCTCCTCTCCTCTCCTCTCCTTTCCTTTCCTTTTGTTGTAAAGATGATATATAGGGGGGATACAGTTACATAATGAATACATTTCTTTTCCAACACTGTCTCTTTTTCCTTCCTTTTCTTCCAGTTTTTTCTCTCCCCACAAAGGACATAGTTAGCAAGATGAATAGATAACCCACAAAATACAAGAATATTTCTAGTAGCAATATAGTGGACTAGCTATGCAATGTATTTAGTCTCACATGTAAAATATACTTAGAGCTCAAAAATGTAAATCCCCAGAAAACAAAACCTCAAATAAACAACCACCCAATTAATAAATGGGCTAAAGATTTAAAGAGGGACTTCTTAGAAGATGACGTAAAATGAACAATAGACCCACGTGGAAATGTTGAACATCTCTGGCCATAAATGAAATGAAAACAACATTGAAATTCTACCTTACCCACTCAGAATGGCCATTATTAAGAAAACTAACAATAATACATGCTGGTGGGGATGTGGCCAAAAGAGAATTCTATTACAATGTTAATGAAATATAAACTTGTTCAACCACTCTGGAAAGCAGTACGGAGGTTCTATACCTGCCCTTTTCATGTAGGTGATGATACTACTACATAAACTCAGAGCCTTGTACTCTTACTTGGTGTTTGAACTCATGGATAGCACTCTGTCATTCGAGCCACATTTCTATTTCCTGCTTTTGGATAGTTAATTAGGATGGGCTGGATGTGAACCATGCTCCAGAGATCTCAGCCTCCTGAGGAGATAGGATTGCAGCTTTGGGTTTAAACTGGGTTTGATTTAATCCATTAAAGTAACTGGAAGTTAGGATGAAACCAAAATCGCAAACATACATGAATAGTACAAATTGTCTCTTCAAATTCATACATTGAATACTAATCAACAGAAAGGAAGAAAAAATTATTGTCACATCAATGTAGAATGTCTAAACGTGGCAAAGCACAAATGTACTCATGATACAACTTCATATAAACATGTATGTATATAAATGTATATATAGTTTCAGAAGGATGGACATAATTATAGCATTTCTCATGGGGCTGTTAACTGAGATTATGGAAGTGAAACAGAGAGAAACAGAAATCTCACATTTTTGTTAGATGCTAGTTATAAGAAAGTAATTACTTCAGAAATTTTCATCCAGCTATAGAGGATGACTTGTTTACTACTTTGTTATGTATGCTAACCTTCACCTGAACAACTTCCAAAACAGCACAGCTGTCATGAATGTAATACACAGCAGAACAACGTGACAGGACAATTTCCTTGTAAACAATCTCACGTCGAAGATCCCAGCTGGCATCTCCATATCCCACCCTTCCTAGTTTTACATGTCTCGTACTTTGCACTTGTTTTTTCATTCACTTCCTTCTCCCAGCTTGGCAGATGTGCATTCCCCTTTCCCTGGTTAATGCATATTCATTTCCACAAGCCCTTTGTAGCATATCTCTGAATTTAGGAATTCCTGATCTGAACACTTTTGAGCATATCTAAAGGAATGCTTCCATCCTGAACTACTCAGCATTATTCTTGCCTTCTTATAATAGGAGCCAAAGTCTATAAATATTTGCAGAACTGAATTGCTATTGATACTAATTTTAACCTTAGTATCTTTGTGTCTGAAATCACTAGCTAGGTCATCTTCACAGTTGTCCAGAAGGCATTGATTTCTTCATTTACACTCAAGGATAAGACCATATTCAGCATTCTTTCAGAATATATCTGGTAAGGGCAAACGATGACTTTTAAAATACTTCAGGGCATAAAAAGGGTTATATATTCCTGGAGATACATTTATCCTCATGGCCAAATTGACCTTTGATATCTCTTTGCCTCTCTGTTTCTCTCTCCCTCTCCCTCTCTCTCCTTCCCTCTCTCTCCCTCCCCCTCTCTCTCCCTCCCCCCCCCCCTCTCTCTCTCTCCATGATAGTTGGTTTTGTCTCCCAGGTCTGGAAATTAGGAGGATTAGGAGCTATTAACAGGACTAGAGGTGAACTCAAGGACAGATTCATCATAGTATTACTTAATTTAGGGATGCTGTGTGGGGTTTTCAACTAAGTAGCAGGTCAGTCTGCACGGGTCAGCGCTCCTCACTCCATGTTCCCTTGTATCCAAATGAGTTCTATTCCTTGGTGAGGTGATTGCTATCATTTTGTGTTTTATTTCACTTGGAGCCATTCTCCTCTGCATTAGTCATTTCTATTTCTAGTTACCCAAAGTCATGTATACATGGTTATATAACCTTCCCACCTGGCACTGGCTTGGAGCTTTTCACTGCTCCCAAGAACTGTGAAGCTGCTCTAAACAAGTGCTAAGGAGAAGCTTCAAGACTGTGGAAGAGATGGGTGAGGTCGCTTAAGCCTGTGATCCTAGCTACTCAAGAGGCTGAGATCTGAGGATCAAGGTTCAAAGCCAGCCCTAGACACAAAAGGACCTGAGACTCATATCTCCAATTAACCTCTAGAAAACAGGCAGCGGGGCTTCACTCAAAGGTAGGGTGGTAGCCTTGCTCTTATACCGAGACCCAGAGGTAAGGCAGTAATCTTAATCTGAAGAGCTCAAGTACAGCACCCAGGC
The DNA here is from genome assembly GCF_031878675.1 of Megascapheus bottae. Taxonomy (NCBI): domain Eukaryota; kingdom Metazoa; phylum Chordata; class Mammalia; order Rodentia; family Geomyidae; genus Megascapheus; species Megascapheus bottae. The sequence continues at coordinate 53,299,531 of NC_143511.1, forward strand.
CAAGTTCAAGGCCCACAATCCACAAAAAATAAAAAGGATTGTGGAAGAGCAAGCTCTCATGTCTTCCCTCTTGGCTCTCAGAGTTTTCTTTTTCCCCCAACACCAAAATATAATGGTATAGTTTATGTGATTTTGCTTACTGCTAATGAATCTGTTACTTGTGGATTTAGAAAGATTTTCTTTAAATCATCAAAGATAAAGCAAAGTTGTCATTCCAATTCCCCCATAGCTCAAAGCTACACTCAGTAGATATGCTTTGCTGTGGTTAAGAGTTTTTATCAGCCATGTTGACTTTAGGAAAACACAAACTTAAAGCAAGAATTTTCTCTGTTATTCTCATGGATTTCTAGAGACTTACTCTTGCTCTTTAAGTATACCTAATGGAGAATTTGATGAAATGACATTTCTTTGAGATGAGCTTTAGCAATAGAGCAAAGTGCATTGTGATCTTGAGAAGGAGCTTTTAAACAAAACATAAAACTAAGAAGATGGGGAGAGAGAAGAGGAGGGAAACAATATTGTCAGGAAAACAAGATTGCATTATGGCAGCAGATAAATATTTTTCATTAAACATTAAAAACAACATCTGTTACTCTCTAACTGTGTGAAGATTTCACTTTATTAAGTTTAGGGTGGTTAATGACTTTACAAGTGATTTGCAATTTAAGCATGCCTCTGTCTAGTGGCTAATTCATGACAAAGTCTTCAGTGCTCTCAATTTTATTAAAAGACAATCTCTCGCTCTCCTTCTTTCAAAGGTGACAAAATGGTATATACATCATTTCCTTAATTGTGAAAGAAGAAACAACGGATATGTTAAAAGTACTTAGTCTCTGAGCTTTCTCAATGTTCTTTTTGCTATAGTTTCCCCTTTACACAAAGAAGAGGTTATTAGAGGCTAAAGCATGTCCGTTAAAAGAAAGAACTCTTTTGTGCTGTTACTGTTAAAATGTCTTCTCTTGGTGATCATGCCATTCTTCATGTAGAGCCCAAGATGGGACTTTGTTTAGTAAATGCAGACCACAGTAGTAAACTTCAGTCTCTAGGTAGACAGAGTTGATCATTTCATGGTATTGTGCACACAGAGTGAATGAAAACCAATTCTTTCTCTCCTGGTCTGTACTGACTCAGATTTCACCTTGAGTGTAGCCCACTGGAGCTACAATCTATCTCCAACATGATAGCAACGCTTCTCATTCTCCAAAGACTGGAGTTTGCTTCTCATTTCTTCAACCAATAGCTGAAGTAAATACAGGTCAATGATCCAAGTCACACCTCTCAGAACTACATTGTCACGTGGATGAACTCACCTTGGTAACTAAGGCCTTTCTTCACTGAAGAAATGCTTGACATCTCTGGCCATAAAAAAAAAATCTAAATCAAAACAACTCTGAGATTTTTACCTTACCCCAGTTACAATGACCATTATCAAGAAATCTAATAACAACAGATGCCAGTATGGATGTGGCCAGCAGGGATCACTACTACACTGTTGGTGGAAGGGTAAACTCATTCAACTACACCAGAAAGCACTATTGGGGTTTAAATTCAGGGCCTTATACAAGAGCTCACCCCTTACTTTTAAAATCATCTTTAAATATAGTCACATACATGTGCTTAGGGTCTTAGATGATAATCTTCCTATATCTGTTTTTTACATAACTGCCGGTAGGCCCCCCCAACACCACCATGCCTAGCTTGTTCTTTGAGAAATGGATTCTCCAATTTAAAAAAATATATATAGTCACTTTTTATTTTTAAATTGTGGTACTGGGATCTGAACTTAGGACCTCCTACTAATTAGGCAGGCATTCTACCACTAAGGCATAGACCCAGGGGCCAGATTCTCCAATTTTATTTTTATTTTTTATTTTTGCCAGTCCTGGGCTTGAGCTCAGGGCCTGAGCACTGTCCTTGGACTTTCTCAAGGCTAGGGCTCTACCACTTGAGCCTCAGCACCACTTCCGGCTTTTTTCTATGTATGTGGTACCGAGGAATCGAACCCGGGTCTTTATGCATGCCAGGCAAGCACTTTAACCACTAGGCTAAACTCCCATCCCTCTCCAAATTTTTTTTATCATGATTTACAAACTGAAATGCAGTCTTCAATAGATGAAATTACAGGCATAAGCCACCATATCTAGCACAGCATAGTATTATTTTTAAAGTTATGCTGTGTATGTACAAATAGACCTTAGTGTTTACATTTGTCCTAAATTTATAGGTAAATTTCTCTTTAATACAATTGTAAGATGATTATATGGAAGAATGATCAAAGTAGTAAACTTTTGTTGATAAAAGAAATGGTCTAAACCAATCCCGGTCATTTATTTAACACTTAAATATTTTATCTGATCCATTCATGAAGATTTATATTTTCTTACCTAATACAGATAGGTAGGTGTTTCCTCTGGCTCTTCTCCCCCACACCCTCCGGCTCTTTTTGAGATTTTTTTTAAATTTTTGCATTATCAGGTTTGGAGCAACTTGATTCTGATACTTACTGGTATCATTTCCTTAAAGTACTTAACAGTAGAATTTACCATACTCATTGCCCTAGCTATTATGGAGTCTAAGTACACTGAGGCCTGTGAAATCTTGAGGCCCTATTAGAATTTTCTCAACCATATTATTTGGATTAATTTTCAGCTCCCTTTGGCTTTGCTCATGGAGGAATATCATTACTATTAGTTAACATATAGCTTATTGGTCACCATGCCACTTTGCACTTCATGCACAATTCTCCCTAGTTCTTGAAGTGAACTACTTTCCTACCACAAGTAATCTTTTATGATTTCTAAACTCTTTGATTTTTTTACATATTGCACTTTTACTTCTGGGAGCTTGAATAACCTTTAATGATATCTTCTATGTTGCTACTTAGTGTCTTGAACATATGAAACACAATTTTAGTCAGTTCTCCCATTCATTTTCATTATCTGTGCCTGGTCTAAATTTGATTCAACTCATTATTTCTATACTTACATTTTGTGCTTTTCCTGTTTATTTGAAATCTTAGTCATTTGTGTTCGTATGCTAAGCATTATAAATTGTACTATGTTGTGCTTGGGAAAATTTGTATCTTTATAAATACTGTTTAGTGTTTGGTTTTACTGGGACATAGTGTATATTATCCATGAGCTGTCTAATCCCTTTAGATTTTGCTCCTGATATTTGTTTAGCAGGATCAAAGCAAAATTCACCCAAACCAGGACAGTAGAATAAATTGACTTCAAGAGTGTATATGTTAGGCACATATTAGACTTATCAATGGAGATATAGAATAGATAGTTTGATAAATAATTCTGGCTCGTAGCAAAATGCTACGGATGAAAATGTCAATTATTCCTTCTAGTTGTACTACCAAATAATTTAACACATATACAATTTTATCATTCAACTGAAGGAGTGTAATTGCTGGACCAGAAAGAGGACATGATCTTTCTTTATTTACTGTAATATGGTTCAGTATTTTCAAACTGTGATCTCTAAATCATTCGTATTAATATCACTAGAGAAATCATTAAACTACCATGTGGATTCTTGGTGTTAGACTAAATGAAGAATACATTTCGGGGGTGGAGTCAACCACCTGTTTGAACAATCTGACAAGTTCAGCTCTCAGAACCAGTGGTAGAAAATCAGTTCTGAAGTGTACTTTGATGACATTTTGTCAGCTTTCCTCATCATCAGGTTCTAGCAATGAGCATAAATGTGGCCTGATGAATACAAAGAGCACCATTCATGTGAGAACTACCTAAGAAAGGACACTGAGTCTAAATAATTCAGTCATAAAACCATATTTTATGACTAATATGGTCAGGGTTATTTATATGATGCTTATTACTTGAAAGAGTCATCGGAACACAACTGAGCACTACTTTCTAATCAGGAAATTCAGGGAAAACCCTTTACATCCGCTGATTTCATCTGTGGCCCATTGAAATAAAAGAAAAGCTATTTAAAAATGAAAATTTATAAATAGTTTACAATGTTGAAATTTTGTAAGCTTTGTGATAATTATCCAATTACTAAATATATTTTCATTGTGTGGAGACTAGAGACTAATTACAAATTCAATTTTTCAGATACTTTTACTGCTTTAACATTGTCTATAAGAGTTTAGAATAATACCTGATGTGTGGTATGTGTTCAATACACTTTAGCAAACATCATCTAGAATATTAGTTCACAAGGTTTTCCATTCCCTTAGTGTTTTTCAAAGTGTGTCACAGGAGCACTGTGATTCATAGCTAGTGCTCTAAATAAGCTCTTCCTTTTAGGTGCATTCATTTGCATATCATAAAATGCAGAGCATGATTAATTACATTGTTTATGGCTCTAGTAAAGTGCTATTTTCGGATAAATATGGTCTGCCTGTAAAGGTCTTATTAGCCACCATACTTTCTTCCTCTTAAAAAGTAAAAGGTAAGTTATTACCTGTCCAAGTTCCCCATAGACAGCCTGGGTCAGATGGTTATAAGGGGAATATAATGCTGAGATAAGGTCTAGAAGGGCAGACATGTTAAATTGGTCATAAAGTGCAGGGATATAAGTTCCGAATTGGAAGTACAATATGAAGCCAGAGGTCTGAAGGCAAATAAAGACAGGAAATGAATGGGAGGTGAAAAATAAAGTAGAGCTAAGCTGAACTGGTTCATGATTTGGTGACCTGACCTAGACCTCTTCCACCATCTTCCTAGAGCTCCATCTTGAGGACTGCTTGTCACTCCATACCTAACTGATGTGATCTAGGGCATCACTTTTCTACTCCTTAAACAGACACCTGCTGAATTCAGGTTATAATCCATCCCCAAAAAGAATTCCTAATTGCTGCTTAATGGAAATCCCTTTTCAAAACTAAAGGTGATAATGATGATGATGGATGATGATGACAGGAATAATAATGACAATAATAATAATGATAATAGAATACCATATTCCATTGAAGATAGCAATCCTGAAATGGACTAAGCTTTCCTGCCTCTGTTTTCCTATTCTGTCAGAGCTTCATTTTTCTCCATACATCTGTACTCAGACTCACAGAAGCATACATAATAGTTCTCTTTCCCTTGACTTCTTTCTTATTCAACTTAAAAAATGGTAAAAACACGTAAAAGTCTAATGTTGCTGGATGTAAATGGCTCACATTTATAAACTTAGATGATCAGGAGGCTGACACTAGCTAGCCTTGGCAAACGCACCAAAAAGATACTCTTTTTTTCCCCAATGAATCAGCAAAAAGTCAGAAGTGTAGATACGGCTCAAATATTAGACACCATCCTTGAATAAACAACACTAAGACCGAGCGGAAGGCCCTGAGTTCAAGACCCAGAATTGGCCCACACAAAAAAAAAAAACTAAAAGAAAAAGGTCAAATGCATGGTGTGGATAGTTCATACCTAAAATCTCATCTCTTCAAGAGACTGAGATCTGAGGATCATGGTTCAAAGTCACCCATAGCAGATAAATCTCTCTATGAAGAGAGATGACTGTCATCTATTTAGTAATAAAGGAAAGGCAAGTTCCTCAACTCTGAAAAAAAAAGTCCAGTGCAGCTTCTTTGCCAGCTCATTTATACAACACATGACTCCTTTCAGAATCTATCATGCCCTGATTTTAGAATAAAGTTATGAATTATCATGGACCCAGCATTTTCCAAAGGCTGCTTTGGAAAATCTAACACTTGAAGACTTGTCCAATAGTTCCATTTCTTTCTCCAGATTATATGTAATAGTGCTTCAGCTAGCCTCAGAAATCTCTTTGTCCAAGGGGACATAAGTTACACACTGAATGACCCAAAATGAAAGAGATGCATGCTGCATACTTTAAAATATCAAAAGGTAGGGCTGGGAGTTTGGCCTAGTGGTAGAGTGCTTGCCTAGCATGCATGAAGACCCGGGTTCGATTCCTTGATACCACATATATAGAAAAAGCCGGAAGTGGTGCTGAGGCTCACGTGGTAGAGATCTAGCCTTGAGAAAGTCCAAGGACAGGGCTCAGGCCCTGAGCTCAAGCCCAAGACTGGCAAAAATAAATAAATAAATAAAATAAAATATCAAAAGATAAAAAGATAAAACCATTGAACATTGAATGGCCTAACTATAACTGTTAGGTTTAAGAGCAAAATTTTCACTCTGTAGAATATTAATATAAGCTTTATAATTGCTAATGGGAAAAGCCAAAATATCTTTTACTATTTTTTTTCCATACATTTTATTGTAATTAATACAAGGGTTACATTATATTCACCAGATAGAAGGTGCATTGCTTCACAAACATTGATACCTTTCTCATGTCATGGTCCCCATTTCCCTCCCCTCCCCCCTGCTCAGCTTGATTTCTCCCCTTCCCAATCCGATTTAAAGTAACCAATTAAGCATATATAAAATATATCAGATAACAAGGTGAAATATTGTAACAATATGAGATAACCAAGGGACAGCAAAAGCGATGAGAGATAACATAGCACATTAAGGACAACAATCACTCATTATATGGCCTTTGTTTCTATATCCTGGAGATCCTTACATTTAGCGTCATTCTATATGGCCTTATGTATCTAGGTTTTGTTCTATTGTAAATTTCTGCTAGGAGATCCCAAGGTTTCTACTGATTATGACAAATGAGGGAAACCATTGAGCCTACAGTCCTTTGAGTCTGGCTTACTTCACTTAATATGATTTTTTCCAAGTCTTTCCATTTCCTTACAAATGGGGCAATATTGTTCTTTCTGACAGCAGCATCGAATTCCATTGTGTATAAATACCACATCTTTTTGATCCACTCATCAACTGAGGGGCATCTGGGTTGGTTCCATATTTTTGCTATGGTAAATAGTGCTGCAATTTACATCATTGTGCTAGTGCATTTACTATGCCCTTGTTTCTGGACGGTTGGGTAAATGCCAAGTAGTGGAATTGCTGGGTCATAGGGGAGCTCTATGTTTAGTCTTTTGAGGAACTGCCATACTGCTTTCCATAGTGGTTGAACAAGTTTACACTCCCACCAACAGTGTAATACTGAAACCTCCTGGCCACATCCCCACCAGTATCTGTTGTTAGATTTCTTGATCCTGGCCATTCTAACGGGAGTGAGGTAGATTCTTAGGGTTGTTTTGATTTGCATTTCTTTTATAGGCAGAGATGTCGAGTTTCTTTATGTGTCTATAGGCCATTTTTTTTTCTTCTTCAGAGAAGACTCTCTTAACGTCTTTCCCTATTTTGATCCCCTTTATCCTTGCTTCTTGCCTTGTTGCTCTGTCCAGGAATTCTAATACTATGTTAAAGAGGAGTGGACAGAGTGGGCATCCTTGTCTTGTTCCTGATTTTAGAGGGAATGGCTTTAGCTTTTCACCATTAAGTATAATGCTAGCTGTGGGCTTATCATACACAGCCTTTATTATACTGAAGAATGTTCCATGGATTCTTAGTTTCTCCCAAGCTTTTAGCATAAAGGGGTGTAGGATCTTGTCAAATGCCTTTTCTGCATCTATTGAGACAATCATGTGATTTTTGCCCTTGCTCCTATTGATTTGTTAAATTATATTAATTGATTTGAACCAGCTTTGCCTCCCTGTGATGAATCCTGTTTGATCATAATGTATATATTTTTGATGAGTTGTTGAAGACGGTTGGCCAGTATTTTGTTGAGAAGTTTTGCATAAATATTCATCAAAGAAATAGGTTTATACTTCTCTTTCTCTGATGAATCTCTGTCTGGTTTTGGGATGAGTGGCTTCGTAGAATGAGTTTGGCAAAGAGCCTTCGTTTTCAATTTCATTGAAGAGCTTGAAGAGTATTGGTGTGAGCTCTGCTTTGAAGACCTTATAGAATTCAGCTGTGAATCCATCTGGCCCTGGGCTTTTCTCAGATGGAAGGTCTCTTATTGCCATTTCTATTTCAGTTCTTAAAATAGGTCTGTTTAGTTGGATTAGGTCTTCTTGGTTCAATGTGGGTAAGTTAATATTGGCTAGAAATTCATGTATTTCTTCTAGATTCTCAAATTTGTTGGCCTAAAGGTTTGAAAAGTATTCTCTCATGATGCTCTGGATCATGGTAATTTCTGTCATGATACTACCATTCTCATCTGTAATTTTATTTGGGTGTGCTCCTTTCTATTTTTGGTAAGATTTGCTAAGGGTCTGTTAATTTTGTTAATTTTTTCAAAGAACCAACTCCTTGTTTTGTTGATTCTTTCTATAGTTTTTTTTTTTTACTCCAATTCATTTACTTCTGCTTTGATTTGAATAATTTGCTTCCTTCTAGTGGAATTAGGATTGGTTTGTTGCTCTTTTTCCAGGAGCTTAAGGTGACACATTAAATTGTCAGTGTGTGATTTTTCCAATTTGTTATTGTAGGCACTCAGAGCTACAAATTTTCCTCTGAGTATTGACTTTGCTGTGTCCCACAGGAGCTGGTATTTTGTGTGTTCCATTTTGTTATATTTCATAAACTCAAATTTCTGTTCTGATTTCCTTGATGACCCATTGGTGATTCAACAATGTGTTGTTCAATCTCCATGAGTTCCAGGGTTTTTGTTGGTGGAGATTGGTGTTCACTTCCAATTTGATGCCCTTGTGGTCTGAGTGAAGCAGGGAATAATTTTAGTGTTTCTGAATCTGCACAGGTTTGTTTTATGTCCTAAAATGTGGTCTGTTTTGGAAAATGTTCCATGTGCTGCTGAAAAAAAAATGTATATTGTGCTGTTACTGGGTGAAATAATCTGCAGATGTCTGTTATATCTAGTTAGTTTATACAGTTGTTCAATTCTGAGGTTTCTCTGTTGCATTTTTGCCTGGTTGATCTTTCCATAGGTGAGAGTGGTGTGTTAAAGTCACCAACAATCACTGTGTTTTGATCTATGTATGGTTTCAGTGAGAATAAAGTTTGCTTGATGAAGTTCGGTGCTCCTGGATTAGGTGTGTAGATATTTAGCAAGGTTATGTCCTCCTGGAGGAGAGATACCTTTCTTAATATATAATCACCTTCTTTGTTTTTTCTCACTATTTTAGTTTGAAGTCTATTTAATCTGATATTAGGGTGGCAACTCCAGCCTGTTTATGGGAGCGTTAGCTTGATAAACTTTATTCCAACCTCTCATTTCAAAAAGCGTTTGTTTTGGGGGGCAAGATATGTCTCTTGAAGACAGCAGAACGATGGATCTTGCTTTTTGATCCAACTAGATAATCTATGCCATTTAATTGGAGAGTTAAGTCCATTGATATTGAGAGTTGGGATTGAAAAATATTTACTAATTCCTGTTATTTTTAAAAGCTTTCATTAGTGCCTGTGGCTTGATAGCTCTTGTGCTACTTAGATGGTATGACTTTTAGGTGCTATTTCTTTGTCAGTATCACGTTTGTGTTGGTTTTCAATGTGTTGAACATCTTTGAGAATTTTCTGTAATGAGAGTTTGGTTGCTACATAATATTGCAAGTTTGCCTTGGAATGGAAGGTTTTTATTGTTCCCTCAGTTATAAATGAGAGCTTAGCTGGGTACCGTATTCTTGGTTGGTAGTTATTTGTCTTAAGGGAATGACATCTATCCTTCCAATCTCTTCTTGCTTGCAAGGTCTCTGCTGAGAAGTCTGGGGTTATTCTGATTGATTTTCCTTTGTAGGTGATTGTTTTCTTCTCCCTGGCTGCTTTTAGGACCCCTTCTTTGGTCTCTATTGATCCTGCAGGGATTATAATGTGTCAGTGGGATGTCCTTTTTGGTCAGGTCTGTTTGGGGTTCTAAAAGCTTCTTGTATCTGGATGGGCCTGCCCTTCTGGATATTTGGGAAGTTCTCTCAGATAATTCCTTGAAGTATATTTCCAATACCTCTTTCTCCAGACCCTCCTCAATACCAATTAGCCTTAAGTTATGCTTCCTAATTGTATTTTGGACCTCCTGAAGGGTTCTCTCATATTTTCTAGATTTGGTTTGACTCATTTTCTGTTCTTTATAACAACTAAATTATCTTCAACCCCAGAAATTTTCTCTTCTGCATTGTCCAACCAGGTATCAAAACTTTTTATTTTATTCTTCATCTCCCTACCTTCTAATTGCTCATTTTTGATGCCTTGAATCTCTTGTTTTAGATCATATATGGATTTCTTTAACTCCTTGATTTCCATTTGAGTGGTTAGCTCAACAGCTTTATTCTCATTCGACATTTGTTGGAGTTTGGTCAACTTTTTGTTTGTGGATTCTATGAATTCATCCATTTTTCTTTGAAAATCCTTTATTATGGCCACCTTTATGGCTTCCTCTCATTCACATATCTTCTTGTTTATGGTTTCATCTCATTTAGATATGACTTCCTCCTTCCAACCTAGACCTCTTTAGCTGGCCAGACAATAGATGTGCACAATTTTAGATTGGTATTATCACTCTCTCTCTTTTTGTGCACTTACAGACAAATCTAATACCACTACTGGTCACCATTTTATGACCAAAACAATAAACCTCTCAATCCAATCTCTATTGTATTTAAGTCTCTCTGGACCTAGAGTATAATTGAACACCTAGATACACTGTATTGCTCAACAACCCTCAACTGTAGATCCATGCATTATAAGATGTGAAGGATGAACAGAGGAGCAGAGATAAAAAAACAATATGAAAGAAAAGAGGGGAGGTAAAAGAATAGTAATATAGGAGTGTAAATTAATATAGTAATGAAGAAATGGGATAGCATAAGGATAACTGACCTAAGGTGATAGAAAGGTAAAATAGTTGAGTATAAAGTTTAGAAAGAATTAGATAAAAGTTATGAAAATAAGAAGAGTAATAAGAAGAATATATAGAGAAAAGAGGAAGGTATATATAGGAGAGTTCAATGATAAAAATTTTAAAAAATAAAAATAAAACATAACAAAAAAGAAAAAAAAGGAAAAAAGGTGGGGGGAGATCCCACACTATTGTGAGTTCTTAGACAAGAAATACTAGAGTTAAGAACCAACAGATTAAAAAGCAGGTGACTGTATCAATATAAATATCATTTGTATCCAGTCTGTACCCAGTGCTGTCAGTATGTTTCTAGGGATGACCACACTGACAGAAGGAAGGTGGGGAAAGAAAAAGAAAAAAAAAAAGGAAAGAATCATAACAATAAAAAAAATGTGTAGGTAAAATGGCAAAAAAATGAGAACACATAAAAATGCAAATGAAAAAGGGTAGAAAAAGCAAAAAACAATAGAAAGAGAAAAAATAGAAAAAAAGGGTATAGTTCATTTTGGGTTTTTTGGGGGGGTCGGCAGGATAGGAAACTTGTGTCTCCACTAAATTTGAGATTGAAACACTTCAAAAAATCTTTTTCTCTTGTGATTTGGCTTTGCACTTTTTCGGATCAGTTTGCTTTATTGGGCAGAAAAAAAAAAAGAAACTGGAAGAGTCACAAGCGGCTTTGTTTACCAGGTCTGTGGCCCAGCCCAGGGCGAGGAACTTCAGCTAGTGCTGGGACAGACTTCTGGCTAAGCTGCCTCTGAGAAATCCTTTGCCCTTTTGAATGATGTTGCTGCCAGCACCACTTCTCAGGCTCCACTTGGTTTGGCAGGGTCTTTGCCAGCAGTCAAGATGGCACTGCTCTTGGCTGGTGGGGAGGGGATTCCTTCCCAATGCGGTTGTACGAGCAGAAATGGAAACTTCTCCTGGGAGGTGCTCACAGATTGCTGGATTCTCCGGTTCCCTGGAGGTGGCAGGTCCGCGACATGGCCGGGTGAAGGCTCTGGGCTCGCACAGGCTCTGTGTGGCTCTGTCTGGATCTGGCGGGTCTGAGCTGCTGAGAAGAGCTGACTGCTCAGGTTCAGGAGAGAGGCTTTGTCTCCGAGGCTGCTCCACCCTGTCTTCTTGCGCCGGTTTTCTGCCTTTTTCCTCTCTGACTGAGATCTCTGTGGTGCTAAAGCTTACTTAGGATCAACCTTTGGGTATGAACTTTCCCCCGTGATGCCAGAACTGGTATCTTGGCAAGCGCTCAGAAAGACACTGAACTGCTGCCTCAATATCCTTTACTCTAATCTCCAGTCACTATGCATTCAGTAAATATTCATTGATTTATCTCAGTGTATAAAATAAATATGGTAGAAACTAGGGCAACATAATCCCACATCAAGAAAAAATGCATCAAAAAATCTTGGAAAAATTACAAATGGAGAAATAGTCATATTATAAACTTTAAGTCGACTGAATATTTTAAAGTTTTCACAAATCAATCAACTCATGTTGAACTGCAGCACCTTTATACAACTACTTGCAGATAATAAGTAAATAGCTCACATTAAATTTCTTAATGTAAAGATCAGGTTGTGGCCATTGATACTGAGATAAAGAAAGGAAAAATTAATCAAACTTGAAAACTTAGCCTGCAGAAAACTTGCTTTTGATTCTTAAATTTTATTTCATTTTTTCGGGCCTTCACAAGGTTAATATGTGCAAAGGGAGCTTCATTTGTGAAGACCATAACACTTCTTATACACCTACTATTAATGATTCTTAAATAAATTATACAAAGTTTATATTCATATCCTTCCCCTTTTCAATGATGAGAAATGCTTTTTTCTAAACTGTTTACTTCAATAAAGGGCAATGATAGAAAACCTCTTATAATACTATTTTTGGCCAAATTGTCATGAAATCCAGAGCTCATTCTGCATAATTTCAGATCACATGTATTTCTATACTTTTTTTATTATCATGGGTAGTGATTTTATTGATCATTTTTTATTTAAAATTGAGCATTGTGTATGGGCTTAACATCAGTTCCTAGAAATAGAAGAAAATGACTAATTTGGTAGAGACATGATTAATTTAGAATGCGGTATCAAGAGGATGGTAGCAAAATGTAAAACATAAACATGAAAGCAATTAGAGACAGTCTAAAGGACAGAATTTACTAATCCACACCTATGTGTCTAAGACCTGACACATAACAGTTAAATCATTGATATTAGAAATCAGTCATGCCTTTCAGAACAGCAAAAGGTAACAAATAAAAAAGTTTATGTCTAGAAAGGTAGAGTTAATGTTGTTTAAAACATGCAAGCAAATAGAAATTGGATCTCACCAATTAAGTAGAACCTTTCACTCTTTTATTAAAAGTAGTTATTGCCTATGAACACATATGACATTCCCATAGTCAGTGCATGTGTCCTGAAAGAGCACAAACACTTTCTATCTTTTAGATCCAATGTGTATCCAATGGGTTGTGACCTAGAAAAATTCCCTTTTGCTAGAGTAATCTTGGTTCTCCATTTCATGTTTGTCATGATATGATGATATGAATTCGTGAGTGACAAAACATCCAGTCCAGGGCAGTGTAGCATGTGTATATTGTTCCTCTTCTCCATTTTCAGAGCCTCCATTTCAGTAGAGATTAGTCATGTGATTTAATCTCTGCCAGTAAAAACGTACAATGGCAAGGTTTCTGAACAAGCTTGTCCCGCATAAAAGTTTCCCATAATTGTTTGGCTGTTTTCCCCTAACTTATCAAGGGATGGCAGATATTTTGAGATAAAAGGGATGTACCTGAACATGAAATGCTGGAAGAAGGTTGAAAGCCATGGGTGCAGTTAATGTCAATTAAAGGAGATGAACTTCCAGTTAGAAAGTAGATAAGTTCTGAAGAGCAATGTAAAGCATGTCCATGATGGTCAATAATAATGTATATTTGACATTTGTTAAAAATACAAAATAGATTTTAAGTTTCTCACACAAAGAAAACCTCTCTTCTGATGTGAGGAGATGGATACAGTAACTTGTTTATGTAAACTATTTCAATAATATATACATGTTTCAAAACGTAGAATGCATACCTTCAATATATATAATTTGTATTTGCCAATCATATATCAACCCAGCTGGAAAAATGACCCTGGGTATGAGAGTGGTGTTGAGCTGAAATAATTTAGAAATACTTGTGTTTGGCCTCCTTACTATGTAAGGAAAACAAAGAACAACATATTCAGGCTACTCTTTGTGGGCAATTATTCATATGACAACTTTAAGGCTTTCCTAATTAATATCATGACATAAATTTTCAAATCACTTCTTAATAAAGATGTCATGTATAGTACATACTGCCCTCCCTCTTGAATGGCCTGAGGCTACTATTCACTAATTTTTGCTGGAGCCAGGCAGTAGACCCTTCATAGCCATTTTCTAAATCAAAGTGAATTAGGTTTTCATAGTATCCATTTCTGTTTTCTTGCTACATAAATTCTCTTCCCCCTTCAATAATCTTGAGGTCAATGGATTTAGTTTTCTGGAGCATAATTTTGATGATAACTTTCCTGCTCATAAATGTTAAATGGCTCCCCAGGGTCTATGAAATCCAAATTCCTTACTCTGTTATTTGAATTCATTAAAAAAATCTAATGTTATACAGTCAGACCTCTGAGTATATGGGTGCTACATCTGTATCTACAGCCACAGGCTGGACAGTATCCTGAAGAGAAATTTGCATTCATCTGAACACACAGACTTCGTGGTGTGACATTTTCTCAGTATTTGCATTGAAGTAAGGAATCTAGAGTTCCTTCAAAGTATGCAAGACACATATAAATTGTATAAATGCAGCCCTACATTCCATAAGATATTTGAGTATGGAGAGATTGAGTGTCATTGGAAATTCCTAGAACTAACATCTCCTAGAAACCAAAGGATGACTTTTATTTCTTTTTTTGTACTAAAATTACTTTATTACAGTTGATTTTTTAAACATTTCCTTTGCTATGATACAAAGGATACTTACAAACAAAATATTACATAGTATGACTTCGTTTTCGCTCTTATGTTCTGACAACCTGGTAACAGCTTTAAATGCTCAATCTATACAATTAATACAGGTTATATATGAGCTATAAGGTATGCTGAACCAGAATAATACTGACAATATACTGTACAATAAGCCTTACAGTTAGTGCTGTGGACCATTTCTATCAAAAGGAACATGCACATCTGCACAGTCACCTTCACCAGCTGATGCTGACAGTGAGGAACAGGCTTCTTTCCCCAATGCAACCCTGATAAGCCTCCACTGTGGGTGTCTGTTTGGTCCAAAAATCGAGAGGACTGAATAGAGTTAAAAGTTAGTCATCAGTAAAGAGGTAGAACAGTATACTTTGCGCATGATAATCTTCTACCACAGAAATCAGTCCCAGTTTTAAAAGACCACAAGTCTTTGTCCACTATGAAACCCCTACAGGCTCAAGGGCTTTATATGAGAAGATGAAGGCTGCCAAAAAAGGAGGCAAGGAACCAAGCCAAAAATCTAGGTCTTGCAAAAATTATCATTTTTCTCTTCACCAAAGGGAACTAGAAATGTACAAATTCATTGATGAACCTCAATGATATCATATCAGTTAGCTGATAACCCTCATTTTATCTGGACCCCTGACTTGTGGGAATAACTGAAATAAGACTGTGGATAATATATACCACTTTTAAAACAAAACATCTTGCTTAAAATATTCCCTTTAGCCTAGTGGTAGAGTGCTTGCCTAGCATGCATACATAGAAAAAAGCCAGAAGTGGTGCTGAGGCTCAAGTGGTAGAGCTCTAGCCTTGAGAAAGTCCAAGGACAGTGCTCAGGCACTGAGCTCAAGCCCAAGATTTTCCAAAAAATCTTGGAAAAAAGATGACTTTTATTTATTTCCAATCTAATTTCACATTATTGTTAAATATCCAACCAAATAGGAATGTTAGTGATATTGTTTACACTCACACCAATTTGAGGGAGTTACTGTTATTTCCCTGACTGGAAAGTCCACCCAACTCCTTATTTCTGCTTCTCAGTCTACTAGTTTTCCATTACAGTCCCTTTATCTTTTCTTCTTTAATTCCCTATTTTCACTAACCAGTCTTCTCCAAGGAGTCAATCATTTCCTATTCATAACTATAAAATAGTCATTTATTCATATTTAATAATGTAATGAGGCTCGCTCTTGGGGGCTTATGTTTTCTCTTGGATTTTTTTCCCCTCATGGTTGGTGTTCTGACACTTGAACTATACTTCTAGTCAGCATTTTTCCAGTTGAATGTAATAGTTTCAAGTATTTTTCTGCCTCAGTTGAACTCACACTATGAACCTTATATCTCAGCTTCATGAGTTACTACAATTTTAGTCATGAGTCATCTGTAACCAGCAGATAATTATTTTTAGTCTTATACTCATTTTGCATATTGTTCCACTTTATAAGTTTCTATGTACAAGTCATTTCTATTCTGTGAAATACTTTGCAGTAATATTTGTGCTTTTATGAACCTTACTGAATACATACAGAAAATGTTAAGATATACATAGAAAAAATAAAAGCCCCAACAGATGTTGAGGCTGATGAATATTTAGAACCAGGAACTCTATTTAGTAACACTGTTGAATGGTGCTAGACTTAAACAGTAGTGTTTAATGGGAACCCCTCTTTCTGCTTTCCTTCACCATAATTCAGATTTTCTGTATTTGAAATATCTATAGATGTTATTATTCATTGTGTAGTTTTTTCCTGTCTGATTTCTTTTGCTCAGCATACACTATGAACTATATTCACATTTCTCAGGCATGAATAGTTAGGTCTTCTTCATGCACATAGCATTTTTTTGTGTGTAAATATAACATATGCCTTAAACAATACACGTATTTTATCCACATGCATAAATTTAAAGTTTATTGATGACCATTTGGTTTTCCCGTTTTGTTTCTAGGATAAGTAAGGTTGCTATAAGCATTCTTGTTCATGTGTGTTTGGGGCACATTAGATACACTTCTGCTGGGTATGTAGAATTTTTAAGCAACCATGTATGTGTTTCCAGGTTGTCAGATTTGCATAACGAGAAAAAGCTCCTCTTTCCTCTACCTAGAACACAGGATTTGGACATGAATTTGCTTCTAAAATTTCTGTTTTTGATCCATTTGGAGTTAATTCTAGTGCAGGGTGACAAAGAAGGATCCAACTTTAGTTTTCTGCAGGTGCTTAACCAGTTCTGCCAGTACAATTTGTTGAAGAGGCTTTCTTCCATTCTATTTTATTGGCTCCCTTGTCAAAGATTAGGTGGCCATAGGTCTGTGGTTTAATATTTGGGTCCTCAGTTCCATTCCATTGGTCTTCAGGCCCGTTCTTGTGCCAGTACCAAGATGTTTTGATAATTATAGCCCTGCAATAGAGTCTAAAGTTTGGAATTGAAATACCTCCAGCACTGTTCTTTCTGCTAAGAAGTGTTTTTGCTATACGGGGTCTTCTATTATTCCATATGAAATTTTGAATTGCCTCTTCTGTTTCTTTAAAGAATGCCATTGGGATATTGATGGGTATTGCGTTGAATTTGTAGATAACCCTTGGCAAGATTGTCATTTTCACAATGTTGATTCTTCCAATCCAGGCGCATGGGAGGTTTTTCCATTTCCTTAGTTCTGCTTTAATTTCCTTTTTTAGGGTTTTAAAGTTTTCATCAAAAAGGTCCTTTACATTCTTAGTTAAGCTAATTCCTAGGTACTTTATTTTCTTTGAGGCTATTGTGAAAGGAGTTGCTTTCCTGATTATTGCCTCATTCCTCTCACTGTTGGCGTAAAGGCAGGCAATTGATTTTTGAGGGTTAATTTTATAGCCTGCTACCCTTCCAAAGTTTTGAATCAGCTCAAGGAGCTTGGAAGTAGAGTCTATAGGATTCTTTAAATACAGAATCATGTCATCTGCAAAGAGGGATAGATTTACTTCCTCTTTCCCTACTTGGATCCCCTTTATGCTTGCTTCTTGCCTTATTGCACTGGCTAGGAATTCTAATGCTATGTTAAAGAGGAGTGGAGAGGGTGGGCATCCTTGTCTCGTTCCTGATTTTAGAGGGAATGGCTTTAGTTTTTCACTATTAATTATAATACTAGCTGTGGGTTTGTCATACACAGCCTTTATTATATTGAGGAATGTTCCATGGATTCCTAGTTTCTCCAGAGCTTTTAACATAAAGGGGTGTTGGATCTTGTCAAATGCCTTTTCTGCATCTATTAAGACAATCATGTGATTTTTGTCCTTGCTCCTGTTGATGTGTTGAATTATATTAATTGATTTGCGTATGTTGAACCAGCTTTGCCTCCCTGTGATGAATCCAGTTTGATCATAGTGTATAACTTTTTTGATGAGTTGTTGTAGACGGTTGGCCAGTGTTAAAGCTGACACACTGAAAACTTTACAAAAAGGAATAGGAGATACACTAGGCCTCCTTGGCACAGGTCGAAACTTTCTTAATAAGGACCAAGAATCACAACAAATCAGAGAAAGGCTGGATAAGTAGAACTGCATTAAACTGCGGAGCTTTTGTATGGCAAAGGACATAGCTAGTAAATTAATTAGGAAGCCTACAGAGTGGGAGAAGATCTTCACCAACCAAACAACGGACAAAGGCCTCATATCTAAAATGTATCAACAACTCAAAACATTGAATCACTCCAAAACTAATCTCCAAAGTAATAACCATCCCATTAAAAAAATGGGCCAAAGACTTAAAGAGAGTCTTCTCTGAAGAAGAAACAAAAATGGCCTATAGACACATGAAGAAATGCTCAACATCTCTGGTCATAAAAGAAATGCACATCAAAACAACTCTAAGATTCCACCTCACTCCAGTTAGAATGGCCAGGATCAAGAAAACGAATAATAACAGATGATGGAGGGGATGTGGCCAGGAGGGATCACTACTACACTGTTGCTGGGAGTGCCAACTCATTCAACCACTATGGAAAGCAGTATGGCAGTGCCTCAAAAGGCTAAACATAGAACTCCCCTATGACCCAGCAATTCCACTACTTGACATTTACCCAGCCATCCAGAATCTAGGGCATACTAAATCCACTAGCACAATGATGTTCATTGCAGCACTGTTTACCATAGCAAAGATATGGAACCAACCTAGATGTCCCTCAGTTGATGAGTGGATCAACAAGTTGTGGTATTTGTACACAATGGAATTCTATGCTGCTGTCAGAAAAAACGACATCGACCCATTTGTTAGGAAATGGAAAGACTTAGGAAAGATCATATTAAGTGAAGTAAGCCAGACTCAAAGGAACTTAGGCTCAATGGTTTCCCTCATTTGTCATAATCAGTAGAACTCTTGGGCTCTACTAGCAGAGATCTGCAACAGAGCAAAACCTTGATACATAAGGCCATATCGTATGAAGCTAATTGAAAGGACCTCTAGGATATTGAAACAAAAGCCATATAACGAATGATTGTTATCCTTAATGTACTATGTTATCTCTCATCTCCTTTGCTGTCCCTTGGTTATCTCATATTGTTATAGTATCTCACTTTGTTATCTGATATATATTGAATTTATTTGTATTTTGTTATTTGAAATTTGATAGGGAAGGGGGAAAACAAGGTGGGGGGATGTGGGAAGGGTTCTGGGTACCAAGACATGTGAAAGGATATCAATATATGTGAATTAATGCACCTTCTATCTGGCAAATATCATGTAACCTTTTTATTAATTACAATAAAAAATAAACATAAAATAAAAAAAGAATATATTAAATATAAAAAAATAAATAAAGAAATAAAATTTCTGTTTTGTTTGTTTTCTCTGCTTGTGTCAAACTATCAGTGATAACTAGAAAATTATAATAAGTTTGATAATCTGAGAGGGTAAATATTCCATTTTATTCTTTCAGATTGTCTTTGTGTTTCTGTCAACAAACTGACAGAAATTAAATTATTCTAGCTATATTGAACCTATTAGAAAGAGTTCATCTTGCTATCTAAGAAGACAGGATATCCATCTGTTTATTTAGATCTTTTAAGTTTTTAATTCTAGCTATTTTATATTTCGTATAGCGAGGTCTTGTAACACAAAGAATCATTTCTTCGTGTTTAAACATTTAAAGCAGACTTTCAACATTTCATACAGTTTTTTTAAGTATATTGGTTAAACCATTACTTTTGGGCCAGGCATGTGGCCTAGTGGTAGAGTGTTTTCGTAGTATGCATAAAGCCCTCAATTCTATTCTTAAATACTGCTTACACAGAAAAGCCAGAAGCGGTGCTGTAGCTCAAGTGGTAGAGCACTAGCCTTGAGAAAGCAAAAGGATAGTGTCCAGGCCAGAGTCTAAGTGCCAGGCCTGCCCAAAAAATTTAAAAGAAAAAAACGATCATTGTTTTGTGAGCAATAGTTTGTGAGACAGATTTTTGAGCTAGAAGTAAAGGTATGACTCGTTACCCATCATATAATAGCTACTATAAAACAAATGGTAAATAAGTACTTAATGAATAAATATAAAAATAAACAAGAATTATGGCATATAAATTCTCCTGGAACCCATGATAATATTCAAACTATGCTTTCAAATTGGGGGGGGGGGGATGACAGGGATAAGGGAATGTACTGGCTGAGGGAACTCAGATTTTGTGATTGTAACTTAATGAAACCTCTTAGGAAGGAAGGATTTGTTTTGGCTCATTGTACAGAGGTTCAGTCTCTGGTCTGCTGTCTCCATTACTCTTGAGTCTGTGATAAGACAGAAACATGTAGTAGAGAGAAGTCAGTCACCTTATTGTAGCCAGGAAGCAGAAGGGATAAGGGAGAAACAGGTTGGAGACAGATACCTCCTTCAAAGGCATGCTGCCAGAGACTTACTTCTTCCTGCCTAATACAGCCTCTTAAAAGCCACTTGATCATGAACTGGCCAATGATGACTCCATTAATGATGGCGGCACTTTTACGATACAAGCACCTCTTGATAATGCCTCCAATTGGGCACCATGCCTTCAATATATAAATCCTCATGGGGAGGGCACATTTTATATCCACACCATCATGGGATTCTCACAGGAAGAAACATAGAAAGAGAAACTGGAGGGGGAAAAAAAGCATGCAAAAAAGTCCTGTCAAGAAGGTGGCTCACGTCTGTAATCCTAACTATTCAGGAGGCTGAGATTTGAGGATCATGGTTCAGACTCAGCCTGGGCATTAAAAACTATGAGACTCTTATCTCCAATTAACCACTAGAAAACCAGAAGTGGCACTGTGACTTAAGTGGTAGAATGCTAGCCTTGAGCTGAAGTGCTCAGGGACCGCACATAGGCCCTGAGTTCAAGCCCCACCATCTACCAAAACAAAAACAAAAACAAAAACAGGTCACTCTTACAATTCATACTGCTTTTCCCAAACATTTGGTCATTGAGAATTCAACAATTCTGGTTAAAATAAGGTACAAAATGAAATAGCAGAAAAGTTCAAACATCTCTGCCAAATATTTTTTAATTTACAAAAAGAAGTATTTTAATTCATAAAAAAAGCATTCCTAATGTTGTAATTATTATACTAAATCAGAGTTCTTTAGTTTTAGAGCGACTGACATTTGCCTATTTTTAGGTATGAAATGATACGCCATATAAAATAAAGGCCTCATGTAGCAAGGTGTTCATTATTTATCATTGTGTTCTTGATATTAAATTTTAATGCATGCTAACAAAATGAGTTAAGAAATTGATATTTTCTCCACAGATAATGAGAAAACAGGCTTCCCCTGGAGAATATGGCCTAATATTCTAGTTTTGCTCTAGTTTAAATGTGGCAAATCTAATAGTTTAATATTTACATCTAAATGATGTCATACAAAGAATACCAAACTAATGTAGAGCTATTATGATTTTTTTAGTTGCCTATGTAGGACATGAGAAATATTCAACTTTAAACCTTAACATTAAACATCTATTATTTTAATTTATAATTGGGGCTGGAGAAATACTGACAATTGTGAAGAAGTGCCTATAGTCTTAGTCTTAAAGAAATTATAAGTGTAAAAAAGAAATTGCACCTGCCTGACTTGAGCAGGCAAAGTCAACTTCATTCAAATTATTGAAGATGGAGTCAAGAATAATGCAACAGGGGTGAAAAGAAGACTAAATTCAACTCCAGAGAAATAAAAAGCAGGATATCTCATTTGTCATAATCAGTAGAAACCTTGGGCTCTCCTAGCAGAGATTTACAATAGAACAAAACCTAGATACATAAGGCCATATAGTATAATGCTAAATGAAAGGACCTCCAGGGTATAGAAACAAAGGCCACGTAATGAGTGACTGTTGTCCTTAATGTACTATGTTGTCTCTCATCTCTTTTGCTGTCCCTTGGTATTCTCATATTGTTACAGTATTTTACTTTATTGTCTGATATATTGTATATTTGGTTATTTGAAATAGGATAAGGAAGGGAGGAAAAGAAGATGAGGGGCAGGGGTGGGGAAGGGAAAAGGGGACTAAGACATGAGAAAGGGTATCAATGTTTGTAAAGTAATGCACCTTCTATGTGGTAAATACAATGTAACCCTTCTATTAATTACAATAAAAATATATGGAAAAAAAGCAGAATAGTTCTTAGACCTGGGATAAACTAGTGGGAGAGAGTCATTGAGCTATAGGGAGATATCATCAATGCAATTAAGGTACCTGTGTTTGCTAACTGATGGTTACAGAAGGTAGACTTCTTTAGTCCCTGGGGAGCTGGGAGCCTCGGAGACAAGGGAGCTGCTTGTTGTGATTACAATTAGGAAGGATGGCTACCAGCTTCTTGAGAAAAATACTTCTGAGTTGTAAAACTGACTAAGAACCCGGGAAAAGACTTATATCTGAGAAAGGAAGAAAAAGAATAGCAAATAAGAGGTTGTTTCTTTTTTTTTTTAATGGTCTAAGAACAGAAAGCTCAGAAGCCTAAGAATCAGGAAGAAACTGTGTAAAGCTATTAGGCTGGGGGGAAATGTAAGGCCTTCTGGAAGTCTTGCATCTACTTTATGGAAGAAGAAATCCACCCAGAAAAGGTAAATGTCTTGATCCTAGACGTGTGCCTAGGAAGTGAAATTTGATATTCATGATCCTATTTTGTGAACCACTATAATAGACAGAAGAGGTAGAGGTGATTATGACATCATTTTGCCCTTCTGTGTCCTTTATCCAAATAACTGTATCATTTCTGTCCTAGAAGTACAGTATGCATTTCATTAACTATGTACATGTTCATAGCATCTTTAATTACACACGATGCCACCATTCAATGACATAAGCTATGAAGGACAATATAATTTTTTTATGCACAAGATATAGTTTCAAAGAAAATGGAGAGAGAGGCATTATCTTAATATTAGTATCATCAGAGTCATGTAGGAGGCACTTCTATATGGCCAATGGAAATAATAACCTCCCCTGGTGATAAATAATAATGTGAAAGAACTAAAAAATTTGTATCTGTTCTCCTTTAGTTTACAAACAAACTTCTGAGATTGCTATTTTCTCCATTTTACGCATGAGAAAACTTAATTTTGGAGAAATTAAGTAAATTGCACAAGAAGCATTAGTAATATTCATATTCATTACAATTAGGATCTGGAATTCAATTCCACATTAGCTGCTTTAGTGTTTGTATTTAAGGGTTGCTGTTGTGATTCTAGGCAATGTGTAAATGCTTCCTTCTCATCTTTCCTCCTTTCTTCCCTTCCTCACACTCTCTCTCGCTTCCTCCTTCTTTCCTTCCTTTCCTTCATGTGTCTTAATTTGCCTTCCATTTATCCTTAATTATCTTTCTTTCTTTCTGCATCTCAAAAACTTGAATAAATTAAAATTTGGGGAGATGTCATATAGTTAAGTACTTTTTAATTTGAATAACTTTAATAACTGTAATATAGGAATCTTTCAAAATAAAAAGCCATCTCTTGAATATTAATAGAAATTAAAAAGAAGTAGCTTCTGTCTGTATCCTTAGCCTATCAGAAGGCTGAGAAGTGTGGATTGTAGTTCAAAGCTAGACTGGGCAGGAAAGTATTTTCAAGTGAGCACCAGAAAAGAAAAAAAAGCCAACCAAGAGTAGAACTGTGGACCAAGTGGTAAAGTACTTTCCTTGAGCAAAAGAAAGCTTATGGACAGTGCCCAGATCCTGCATTGAAGCCATAAAACACACACACACACACACACACACACACACACACACAGTAAAATGACATTATTTGGGAAATTTTAAAGTTTTTTTGTCACAAATATAAACTTATATTAGACTATAATTAAATATAATCACATTTATTGTGGAGTTCACTGATTTATGGCAGATAATATTGATGACTAAACGCATTCTTCAAATTGTGCATTTATACATTCAATAAAAAGCTGAGAGTCCCTGTTTCAAGCTTTTTAAATTCTGATTTTTTAATTTTAACTGTTTAATATTTTAAATTCTGATTTAAGTTTAAATTTAATTCTTTAATTGTTTAATTTCTTTTTTATCATAATGTATAGAGGGGTTACATTTATATTTGCCAGATAGTAGGTGCATTAATTCTCACACATTGATACCCCTTCTCATATATAATTCTTTAAAGTCCAAATATCTAATCTCATTTACTTGGGAAGAAGAGATAATGTGAAACACTAAAAAGCCAGTTATGGTGGTACATATTCATAATTCCAACTGTGAAACAGGCATATACAGGAGGGTCACAGTAAATGAAAAGACATTGATAAAATGAAAAGACCTTGTTTTACGACACACAAACACTAAAATGAAAACAAGATTGGGGGATATGACATCAGTGGTAAAGCACCTGCCTAGCAAGTAAGTATGAGTTCAAGCCCAAATATGGAGAGAAAAAGAACAGTAAGAGAAAAGAAAAGAAAAAGAAATGAAGATCCAGAGACACAGGGGAAAAGGTCCACTTGTATAAAGAATGGAAGGCTGCCATTGAAATGCGATTAGGTGGAGGAAAAAAAAAGAAATGATTGAATGCTCTAAGTGAAGAGAGGAAACTCAGCAGGCTTTCGTGTTTAGATGCTTCTTGTTTTCTCTGCCTTCTCTTCAGTTCCCTGAGTAAGAGATGGACTCTGCAATGAGGTCTTGTGACCTATCATCAAACACTGTGAGACAGAGAATTCTTTATACCCAACACTACAGAGGGCACAGGAATAAAATTAGAAGATTATTTCTAGTTTTTATTGCTACTTTGGAGTAGAGGGGTTCTGAATTTTAAAAAATTGCTTTGGTAGCAAGAATGATGAGTAGGAATAAGCTGGCAGGAACAAGTCCAGTTGATTTTTCATGCCCTTCCAATATCTTGCAGATTGAAGTGTTCAGCATGGCAAAGCATCCTGCCTTGGGTACCCTTTTCTGAGACTCAGCATTGGAGACAGGGCAAAGAAAACAGTGTATAAGCCTTCCTGGAATAACACTAGGGAGAATTTAGATTCATTCATATCTTTGAGGAAATAGCTCTGAGTTGAAAATAATGTGCGGAAAACAATGGCTGTTTTGGTTACAATATTGGAAACTCCCTGCTATTAAAACCAAGCCAAATTCATGGGTGTCAGGCTGGGAGTGTGGGTTGGTATTATCACAACATGCCATATGGTTTTCTCTGTACACTAAGAATGGCAGAAACAGGTGGATAAAAAGAGAGAGCAGGCATTAGAGAGAGAAGTGTGCAACAGAAACAGTAACAAAGGTTTCCAGCTTAAAACAGCTTGATTTTCTAAAAAATTTCAAACCCAGAAAATAGCTCCAGGCATGTTTGCCTTGATGAACTGGAAAAGTTCCACACATTAAGGCCAGCAACCCTGACATAAGGCCATATTGAGAGTGAATACATCTTTTAGATGAAGGGCTAATCTTGTACAAACACATTGCAGGGTGTTTTCAGGTCCTCTAATGACCTCAGTCTCTCTCTCTTGCACCATATTGTTAATGGAGAGGATATTTGTGTTAAACATGGTGCAGATTGAACTGCTGGATTATTTTCCTTGCATCTTAAAAATAAAATCATTCTGCCCTGTGGCTAGAACATTCCTGAGAAATGCAAAATATAAGTGAATTCTCCTTTGCTTCATTAGCTGGGGTTGAGAAAATTCAGACTGCTTAATTTGCTCCCTTAAATCCTGCCTATAATTTTTCTTTCTAGGACATATGAAGATATCAATGGCTTCAGAATAGGAATGAGTTTATTATAAACAAATGCCAAATGGATTGAATCAGTTAAGTATCTATTTAATCCAAATGTACATGGGCATTCTCTCTTCTCAGGCATTAATGGAAACTAGAGATAAAATGAGGGGGAAAATCACAAAGTCTGCCCTTGAAGGGTCTCACTTCCAGTGTAACTGTCTGTACTGCATACACGCAACCTGTTGCTTCCAGGAGGAAAGCTGACTGGCACCTTGATTCTTGGAGAACCCCATGAACTTTCCTGGCTTCGTATCAATCAATGATACCTGAATTTCCACCTCATGTGATATTTTTCAAACTCTACATTTTCCATTTACTCAGTCACTTACTTTGTGCTTATTATCATAAAGCTTGGTATTCTAACAGTGCTAATTTCTCAATGCATTTCTGCTTCTGTTTATCACTGGCTATTTGAATAGCAACTGACAACAACATAGTGACAAAAAACGTGTGTATCTGTTTTCAGCTCACAGAAATCCATGTCACATTCCCCAAATACACCAATGAGTAGGAGAAATGCACAAAGCTCAGTCCAGAAACCATAAGAAAGAGGTCCATCATCCAGTACTCTAAAAAATCTAACTCCAGTCTAATGGGATACATTAAGTATGTGTCAAGGCTGCATAATTTATGGATGAGAAAAAGTTAAAGAAAATAGAGATTGGGATAGAACGACCTGAGATAATAAATAGAGGTGAGTTGGTCTAATGCCAATTTGAAATTAATGTTGCAAATACCAAATGTTCACACATCAAATGTTTTTTATATACAATTTTCCTCACTCCACTAGACATGAGTTTGTCCTTAAAACCATAAAACCAGACTCTACAAATTAATTCTTGCAAGAGTACAGATGGGTGGGATTGTAGTGCCAAAGCATTCAGTGTTAAGTCCAGAATAACTGTTGCTTCTCTCGCATTGCTGTTGGCAGAATCAAAGAGAAAGAGGAAGATATTTGTGAGCTGTTTCACAAAGCTGAAAGCACTTTACCTGAGAGAAGTGTGGCTATTGTTATTATTAATGTGTCTGTTTTAATACAATCTAGACATCAAAAGAGCATGGCTGCTATGTCTCAAGGTCATTGTGCCACAGGAAAGCACATTGACTTTGCTCAAGACATCATTCAGAAATGTTCGTGGTAAGTAACTCTGACCTTTTATCATCTCCAAGGCTCTTTCCCTGCTGAGCTGAAATAGGGCAGCATGCTTCCTTGCTGTGCTACTGGGTAAAACTACTTATGGGTTATAAATTGAGACCTATTTATGATGAGGAAAATAGGAGGGTGATATAGAGTTCCTATCAACTTGTCACAATATAAGGATACTGGAAGGCAAAGTGTCATTCTCATGCTATTTGCCTTTCAAGAAATGTCAGAAGGAAAACTTCTAGGTTGTCATATATAACCTATAATTTTAGAGCACAGCCCCCACCCCCAACTTGGCAGTAGTAAAGGTTTTCATATAGCTACCCCAAGGATGTTGCCTCCAGCAGAAGATCTAGGATAAAACCAGAGGCAAAGAGGGAACAATAAAACACAAAAAGTATACTAGAGAATATTTGTGGCTAGAAAAATTTTGTGGACAACCCACGAATATTTCCACTATGCAGAAATTCTTCCACCAGAAGCTACTCATTCCCATGTGCAGACATGAGCTCTAATACACAAACTTAGATGCTGTTTCTCTAGCACTGGAATCTGTAGAAAAGGTGGAGGAAAAATGTTTTCAGAAACTGATTTTAGAAATTACCAGTAGGAAAGAAGGAATGAGAGAAAGCTGCAATAAAGTATGCTTTAATAAAAAAAAAGTATGCTAGTGGGCTAGTTACTAATGTGACAAGCAACTGGGGCTTCATTAGTTTGGTAGGGATTCCTGTGGGCAAAGATGTGAAACACACTCGTGTAACCTCACATGTGGGGTAAAGAAACCAGAACATTTTCCTACCAATGAATTTGCTGCTTGAAGGTTCCACTCAAGGACATTAAAAGCAGACCCATCTCCATTCTGCTTTTAAATGGCACATTGTTCTACATATCACTTTGACTATTGGAAACACTCTTGAGAAAGTGCTCAAGTGTTTTCAAAAGGAAACAGGCATTGTTTATGGATGCATGGGCAAAGTATTCATAGAATCTGCTATACACTGCATTGTGCTGACTCAATGATTTTTACTTGTAGTTTTTCCTACTTACAGTCAATCATTATTACTTACTTATACCAAATATCTGCTATTAAAAAAGCTCAGGCTCTTGAAGAGTTTGGAAGGCTCTTCCTCCATTTCTCATCTTCCATCAAAGCATCTAGATTAACTCCATCCAACAGAAATATATGGTGAGCCCCAAATTCAAGTCGAATTAAGCAATAGTACTTTTTTGAGTAACTGTCCTTTGTTTTAAGTTAATATAATTTGGATGAATTTGATTTCTATAATTTAGTTAACCCCAAATACCTAAAGGATGTTTCAACATGTGATTGACATGGAAATATTGCAAAGTAAGGGAGAAAAATATGTCCAGCCATGGCTCACGTCTCTATACTCTTACATGGTCTATCATACTGTATTGAGGTAGGTGCATAAGACTGAGAAGATAAAATATAAGTGACTGGTAATGCATTCTGAGATCAGATAACAAAATGTTTTTTTTGCTGTCTCCCACATTGTTCATTCTAAAGAAAGCAGGCCACATTGAGAAAACCACCACCAAAGAACAGCATGGGTAATGAAGAACTGATTCCTTCTAAAAGCCTCATGAGAGATTGTAGAAGCAGATCTATCAATCTTGAACAAGTCATTCAGACTTCCTCTCCACCGGGCAGTGTTACAGAAACTTGAGAGGCCCACCCAGTTAAGAGACTTCCAGACTCCTAGCCCTCAGGAATGTGTTTGATAATCACTCACCATTATTTTAAGCACCAAAATAATGTTATATAGAAGCAAATGACAGATACAACAACCTAGAAATTGATTTCAGTGGTAGATAAATGAGGAGATTATATTCTTCAAATTTAAAAAAGGAAATTTGAGCCTGAGTGTGGAAGATGAAACCAGTGAGGGGCAAAGAATTCAGGCAAAACAAAATACTCAACAGAGTATTAAGAAACATGAAAAACTTGTTTTCTTTACTGCCTATCCTATTAGACAGGGTCAAAAGTGGCTTATTAAGGAGAAATAGATGTAGAAGTGCTCCAAAGTTACGCAGATCATCAAGCAGATTTTGGGGAAAAATTCCTTATACAATTCAGGTCAAATTCTGAGAATATATATCCTAGGAAACTGAAAATACTGCTATGCTCCAGCTGGAAATTTTACCTGCACTGCAAAGATTTGGGCCCTGTGGTTTATAGTCCAGAGATGGTAACCACTCTTTAAGGAGCATTAACTACATTTCTAAAACAGCCATGCCACTGGGTGTAGCATACAAAATACTTTATGAAAGCATCATTAATCTTATTAAATAACATGTCTTTGCTACCCATTGATTAGACGTACAAATCATTCATCCCCATAAGGAATTGCAGAGATTTCTCTGTGCTGCCTGTGGTTGTCAAGGCAACAAACGTCTTACAATCCCAAGCAACCAGACCTCTGCTGGATACTTTGGAACCACCACAAGTATTACCCAGCCACTCGCCTCCCACTTCACAGAAGAGTTTCCAGAGGTATCTCAGGAGAGCTTATCAAGATATTAAATTTACCTACAAACGATCAGAGTGCCAATTCCCTGTAGCAAGTTATGGGAAATAAATAGAATAGTCTTTTGTGTTACAGCAGTCTTGGATGCTAAGTTCTTTAGCACATGGAAGCCTCTCTGCCTTTGGTGCTTATGAAAGCTCTCATTAGAGCAATTCAAAATGAATGATGGGACTTTGGAAGTGTAAATTGTACTTGGTCCTTTTTATTGACCACAGTAATGATTGTACACAACACTTTTAATCACTTGCAATGAGGACAGAAGGGTTCAGCACTATTCCCATGCTTCAAACATTAACCTATGCACCATGGGTACCATTTTATGCTCTTTGTGAAGATGAGAAAGTAGAGAATCCATGTGTGTTTGGATTATTAACAGCACTTATAAATGAGAGCATCTAGACATGAACTACAGAGTGACTTGAACAGATAATACTACAACTACTACTATGAGCTAAGTGCCAGTGGCATATGCCTGTGATCTTAGGAAGCTGAGATCTGAAGATCATAGTGTCCAAAAGGAAAACACAAGGCCTTGAGTTCAAGCCTTAGTACAGCACACACACACACACACACACACACACACACACACACACACACAAAGAGATATTCAGATTCAAACAGGCCACTAGAATACAATGGTTACAGAAGGCTTAAAATATAAATATCAAATCTTTCAGCATGATACTCAATATATCATGGTATTTTCTTAGAGCAATCTATTAGTAAGGTGTAAAGTAGGCTCAAGTTTCCCTTCTGAATAATCAAGTCATCCAGATTACTACTATAATACATGACTAATGCCATTCCCCTACAACCTCCATTTGTCAAGGCTGTGAATGAGTGCTTTGGCTCTAATTTTCTATATGATCTTTCCTGTATTACACTTTGGATTACACAAACTTTACCTTTTTATATTAAATGCAAATGTGCATATAGCTCTCTCTTCACTGGGTAAGACCGAAAATAATGCACCTGTCCCAAAAAATGCTTTGTAAATTAGCATGAGTCTGAAAAGAAGAAAAATAGCTAAGCTCTCAAAAATTTACCATGTAGGGTAAACAAAAAGGATACTGCAGTTCCACATAGAGGTCAATGCATTGATCAGTGTAGCTTCAAACTGAAAGACCTCTTTTTATAAGATTTATAAATGTCATGAAATTATCAAAACATTGTTGATTTTATTTTGGTTTCCATTCATTAGGCAAAAATTTCTAATTAAAAATCTTTAACCAAATGGCCTTAATTAAATAATTTCCACATGTAACACTGGCAGATATACATATTTAATGTTATGGAATGGTATGGAAGAACTTTATAAATAATGTATACAACCTTTATATTTATAAATGTTATATCAAAGACCCTGGAAAAGAAAAAAAAGGAACTGATGGGTAAGTGGATAGGAAAAATATTTCCTTTCTTGACCTCTCTACTTTAATGGTCCATCTATCACTAAGGTAAAATGCTGACCTTCTGTCTTCTTGCCACGTGGGAAACAACAAAAACAGCCAAAACCCTGTTGGTTTACATTAATGACTTTTGGCTGTGGATATCTGTGAGAAAGGAAACAAAAACATTGATTTCTTCATTAAAAAAAATAATCTGAGTGTCAGTGGCTCCAGACTCTAGGCCTTGCTACTCAAAAGACTGAAATCTAAGAATTGTGATTTGAAGCCAGTCTGGGCAAAGTCTGTAAGACTCCTAGCTCCAATTATAGCTACCAAAAAGCATTAAGCAGAGTTGTGGCTCAAGTAGTAGAGTGCTAGCTTTGAGCACAATAGCTCAAGGAAGCACACAGGCCCTGAGTTCAAAACTTAAGAGGGGGCCGGGAGTTTGGCCTAGTGGTTAAAGTGCTTGCCTAGCATGCATGAAGACCCGGGTTCGATTCCTCGGTACCACATACATAGAAAAAAGCCAGAAGTGGTGCTGAGGCTCAAGTGGTAGAGCTCTAGCCTTGAGAAAGTCCAAGGACAGTGCTCAGGCCCTGAGCTCAAGCCCAGGACTGACAAAAAAAAAAAAACTTAAGAGGAAGGGAGGGAGGGAGGAAATTGTTTTGTCTCTTACTTCCTCTGCTTTCACTACTTTTTCATTTTTTTATTCAACATACCTTTGTTGTATTGTTACTGCTTGCTAGGATTTGTCCTTCAACAGTTTATATAAAAGTTCTTAGCTCTTCTGGAGTTCATAGTATGATTGGAGAGGCATATGCTAAACACATTATTGGCAATGAATAATTTATAATATAATGAAGTGATATGAAAAAAATGAGAAAACAAAATTTAAAAACTTAAGGGTGTGAAGACCTGAGAATCAAATGAAGGAACTGAGGAAACTGATTAAAAATCTCAGTTACCACTAAGTTGAATTTCATATTAGGGACTTTGAACACACCTTTCCCACTGTAATGTATCTACTCAGCCAAATCTTTTACATTCTTCAGCTCTCAGTTTATCAATTCTTCCTTGTTTGTTTTTTTCCCTAGATTTTTATGAAAAACTGCCATTTGAATTTTGTTCAAGTCCACACTGAGTATGGAAATCACTTTGGGTTGTATGTATACTACAACAGCATTAATTATCTGAATCCTTGAGCACAAGATATTTTTCATTTTTTTTTATTTTTGCCAGTCCTGGGCTTGAGCTCAGGGCCTGAGCACTGTCCTTGGACTTTCTCAAGGCTAGAGCTTTCCCACTTGAGCCTCAGCACCACTTCTGGCTTTTTTCTATGTATGTGGTACCAAGGAATCTAACTCTGGTCTTTGTGCATGCTAGGCAAGCACTCTACCACTAGGCCAAACTCCCAGCCCAAATTATTTTATGAAATACTTAAATCATTATATATACATTTGTTTATATACATAAATTTACATCTAACTTAAAGACTATGAAGCACTCATTAGAAATCTGTCTTTATCACAGAGGTAGATGACATAAATGACTTTTCCTTTAATTTTTGAGTGATTGTTAAGAAGCCTTTGTACTATTTGTAAACTTTCAAGTATTTGAATTTTCATGGTTTTCCCTCTCATGTTCTCTTATAGAATTATCTTAATGAAATAATTATGTAATTATAAGTTGTTTACAAATATACAGATAACATCATGTCTACATTTAATGACCCACACTTTGAGATGGTGAGATGGCATAATAAATTTCTATATGTCATGTCCATTATTATAAAGACTTTACTCAGATAGCCTATGGTATTCTGCCAGGGGCTTAAGATGCATTTTCTAAAACTTAGATGATAGACTGAGAGATAATAGATATAGATCTATGTGCACACACACATACATTTTAAATGCAAATGTATGACATATCTAATATCCCTCATGACTAATTATAACATCACTATGTATTTCTCTGCTATGAAGAAGACTAAATCAAAAGCCCCAGAATATTTTTAAGAACATCCTCCTTCAGTGATAGCTAAGATCCATCTCAAGGTTCCCAGGGTATAGTTCGTTCACTTATTTATTTATTACAATGAGGACTTGCATTGTTGCCAAAGAAGACTCAGTAGGATTCTGGGTTGTTGAGATAATCATATTCTTTAAAACTCCACTCATATACCATCTAATTTCAGAATTCTACCCTTTCCTGATAAATCGAAAGCTATGAATTTAACTTGCATTATAATTCGCACATGTGTCATGTGTGACTTTGGATTTAGCTTTCACAAGGCCCCACCCTCCAAAGCAGATGAAATAGAAGATATGTAAAGACAGTCAAGGAAGTTTTCTGCTTTTTTGTGCTGTGCCATAATGTGTCGTAGTGTGAAATATTTGTGTAAGCTTTGCAGTCTAGTCACAAGATGAAATTCTACCCCATAATTCTACCATGTTGGAAAAAATAGAAAACAGATGATAAAAAGGTATTCCCCCTCATTTCTTTTCATAATCACTCTATTCTGGCAGCTACAGGACATAATTTCATACATGCTTCTAGATCTGTCCATTATTGACTAATAGAATATCATCTTTTTCCTGACAATACAACAATGGAAATTTTGATCAACTTGCTACCTTCAAAACTTTGAATAAATCCCAAATTCTCATTGTTAATATTTTATCCATGTAACTACTCCAAATGTAAATATATGTTAAGAGCTCAAAAATATATTATATGGATCTTTATTATGAAGGCTTTGCTTTTATTTTTGTATTTACCCAGAGAAAATTAGTCTTACACAAATGTTAGAAGTAAGAGCAGACATCAACATCATTATCAATAACTGTAACCTGTTCCTTGTGTCAATACAGCACACACTTTGGCCTACTACTTAGGCAATATATGTGAAGTCACTTTTATTTCATCACTTTATCTTGTTTTCTCTATCTATATCTAGACAATATATGTAAATTCACTTTTATTGCATTCCCTTATCTTGTTCTCAATATCATTTATATCTAGTATGTGAAAAGAAAAGGCCTTTGAATCTTCTTTCCTGAAATACTTGCATTCTCCAAATCAAGAAATCTGCAAGTATAGATTCAAAAGTCGTAGCAGAGCTCTTAAATCTTCTTCAAAAGGATTCCATTTCTTTCCCATTCTGCTTCATTTGGCAGAGTAACTTTGAAAATCACTCTCACTTAAAACCACCCCTCAGATGTTCCTTTGAAAAAACAAAAAGAAAAAAAATCATAGGCTGAATCTGGTGCTGGTGGTTCACACATATAATCCTAGCTACTCAGAAGGCTGAGATTTGAGGATCACATTTCAAAGCCATACTGATTAGAAGAGTCCATGAGACTCTTTTTTTTTTTCCTATCAGTATTGGGGTTTGAACTCTGGCCCTGAGCATTGTCCCTGAGCTCTTCAGCTCAAGGCTACCATCCTAACCCTTGAACAATAGCATCACTTCTGGTTTTCTAGTGGTTAACTGAAAATAAGTGTCTCATGGACTTTAGTGCCTGGTCTGGCTTTGAACAGCTATCCTCAGATCTCAGCCTCCTGAGTAGTGAGGATTACAGGTGTGAGCCACCATACCCATCCCATAAGACTCTTATTTCTAGTTAACACCCCAAAGCCAGAAGCGAAGCTGTGGCTCAAAATAGTAGAGCAATAGCCTTTAGCAAAAGAGCTCAAGAACAGCACCTAGAAGCTAAGTTTAAGCCCCAGGATACACACACACACACACACACACACACACACACACACACACACGTGCGCACACACACAAATTAGACTGAAACATCTATCCAACAAGAGTTCAAAAACAGATATCATCTCTTGGTGTATTGTTGATGTATTGACTATATTGAGGGAAAATGGTGTAACCTTTGAGAAACATGCAGAGATGCACATAAACTTATGCAGCCATGTCAAAGTTATAAGGAAATAATTTAACAAATCATCACATCAGTTATGTTAATACATTTATGAATCAACAAGATTAAAATGTCTCAAATGTCTCACATCTTCAATGGAAGTACCTCTTGTTGGAACTGCTTGTGTGACAGATGAAAGAATTCAGTTATAACAGTAATAGTTCTAATTACAAAATGTGCACTAAAAATGGAAGTTATTATTCCCTGTACTCATGTTATCATATTATTAG
This sequence comes from Megascapheus bottae, assembly GCF_031878675.1. Taxonomy (NCBI): domain Eukaryota; kingdom Metazoa; phylum Chordata; class Mammalia; order Rodentia; family Geomyidae; genus Megascapheus; species Megascapheus bottae. Next base: position 53,334,730 of record NC_143511.1, read on the forward strand.
CTTATTTACTCTAAAGTGATTTTATACAAATACTCATTTGGAACAGTATTGGGAAAATGATACAATTATGAATTTAATAAAACCATGACTTGCTTTAAATACAAAATTTGTTTTAAACATTTTTATATTATTTGGTAATTTAACCCTACTGAAAGTACAAATCTATAAGGCAATTTAGCTCCTATCATTAATTCTTTATGAATTAGCTGTGACTATCTTCCTTGCTCAGGAAGGCTCTTATACATCTAATTAGTGCTAATAGTAAATGCCTTTAAAATGTTCAAATTGAGACAAAAAATATGACAGCTGTTATTCTTATCAGGAAAACGTGCAGAGTCTGAGATGTCTTATTAAGGGAGATAATATACCAGTCAGTTGAAAGATGCCAAGGAATCTTTTCATTTATATGTGTGATTATTTTCACATTCCATGCACCTATGCACATCAGATTCCTGTAAGTTTCTAACTAATAAATAGGAAGTAAAGGAAGTAAATAGGAATTTTATAATCCTAAATTACAATACAGTAATAGTAGGAATTAAACAGAGAAAGAAAGGGAGGTTCAAAACAGATAACTAATACCTAAGGAAGAAAATAGAAAATCCATTTATGGGCTTGGAAAGGGAGATTGATTCATTGACTTATTAGTTGATTAAGGCATGCCTGTTGTGTTCCATTTATTGTGGCAAGAACTGATACCACTTCTAGGTAAAGATATTAGTTCTTTTCTTTAGCAGATTAAAATTGAATTATAAAAATAATCAGAAATATTGAGCAGTAATTGCTAAGATGACTTTATATAGAAAGTAAGCATGAAAGCCATCCAGGAATATCTGCCCAGAGACATGAAATCTGTCACTTGCAAGAGGGACAGGAGTTTGCCAAGTAGAGAGATAAAGAAAGAAGGAAGAAAGGAAGGAAGGAAAAAAGGAAGGAAGGAAGGAAGGAAGGAAGGTAAAGAAAGAGAAAGAAAGAAAGAAAGAAAGAAAGAAAGAAAGAAAGAAAGAAAGAAAGAAAGAAAGAAAGAAAGAGAAAGAGAGAAGTGCTGTCAGCGGAAGGCCAGGCATATGCAAAAGCATGAAAACAGCATACTGACTTAAACAACTATACGATGTTTATTATGACACAGCACACTCTCCATTTATACAATTTTCCAGTGGCTATATGAAGGGAAGTTGAGGTTAGATAATTTTCCCCCCTAGACACACAGTCTTTTTACCCCTAACTCATGAGAGTGTGAGCTCCATTTCAATGGAATGAAACCTATTCAGCCGTAAAAATAACAACAGCAAGAAAGGACTAACTCTAGCTATGGTCCAATGAGTTCAATGAAGGTTGCCTATAATTGAGAGAAGAAGCTTAATCATCTGACAATGGGAAGAAAGGCACTTGGTTAGGGCTTTGTGGGCCCCAAAGTTATTAGCAGACAGTAATTCAGATGGTGAATAGGTAACAGTAACCTAAGGTGAGGTCTTGCACCTGGGAAATAGGAAAAAAAATAGCAAGTTTTGGGCACTGGGCTCTATTGGTGGGCTTTGCAGTGAGTATCTATCATTTTCTTGCTGGTTACAAAAAGGGATAAAATCAGAGTTAGATTAAGCCACATAAACCTCCTAATAAATGACCATTGTGATCTATGAAAATGACACCTTTTATACTTAAATTGATTAGTTGGTGGGTATTTATCCAAAACTAGGAGGAAAACAGGATTTTTATTTTACTCCAAATAAGAAGTAAAGGAAAAGTAGCAGAAAAAGAGAGAAATGGAGTGTGTGGGGGGAGGCAGAAGGCCAAACCCAATAATTTCAGGTTCCCTATAAGATAAATTCACGTATGTCAAATCTGCAGAAAGAAAACCAAACAGTGGTCATGTGAAAATACCCCCAAACAGAAGGATACTAAGACATACAACAGCAATCTCTCCAGTTCCAACAACAGAGAAATTTCTAATAACTGGCATCTTAATGTGTACCTTGGGTCACCTTAGAAAATGAAAAGGATGAAGTCAGCAATGAACATTTCACAATTAGACAGCAGATAAGAGATGACTTGCATTGGGATTGTTAAAGTGCACCAGCAGGACATGATGTCTGCTTCCATATTCCATCCCTCCATGTATGTAGTTTGTTATTTTGCTAGAAAAAAATATCTGGTATGCAATTCCAGTATTCATTTCTTTTTTTTTTTTTTGCCAGTCCTTGAGCTCAGGGCCTGAGCACTGTCCTTGAACTTTCTCAAGGCTAGAGCTCTACCACTTGAGCCTCAGTACCACTTCCAGCTTTTTTCTATGTATATAGTAATGAGGAATGGAACCCAGGTCTTTGTGCATGCTAGGCAAGCACTTTTACCACTAGGCCAAACTCCTGGCCCTCCAGTGTTCATTTCTAAGAAGAAAGAAGAAAGACAATTCTCAAGCTACTTGATGGTAGCACATGCCTGTTATCCTCTAGCTAAGTATGCAGGAGGCTAGCTTCTGAGGATAGAGGTTTAAAACCTGGACATACAAGTTCATGAGACTTATGTCTAATTAGCCAACAAAAATCTGCAAGTGAAGGTGTAGTACCAAGCTTGCAAAATCCAAGTGAGAACACAAGGCCTGAGATCAAGCCTCAGTACCAACACACACACATAAAAATACATTTCTCATCTGTTTTCATTTTAGTTGTCAGTGGATACTAATAATGGGACAAAATTATAATATTATTATTTTAAGCTATCTACTTTTATATCCCTACTTCTGAATGAAGCATATTCTCAGAAATATAAGTGGCCCCAAATGAGGTACATATCGGACTACATTGCTTATTTTGTGGACATTTCTTTAACTACATAATTATATCTTGAGATATTTCACTTATTGAGCTAGGCCTGGTGGCTCACGCCTGTATTCCTAGCTACTCAGGAGGCTGAGATCTGAGGATCGCAGTTCAAAGCCAGCCTGGGCACTAAACACCATGAGACTTTTATCTCCAGTTAACCACTAGAAAATGGGAAGTGGGGCTGTGGCTCAAGTGGTAGTGCGGTAGCCTTGAGATGAATAGCTAAGGGACAGCACCCAGGCCCAGAGTTCAAGTCCCAGGACCACCACCAACAACAAAAAAGATATTTCACTTCTTTGTCTCAAACACAAAACCAGCCATAAAAGCAATACATTTGCATTGCTTAAGAAACTACCCAAGTGCTTTTAAAACTCTTGCATTTCTCCTTGACTTTCTTTTTTTATTTTTTCTTTTCAGCCAAAACACTTTTCTTTATGTCCTTGATGTAGATCCGTGGCCTTTTCTGAAAAGGAGAAGAGAACAAGATATAGTTTACAAACCTAGCTGGCACAATTTCTTCAGGAGTACAATTAGACCTTGACCTTTCAGGTGTTACTATAGTCTATAACAAGTTATTGATTTCTCAATGAAAGTAAGTGGTGATAGAAACCAGAATGCAACTAAGAAATGAAGAATGCAGAAGGAAATACACTGGACAGGAATGGGTACCTAAGACCCTATTAATGTAAAAAGAAAAAAATTCTTAGAAGACCTGGGAGAGACCTGGACACATCACAGTATCCAAGAATGTCTTGAAGCTGGATTTATATCCTGACATAGCTCCTCCAGTGGTCTGTCTTGACTCATCTATTGTAAAAATGTCCTAATCTCTCCTTGACCCCAGTATAAAACTTTTACTAGGTGTATCCTGTCAGTGATTAATAAAATGATTCTGTGAACTGGGTTGTACTTGTTCATCAGGGAGAAAATTCATTTGTCTTTTCCATGACTGGAAGACAGAAGTGGGGGAGAAGTGGGGGAATCTCATGCTTCCTTCCCTCTGCTAGCCTTTCTGGAAATTGCCTTCACAGGTCTGCTCTCCTCTTACTGTTCAGTGGTAAGTTGATAAGAAAGAACTAAGTTTTACCTGGATTTTTTTTGTCCTTCATGGCAGAGGATTTTCATTTTCAGCTCAGCATAGGAGGGATCAAATAGGTAATACAGGTTCTCTGAGCTCTGCTGGTGTATACTATTCACACATCATCTTTGGGCTAATCCTGAAATCTTGCTATAATTCACTTCTTTACCCATTGAGATAGCATGTAGAGCCTATGGTTTGAGCTGCCACCTCTCACTAGAAAAAAAATACATTTTTGAACTTTAAAAGGATCTTATCTTGAGATAACTTGGTCTTACCTATGAGCCATTACTGTATCTTAGACATTTCATGATAACAATATAAATGACACTTTAGAACTTTTAAAATATTCAAACAAGCTAAAACTGTGAAAATAGAAGTTTAAAGTTCAAATGGTTTGCTTTTTCTTAATTTAAAAGTTGTTTTGTCCCATGATTTCAGTGACATCCTTGTATTCCTTCATAATGCAGTATAAAGAATTTGCTATCTCTCTGTTTATCTATAGATTTTATACCTCATTTTGAAATAAAGGTACTTATGATAGCTAACTAGATGATATAATTGTCTCATTTGAATAATTATAGTCAATATAGTTATATAATATCTACCTTTCACATTTATACAAAAATACTAAGCTCTGTGGAAACTATAGGTACACAATTGCAGCCTGAAGCTTCCTCTGGGCAAACATGAAAGACCTTATCTAAATATAACTGCATGTAAATAAATAAACCAAAATTAAATATCCATATATACATATAATATAAAAATAATTAAACAAAAATGGTGATAGATGAAGCTCAAGTTATAGAATGATTGCCTACCAAACGTAAGACCTCATGATTAAAATTCCAGTCCCACCAAAGAAATCAGGGTGCTCAGCCACCTATCAAGGCATCTCACATCTGCTCCTAGTCAACTACCCAGAGCACTGGATGTCCTCAGAACCATCTCTAGCTCTGACCTGATCCAGTGTTTCTAGTACTGCTTTTAAATCACTTATTTATTATTCATTCTATTGATAATATAATAATATCATACACTAAATGTAGCACTGAACAATATTTCATGTTGAGACACAGATGAGCAGGAATGAACACCTAAGGATTATGTTCATGGACTCTAAGTATTATGGAAAGACACACTGTGTCATAACTAAAGTCTGTTTAAGAAACAATAAATGTGATAAAGCTTTGTATTCTTTTTTTAAATCTCTAAGTACAAAGGAGTTGCCATTTAACAAAATGTTTTAAGAATACTATGCAGCTTGATCAACATTCTTACCCATCTCTTCCAACCCACCTCTTCCTAGGCTTTTCTTGGTTTTTGTAGCATAAACATTGAATTTTTGTCTACGTTATTCCTCTACTTCTTTCTCTTCGTTCTTCTACCCTTTTCCCCTTGACTCCATAAACCCATTTCCTGGATTTTGCCTTTCTAAGGGATTACACTGTTTGAATTCTCCCTTGGATCTACCATATATCAGTTAATACATTTGTATACACTTGTACACTGCCAAGTATTTTTATTTATATGTCTATAATTCTAGACTCCACATATCAGAGAAAACATGCAACCTTCACTCTTTGGGCCTGACTTACTTCACTTAATATATTTTTTTTCGTTGTGAATGGTATAATATCATTCCTTCTAATAGATGAGTAAAATTCCCTTATGTACACATACCATATATCTCCATTTGTGCACCAAGCAGCATCTAGGCTGATTCCAAACCTTGCCCATGGAGAATGCTGCTGCAGGGCTGGGAGTTTGGCCTAGTGGTAGAGTGCTTGCTTAGCATGCATAAAGACCCAGGTTAGATTCCTTGGTACATACAAAAAGTCAAAAATGGTGCCGTGACTCAAGTGGTAGAGTGCTATTCTTGAGAAAGCCCAAGGACAGTTTTCAGGCCCTGAGTTCAAGCCCCAGGACTGACAAAATCTGAGAATACTGCTGCAATGAACATGGTTATTCTGGTTGCTTTACTGTTACCAGAATAACATAAGCTTCTATAAGTGTCGAGTCGGGAAACAATTATATATCACTTACTGTAAAGCCTAAATTCTGGTATACAAATAAAATAAGACCAGGACAAAGTAGATCTATTTCAAATGGCAGGAATAGGGGGGAAGTTTAGGACATCAACCTCATCATCATAAACTGGCACCATAAAACTGAAATCCTACTTGTTCAGAAAATGTCAGACATAATAGTGCCTTGGCTTTCCTGTAAAGTTCTAGTTGTCTAGGAAACTAGCAACTAAAGCTACATGCAATGTTCTACAGATTGCACAGTCCCTAACTCTGCTGAGTTACACCAGCTTTCACAAGGGAATCCAAAGGTACTACCAGCCCCCTCACCAAACAGGGAAGTCAATAACATTGTGAGCATTCCATAATGGTCTGTCTTGAAAAGAGCACTGTGACTATAAAAGACACCAGAGATTATCACTGAGGAAGATGGATGGTTGTATTCAACCCATCGATGGGCTTTCATTGTTGTCACTTTGTTAAAAGTGCTCAATTCCTGTGAAGAACTTTTCACAGATAAAAGCCATTTTTTATCATATATATGTATATATGCATAAATATTAATTTAGTAATCTTTATTGTAATAATAACTTTAACACATTGCTTTACTCAATTCTTTTCTTAAAGATAGTACCTCAAGTTTACTGAAGAAAACTCTGTGAAGAAAAGTTAATAATATTTATTCAAATTGTACCCTTCCCCTAAACTCCAGAATTGGGATTTGAATCCCAGAATGGGCATCTCTAAACTCCCTGTTTTCAAATACTGTGAATTTGTTACTCCAGACTTATACAATTGTTGAATTCATATTCAACTAGGGACTCAGAGAGATCTTTATGAGGTCGCTTGGTGAAGGTCATGACCACAGAAAGATGGTTTGATTTCATTTATTGCTTTGGCTAAGTGTTTTCCAAGAATGATCCCAAAGAATGTGAAAGCAAATGGCAAAAAATTTTTGAACTTTATACCATGTAGCATCATTTACTTTTATTGGATTTGAGTTCTAGTGCAACAGTATTTCAGAATAAGTCTAGATATCCCTGCCTGAATATTAATATGACATTCTGTGTCTTAAAAAAATCAAGTTTAATGCTATGGTACATTTGGTTTTAGTCCTTAAAAAATAATAATGTGACATTGCTGGAAGCCATTTTAATAAGGATTCCAAACTTTGATTTCTTTTACCCTGACCAAATTATCTTGGGACTCGATGTTACTTGGAATATGTTAAATTTGGAATAATAAAGGGATAAAACAGAATATATGAATACAGAGAGAAAATGGCTATTCTTATAACATCTTAATGGTCTTAGCATCTACTTTCAATTCTCTCTGTCCTTCCTTTCTATCCCGGTCTCTGTCTTTCTATCTCTGTCTTTCTCTCTGTAACTCTATCTCTGTGTCACTGTGTCTGTCTCTGCTTGTTTCTGTCTGTCTGCCTATCTGCCTGTCTGTGTCTGTCTGTCTGTCTGTCTGTCTGTCTGTCTGTCTCTCTCTCTCTCTCTCTCTCTCTCTCTCTCTCTCTCTCTCTCTCTCTCTCTCTCTCTCTCTCTCTGTATGTGCTTGGGGGTGGTCTATAGAAATGCACACGTGTGTGTGTGTGTGTGTGTGTGTGTGTGTGTGTGTACAAAGCTTTGTTTGCTTTCCTTGACTCCTTATCTTCCAAAACATGATATTTACTATTTACTATACAGAAATAACTAAATTATTAAAGTAGATTCATATGATCAGTGAAGCTCCCAAATATAAGGCTCTGTAATAGATTCAAGGACATGTGCAATGAAAAGGACATAGCAGGCAGAGGTCTTGGGACATCAAGGATGGCCATCTTGGCTCTATTTGCCAATGTTGGATACATGCTGTCTAGCCCAGAAATAAGAGTGAAGTCTGTAAGCTTGCTCCTATAATAGGACACATTTAAGTTGTGAAAAAATGTCTTATTTCATATGCATAGCATTGCATAGGTTAAAAGAGACTCTCAGGGACACTAGTTCTCTTACACTAGGGGCTTATTTTTTTTATAAGTACATATTCCATCCTGAAGATAAGAATGTTTCCTTACAGCAAATTCCGTGAGGTTGTTTATCCGAGGTTACTGTTGACAAGGCACTCACCACATCACCTGCTTCTTTGCCTCTTCCTAAGGAGATCTCTGTGGCACAGAGTGAACAGACAGCAGATAGCATCTGCAACATTCCTCCTACATGGTACCTAGTGAAGTAAAACTATTTTTATCCCCATTTTGTTTTTGCTGTATACTTCTTTCTCAAGGACAGTGACACTCAAATGTTGCAAGACATATCTATTCAGTCCTAGTTACATGTCACTTTGGGGGAGATGTCTGTTTTTGTAGAAAATTATCAGAAGGATCTCCTTGTGAAACCATAATTCTGATAGATATCAAATATGCTGAGTTAAAGATGTCAGGAAACGTATTTCTTTACTCCTCTTCCAGTACATTGCCTGTGTTGCTCTGTTTGCCATCATTATTTTGTAGAAAAGAAAAAAGTCCATCTGCTGTCATGAAGTGGAAGCTTCAGTCTCCCCCAGATCCTCAAGTCTGCACTGCCAGGTTTTGGTTAATCAAACTGGATGGAAAAGTCTATGTGGATAGACTATTAATGGACAGAGTAGACCACATTTGCATATATCATTACATAAGCTATCCATTTTTCCTATGCATTATCATATTGTTATTTGCTTATGCTCTCTTTCCCATAGAATACTGCTGACTGATGAATGGGGACAATATACTGATTCTACATTTCTCAGCACTCCTACTGTGGTTCGTGATCCTTCTTCAGAAGAGAACAGGACAAACCAGGGCTGTTCATTCTCTGCAGGAAACCATCACTTCAGATCTCCTCTTTCCCTTCCCTCCCCCCCTAGGAAAAATTCTCCATCAATGTCCTCCTAATACCATCGATCTACAAAATGAATATTAAAAGAAAATGTGATTAAATACACATACAACTAGAAATAGGTTAGATTTTTTTTCCCCTGATTTTCTCTAAGGAAATAATTACTTCAAGACAAAAACAGATACATTACTGGCTCTCTGCCTCCATATTTCATTTTACCAGCATTTGTGAATTGTGAGTAGCTATGCAATTGTGGGGAAAAAATCTTATTGCTACCAAATATTCTTTCTGTAGTCCCTATGATCTAGGAAATGTGAATGAGCAGAGACATTAAAAAGGCAAATGTGAGTTCTAGTTCACAAAGTTGAGCTGATTGGCAGCTATCTGGAGGCACTGCTTCTAATGGATGTGCAAACTTTCCAGAGCAGAAGACCCATCAAAATCCTCCTATTTTTGATTTCTGACTTTCTGGCAATGGTTTAAACTAGATTCTCCAAAACCTCTAAATGAGAAAGACCTACAAATGTTTGGCAAAATTTAGTAAATATGCTTCTAAATGTATAACTGAACTCACTAGAAAGTAAGGATAATCCTATAGGCCAGATTCAATGTCAGACAGACACCCTAGGGAAGCTTGTGAACATAAAAAAAAAAAAAAAAAGGTATGGGTTTTTATGGCTATGCCAGCCCAGTAGACATGATTTTGAGCCTTAGCCAGAGGATGTGTGAGAGCAATGACTGCTTCAAAAGGTCAGGAACTGGGAAGCATTATGCTCCTGTTTCACGAAGACTTGAAGACACATATTAGAAAACAGAGGTTAATAAAATCTTCTTTATCATAACCTGACATTTGTTAGGGAATAAACAAACTTTTCCCAATCCTAAAGTTCAATATAGGAGACCTTTCCTAGTATAGGTTGACTAACGATAATTAGTTTTCTCCCACAGGGCTTGAGTTTGGCCTAGCGGTGGAGTGCTTGCCTAACATGCCCAAAGACCCGGGTTTGATTCCTTGGTACAACATACCAAGCATGGCTCATGTGGCAGAGCACTAGCCTTGAGGAAAGCCCAAGGACAATGCTCAGTCCCTGAGTTCAAGCCCCAGAATTTGGGAGGGTGGGGGGAAGAAAAAGACCCTCCCACAGCTGAGTCTTCCACAACAATGAATTCACAATACACAAAGGAAAACAAAACAAAACAAAAAGCCTGAGGGAACCAAGCCTAATCAAGTAAGGACAGCAGGGACAATGAGATCTCACAGTAATCCTGATAAAATCATCCAGTGCAACAAGTCTCTCTAATATATACTATATGCTATATAGAATATAGTATATTTAATATATAATATAACATAACAATATTTAATATTTGAGTAAAATATCATTATCAAATCTTGAAAGAAGAATAAAATATCAAAAATGAGAAACAGACTGATATAGTAAGAATGAATAGGAACTTTAGGGATGAACTATAATGTACATTAAATATAATCAATACATGGGGCAGAATTCAAGACAAAGACTGGATTGCAATGGTGATCAAAAGAAATTCACAAGTTGTTTCTCAAACAGAGTTAAAGATATGAGCGACATGAAGACAGGAAAAGAAAGCCTTAAACAGACAGAGTTGGAATTAAAGACCAATGAAAAGCAATGATGGACACAACATTAGAAAAGCTAAGGACTGACATGATTTTTTAAATAAAATTTACTTCATGATTATAGAGGACAGACCATTTTACTGTTGCATTCTCACGTGTTTGCAATATTTTCCAAAAACAAATCTACTCCCTCTGTGAGTTCCCCCTCTTTCCCTCTTTTGCTGACACATTTCCATAATTGATGAAAAAGAAATCAATTGTCAGTCTTACCTAGCACAGCAAATTACCAGTGGAATAAACGTATGGGGGCCTGCTTTAACCAAGTTGTGAAATAGCAGAATGAGGAAATTTCAAAGGTAATCAAAACTGGTACTATTGGATATAAAACATATGTTTCCAGTTACATAGGATGCTGAGATGAGGAAGATCACAGTTCAAGGGCAGGCCAGACAGAAATGGTTGCAAGATGCAAGACTCCATCTCAATAGAAAAGCTGCATGTGGTGATCTATCTATCTATCTATCTATCTATCTATCTATCTATCTATCTATCTACATACTTACATACATATGTGTGTCTATCCTAAGCTATGATGGAAAGTATAAGTGCAAACATATTTCCCATGAGAAACATTAAACCCTGCATAAAAAATAACACAAGCAATAAAAGAGTAACTCATAGAGTTACGAAGTCCCAAATTCAAACCCTAGTCATCAAAAAATTGATGCATTACCTGTAAAATAGACACAGAGTAGAAAATAAAAGACTTTTTATATGAGCTTGACAAACTCTTATTTGTTTTCCTTTCTGGAAAAGTGTCTTGATAAATGAATAGTGTACTTCTCAAAGTTAACATGAATATTTTTTTTAAACCTGTACTTGACAGCCCTGGGCCCTAGCACTACTCATTTGATATTCCATGCAGTCAGTGTAAGAAAAGCTTATTCCTACATGGCTGCCTTTGCTCCACAGCTAAGTGTCCTGACATTCTTGCCAAAGAACCAAGGTCATTTGGAGTCAAACAGATACAACAATGGAGATTAAAGACAACTGCTCTTCAAACCATGATTCATTTTTTTCATTCTCCTGTCAAATACAGCACCACTAAGTCAAACCCACAAGAATTGTGGGACTTACTCCCACAAGAATGTCATTTTGGTGTGTGTGTGTATTTCTACTAACAATGGTCAGTTAAATTACATAACTCACATGACACTCAGTATACAGGACCACAGAGTCTGTAGATAGTCTATTGTATTCTTTCATGTCTTCTTCCTTTCTGATAAATAAATTCAGGAACAATTTGTAATCAGAATAGAGAGCTGGAATAGAATTTTTTTTTGAATAGAATTTTTTTAACTTACATTCTCTAGAAACATTCGTGAAATCTAAGGCATTTTTTTTAAACTTTCCCCAAAGTGAAAGAAAAATAAAACATACCAAAATATACCCTAAAATGTGGAAGAGACAGAATATAAAAATTTCTCACCCTGTCTTGGCAGAAGCTGGGCTGGAATCTCTCTGGTGTAGGGAATGGGTTGTATGCAAAGGTGTTTGATCCTAGTGGCACATGCTCCATTGCTAAGCTTATGGGAAGCATTGGCAAGGAGGGCAGAGCCATCATTATCTATATCTGTACGTTCTTATCCCTCCATAGCAGGAAGTTCACCTACTGCTTTGGACACAAGCTTGCATCAAATAAAGGATATACTTCTTGTCTACATTTATTCTCAGAAAAACAAAATTTTAGGCCTAATCATGGCACTTGTAATAGAGCATGAACCATCCCTTAATTTATAACACTGTGCATGATCTCTGAACCTTGGATCTCCCACTTGTAAACCACATGTAATTTCTGATTTGTAGGGCAGCCCTGGGGTCCAAGCTTCCACTGTGTTTCGAGTTAACACCAAAGCCCACAGTGGAGCATCTGGAAACATTACATTTTCCTTGTTGATTTCCCTTCTGAACGACATTAGTCTCAAGTCCTTCTGCCCTTCACATCTGGTTAAACTGAAATATTTGCTCTTCCACAATGAGCAAAGTGTTTTTTTCTTTCTTCCAAATACATGATTTTTTTTGTTTAAAGGCTATTTTCTGCCTGATGCAAAAGTCTCATGCTTACAATTCTTGTTATTTCAAAGCCTGGGATCTGAGGATCACTGTTTGAAGTCAGCCTGGAAAGTCCATGAGACTCTTTTCCCCATTTAAATATCAAAATCTGATCTGGAAGTGGAACTATGACTCAAGTTGTAGAGTACCAGCCTTGGTTAAAAAAAAAAAAAAAGCTAAGAGACAACACCCAGGCCCTGATTTCAGGCTCACTACTAGTACACACAAACACACACAGACACAGTTTCTAATCAATTCCTATCTAACTTGAGTTCTCAACTTACCCTCTTGTAAAACTTCTATAATACCTCCCATTTATATACATTCAACATTCTTTTCATGCTCTTGTTTTAAAACTCAGTACAAAATACTGTCATTAACATTATTGCAGGTCTGCCATATCACATTTGTGAGTCTACCTTTATAATTATATTTTACAATTCTATAGAGTATTAAATGTATTTATGTTATTTCTGTAGCAATATCCCTACAGCAGAGATTTTTAGCATTAATAGCTGTACTTGTACCTTGTGAATAAAGAATAACTATGCTGTGAACATTTATTTATGAGAAATATAACTGAAAATCAATAATATCTGATAACAGGTAAAGTAACAGAACAATAATGCTGAACCACATACAGAATTCTTTAAAACACATCTAAGTTTCTCCAGTTGCCCTTCTTTCTTACCAATTTTCTTTAATTTTCCTTATATCTTGAGCAATATTGATACATGTTCAAGTAACCATGTGCAGAATAATTCCATTAAAACACACACACACACACACACACACACACACACCACCACCACCACCACCACCACTACTATCACGCAAGAAGAAATCTTATACTCAGTTTGACATTGGTCAATGGCATAAACGTATTGCATGATGGAAGCCCACACAGTATTTGAGACTGTAGAGGAAGTTTGTGTAGGTCATTTTATTGTGAGTCTATAAGAAAGAAGACTTTCATATGTCTTACTAAAGGTACACACAAACATACAAAAGCAAGAGAGCTGAAATCCTCTATGGAGATTGAAACCTTTTTATTTTTTCCATTGCTTTTGAGAGTAGCCTGAGAGCAAAGCTACATGGAGGGTTTTGTGTGCAGAATGTCTTAGAATTCGCCTTAGATTTTGAGCTGGACTCTGGCTGCACAGTAGAATAACACCAAGAATTCGCAAGCTCTGGACTATTTTGAGCATGGTATAGTCACCAATGACAAAGACCCAGGAACAGTTTGCCTGGAAATTCAGAATGAATTAGCAAATTCTTTGATTCCCTTAGTAATGGTTCTTCTACCCAGTGGACCACACCAACTCATTATCCTCAGAAGCTCACTGAAGTTACATATGCAAAGTAAGCTGGTTGCTGGATGAATTAACATTGTCCTCAAAGAGATCATACATATGTATTAACTAAGACTTTCTAAAAAGACTTTGATAATAGCAAACCACCAGGTTGAATTGTAGATGAATCCATGTAAAGAAAGAATTCAGCCTTTTTAATTTTTTTAACCATCCTTCACAAGGTACAATTAAAACCAGAGCAAAGGTAAGAAATGTCTATAGTTAATTACTTTGTCTTCATTAAAATATGCTATATTCCTCATTTAATGCACATTTTTATTTAATGATATTTCAGGATTTAGAGGACTTAAAGTACTACATGGAAAAAATGAAGTTGCAACTATTGTCTGATAAACATAAGTAATAATAAGACATGCAATCAATGCAACTAAATAAAGGTTTGAGTCTAAATTGTAGAAGAAAAATAAGGAAAATTTGCTGTGGAAATAATAGAAGATGAATTTGAGTTTCTTGATAGCAAGCTGCATATTTTTTCAAAACATCTGAACTTCAACCAAGTTCAACCAAGCACAAAGTACATGTTCATTATATGTGGCTTAGATTTTACTTTTGAACTAAACAGGTACTCATAAGAGGAAATGAAGTTGGAGAGGTATATCATGCTTAGAAGAGACATGTCAAATTTAGCTTATTATACTTCTTTTAAAAAACAAAATTTCACTAATTTTACACTATATGTATCACTACTTTCACACTTCAGTAGTATAAATAATTTGCTGTACAAGGAGTATATGCTCCATAAATACTAATATTTACTTTCTTTTTATGGTAGATTGGCATCTCCCCTAGGGTGGACTGTATTACCCACTGTGTCATAGGGGTTTTTAGTAAAAAAGTATCAAGTAGGGCCTTTTATTTCAACATTTAAATTGTCCTATATTGCTGACTCTATTGATTAACTTCTAGAACTCTCTTATGTGGGTGTTCATGAAGTATAATTTTGAATAAGAAAAGTCAAATTTGGATAAAAGATGGATTAATATCTAACAATAGGGGACTGCTAACTAAAGCATGGTCAACCCTATGAAGGGATACTGGGAAAATGATTGCGAATAATTATATAAAAATTCTCAAGTATAGGAAGTAGCACTGTGGCTCAAGTGTTAGAATGCTAGGCTTGAGCACAAAGAGGCTCAGGGACAGTGCCCAGGCCCTGAGTTTAAGCCCTACAACTGATAACAAAAATTCTCAAGTATAAACAGATAGTTGAGGAACAACATTAACCTATGGACTTATTAAAGTTTAAGAAGTAGATCTGTGTAGGGGCTGGGAGTTTGGCCTAGTGGTAGAATGCTTGCCTAGCATGCACGAAGACCAGGGTTTGATTCCTGGGTACCACATATATAGCAAGAAGCTAGAAGTGATGCTGTTGCTCACGTGGTAGAGCTCTATCCTTGACAAAAGTCCAAGGACAGTGCTCAGGCCCTGAGTTCCAACCCCACAATGGGCAAAAAACAAAAAGAAGTAGATCTGTATATATTTAAATGAAATCATAGAAAATTAATCAGAGAATTGTACATAAAATTAGTAATTATTTATTTCCCTGTGAAGAAGAGTAGAATTACAGGAGGAGTGAAAAGGAACATTTATATATATATATATATATAATTTTTTTTTGCCAATTGTGGGTCTTGAATTCAAGGCTTGAGCAATGTCCTTGGACTTTTTCTCAAGGCCAGAGCTTTACCACTTGAGCCACAGCATCATTTCCAGCTTTTTTATTGTATGTATGTGGTACCGAGGAATCGAACCCGGCTCTTCATGCATGCTAGGTAAGGACTCTACCACTAGGCCAAACTCCTGGCCCCTAATTCTTATACTTTTTTCATAGTACTTTTCTAATATTTCTATATCAAATAAAATATATTTCTAAACTAGGTTATTTAAAAGGAGAGATAATCAGTATTCAACGAAGATACTTATATAATTATGTTTATTGTGGCTTGGTTCATAATAGCCAAATTATAAGCAACCGAAGTTCCCAACAAACAACATGCGTATAAAGAAACTATGGTACATGTACAATATATGGAATACTACATGTATGGAATATTACATAACCATAAAGAAAAATGTAAATACGTTATTTGCAGGAAGATAGATGCAAAGGCAAATATCACATTTTCACTTATTTCCCTTAGTCTAGACCTAAAGAGTAGATATATCTCTATATATAGGTACATATATATGTGTGTATATATATATGTATGTACACACATATATATACATATATACATTTGTGTGTGAGGATATATATATATGTATATGCATGTAGAAAATAATTGTAGCTGTAGGTCTGATTGGGTAAGGGAAGGGAGAGAAGGAAAACAATGATGGAGTAATAATATAATAATGCATATTCTATTCTATTGTATAATATATATATAATATGTGTTAATTATATATAAATCTCACTGAAAGCTGCTATGTAATAGGGGATGGGAAGATTTAGAAAGACTAAGTGATATGTAAACAGAGCAAAGAAATCTGTTGAAATTGTTTTAAGAGGAGACATGAAAAAGGAAGTGGTATGTTTAAATTGACTATTCTGTATTACAAGGAAATGACATTGTACAACTAATTGATGACAATTATATGTGTGTGTGTGTGTGTGTGTGTGCTTTTAAATGTGCATATTTCTTAGCACCTCATAGCAATCTTTCTCTAGAAGTATAGCAGATAATCTTTTGCTTATTCTAGCCACAGCAATCACTGACTGAATGGTCATCTTCACTGGGATTAGCTCCTATTTCATTTTGATTTCACTCCACAAGAGGCCTGATACTTCCCTCTGTTTATTTCCTAAATCTTATTCCACTCCCTGCTAGATCAGAGAGAAATGTTTATCGTGTCTCCCTCCAAGCTCAAAATAGAACAACTAACCTACAGGAACTGATCTTTACTTTTAAACAACAAATGAATTCTCTCAGATCTCCTCTCCCAAGACACATTCCTTAAAACTGCGCCTCACTGAACTCTTTGTGGTGGTGGAATATTATTGAACTTCTAGACCAAATGGAGTCGCAGGAGTAAGGAAGGAGCTAGTTATCTCCATCTGAAAGCACTCATCCTTGATCTGCTCCTGAGCTTATGTTCTGATGCACAAATTTCATTTTCACTTTCTTTGGTGATGAAACAGAAAAAAAAAAGAAAGAAACTTGCTCTGACTTTGTGCCTGTTGCTGCTTCAAAGTGAGTTGACTTTGTGTGGTATCTTATACAGGATGCTGCTTTCATCAAGCAAGCTCATCTTGAAGGTCACTCAAAAATAACCCTCTGTTCAGGCAAAGAAAGAAATGTAGTCAAAATTGCTTGAATTAGTGCCTTTATTTGCCAAGTGATTTACTCAATTAATATTATATACAATATATGTCATGCATTCCATTATATAAAAATTATAAATATAATATGTGCTATATGGTAATGATAAAATTATAGTAAGTATGGTTAAGTATGTATAGGAAGTGTAGTAAGTAGCAAGTCTAATAAGTAAGTATAGTGAATATTTTGCACAAAGGATTTCAGTTCAACTAGGATTTTGTGCATTGAGAATAGTCATAATAAATCCCTGTAGAGAAAGAATTGGAGGAAGGAAGTTAGGGACCAGTGCTTAAGTTTCTTGGGTTTGAATATTGCCTCATTGGTACGTCCTCCTCTCCCTGCCTGATCATAGGCAGAGAACTCAATCTTCTCTTTCAGTAGCTATCTAAGTGAGAATTGCTGTGTTTTGTTGTCTTCTTTGGATGTACCTATGTTATAGGCTTTTGTGAGGGTGAACTAAGCTGATATACTTGAAGAGTTCTTGATACTTTGACTGTTGGCTGTCACAATTGTTAAGCACAGAAGACAACATACAAATAGAGACCCCAAACATCATCAGAATATAAATCTACTTGGACAGGCTTCTTTGAAAAGATAGTGAAGGTTGACAGATCATAGGTCAGGTAAAGGAAGTAATGCTAGCAGTGAGCCAGTAGAATGGAAAGGCCATATTGCCAACCCACAGAGAAAGAGAGTCCGCAAGAGAAATCATCACTTATCTCCATCAAGATTTATCACCTTACACATGTAACTATAACCTGTACATCACCTCGACAATAAAATTAAGTTAAAATTAGATTCATCCTATTCATGACGTAATTAATTCCTACCATTCTGAATTATCCAAGTTCAATACATACCAGATATTTTCCCCTTTATTGGTGTGTGTGTGTGTGTGTGTGTGTTAGTGATGTGGCTTGAAGTCGTGATATCGAGCCCTCATTCAGCTTTATTACTCAAGGCTTGTGCTCTACCATTTGACCTACACCTTCACTTCCAGCTTTGTGCTGGTTTGTTGGTGGGAAATAAGAGTCTCACTCAGAGTTTGTCTTCTCAGACTAACTTTGAACTCTGATCCCTAGCACTGTCTCCTAAATAGGATTATAAACTAGGATTCTAAAATAGGATTCAAATTATAATTATAAAGCTATCAGCACCTAACTTCTGTTTTCCTTTCTTATATTTTTAATTGTATTTCCCTCCTTCCCTCCCCACCCTCCACCTAGTGCTAAGAGTTACTGTCTTTTCACTGACTATATTGGTAAGGAGCAGTATTTAAAATTCAGCTTTTCTCTGAGTTTGCCATCCATTATACACCTATTGAGAACTGAGCTTTTCAAGCTGTAGTAGGTATGACCCGATAGAGCTAGGTTACCTACCAGAAGCTGAAACTTTCAAGCAATGAATTCCACGTAAAGAACATGGAAAAGACAGCAGATGAGATATTGGAGGAGTGACAGCTGCCCTGGTTTACTGTGAACTTTGATGCTCCTGCATCAACTGTGGGTGAGGTCTTGAATGGCCATGCTACATCATAAATCCTTTGCCTTTTCCCTGAATCTAAATTGCCACAGAGAATTGCTGTCTCTTACCCAAGTCTAAACAACAATGGGGACACAAAAAATAAATGAACCACGCCCAAACACTGAACTCATGGGATTTTGGAGTTCTGGACAGTAGGAACTTAAGGGTGATCATCTGGCTTATAAAGAATGGGAATTGATTTTCCCATAGACTTAAATACTAAAGTGAACCTCATAGGTTTCTTCTTCCAAAGAAGAGCAATGGACTTGGTCAGGATTGGGAAAAAGTTCTCACGTTATCTGAAAACTGGATTTTACCCCACTACTGTGAAACATGGAGTTAAATATAGAGTTACCAGAATTATCAGAGGCCAGTACAGAGAAAACTAAATGTGTATGCATATGCATACATATGCCCTTGCATATGTAGCAGAAAATAAATAGTAACAAAATGTTACAGTGCTAGAAAAAAATACAGGACCATAATAGACAGTGTAGCACCTTTGTATATACGAATTCCATTGTTGTAATAAGGCAAAAAGTCAGTATTGATTTAGCCAAAAATAGCATGAATATGTTTTAATAGTAAGTGAAAGGGAAGTATGTGTGTACAGGTGCAATAAATGATCAAAGTTCTGATATTCTACAGTGAAAAATCAATACATGATTATAATATAATCATAATTAGGAAAACAAAAGTGAAAAATGCCACCACTGAAAATTACATTATTTAATGACTTTTGCAGTGTTTTCATGTTCCTAGAGCTTTTTGAAGATACATGCCTAGTTCGTTAGTAAAATAAAAATCAATATTATATTTATTAAATACTATTCATTTTCAGAATCTAAACAGGTTTTAGGAATTGTAAAGGTCTTTCTATACTCTTGCAATCCGATTAAAACCATCCAAGAAAAAAGGAAAGGACCAAGAGTAAAGAATGGAGTGGGAGGACTAAGGATATAGATGATGGCTAAACAATAGAAACAAATAGGGCAGGGAGAGAGAAATAGAGGTATAGAAAAACAGAGGGAAAAGTATAATGATGCTACAAAAGACTACCATTGAGTAGATAACTCATGAAGAACAGAAAAACTTACTTTCTACTGTGTCTGAGAGTAGGGGTCTTCGGATGTTAAAAAAGAAGACAGTGAGGACAATGAGAGGGAGGGAAGATAGCAAGGAGCATGCAACCTGATTTTTACATTTTTAAAAATAATTTTATGGCCGGGCAAGGTGGCTCAAACCTTTTATCCTAGCTACTCTGGAGGTTGAGATCCGAGGATCAAGGTTCAAAGGCAGCCGGGGCACAAAAGGACTTGAGGGTCTTCTCTCCATTTAACACCTAGAAAATGGGAAGTGGGACTTGGCTCAAGGGTTGGTCGGTAGCCTTGAGCTGAAGAGCACAGGGACAATGCCCAGACCTAAGGTTAGGGTGGTGGCCTTGAGCTGAAGAGCTTAGGGACAGCAGCCAGGTGGAGTTCAAGCCCCATGACCCACAAAAAATAATAATTTATGTTTTTATTCTTTTATTATTATTGTTGTTTTTGTTGTCATTGTTTTGGTCAATCTGGGCCTGCACACTATCCTTGAGCTCTTCAGCTCAAGGCTAGCAATCTACCACTTTGAGGCACAGTGCCACTTCTGGTTATCTGGTGGTTAATTAGAAATGAGAATCTCAGGGACTTGTGTGCCTGGGCTGGCTTTGAACAGCAATCCTCAGATCTTAGCTTTCTGAGTAGCTAGGATTACAGGCTTGAGCCACCAGTTCCCGGCTTAATTTTATTAATTTTACCAAGGAATCAAACTAAGGGCTTCATACATGCTAGACAATCAAAAGTGACATTACCTGCCCTAAATTTATTTTACAACAAATTTACTCTTTTAATAGCATTGCATAACACAAAACCACTGATTGGAGGGCCTTCCCCTATTAAACACCCAAGATCTCAATATATAACATTTGGGGAACAGAATTGAACCATAACAAGTAGGAAGGCAGGTAGCTCTATAGCATATATATATATATATATATATATATATATATATATATATATATGTGTGTGTGTGTGTGTGTGTGTGTGTGTGTGTATAACCTCACAACATGTTAGGATATTTCAATGTTCTATGGCTTATACAAGTGAGTAAGGTTGTATACTGGATATTAGAGAACCAGGGATTAAAATCAAGATCTGCCCTTGTCCGTAACCCATATTTTCTTCAGTTTACTGTGAACCAACTAAGGATGATTAGAAATCTGTCTCAGATTGGTAATCCTACATTTCATTTTGGCTGTTATGGTTTCTAAATACAGCAAGATTGGTTATTCCTAAGACTAGACACCAACATTTATTTCCCCTGAATAAGAGCTCATGCTCTATCATTAGGAATGTAAACACTTTTTTCATTCCTCCCTAATCATCTGTTTCACTATCTTTATCATTGGATTAGCTTGCAACTCTTTTCTAAAACATGGCACAATTGAAGTTGTAAGGTAAAGGGAACTTCAAACTGATCAGGGAGGGAGTGGGCACAGAGGATGAACAATTTCCGCCAACATCATAAAGACCCTTTGAAAATCCTTGGCTATTAACTAAAGAATGAGATTAGGCTCACGTCAAACTTCAAAGCTTCTTCCTAACCACCTATTTTAAAGGGCTTTTCTCTAGAAATAAAATAGTTTCCCTTTCTCTTCATGACACAGCGAGGAATATATTTCTGTTCATTTATACTTTTCTTCTTTAGGATAAAAAAATCCTTTGAGTTTATATATGAGAGGATGGATTCTTGCTCTACCCATTCTCATCAATGATGTTTCAAGGTAATAAGCTAAAATACATGCAAACATTTTTTTTCCTATTGGTGATGAGCAGTCAATAAACAGAAAAATGCTAATCACACTAATTTCTCCACACTGGCAAAGTGATGCATAAATAATCTATTAACATCCACAGGCCAACAGGGTTAAGCTGTTAAAATATTGTCATTGATTGTTCCCCACACTAACTTTTTATTTTTCTGGTACTGTGTAACCCCTCTTTTCCAAGATAGTATAAAATTTTGTTCCCTTGAGCATGTCTGTGAAGCTCTGCTCTTAAAACATTAATTAAAAGGAGATGAAGTATTTGACTAATTGACAGAGTATTGTGTAGGGCTACAATGCTGAGTGACAAATGTCAATATGTGCTTTAGGTCTGTTGGATCAACCAGCCAATATGGAGGGCCTGATCAATCATCTTGTCACCAATCCCCACGGCATCCCAGAAGCATATCAATTTAAAAAAAAAAGGCTGTAATCACAATACATCACTCAGCTGCTATTGCCAGATCATGATAAATAGGGACCTGTTTTTCTCCATTTCTGCTGAGTATTTGATGTCTGTTTTGAAAATTTATTTCATTTTGTAGGTTGGTGTAGAACTTAGATCAAAAATGAAAAGAAAAGACCAATATATATGCTTGTGTGTGTGTGTTTTCCTGAAGCATAAATTAACATTTTGTTGAATAGGTAAAAATTATTGTAGACTTTTGGAAACTGACAGAAATAGTTAGGATAGTAACTGTATTATTCAGGACTGGTTCTTTTAATAGCTCTTTTTCTCCACATAGGCAAAGTCTGGAGTTTTTTTTGGCAAAAGTTTTTTTCTCTAAAAAGTGAAAAATGAGACAACAAATTCTTTTGAATATTTTTTTTGAAGAACACCAAGATACTTTCTCCTAGCTATATTTGCTCAAGAGTGTAGCTCTACCACTCGAGCCACAGTTCTACTTTGGGCTAGCCGGTGGTCAGTTGGAGATAAGATTTTCACAGATTTTTCTGCGCAGGCTGGCTTTGAACCTTGGTCCTCAGATTTCAACCTCCTTAGTAAGTAGAATTACAGGTTATGAGCCACTCACACTCAGTCCTTTCATATTCTTGATTTCTTAGTACAATAAAGAAATGCTAAGTAAAATTTAGAGCCATGATTTCCAGTCTTAATCTTCCCAGATTTTTTTCTCCAGCTATTCTACTCTTCAGACAATCTTCCTCTCTGCACATAGTGTTTCCCTTCATCTGAAAAGTTCTCTCACCTTTGGCTCATTCTCCTAGCTCTATAAGTTCTCAACTTGAGTTAAATATCATTTCCCCTTGCACACACCCTTGGCACTCAGTCAAAGCCGGGTTAGTGACCTTTCTCTGAGCTTCTTTTCTGATACCTTAAAGAAGTGATGGATTCCTCTATTTAAAACCAAATTCTTTAATTTTTTTATTGTAGTGGCAGATTGTTATCTGTTTCCATATTAAGGTGGTCAGCTCCTTGAAGGACCAGGAAGAATTCATACTTAACTGTACCCCTGCCAATAGTATATGATCAAATCCCAGTTAAGGCTAGATCCTGTAGTATATCAAACATGCCCAATCTCTTTGCCTTTAACTATTATCTTAGAATCAACTCCACATCCTTAACCTGGTCTATAGAATCCAGTCATATTCATCAACTTGCTGTTGAGCCAACTTCCCCATCCTACTTTTTGCTCTAGTCACAACTGACCTTCCTTATTTCCTCCTCTGTGACAAGATCCAACTTACTGTATCTATAGTTATATACAGGGCCTTGTCTATGCTGGGAATATACAATAGCACTCATGTGGCAAATTAATCATCTCTGTTTTAAATGCCATCTCTCTATAGAACTTTATCCTAGATAAGCTCCCTAATCACATTATGTCTCCAATCACAAAATGACTTCCTCAAAGGTCATGTCATTCATGTGTTGGAGTACAGATTCCTTCCTTTCTAGGCTAAGTTCAGGAGGAGAGGATATCTTTTTGTATGCATAGTTCTATCTGAGATACCTGAGGAGAAATACTTTGCAGATATATGTTTTCGATTTGGATAAATTAATATTAAATATATATGAACAAAATATCTATAGTACAAGCTAGAGTTAAGGTTATCAGCATGGCATAACAGAATTTTCAATTAAGCTTTTATAGTAAAGATTATTAAAAACATCCCTTTAAGAAAGCCATGTTCTACCTGCATTCCCTGTAGACTGAGACAGCCTACAAGCATAATGCAAAAGTGTCTTCACTCTTAACAACCAGGTACCTCAGTTCTTATATCTCAGGAAATTGTCCTGGCAAGAATCCAGAAACCTGAGGGCATCATCAAATTAAGCTGAACACATCCATATTTTTTTTTCTTCTCAATGCTTCCCCAACCCGGATAATTGCTCACACCTGTAGCTTCCTTGACAGCTGTGAGCATCAAAGCCCCTTCATCCTCAACCAGTTGAAAAAGTCAGTGCAATACCTTTACAACATCCTTCTAAATGGAGAAGTGAAATCTTGGATAGTGGTAGACCTGGTATTGCATTTAGTTTCCATACTTCATGACCTACGAATTGCTCCTCACACCTACTGCTTTGCTTTCGAGACTAAAAGATGGAATAGAAGAGAGGGTAGATGCCAGTGTGTACTCAGTCGAATGTCTGAGTGGCTTGAGAGAGCAAATGCATGTCATAACCTTATTCAACTACCTTCCAAGACTACACACCAACTTTTTCAAATTCTTATTTTGAGGAGTGCTCCAAGCCCTTGTTTAGAAAAAGAGAGAAAGGATCTTAGAAGAGGAACCACAGTAGCTGGTGTACCTAATGCAATCATGTAAAACTGATGATATTTGTGCTTTAAAAGTACGCATTTCCAGTGTCCTCATCCAATAAAATCTGTCAAATTAACAAACTTATTTTTTAGCTCTGAACAAGAATCTTGCCAAGGAATTAAAATTCATTAAGTACAAAACCAAGATGAAAACTACACCCCAGTTATTGTTGCTATTTTTTTTATCTGATACAACCCAGTGAACAAAGCTATATTGAAAGCTCCTCGAGTCATTTTCTCAACCATTGCAAAGCAACAACAAGGACCAATATCATTTGTAAACTGAATTCTCACTAAAATGATCACAGACCCAACGTAGGAAAAGAAGTAAATGGAGCCAAGAAAGTTCAAATGTTTTCACTTTCTAAGCAGGTTTCTCAAATGGATACTGAGTCAGGATGGGTTCTTGAATGTCAAAATGTCTCAAGGCTTTTCAAACAAGAACTTACAGCTAATCTACATTTTTTTTCAAAGAAGATATTGTGTAGCAAGTGGTTCTCAGGTTCTCCTTTGATTCAAGTAGGTCAAAGACAACGATGCCAGGCAGACTGGGATGGAGGTAACATTGATGCCTAGCTCTCTGTCCATAGATTCACTGCTAGCAGTAACAAGAAAAGCCCACAGTGCTGACAGCACACTGTTCATTGGTCCATCTCAGCATAGATTTACAGAATACCCAGAAGCATCAGTTTTATTCTGCTCACAACTTCCCATTCTGTCCATCAGTACAACCTTGACATTCTGTCCCCCAGCAGCAGCACCTCTTCTCTTTAGGGGCAGCACACTGGTATACTATCCAATTGCACTTTGACCTTCAGTGTTGCTTATTTATATCCTTTCTAGACAAAAAGCGGCATTGGCAAAGGCTGATCACACAAGGCCAAACATGTGCAAACCACTCTCAAGGCTACGTGCAAGGGTTACATACAGGACTCAAGGTTGTATGCATATACTAAACCAGCTGGCTAATTTTATGCATAATATTTGTAGACCATTATGTATATGAAACTGTCTTTTTAAAAATTCATAAGGTTACAAAGGAACAAGTCTTCTCAGAGATCTGGCAATATAACAAAGATAATCTGTTATTTTCTCTACAAAGGGAAAAAAGCATGTAGGTCTGATAGGATAATAAAAGAATTTTTAAATTAAATATATTTATAAAAGTTCCTTTTCTATTTTGTCACTCAGCCATCCTCTACTTATTCTGATATATTCTCACCTTTGCCTGACTAATATTTCCTCCAACGTTGGGAAAGAGCTGATCAGACCCATAAAAGCCTTGAAATGTTTTCTAGTTTGGGTTTTTGATCTATACAAAATTTGTACCATTCATCTGTGCCTATAGTTATAAGCAACTTAACCTGCTGTTAAATCATCAGTTATTTCCTTTGTTTGGCACTATGAGATCAAAATATTCAATTAATCAAACTATTTATTCTTACTCCTTAGGAGCTTATTTTACTATCTCTTAACTATGAAGAATTAGTTTCTGTTACATACTATTCACTTCTCTCCCCAATAAAATGTTTTTTTCTTTCCCTTGAGGAAAACCAAGGTATGGAGTTTATATCCCACAGATACAATTTTTTTTAATTTTCCCTTTTATCAGGTGAGAATCATTGCCACCAAAAATGATAGTTAATTCTATTTATTTGGGATCTGAGGATACTCAGATCTGGTTACTTTCATATCATTAGGCAGTTGACCTTTTTTTGGAAGATTGTGACATTTCCCCATTTCCTAGTAAAATTAAAAAATTTATATTCTGCCATTACAGGGCAAAATTTAAGCAGGAGCCATCCATTCTAAGTAGCTAATATTGTCCTCTTTTTTCTTCTGGTCAAATACAAGGTAAACTATATATTACCCATTCTTCATTTAGTAAGAAAATGGCAGTGAGTATCAATCCTCTTGTGAAATAACCTCTTTAGAAAATACAACCCTAGCTTCTCTATGGTATCTCACCTAGTTCCTTTGCAAAGTATATGCCCCTTGATTGGGCAGCTTGCTGGCTCTTACACTGCTATAAAATCACCAAGAGCTGTAACACACTAAATTATGGGAGATAATCCAAATCACTTGAGCACTCTTGAAAAATGAATTTTAGGATACTGTATGCCTTCTTCATTGTATTCATAATTGCTTTTGTTAACTATTCACCAACTTTGGCCATGTAGTAAAACATATGAAATGATTTTAATGAAGGAATGGTTGATAGTGAATAGCTAGTCTATTAGAAATTGCATCTTCTCTTCCAAGTTCTTCTACATATTTTCTAGTTTAACTAAAATGTGGCAGTGCCTTTTATCAAGCATGATAGCTTCATTGTCTTTTGAATTATTTCTTCTCTTCCTCCAATTTTCTTTTCTTCTTCTTTCTCCTTTTCCTAATCCTTTACCTCTTACTCCTCATTCTTTCTTCTCTTCTTCCTCTTCCTTTTGCTCCTTCTTCCCTCTTCTTTCTCTCTCTCCTCCTTCTCCCTTTTCTCTTACTCCCTCTTCCTTCTGTCCTCCTCCTCCCTATTTTTCTTCTTTCTTCTTATCTTCTTCCTCTTTATTCTTCTCCTTCTCCATGTCTTATCTCTTGCTTTGAGACCTAATCTCTATGAAGTCCAGACATGTCTAGAACTCAAGATCCTCCTGCCTCAGCTTCCCAAGTACTAAGATTTCAATCATATATTATCATGCCAGATATATTTTCTTTTATTTAACAACAATGACACAAAACAAACTTAGCAATGGAGTTCCATTTTTAGAGACAAAGAGAAATTTAATATGAATGAAATATCTATGAGCAGCCTTGCCAAGAGCTGGGTACCTAACCTTTCTTAGCTCTTTTCATTAAAGCAAAATCAAAAAGAAAAAAAAGAAATGGTTGTCCTAAAAATCCTTCCAACTACTATGCCGTAACAAAGCAAGTGACATATTGCAAGGAATTGATGCAGTAAATAGTGTAGTGCATATAAAGGGTTAAATATACTACTGAAATCATCTAAAATTAGGAATAGAGACTTATTGCTGAAACAAAGAAAAACATTTAAATTGATACAACCTAGCAACTGTTGTATTTTAAGTGAGCCAATATAGATGTATGGGTTTTGTTTGCTTTTTTTAAAGCACATTTGGTCTGACAATTTCTATTGAGTTCCTGGATGGTGAGAATTAAAATGTCCTAATTATAATAAATTGCTTTAAAATGTAAGAGAAATTCTATATCAGTTAAAAATATATATTGGCCATACAAAGCTGGCTCATATGGGACTGCCATTGCCTGAACCTGGAAGGCATTCTATTTTTTCCCAGGGATTCCTTCCCCCATTTATTTGATTAGTAAGGTAAGGCTGTGTTTTGTAGCTCTAGATAGACAGAAAGATTTATTCACACTTTCAAAAATATGCGAGATTTAATTAGGTAATATATTTCCCTTGTCTTCTGAAAGCTAGACATCATTATGTTTGCCTGCATTAGCAACTACACTGAATGAGAATTGCTTCTATTTGACTTTTATAAGAAAGAGGAGCATTTTTAATAGTTTCGTTGTCTTCTGTATAGACTCATGGCTGGTAGGCTATAAAATAATTAGCATGGGCAGTAGATACCACAGAGTTGTTTGTCACTGAAGCTGATAAGACAATATAGTGTGTCAGAAATAGCAGCAAATGATCTCTCTGTCCTCTGCTCAAATGTGATAATGCTAATACTGGTTTATTAAAATTTGTAATCTAATATGCTCTACTAATTTCCTCTAGGGGATAGTAGTTATATTGAAAGAGTTGCTTATTTTACATGTATTCAGAAAACAGATGCAGTGAATGAACGCTCCCTTTTTGGATTCTCTGCTCTTGTGTTTATTATCAAATGTGATTGGTTTTGAGAAAGGATATTTGAGCATGAAAAACTAGCATATTTTCAATTCATTGTTTTTAAACCTTTAATTAAATCAGAATGCTCTTTATAGTGTTCTGAGCTTAAGTTACTATAAAAACAGTAGAAGAACTTGTCAGTTGAACAGGATTATGAATAGCTCTACCGTCAGATAAAAGTATTGAAGAATAATAAGGGGATCATTTCTGCCTGTTAATTAAAAACAATACACGAAAGTATAGTTGCATTTTTAAAACAGAAAATGAATATGGAGCATTCACTCATCATAATATGGAGAAAAGATCAAAGTGTTAAGAGAGACAAAACAGGGCCTGAATTCTGTTTTAGATAAATATCAAATAACATTGGCCAAATTTTCTCCAAAAATAGTTTCTCCATTCTAAAATGAAGGTAACTGAATTCAACTTCAAGTGTCTTAAAAGTTTTGTTAGTAAGTAAAAATGTTAGTATTAATTGTTAGCAGTAAGTAAAAAAATTAGCATTATTTTATTACTTTATCTTCTGTTATCATGGTTTTTGAGTTTGGCACCCTGTGTTGTGTATATACATTTATCTGATTTGGGGAAGGGAAGAATGGTGAGACCAAGGACAATGGGTGAACCAATGCAACAGCGATATTCCCAAGACAATATTTTGGAAATGAATTTTACAACTTTGGGTGGGGAGAGACTGGGGGGAGAGGAAGTGAGGGAAATACGAGGGAGGGATAACAGTGTTCAACAAGAAATGCACTCGTTATCTTACTTATGTAACTGTAACCCCTCTGGACATCACCTTTGCAATAAAATAAATAAATAAAACAACTACCCCCCCCAAAAATAAATAAAATGAAGGTAACTCAAGACTGTTTTGTACATAGAGTTCATAAAAAATGCTCAGGAGGGAGTTAGGGATTTAGCTTAGTAGAAGAGTGCTTGCTTAGCAAGTTCAAGACCCCAATTTCAATACTCAGTACACACACACACACACACACACACACACACACACACACTCAGTAAATGTTTCTTCCTAACCATCCCCACTCACAAATTTCATCCATTCAAGCCCATAATATGCTAATGCAAACCAATCCCAAATCCATGAGCATTTCAAAAGTGTTTGGGATTTT
Organism: Megascapheus bottae; assembly: GCF_031878675.1. Taxonomy (NCBI): domain Eukaryota; kingdom Metazoa; phylum Chordata; class Mammalia; order Rodentia; family Geomyidae; genus Megascapheus; species Megascapheus bottae. The sequence goes on from NC_143511.1 coordinate 53,364,085, forward strand.
TCCTTGATGGTCTTACAGTAAAAAGATAGATTGGCTCTACTCTTTTATTTTTAATTTAAGAAACAGCTACTCCAGTGTGATCTAACTAATGTATACTACTATTGAGAAATCTGGAAATAAAATTATTTTCTTTACTTTGTAAATGAAGGGGGCTTTAGAGCTTTTCTGTTTATCATTAAAATCTAATTGCTTCACTAGAACATATTTCTGAGTTATTCTTCTATGCAAGTTTTCTCTTGTGTGTAGTATTCTGTTGATTTTAATATAGAGATCATACTATTTCTTTTGAGATACAGACTCATTATAAACCCTGGACTAGCACTGAACCACTGAACTTGAAACAGTCTTATGTCAGCATCTTGAGTGTTGGGAGTTCAGGTATGCATTATGATAGCTAGCTGTTAATTCTAGAAAGATTCCTTGGATTTTGTTTTACACTTTTTCTATATAGCCTTAACTTTATACTTTACACTTCTTTCTATATATTTCTTATACTGCTAGATCTTCAGGAGAAATCACTCCCTTTCAGGTTTTTATATAATACATATTGAAATATATTGGAGTAATGCATTTTGATAGGTATAAAATACTTCCAAATGTTTTGTTTGTTGTATACATACAAATAACAAGATAAAACAAATGTGACAAACTAATACTAACTGGTGAATGTGAGACATATATCATTGTATTATTTGTTCAACTTTCACTTACATTCATGCTTTCTCAAAATAAGAAATTGGTGGTAAGGTAGGAAAATACATTTCATTTTTAAGATGATCTAGGTCAACAGTTTTGTGACCAGATAATCTATTATCTTTTGGTTTGGTTTTGTGTTTGAAATGATAGCCATCATCACATCCTATGGTCATTATGCTTTATTTTGCAATTTCAGATTGTTAGAAGTATTGGATTATTTTTTGTATATGCCTGTTTCTTCTTTGATTTCTTTGGAAAACAGTCTTTCTGGTCCTTTATTTAAAATTATGCTAGGATTTTTGTTCATTTTAGTTTTTGTTTGTTGGTTGTTTATTGCTGGGATATGTGAGTTCTTTACCTATTTTGGACATTAGCAATGTTTTACTCTTCTATTTCTGTGTGAAAATTGGATACAGAAAAGCCTACAAAAAAAGTACTGGCCAAAGTGGATAAAACTGATCTCTAAAGTATATGAAAAGGAAATAGTCTGCCAAAAAAAATGAACAGTGTAAAAAAGGAGAGAAAGCAAAGTACATTCAAGAAAAGAAGTGTCATGCACACAGAAGTAGGTATGGTTGAGTGATTTATACCCTATCTCCTCTCAGCTAGCTGCATCACAAGTATTTCCAATAGCCTTATTCCCTGAGGAGCTTTTGATGAGGAAAGGAGGAGCTAGATTTACATGTGAAGGAGGAAGGAAAGGAAAATATCATCAGGAGATAAAGTTAGACATTAGCAAATGCATCCTTTGCCTTTCACTCACCTTCCCCATCCCTGGCCTAAATACTCCACACAAAATTTCTGGAAAACAACACCTCCCTTTCTCAAGCTTCAGTTTGGGCAATTTGTTTATACAATGAATCCTTCTCTGTCTGCATCACAGGAAGCTATATAGCCTAATATTTTTTTGTATTATCATTAAGTAGTTTTACAAAGGAGTTGTCATTTAAAAAAGCAGTTTATGGCCAGGTAGCAGTGGCTAATTTTTGCAATATTTCATGCTCAGAAGGGTGAGATCTGAGGATCATTGTTCAAAATCAGCTTGGCTTTGAACTTCTGTGAGATTCTAATTTCTAATTAATCACCAGAAAACCTGAAGTGGCACTTTGGCTCAAAGTGATAGATTGCTAGCCTTGAGCTGAAGATACCTAGTCCCTGAGTTCAAGCCCCACAATGGGAATTTTTTTAAAGCAGTTTATGAATGCAATATATTTTTATAAATGTCACCATGTCACCCCTCTTAACGCTCTCACCCACCCCTTCTCTAACCACTTCTTCCATCACTTAGAAACAAAAGCCATATAATGAGTGATTGTTGTCCTTAACGTACTATGTTATCTCTCATCTCTTTTGCTATTCCTTGATTATCTCATATTGTTACAGTATCTTACTTTGTTATCTGATATATTGGATATATTTGTATTTGGTTATTTGAAATTGGATAGGGAATGGGGGAAAACAAGATGAAGGGTGGGGGTGGGGGGAGGTTAATGGGACCAAGACATGAGAAAGGATGTCAATATACGTGAATTAATGTACCTTCTATCTGGCAAATATAATGTAACCCTTCTATTAATTACAATAAAAATATATGAAAAAATTGTAGGATATACACTGGATTCTTGACTACATTCTCCCTCTCTTCCCTTCTTATTTATACTATGACTTTGAATTATTATTTTTTTGTGGATCATGGGGCTTGAACTCTGGGCCTAGGTGCTGTCCCTGAGTTCTTCAGCTCAAGGATACCAATTTACCCTTGGGTCTGGGCATTGTCCCTAAGCTCCTGTGCTCAAGGCTCCTGCCCTGCGCCTTGAACCACAGGCTTACTTCCTGTTTACTAATGGTTAATTGGAAATAAGAATCTCATGGTCTTTCATACCTGGCTGGCATTGAACCGTAATCCTCAGATATCAGTCTCCTAGTAGCTAGGAATATAGGCATGAGCCATAGTGCCCAGCTGACTTTGAAATTTTAAAGAAAATATTCAAACATATTATCAGCAATTTCAACCTAACTGGAAAAATATAGCAAATCCATCAATGATTAATTGGGTCCTAAGAACAGAGAACATGTATTAAATTTTCCACTTATAAAAAATCATTTTAACTACTTCAATCTACAAAGGCAGTCTATAATTCTTTTTTTTATTTCATTTTGCCTTTATTTTTTGCAATATACTTGACACACTAAATACAGCATATGAAACTATTAAAAAGCAAAATACAATATACAGAAAACACCATAACCCTTTACCCAAGGACTAGAATTATCTCCCAACTTCACTCACTCTCTCCAGCTCCTTTTCTTCTTTCCATGGGCAACCACCAAGGTAAACTTTGGTTTGTCATTCAACTTTTTTCAACTGTTTTAAGTCATATATTCTTTAGGTTTTCTTGCTCTTATGCTCAAAATAAATAGTATCACATATGTAGTCTCACTAACCTTGTATTTTCTAAATTCTCCCTCCTCCTCTTCCCTTCCCCCTTCTGGAGTTGAACCCAGAGCCTCACATTCTCTAGGCAAACACTCTACCATTTGAGCCAGGCTTCTAGTTTTTCAGATAGTTTATGGCTGACTTCTCCTTGGCTGGCCTCAAGCAATCCTATAATTCTTTTTTAAAAGTATTTTATGGGCCGGGAGTTTGGTTTAGTGGTAGAGAGCTTGCCTAGCATGCACGAAGACCCAGGTTCATTTCCTCGGTACCACATATACATAGAAAAAGCCAGAAATGGTGCTGAGGCTCAAGTGGTAGAGCTCTAGCCCTGAGAAAGCCCAAGGACAGTGCTTAGGCCCTGAGTTCAAGGAGGACTGGCAAAAAAAAAAAAAGTATTCTTGAGGGACGGGAGTTTGGCCTCTGGTAGATTGCTTACCTAGCATGCGCGCAGGCTTGGGTTTGATTCCTCAGTACCACATACACAGAAAAAGCTGGAAATGGTGTTGTGACTCACATGATAGAGTGTTAGCCTTGTGAAAGCTCAAGTACAGTGACGAGGCACTAAGTTAAAGCCCCAGGACTGGCAAAAAATATATATAGATGTAAATGGATATACTCCTATTTAAATACATATTTCTGGTATTTATTAAAGCTATACATTGGACAAGATACAGAATTTGAGTTAAGTGCCCAGCAAATGCACTGTCATATTGAAAATTTACAGAAGGTATAGGAATATTAATCATTAAAACGAAAGCATGAACCCAAAAGGGCAATTTGGTCAGTTCTTCAAAGAGTTAACTGATAGGAATTGCAAGGGTTTTTAGAAAAGAAGCCTCTATACTATATGTCAATAATAATAATGGTCCTCATAATACTGCTCCCTAATTAGAACACAGGTTAGGTAGTACTTTGTCTCTCAAATGAAGCCTGCACACTTGCTGACTGTTTAATTTTCTGGAAAAAAAGAAAGTCCATATTTTGCATAGTTTGGTTCCACTTGACTTTTCTTCTCTTCAAATGTCTAGAATGTGCTAAGAAAAGGTCCAGAGTAAATAATTATTCCTCCTTTTCAATCAGAAACATTTGCTCCACTTTTGTTTGGCACATCATAGATATTGTCAAGGAAATAGTATAGCCTTACTCCTATGAAGACTTTGCCTGTGTAGTTACTTTATAGATCAGACCATATTCGTAATAACAGGTCAGAGGAAGAACTTCTAGTACTGCATTGCTATTGACATTATGCAACTTTGTTTGACTCCAGTGAATAAATAATTTTCAACCTTCAAAAATTTTGGCAATCAGCTTGACTGAAATCAGCCTTTGTTCTATCCTGTTTTTCTAACTAAACTGGGATTTCTCTAATTATTAACTGAACTGCTCCCCTGGTAATTATCTCACCTCTATAATTAAACAGAGGATTTGGCTGCATAAAACACCAGGTCTCAATCTGACCCTAAATAATAACAACAGCTTCCCCAATCATCATCTACAGCAGCAGAGCTCATGCTGATGAGTTTCTCAGATTGCAGCTCTCAATCATTTTGTGTCCTCTGTAGAAGCTTTAAGAGAAAGAAGAAAAATGAAGTTCCACTGGCCTTTCTATTCTGAATTAAGCCTGAATAAAGACTGGGTTTCTTTTAATGACACCAAATTAAGAATTAAGTCAGTAGCGGGTCTTAGTCACTTCACTGGCACAAATGAAGAGAAAATGCTCAGGGAATTAGATCTATTTTTGTCTATTAGAGAGAGAGAGATCCTCAAAGACTTTTAGTACCAGGAAAAGCATGCAACGGAAGAAAGAATAGTTAATGACAAAGTTTGTATTTACGTAAGTTGCTTGTGATTTATATCACTGTCTCTTCAGAATGTGCTGTAAATAAGTTTTAACCAATTTCCAAGTCTTCCCCATAGAATACTCTTGCTAAATGAGATGTGAGCTCTAATATTGTCCAGTTTATTGTTTAAAACTAGCTTAGTGACTACAAAATGGAAAAGCACTGGATGAATTAATTCCTTTTATTCTATTAGCTCTAAAGAAAGTTCTCCAAAGGCTTCTATGTCAATTTATTCTCCATCCAATTCAAAGATAAAGGGAAGACTAAAGTTATCTCATCAAATGAAATATACCCATTGCCTTAGACACCAGTCCTTCTAGCTACTCAGAAGTGAATACTGAGTGGATTAAAGTTTGAAACCAATCTAGATGAAAAGCATGAGACCCCACCTCAGCAAATAGCTGTGTACAGTGTCATATGTCTGTCATCACAGCTACTGAGGTGACTGAGAATAGCAAGATGTGGTTGCAGACCATCCCAGGTATAAAAGAATTAGCAATAGTAAAAGCTGAGCATAGTAAATAACATCTGGCATCTAGCAACAACAGGAAGCATAAATAGGAGGATTGTGGTCCAAGAAAACCAGGACCCAAAAAAAAATAAATCAAGACTGTCATCTCAAAACCAACTAAGCATAAAATGTAGTTTAATTTTTATTGACTCTGTTCTGTAAGCACAAAGTCCAGAGTTCATATGCCAGAACTGACAAGAAATAAAAAGAATAGACTGTTCTAAAAATATTGTTTTTCCCCACAAAGTGTTCCTTAACATATATAAACCAGTTTCAGTTTTCCATGAGTAGATCAATGTCATTCTGTAATATATTCTGCAGAAATAAAAGTAATTTAGACTGAGGGCTTTTTATTCTGAGCCATCAGTAACTTCTTGAATTTAAGTGAGAAGGAAATATGAAATAATTGGCAAAATATTTAAATACGTTTCTAGATCTCAGGATATCTTAAGCAAAAGTAGATCATCTCTTTGGATAATCACATATACCCAGTCCAGAGGTAGGGTTATAAAACAGACTAACAGTGCTGGCAGTTTGACCTAGTGGTAGAGTGCTTGCCTAGCATGCACGAAGCCCTGGGTTCTATTCCTTAGTATCACATACACAGAAAAAGCCAGAAGTGGCGGTGTAGCTCAAGTGGCAAAGCATTAGACTTAAGCAAAAGGTGTCCAAGGACAGTGCTCTGGCCCTGAGTTTAACCCCAAGTTTGGCAAAAAAAAAAAAAGACAGATAGAAGCTAAAGTATCAAGGAAACTGCTTAAAGAATTTGTTCTTTAAGTTTCTCATGTGGAAGGTTAGAGCAATGTTAAAATATGTAATGTATATATACTTTTCAGAATCAAGACTGTTCATGCTTTCCTGCTTCTAGAGAAGAACACAAGTGCAATATTCCTTATTACAATAGTAAGTTTACTAGCACAAAGGCCCAGGAGGTTATCCACTAACATAGATAATCTAGTGCCCTCTGGAAACCAAAGAACAGAAATGAAGGGAGGGCGTCCTTTCACTTCACATTTTTATGTCTTTGTTTTGGTTTGTTTTTTGCAAAGTGCTATATATGTATGTATGTATGTATGTATGTATGTATATATATACATATATATATTCTAAAGGCCTGTTGAGAGGATTAAGTGTGATAATAGTGGTAAAATTTAAACTTTAAACATTAGTCAAAAATAAATACTAAATATTATAGCCAGGTGCGGTGGCTCACAAGTGTAATCCTAGCTACTCAGGAGGCTGAGATCTGAGGATCAAGGTACAAAGCCAGCCCAGGCACAAAAGGACCTGCGGTTCTTATCTCCAATTAACCTCTAGAAAATGGGAAATGGGGCTTGGCTCAAAGATAGGACCTTAGACTTAAGCTGAAGAGCTCAGGTACAGCATCCAGGCTAAGTTCAAGCTCCAAGACCTACCAAAACTAAAAAATGAAAATATACAAAAATTAAAAATGCTAAATATTATAAAAGAAAATTGACTTTACATTCATTACTTCATATTTACATATCAGAAAGGTCACTAATGATTTTTTTAAGTTTAAGCAATTACAGAATACACAATTAACCTACAGTAAAGCTATATCATTTTCTACTTGACAGAACCTACAATCATATCTACAGAAAAGTAAGAGATTAATAAAGAGGTTGGTAACATCTATTTCTCACAAATCCCTTATTTCCCTCTGACACACCTAGGTTATTTATTCAGATGAAGTTTGATCAGGTTTGTGTTCCTGCCAATCCACTGTCGAAGTGAACACTTTTTTTTTTTTGCTACTTCTGGGTTTGGGCTCAGGGCCTGAGCATTATCCTTGGGTTTTTCTCAAGGCTAGAGCTCTACCACCTGAGCCACAGCACCACTTCTGGCTTTTTTCTATGTATGTGGTACTGAGGAATTGAACCCAGGTCTTAGTGCATGCTAGGCAAGCACTCTCCCACTAGGCCAAACTCTCGGCCCCCTCAGAGTGAACACTCTGAGTAACAAATGTAATTCTTTTTTTAAACACCTTTGCTTTTTTCTGGAGGCAATGTCATTGTACCAGTGAGACCTGAATGAGTTAATTTTTCCCCCGGGGCTTATGAAGCTGGAAGGAAATTATTCAAAAAATTGGAGACAATACAAAAACCCAACTTAAAAAACTTTTTTTATTCTTTGTTATGTTTAGTGTCTAAATATGACTTTTTTGTTATAAAACACATCCTTTGGTACATGGAATGCTGAAATCATCTTTGTATCAAAACCTACTTTCCTGTATAACTCATCAAAAATGCTGACATTTTTCCTCAGGTCTCAATTGAATCGTCAGTTCTGTCATACGTTTAATGCACACACATAGATATGTGTGTAGCTAATACAAATGTATGTCTTTGGCATAAATAATATTCAGTTTTGAATTTTCATCTGTGATGTTTTTATGATCCACAACCCTTGCACTAGGCAGATCATCGCAAATTGTGATTTTCGATGAATCATTTGGTAATAAAGAAGCATGGGCTTCGCAAATTGAACCCTCTTCCATGCAACATGAGCAGCTTCCCCATAAATTATCTGTAACAGGTTTATTTGTCATGAACTGCAGCCCAGATATCTGACTGTCAAGTTACCACTTGCATCTTAAAATCTCCATCAAAATTTTTTTTATGGTTTTTGAGTTAAAGCTTTGCCTTCCAACACCGATTTTCACTCAGCATCAGTTATGGGGTCCACTGAAATTGTATGGTTTAGAGTTGGTTGGCAAAGCCAGTTTCCTCAATAGTGGCTTGTTTAGCTACTAACTGTACACAAAGGAAATAGAATGATTGAAAATGAATGTCCAAAAAATATATATAAACGAATGCTTCAGCATTAGCCTTTTCAATTATTTAATACCTATGCATCTGTGAGAGATAGTGGTTTTCCTGAATATTTTTATTATCTTTAAGTAGTTGTACAAAAGTGGTGACATTCAACAAATCAATTTATGAAGACAGTACATCTTGATCAATGTCACTTGCAGATAGGTTTTATGGTTCTCCTGACTTTACTCTTTCCCAGGTAGAAGACTTCAGCGTAGAGATGAAAGTTACCATGGTCAACGTCACAAGCGACAAGGCAGGGGGCATGTGGAGTACATGTCAGTCTCCTGTCATCTAGGCTTGTAAGTCACCCACTTGTTTCCAATTTTATATCCAGCTTTTCGGTGATTAAGGGATGCCATGTAGCTGCTTCTCAGATGAAAAGTGGACAACATGTGTTAGGAGGACAGATGCCAGAAGGATAAGCTCCCCCTGGAAATCTTTAGGAAACATTTGTGTTTCATGATGACACATTCAACTTTTACAAAGAAAATTAAGAAAAAAACAGGAGGCAGGAACTATTTAGGAAATGCCAGAGTGGTGTCTGTGGCTAATACAAGGATAAGATTCTCTCTCTCTCTCCCTTTCCTCCCACCTCTCCCTCTCCCTCTCCCTCTCCCATTCCCTCTCCCTCTCCCTCTCCCATCCCCTCTCCCTCTCCCATTCCCTCTCCCTCTCCCATTCCCTCTCCCTCTCCCTCTCCCTCTCCCCCCCACCTCTCTCATTTGTGAATTTATCCTAGCTAGGAAAGCACATCAGTCATTTTTGCTATTTTACTTTTTCACTGCCATTTTTTAGATGGAGTCTTAATTTTTTTTTGCTTAGATCTCATTCCTCACTACTATGCTTCTTGGGCAAACAGTATCACAAGTATGAATCACCGTGCCTGACTTGGTTTTGGAAATATCACATTAACATTTTGCCTGTGATGGTATCACACTGCCATTCTTCCAATTAATTGGGATGATAGTTAAGGACCTCCATGTCTAGTTTCTTTAAAATCTGTCAGATGAACCCGCTATTCTAATTGACATATAAAATATATTTGGGTAAAACTAGTAAATGCCAGGGCTGGGGTTGGAACATTGGTGGTCTCACTCCAAAACCAACATGTTTTATCCGAATCATCAGTTGCAAATTTGAGCAACTCAGAAGATACTGAGAACACAAGGTACTGAGAAAAGCAGAATGTGTATAGCTCAGAAAGGTTGAAATCTATGAGAGGCATACACACACATATACACACAAAAATGCACACACACATACATGTACACACACAAGTCAAGCTTAGTGCATATACCTTGATATCATAGCACCTGCATTCCTTGGTTCTTATATAAGACTTCAAACCGAAGAAATTAATGATTGAGTTGATTTTTTTTGAAGTTTAAATTAACAAAATTATCTCACTGGTCAAAATGTATTATATTCATATGTTGACCTATTGAATTGAAACCCCATCACATCACTACTTAAAAATAATATAGAAAACAATCCCAGTAATACCATACATGGCATTATACAAAAACTGGAATTAGAAAACTGGAGTCATTTTCTTCCAAAAAATAATATTTTGCAAAAAAATTAAAAGCAGGTTATGCTTATTGCAGGCAAATAAATATAATATGTAAAGAATACATGAGAAATAGAACCTGAGACTGTGTACCACATTACCTCTTAGAAGCACCTTTCATGCCATACTTACATTAGTCAGTGTGCCAGATATTAAGAGATATAACCTTGAATAAAACATAGACTAAAAACACATTCTGCCTTTGTGTGATTTGCAGTATAAAGAAACATAAGAATATTTCTAATCAATGACTAGAAGGTTATTCTTAGAGTTGAGTCAGGAAGGTTTCATGCTGAAGAACTTGGAACTGAGAGCACCACAAGCAACTTATGTAACATGGACAATATCCAGAAAGTCACGAAACTTTAAGCTTTCTGTTCTTATCACCTGCTACCACAAACACTCCGTTGAACTCCAGCGAAACTCCTCCTGGAAGGAGAAACAAGTACACAGTCCCTGAAGGAAACTTTAATCAACAGGACCTGGCTGGTACCCAACAGGGAAGCCCCAGCTGCCTGGCCCACAGCAGTCCACATAGGGCAGCAATCCATTTTCTGTGAGTAAATGCTCAAGACCATCTGTGAATTCAGAAGAGGAGGCAAAAAGCAGTATCCACTCAGCCAAAAGCAAGAGCATCCAAAATTGAAAGTGCAAAGCAATCTGTGCAAAAGGACATTCACCAGGGATACAGCTTTTCAGTTCCAGGTTGACCTGTAGGTCAGTTCAGTTTAAATAAACAAACATTTGTTGAGCCACTTCCTGTGCCAGGAACAAAGAGACTGACAATGGAGATGATTAGAAATGCTTCTTGCCTGTCAGCAATGGATTGGTCAGTGAAAGATAGATGAGGTCCTGAAGTAGATGTACTGTGCTCTTCAAAAACTTCTGCTTTGTTCAAAGAGAGGAGATCTGGGTGTTGCTGCCTGAGACATCCATTGATAAATTCTTGTATGTATGGGATAGAACCTGAGATCCTCCATTTCCAATAAGTTAACTCCCATCCTGAAGATCAACCACAACCCGACATTCAACATTAGTGGAGTTCACCCTGTCTAAATGTCATGGTTGGCTAAACAGAATAGAAGAGGGCATTTCACAAAGGAAATACCAAGCAAACTAAGAGTGTGAGCCAGCCCATGTGCAACCTTATTTGGGCAGAAAAGCATTCATGATGACTAGATACACGGCAGAGCTTAAATTTTCTGTGTGTCCAAGACTTACAATCATGAGGTGGTAATTACCACATTGAGAGCTCATTTATTACCTAGCACCTTGGGTTCTCTCTCTACTAGATCTGGATTCTGAATGATGTGGCATAGCAATCCATATTTTTATCCCCCATCCCTAGGGGATTTTTAAACAGATGGTTAGTGGCCAATCCTTGGAGAAGTTTGGCAAAGAGAATGAACAGAAAATGAGATATCCAGAAAAAATGAGATTTGCTCTGTTTAAAGTCTTTGTGGAGCCACTGACTTAAAAGTGGAAGCATCTGAGAATGTGGGAACAGTGAAGAGCTATTTTTAAAAAACCAAATAATGAAACAGGTCTGAAATATAGCATGCAGACTTGAGGAGCAGAAAGGGCTGGGAATGTTAGGCCTTTCCAGCTAGTTCTGAGGATAAGCAGTAAAGAGTAGGAAGAATCTGTGTGACATCCAGCTTTCTAGCAGGGGTGACTGACAAGATGGTGAAGCCCCCAACCGATCTAGAGAAAAACAATCCAGAGGTGGTTTTGTAGCTGTGATGATGAATTTCAGCATGCTGGCTTTCTGCTTGCAGATTGCAAAAACCCAAAGGAAATGGGCAGCTTACAGTTGGCTATAGAAGACAGGAAAAGAATCAGGGCCAGATAGTTCATGCAGAGGAAGAAATAGAAAATCCCTAATGTCACCTGTGTCTCACATCTGCTTCTTCTGGTTATGCCTGTCATGGCCCCAGTAGAGTATAAAGCTCTTAGTATTACTATACACAGTCCCTTTAGAAAGAAAGCTCTTCCATGATTACCATCCTTAAATAGCACAGGATAAATGAATGCTTTAATAGAAATTACTGAAGTTAGGCCTCTGGAAACCTGCAGATAAAAGAGAAGCCACAGCACAAAGGAGCTATGAGGTGAGGTATTCTCCTCTCACAGAAAGGTTAGACAGTGGTTATTGAGCACAGACCCTCAGCCAGTGTGTGACTCACCCTAAAAATGATCTCATTGTATAGCTGAAGGGAGGGAGTTAAGTGCCAAGGTGTGCAAGCCTGTGTTTATCTTGCAGAAAGGAATCAGTATAAGCTGAGTGCCAACTCACTCATTCATTTAATTAAGCTAATATGAAATAGCTAATTCAACAACCACCCACTTCCATCAATCAATTACACTTTTTGATCAGGAAGATAATATGAAAAATAAGTTGAATTCTTCTTATCAAAGATAAATTTATAATTAGTAAAATTATAGTAAAAAACTATACAATGTACCTATTTTTGATCTACCTAAAGAATCATTTTAACCCCTTTATTTTTTCTGAGTCCTGGGGCTTGAACTTGGCCTGGGCGCTGTCCGCTATCCCTGAGCTCTTCAGCTCAAGACTACAGGCTTACCCTTGAGCCAAGTCCTACTTTCTGTTTTCTAGAAGTTAATTGGAGATAAGAGTCTCAGGTCCTTTTGTGCCCAGGCTGGCTTTGAACCTTGATCCACAAATCTCAGTCTCCTAAGTAACTAGGATTACAAGCATGAGCCACTGTGCCCAGCTTCATTTTAACTCTTAAGAATTCTTGAATGAACATTGCAAAGAATATTCTACTTGAAACCAGGCTCCAGTAGCTCACACATATAATTCTCTATTCTCAGGAGGCTGAGATGTGTGGATCGTGGTTTGAAACTGGCTGGCCTGGCAGAAAAATCCCTTGTGAGACTCTGATCTCCAATTAATCACTCAAAACCAGAAGTGGAGCTGTGGCTCCAAGTGATTGAAAGCTAGCCTTGAGCAGAAAGAGATCAGGGACAGTGTCCAGGCCCTGAGTTCAAGCCCCACAATCAACAAAACAAAACCCAAAAGCTAATAATCTACTTTGGTGAATGGAGAACAGTTTTTTTAAGTGACAGGTTTATTTCTTACTTGCCTTCCTGCCATGTCTTTGCCATTTGAAACTGAATTCTAGGGGCAGTTTATCACAGTCTTATTAGTCTCACTGTTCCAGGTAAGGAGGTCATTACAAATGTCAATGCTATGCTGTATGGTAGAACAGGATGGTGATGGTAAAAATGATGTTAAATAGCCTGTGAAAACAATGTGTTACTTTCAGCAATGCAAAGGAAAAAAATTATACATTCAAAAATGCTGCTTTTCAAAAGTAAAGAATAAACATTTGACAGAACACCAATATATTCTCAAAGATGATTTCTTCCTGATAGGGTTACAGGACTTGGATTTTTGGGGGCTTTTGGTTCATGCATTCTTCATTTAGTTTTCTCTGCCAATTGAAAGGCATATTACTTTGTGACTATAAAATATTTTTTTAAAATCCCAAACAGAAACAACTTAGTCCTTTCAGTCCATATTTATTTCCTCCACGATTCTGTTCTGGCAGCATTCCAAGGGGATTAGACAGTGAAGGATAGAGTGCATGAGGAGCAGAAGAGGAGTCATAGAAGATGCACTGATATAGGAGTTGGAGCAAGGAGAACAGGAAGGATAAAGGCCTATGAGCAAATTGTCAGTTCTCACTTCCTCCTTGTTACGCCCCTCAAATGGCCTCTTTTAAACCTCAGAGAATAACCACTAAAGGGATTTCAGGACACTGATGGCTCATAATAGCCATCTATTAAGCTGCTTTCCAAAAATTATAGTGCATCTTATTTACTTTCTAATTGGAGAAAAACCTGTTTTTAAGATATGATACCTAAACACATATACAAATGGATTTCTTAAACATTATCATTGCAAACAACATCATTTTTCATATACTTACCTCAAAATATGTCACTTCCAAGAAAAAAATTGTGCAAATTATTGAACAATGTTGTACTTAAAATACATTTTGCATTAACTGATGATATTCTGCTTAAAAATTTATGAAATGGTGATCCTAGAAAGACTTTCAGAACCGACCCATTCTATCTTAAGAACAATTCTATTTGGTATAGTTCTTGACAGTTTTATTTGCATACTATATTCATGAAGCTTAATTACATTAGCATAATTGTAATACTGGGCTTTAAAATATATAATTTAGTTCTGCCCTGTTTAGATTTCCAAGGAGTTTGTACAGCTCTTAAGAAACTTTCAATGACAAAAACAAGAAACAATAAGCAGAGATTCTTTTTCCTAGAGTCTAATGAAATTGTAATTTCACAATAAAAAGCAGAAAGTAAGTAACACTTGACCTGGACCATCTTTTTCAAAGAAGGCAATCCAAATAATGCTTCAAAATGTCCCAGTAACACAAAAAGGTACGAGAGGATTCCTGCTGTTTTCCCTCTTTTCTCCATCTACATAAAACAATATAGCTTTATGCTTAGATATTAAAACATCTCTTAATAGGTACAGAGAAGGAAAAACAAGAAGTTCACAAATAGAAAAGCAAGCATTAAAAATTATTTAGAATAGAAAAGAATAGGAAAGGCTAAAATGTGAAATTCATAAATGCATCTGCGAGGCAGAAATTGAGCTAATAAAGCAACACATGGACCTATAATTTGATCTTACCTACCAGGTTTTCAATGTATATAAATATTTGACTGGCAAGGTTCTGGACTAATCTTTCCGATTATAAAACATTTCTAAAATTATGTTTAATTTTTTTCTTGGGCCAGGAGTTTGTCCTACTAGTAGAATGCTTGCCTAACATGCATGAAGCCTTGGGTTATATTCCTTGGTTACCACATACACAGAAATACCTGGAAGTGGTGTTGTGGTACAGCACTAGCCTTGAGAAAGCTCAAGTACTGTCCCCAGGCCCTGAGTTCAAGCCCAGAACAGGCAAACAAAAATTGTTTCTTAAGATACATGACAAATACTGAGATACGAACTTGTATGGAATACAAATTAAACTACCTGAAATTCAGAAATCGAGTCATACAGTCACTTCCCTTAAATGTGAACACATTGCAGCTAAGATGATCACTTATTTGAAGCAACAGGGGACAGAGGGCAGAGGCTCCAATATAACCACCACCCTCTCTCTCCCTCCTTTTGAAGAAATTGGCAAATGATTTAATCTTGCTGGCAGCAGAATTACAGCATAAGGATTCAGTTGTACTGCTCACCACTCCCCACATTGAACTACAAGAGTAAACTATAAAAGTTTTTGGATATCCATTTTCCTTCTTTCTTTTCATGACCCCTAACGGCAAACTCAAGCCAAAGCCTAATTCTTGAATCCTAACATTCATATGATATTTTATGCCTTCTCTAATATACATGTTACGGTGTGTAATCCTATGGGGTAAACAATCTTTTTTTTTGTTTTTTTGGCTGTCATGGGGCTTGAACTCTGAGCCTGGGCAATATCCCTGAGCTCTTCAGCTCAAGGTCAAGGCTACCACTCTACCACTTGAGCCACAGTGCCATTTCCAGTTTTCTGGTGGTTAATTGAAGATAAAAGTCTCATGGACTTTCGTGTCTGGGCTGGCTTTGAACCACGTCCTCAGATCTCAGCCTCTTGAGTAGCCAGGATTACATAGGTAAGCCACCAGCACCTGGTAATAAACAATTTTCTCATCCTTTACTGCTAAATGACAGAAATGAGGCACAGAAAGTTTACGTGCCTTCTCCAAAGTCACATAGATAACCACATGTCTGATTTACTTTTGTATCTATGAGGATTTCTTAACATTATTACTAATATTGTTCAGACAAAATGAAAGAAGACACAAAGAATTAAAATGCTATCTTAAATGGCTTAGTTAGAAATTCATCCAGGATTTGAATCAAGCTCAACTTGGTTCTATAAGTTTGTTAACTCTGGAATTCATACTTAAAAGAAATTATGCTGCTGTGTGCAGTGCCAGGGGTTTACAATTATGATCCTAACTACTTGAAGCTGAGATCTGAGGATTGAGGTCCAAAGCCAACATGGGCAAGAAAGTCTGAAAGCCTGTGACTCCTATCTCTAATTCTCATTCAAATCCAGAATTGGAGCTCTGGTTCAAGTGGTAGAATGCTAGCCTTAGGCACAAAAGCTCAGGGGACAGATACTCAGGCCTAAACCCTGAGTATAAGGTCTGCTCAAGAAAGGGGAGGGAAACAGTGAAGAGGAAGGTAGGGGGAAAGAGGGGAGTAGAGAGGAGTTATACCTGCAGGCATTTCCGAATACCCTCTTTGTTTGCTAGGCAAACACATTAAGAACTGAGGGCTGGATTACACATGTATTAAGATGCTTTTCTGCAAATAATACTCTAGTGAACATTGCTTGAGTGATATTTTTTTTGAGGTTTAGAGAAGCCTGGCTGTCTTAGTAGAGAAATGACCAATATAGAGAATTCCTAGACTCTGGACCAACTCCTAAGTAACTTCTGATGGATTTACCTGGAAATTTTCAATAGATAGGCTATTTGTGTCTTTTCTTTTTTCTTTTCTCTTTTTTGTGGGGGAAGGGTACTGGGTATTGAACCCAGGCTATTGCACATACCAGGCAAGCACTTTGCCACTGAGCTACATCCCAGTTCTAGATAGGCTACTTTTGTCAAATCACCAGTTGGTTGGCAAATTATCAGAATGTCTCCATGAACAGACTGAGTGCACATCTTTAAGAAATTCAAAGAGTAATCTTTAGATGATTTAGGTGTGCTGGTGGCATTGGTTAGCCTTGAACATAAAAGCTGACTGAAAATTATTTTGCTTCTTCTAGTTTTTTCCCTTTACAGATCTCTACATCAAGTTACCTAGTTTTCCTTTCCCTGTTATCTTCTGATTAATGGCATTTACCTTTCTCTAAATGCCCATTACCCATTGGCTCCATTGTTTAGCATTTGAAAACCAATTCTAGATTCTAATGGTTGTATCCTTCTTGCTCCTAAGTTTCTTCAGTGTAGAGTACAGAAAACTGAAACTCAGTGTCCATGACCTACTTTTAATCATTGCCATCATCAGGTTCAACCCTAGGAACTAGAAGATGACTTAATGAAAGTAAAGCCATGAGACCAGGGTAGATGAGATTCCACAGGTAAGATTTTAGGTTATCTTTCAGCATGCTCTCACATATCCTAGTGGCTTACTTAATCCTCCTTACTTAATCTGCAATCTTATAATGGTGAAAAGATGAAACAGATCTAAGGAAGTTAAAACTAGATCATGGGACAGTCAGTTATGGGTTTGGGCAGACTCACTCCACCATTCTACTATCTGCTATGTTCTCAGTATTAGTAGTCACAAAGAAGGTACATACTTGAGGTTCTGTGTTAAAATTATTCAGAGCACATTTGGAATTATCCATTGTTTTTCCATTCTAACATGACAAGTTATTGCTAAAATGTAATTCCATCCAACCATACCTGCTAAAGACTAAAATAGACTCTGCTGTGTTTCAACTTCTGTCAAGATTTTCTAACATGGCACACTTAGAATGTGATGGGAGTTAAAAATACTATGAAAAGATTTCTTTCAAAATTAGAAAGATTCTAACTTTAGTCTGAAGGTAACACAAACAAATCACATTGTTCAGTTGAAAATAGGAATAAGAGCAAATGATTTCAGTTTCAATGAGAATATGATACAGAATAACATGGACAAGTAAAAATGAACCAAAGAATTGGCTTCATTAGTAGAAAGCTACTAATAGTAAATAATGATCTCTAAGGAGATAAATTTGTTTGTTAATGAGAGAAGGATTTATTTCATGATGATTAAATGTTAAGCAATAAAAAAATGTATCTACAGAGAGAAAGAGGGCAAAGGTGGAAAGAGAAAAGACTGCTTTTTTGCCAAGCAGTCTATAATGAGGATGATTAGATGAGACCATAATTGATTACTAATATATCTCAGCCTGGACAGAAGAGGAATTAGGGAGAATTAATCTTCAGAGTTCTAATAAAATAGATGATGATGAATACCATATGCAGCTATACGTGTGGAAAAAAACAATAGATAAAAAGGAAGAAATCTTCTTGCTTTTTAGTACTACACACTAAACAATACATACTTTGTGAAATGTAGCAGCTAGATTAGCCCGATTACTCACATCTGTAATCCTAGTTACTTGAATGGCAGTGATAGATCACACTTCAAGTCCAGACTTGGTGAAAATAAAGACCTCCATCTACCCAATAAGCTGGATCTCAAACAATAAGCAGGATGTGGTGGAAGACATTGTTTATCCCAGCTATGCAGGAGGCTTCAATAAGGAGGATTGCAATCCAAAATTGACTGGGCAAAAATGTGAGGATCTATCCAAAAACTAAGCAAACGGACTGAGGAGAAGAGCTAAAATGGTAGATAGAGCACCTCTCTAGAAAACCTAGGCACTGAGCTCAAATCCAGGAGTACACTCCCCAAAAGCAGAAATGCATCAAATAACATAATGTGTTAGCATTATGTTATTTGTATAGCATGTTCTCTAAATGAATGTGTATAGCATGTTCTCTATGTACTAACCAGTGTTTGAATTGTTTTCCTGAATTAATTCATTTAATGATCACAACACATGTACTGTTACTATGTAGTCTAAAAGAAACAATCAAAATTGTTAAAAAAATCTAAAGCAATTGGGTAGAAAGTAGTTAATCAGCGTATAAATGCAGTATCTATGCTATTAATCACTGTGCTCAATATCTTTCTTCTGAGTCACAGTTTGATTGACATCTAGAAAGACACCTCAGTCATACGGTCACGGAAAGAGCAAGATACATAAAATTAGCAGGACTGAATTTTACTGTCATCTACCTCCACCAGGTGTCAAAGGTAATATGAGCGATAGCTTGTTTTCTTTATTGAGACAGTCATAATAAATGAGCCACATACATTGTATAAGATCATTAACATGATCACATAAATTGAGAAAAAAGCTTTGAAAAATATTTAGTAAACATGTAAGAGTTCCCAATGTGTGAGGAATTGTAGGCAGTACAGAGCATAAGACCTACTTGAGAACGGAGAATAGACTACATCATTATCTAGGTGCATTTATCAATTTAGGCTGCCATAACAAAATGCCACACACTGGATATCCTACAAAACAGAAAATGATACTCAAGTTCTAGAGACTAGAATGAAATGTTATGGTGCTAGAATGCTTGGATTCTGGTGAGGGTTATCTTCATGCTTTTTGATGTCCTCCTCCTGCTTCACCCTCACATGGCAAAAAGAGAGAATTTTGTCTGTGTAGTTATGTTGGTAGGGAACTGGAAATGTTGAATGTAGATAGAAAGAGAACCAATCTAAAAAACTACCATCAAATAATCAACTATTTGGTGAATCCATAATAGCACTAAGTAAAAAAGACAGAAACACTGTAGTTTATGAGGCATTTTGCCACAATGAGTAAGAACTGACTCATAAGTTTAGCTTCTGAACTTTGATCTTGTCTTTACCGTGCTATATGATTTTGGCCAAACAGTGTAATTCTCAGTTATTTCTTCTATAAAATGTACAGCTTTTGTTGTGTGATGATGCAGTATGAGCTATAGTAGTATATATGTTATGATTTATTAGTGTACCTAGCTTGTATTATTATTATTATGCTCAGCAATTAGTAACTACCATTGTTGAGGGTTACTTGACTCTCCCTTTTACTATACTTGTAATCTATCTGTTCACCAAATGTTGATCAACTACTATGTGACAAGCTTAGTCTCACATTACATGATTTCTTTTAGAAAAGAAAAATAGAACCCACACATTCATCATTATTGTTTAATTCTCTGACTCTGATAGGAACATCAGAGGAATATGTTGTTCTTTTTTTTATTGTAATTAGTAAAAGGGTTGCATGATATTTGCCAGATGGAACGTGCATTAATTCACATACATTGATACCCTTTTTCACATGTCTTGGTACCCGTTTCCCTCCCCCCCCACACCCCCCACCCGTCTTGGTTTTCCCCCCTTCCCTATCAAATTTCAAATATCCAAATACAAATAAATTCAATATATCAGATAACAAAGTGAGATACTATACCCATATGAGATAACCAAGGGACAGCAAAGGAGATGAGAGACAACATAGTACATTAAGGACAACAATCATTCATTATATGGCTTTTGTTTCAGTATCCTGGAGGTCCTTTCAATTAGCTTCACATTATATGTCCTTATGTATCAAGATTTTGCTCTATTGCAAATCTCTGCTAGTAGAGCCCAAGGTTTCTACTGATTATGACGAATGAGGGAAACCATTAAGCCTAAGTTCCTTTGAGTCTGGCTTACTTCACTTAATATGATTTTTTCTAAGTCTTTCCATTTCCTAACAGGAATATGTTGTTCTAATATCACTCTTCTTTTTCTAGGGTACTGTGTACAGTGGCCTACCACTGTTCATCAGCCTTATAGGTGTTCATGAATATATACAGTTACTATTGCTGGAGAAGCTTTGTCTTACATCTCTGCTGCTTCAGCCTCTTGAAGATGAATTTTTAACACCCGTATTTCCATTTTCTGCCTCAATATCATGCCCAGAGGCCTCCTAAGAATTACCAAACAAATGGAACAGTGACGACTTGGCATTCAATCTTGGTTCACTTACTCTACATGTGGACTTGCAGAAACTTGATTTTTTTTTGTCTTTTAAGCAAAAAAAAAAAAATCTATGCATCATTCTTGATTCCTGGCAGCTTTTTCCTCAAACTCTATCTAGAATCCAATGATTTCTCTTTTCAACACTTCCACCCTCATCTAACACCTCCCACGTGGATTAGTGCTAAACATTCCTCTGACTCCTCACGTCCACTCATACCTACCTGAAATATGCTCACTAAACCCAAACAATTATTTTAAATGCCAAGTCCACATTATTGGTATGAAAACCATATGTATGCAAAGGGTTTCTTAACTACTTCTTGGGTAAGAATTATATATGACATGCTGAGAGAGGAGAAAGAAGATATGTTCTCTGAGGTAAAGCTAAGAGTTTTTGGTCAAAGACATTGAACTACCATTACACACTGAACAACACCTAGGACAGAGTCCAAATCCTAAAGGCAGTTCTTCTTTAACAAACAAGGAATACTCCAAGTTCATTTAAAAAATTACTGTATGGAACTCACAATGTTTTCTCCCACAAAAATAGTGTAATAAGTGGCAGGAAGGAGGAAAATAACCAATGCCCAACACATAAGAGTTATTTAACCAGTAATGTAGCTGAATCTTGATGCATTTGCGATAGAAAAAATAATTCCCTTGCAACTTGTAATGAAACAAAACAGAAAAACGCGCAAGCTTGAGTAAAAACAGTGCCTTATTTCTTCTGAACACTACTGCTCAGAGAGGCACAGTTCTAATTAAAAGAGAATGGAGAAGTGGAGGAAGGTATTGATCTGAAGAGTGGTAAGAAGTCACAAGGGTTTTAGACATGAGTAGTTTTGGTTATTATCTGATTTCACTTTGAACCATAAGTCATGGGTCTCATTTGGTACAGCAACATCTATTTGTAGTATTTTATGTTTATACCCATGATGTGCATCCATTTGTAATTTCTCAACACAATGAGAATCAGAAAAAAAACTGGAAGAATTTTCTCATAGGTGAAATTAAAGAATGTTACCCAAAAGTAAGAAAGCTGAATAGGAAATGGTGTGTATATGAATTTAAAAAAATATTCAGGTGTGGGTAGCTCATTTCTACTAGCCCAGCTACTTCGGGTACTTATAATGGAAGGATATCATTTGATGGCTATTCAAGACTCCTGCTCAACTCAAAACTATATGAAATGGCACTTGTTATTCCAAGCTGCATGAAGAGTGAGTTTAGGAGGATAACTGTACCAACCTGAAAAGAGAAGCCCACAATACTTTATCTCCGCAGAAGAAAGATGAACATGGTGATACATTCCTGTGGTTCTAAAGACACTAGGAGTTCCACAATAAACACAATAAACAGATATTATAGCGAGGTTATTAGAGAGACCCTATCCTAAAAAGAAGCAGTAAAAAGGGTGGGGAGTTTGAACTAGTGGTAGTGTGCTTGCCCAGTATGCACAAACCTGGGTTCAATATATAGAAAAAGCTAGAAGTGGTAGAGTTCTGGCCTTGCGAAAACTCGAGGACAATGCTCAGGCTTTGAGTTCAAGCCTCAGGACTGGCAAAAAAAAAAAAATAAGCAGTAAAAAGTAAGGCTACAAGTTTGGCTCAGTGGAATTAGCTTACCTAACAAGAACAAGACCCTACTGCCAACTCCTCACACAAAGTAAGTCAGAGGGAAAGAAAAGTAGGAGAAAACAAGGGAGGGAGTAACAATGTTTGTCAAGAAATGTACTCATAAAAACAACCCTAAGATATCACCTTACCCCAACAACAATGGCCAAGATTTTGAACTCAGACAATGACAGATGCTGGCGGGGTTGTGGAGAAAAAGGAACCCTACTGCACTGCTGGTGGGAGTGCAAACTTGTTCAACCACTATTGAAAACATTATGGCAGTTCCTCAAAAGACTAAACATAGAGCTTCCCTATGACCCAGCAATTCCGCTACTAGGCATTTACCCAATCGTCCAGAAAAAAGGTCAGACTAAATCCACTAGCACAACGATGTTCATTGCAGCACTATTTACCATAGCAAAGATATGGAACCAACCCAGATGTCCCTCAGTTGATGAGTGGATCAACAAGATGTGGTATTTGTACACAGTGGAATTCTATGCTGCTGTTAGAATGACATCGTCCCATGTGTTAGGAAATGGAAAGACTTAGAAAAAATCATATTAGTGAAGTAAGCCAGACTCAAAGGAAGATAGGCTTAATGGTTTCCCTCAGTTGTCATAATCAGTAGAAACCTTGGGCTCTACTAGCAGAGATTTGCAATAGAGCAAAACCTAGATACATAAGGCCATACAGTATAATGCTAAATGAAAGGACCTCTAGGATATAGAAACAAAAGCCATATAATGAGTGATTATTATCCTTAACGTACTATGTTATCTCTCATCTCTTTTGCTATCCCTTGATTATCTCATATTGTTACAGTATCTTACTTTGTTATCTGATATATTGTATATATTTGTATTTGGTTATTTGAAATTGGATAGGGAAGGGGGAAAACAAGATGAGGGGTGGAGGTGGGGGGGTGGGAAATGGGGACCAAGACATGAGAAAGGGTATCAATGTACGTGAATTAATGTACCTTCTATCTGGCAAATATAATGTAACCCTTCTATTAATTACAATAAAAATATATGAAAAAAGTGTCCCTTCTAACATCATATATGAAGGACCACATGTGTTGTTTACTGGTTGTTTATTATCTTGATGATTATATACTAAGATCATCTGATTTCCTAACAAAAATTTGAATTTACAGAGACATAAGATTTTATTTATCTTCATATGTTCTTTAGCTTTACTGACATATGTTATTCTGGTTAAAATTCAAGGTAACAAACACGAGTCTGGATTGGCTGGTTATTGAGATATCCTTTCCTTTTTTTCCCCACTCTTGAGGCTTTAATTTAGGGCTTGAGCACTGTCCTTGGGCTTTTTCAAGGCTAGAGCTCTACCCCTTGAACCACAGCACCATTTCTGACTTTTTCTATGAATGTGGTACTGAGAAATCAAACTTAGGTCTTCATGCACACTAGGCAATCACTCTACCACTGGGCCATACTGCTGGCACTTGAGATATCCTTAAAGAAGCATTGAAAAGAAATCTGTTTATCATTTTGATTTCTATTGGACATTGTCATGGTTATCAGTGAATGCCTTCACATTCTACTATCAATATAGTTTTATCATTAGTAGATGAGAATGTTGTTGACTATTTCCTGACAAAGCAGAGCCTGGGCTCTTGCAAGTTTCGCAATAGCAATTCAGCCTCCATAGTGCTTGCTCTGGTGATAAGGAATCTCTCCCTCATAACTGAATCTATCTGTGCCTCCTCTTCTGTGTCTTTGAAAGGAGCTTATTGAGCCTAGGTGAATGCATATGAAGAATTTAAATGCCTGCCACACAGAGTAAGTACTTGATAATTATCTATAATTTGTAGGAAACAAATATTTTTCTGTTTTTATTTATAGTCTCTCAATTATTCCAAATACTAAGAATATTCAAGAATATTGAAATGAATTAATGTTAATCTATGCCAAGTATTTATTGACCATTCTACATTTTCAGAGGTGTCAGTTTTGCTGACCAATACACATCAATACTTATTTTCAATTTTAAAGAATGCCTAAGGAAAATATCAATTCTGAAGAATTGTGGTATCATAAAAACTTGTCAGAAGTTTAAATACTAAATGTATTGTTTTAAAACTGTATTGTAAAATTGTATTGTAAAACTGCTGGTATTAAGCTGGACACCAGTGGCCCATGCCTGTGATTGCTGTTTGAAATCAGCCCAAAAAGCATAGTTAGGGAAACTCATATCCAAATAACCACCAAAAATTGCATGTAGAGGTATGGCTCACATGGTAGAGTACCAGCCTTGAGTGAAAAGGTTGAAGGATGGTGCCCAGCCCTGAGTTCAGGCCTATGTTGGCACAAAACAAGAAAGAAACATTGAATAGTGCCCCCACCAACACACAACTTGTGGGGGGCGCTCTCTCTCTCTCTCTCTCTCTCTCTCTCTCTCTCTCTCTCTCTCTCTCTCTATATATATATATATATATATATATATATATATATATCTGTGTGTGTGTGTGTGTGTGTGTGTGTGTGTGTGTGTATCAGTACTCTCTACTGACTGTATTCTCTACTCAGTAGGAACATTGGTTTCCTAAATCCATCATATTAGTATTTTGATGATGTTCTTCTTCAGAACAAATGAGTCACCCAATGCGATATTTTCTCCTTTACTATATCTTTGATCACTTATTCTTGCATACAATTGGTCTCTACTTAAAAATGACAATTACTATGAGCTAAATTCTACTACTCACTACTACTATTGATGTCTTTTTAAATTTTATTTTCAGGATAACGTATACAGGAGTTACGGTTACATTTATCAAGTAATGAATGCTTTACTTCTCTAAACTTTGTACCTTTTCTCATATTTTGACCCCCTTTCCCTTCCCCACCCCATCCCAATTATCTTGATTTCCCCTTCCCTTCCTTATTTCAAATAAGCAAATAAACATATATGCAATATACCAGGTCACAAAGTCAGAAAGAGCAAACACATGTTATCAAACATAAGTAGAAAAAAAGATAAGAAATAACTTCACATAGTACATTAAAAAGAACAATCGCACAAGATAAAGCTCTTGTTTCCATATCCTAGAGTTCCTTTCACTTAGCCTCATCCTGTATGACCTTATGTACCTAGATTTTGAGCTATTGTAATCCTCTGCTAGGAGAGTCCTAGGTTTGTACTAATTATTACAAATAAGGGAAACCATTGAGCCTATACTCCTTTGGGTCTGGCTTTCTTCACTTAATATGATTTTTTTCCAAGTCTTTCCATTTCCTTACAAATAGGGTGATAGCATTCTTTCTGATGGCAGTATAGAATTCCATTGTGTATATATACCACATCTTCTTGACTCACTCATCTCCTGAAGGGTATCTGGGCTTGTTCCATACCTTAGCTATAGTAAATAATGCTGCAATGAACATCGTTGTACTAGTAGCTTTGGTATGGCCTTCTTTCTGGACATTTGGGTGAATGCCAAGCAGAATTGCTGGGTCATAAGGGAGCTCTATATTGAGTCTTTTAAGGAATCGCCATATTGCTTTCCAAAGTGGTTGAATGATTTTATACTCCCATCAACAGTGTAGTAGTGATCCCTCCTGGCCACATTCCTGCTAGCATCTGTTGTTATCAGATTTCTTGATAATGGCCATTCTAACTGTAGTGACATTTCTTCATGTGTCTATAGGCCATTCCTATTTCTTCTTCAGGGAAGTCTGTCTTTAAGTCTTTACTCCACCTTTTAATGGTATGGTTATTTCTTTGAGGATTTGTTTTTGAAAGATTCAATTTTTTGAGCTGTAGGTATATTTTAGATAGGAGGTCTTTGTTTGTTGCATGGTTAGTGAACATCTTCTCCCACTCTGTGGGCTTTCCATTTAACTTGCTAGCTATGTCCTTCATCATACAGAAGCTCTGCAGTTTAATGCAGTCCCATTTGGTCCAAACTTTTTAATTTTTTGTGTTTCTGGACCTTTATTAAGAAATTTTTGACCTGTGCTAACGAGACCAAGTATATCCCTTATTCCTGTCTAAAACACAAGCCAAGTGAAGGCTTGCCAACTGTAGACTAAACTTTAAGCTCATAATTTAGGGCCACCGAATTATAAGCCTCATCTTACATTACATGTTCTCCTGTGTGAGACAGCTTAAGTAGTGACTGGTAAATGAGTAGTCACAGATACTCAGGTCACTACCTGATGTACAGTGAATATTCACTATGCATCAACTCTTACAATTTACCTCTCAGAATGCCTACACTCTGTCAGATGGATCACACAACTTATTGTTCTTCTCACTTATGGATTGCACACACACACACACACACACACACACATATATATGATTTTCTTTTATCTTAAATGTGCTCACTGCAATTGTCATACTTATGTTCTTCAGAAATATTGTATTTTACCTGAGTTTCTATGAACAAAGACTTTCTTAATTGATGTTTACCTCATGCCATGTACAATAGGACATGCAAATTAGGTACCTGATAACAATGAATTGATTATACTAAATAACAATATCTAAGAGATATTGTGCCAAGCCCCACTTCCCATTTTCTAGGGGTTAATTAAAGATAAGCGTCTCAGGACATTTTCTGCCCGGGCTGGCTTTGAACTTTGATCCTCAGATCTCAGCCTCCCTAAGTAGCTAAGATTAGAGGTGTGAGCCACTGAGCCTGGCAAGATGTTTATTTTGTGTCTGTGAAAGATGACCTAAAATATCAAACAGGGAAGCAAACAATGGCACGCTTATTGATGACTCCTCTTTAAGGAAAACTATTATTTCTCTTTTGAGTTGTGCTTGCCATCAAAAAGACAAACACTACTTTCCAGTAGGTTTGGCAAAAAAAAAAAAACTGTTGTGAACTAACTCTCATCTAACCTTTGATGGACAAATAGTTGTAAGCCTGGGACTTACTGTCCCATATTCCCCTTTGGGTAGAGATTGTGCATTGAGTGAGCCAAAGGGCAAGAGCTTTCTCTTTCTGAATAGATCCAGCACCTTGAATATGTGTGTTCTGCTTTCTGAGCTTGAAGGAGTAATAATGGAGTTTGGAAGTTGAGAGTAGGGTTCCTTTGCTCACAAACTGGAAAATTGAAGAACAGGGAGAAATAAGCAATTCTGGTCAGAAATCTGAATCATGCCCTCCCCCATACCCAACCCTCCACACACACATAGTTCCCATAAAATGGTTTGAGGCAATTCCCATTTGGGTAAAACCTAAGGGAGTTAGCCAGTTTTCAAAAGTGTTCTTCAATCCCTCCATTGATTTTTTTCCCAGTAAGTATGGATGTACATGTGCCTTTCATGGGTAGACAGAAATAGTTAGCAGAGTTCTATAGGAAACACTTCCCTACAATTTATAATAAAAAATTCAATGGATAACAGTTATTGACATGTCTAATTCTTTCCTGGGAAATCCACATAAACTTTTAAAGAACTGTATAGAATTGTCTGAACTTCATATGGATCACCAGAGGGTAAATGGAGCTATAAAGAAAGGTAAAATTATACTTTGAATTTACCTACAGTAAAACTGTTTCAAAGTACACTTGGGAAGTTGTGTATACTATATTATGAGCACAATTCTGCTAGAAGGAGCAGGACAGAACCAGTTAATTTCTCTGATGGGACTCTGAAATCCTTTTACTATACTCTGCACAGGATTCATTGTAAAGGGACTTGAAAGATATAAAGATTACCTGGTTATAGTTTTATCCAAAGGAAGACAGCAAATGAAAATCTAACCACAGGGCACCTTGATTTAGGGAAAAAGATATGACATGAGCTCTTAGTAATATTAGTATTATTAATGGAATATTTATGTGAAGGGACATTTTTCTGTAAAAGAAATGTGTATCTTGTACTCAGCTAGAATAAATGAGGTAAATGTACATTTTAAATATCATAATTGAAAAAGAAAATATGCTACACATATTCTTTTGGAGAAGTAAAAGGATTATACCACTTAATCTTGTATGAGTTCAATATATGTAGTTCAATCCAGAGGAGCTCCTGTGGGGATTTAATTAGCGATATTTTGTGGCTCCAATTAGAATGAGATTCTTAACCTTTCTAATGTGCTGACCTACCTTTACAGGGAAGAAAAATTATACCACAGGCATACCAAGTAATTAAATTTACATTAATACTGCTAGGAAATGTGAGTAAGTTTTTCTTATTGGGAAATACTCCAAAAGGTCAGTAGGTCTGACAAACTTTCCAGTCTTAAATCTAGTAAGCCACTTACTTCTTGACATGACAAACATATCTAGAATGTTTTATTCCAGTAATACTAACTTCCAAATACCATCCTTAGGGTGCAATCATTTCTATGCCTCAAGATAGGCAGTAATTTCATCATAAACTCCACTAGAGACACCCTTCTAGTTACAGTCCCTTCTTACCATCAGGCCTCGTGGAAAGTTCAATGAAAGAGCGAAGCGTAGCTCTGTAGGTCAAAATAGTGAACTAGTCTTCAGTTGGTACAAATGGCCTAATGACCACATAAGTACCTAGATTTAGAAACAAGTAGTTTATCAAGTAAGATAAGCCATACACCTAAAGACAAATATTCCACTTATAAAGGCTAAGGGGAGCAAACTCATAAAGAGAGAAAGGACAATAATGTCTCTGAGGAGTTGAAGGAAAAAAGACAACTGTGGGAGGTTTTGGTTTTGGGTGATGTAAAAGTTCTTTAGAGAGACAGTAATAGTGACACAAGCAAGTGATAGGAAGGAATTAACAGGCAGATGGAAAAGCAGGGATTTGTACATGTGTCAGGTCCCTTATGTTTGTTTCAGGACTGTGATGGTCAAAGTGAGGTCAAATGTTCTTCCTTTTCACCCAAGTGGATAAGAGGAAATGATGGAGGAGTCAAGTACAAGGCTGGAGAAACAATGTCCAACCTCAGTCTAGGTTGAAAAAAAGTCGTAAAGGTAAAAGATAATCAAAATTATTGAGAAAATGCACATTGATAGATATTATCTAACTGATGTGCCAGAGAAGGGTAACTGAATGTAGTTTATAATTTTTGCAAAGATAGTGAATACCTTTATAGAATCAAATTTCCTTGAGAATTAAAAACTCTAGAGAGAATTTTCTTCAATAACTGTAGAAGACATCAGGCTGGGGAACTGATGTAATGCCAGACATGTACTTTGTGCAATTCATATGTTCAATGGCTAAGCAGAGATTTTGGAAAGCAGCTCTTATGGAAGAGGTGGGAAGGAATCATTAGATTTAGAAGACCTGAAATACCTACGCATAATGTAGAGCTGTTCTCATTATTGTATCAGTGACTTTGAGGTACTCTTTTAAAAAATTGTGTATTTATTTATTTATTTATCTATTTTTGCCAGTCCTGGGCCTTGAACTTAGGACCTGGGTACTGTTCTTGGACTTTCTCAAGGCTAGAGCTCTATCACTTGAGCCACAGTACAATTTCTGGCTTTTTGCTAGGTATGTTGTAACGAGAAATCAGACTCGGGTCTTTGTGCATGCTAGGCAAGCACTCTACCAATAGGCAAACTCCCAGCCCCTGAGCTACTCTTTTTAAAAAGAAAGATTTTGATTGATTGATTGATTGATTGATTGATGGTGCCAATTTGGGGGCTTGAACTGAGGACCTAGGCACTGTCCCTGAGCTGGGCTTTTATGCTCCCCTATTTGAGACAAAGCTTTATTTATAGATTTTTGGTGGTAAAGGCAAGGGTCTCTTAAACTTTCCTATCAAGGCTGGTTTCAATCCTCGATCCTCAGATCTCAGCTTTTTGTGCAGTTATTCAGCTTTTTGTGCAGTTAGGGTTATGGGTATAAGAAACTTAGCACTACTTGTTTTTTCCCTTAATAAACAACTTCTAACCACTGCTTCTTGGTCAACTTCTTGCTCTTTTCTAGAAGGTCACCACTAATACTCACATTAATAAGAGATTTTCTAATTAAAATGCTCATAACTTTAATAACTGTTAACTAGAAAGTATTTTAAAGATGGAAGAGGGAAAATATCATATACATAATATATCTAAATACATGAATTAAAAGTACCATTATGTAGGGATACTTAATTTATATAACCTATGTAAACTTAAACGATATAATGGAACAGACTAATAGAAAATTTAAATAACAGAGACTTGGTAATACATTCAGTACTTTTGATATCACAGAGGTATTGATATATCTTTACAAACTTTGGATAGAGACTGTAGATTATCTGTAAATATGGCATATTGGCAAAAATTGACACACTCCTAATGAGAAGGAAAACCTCAAAATACTTTTAATTGGGGTTTTTATAGGCTAAATTCATTGGTTACAACCTTATTATGAAAGAACTTTTGCTATACAGAAGCTCTGCAGTTTAATGCAGTCCCATTTGTCCAAACTTTCTTTAACTTTTGGTGTTTCTGGACATTTATTAAGAAAGTTTCAACCTGTTCCAAGGAGACCTAGTGTAAAGTTTTCAGAGTATCTGCTTTTACCTCAAGGTCTTTGATCAATTTGGAGTTAATTCTGGTGCAGGGTGAAAAAAGGGTCCAATTTTAGTTGTTTTTTACAGGTGCTTAACCAATTCTGCCAGCACCACTTGTTGGAGAGGCTGTCTTTCTTCTATCCTATTTTTTTTTTTTTTGCTTCCTTATCGAAGATTAGGTGGCCATAGATCTGTGGGTCTTCAGTTCTATTCCATTTGTCCTCAGTCCTGTTCTTGTGCCAGTACCAACCTGTTTGGGTTACTATAGCTCTTAAATAGAGTCTAAAGTTTGGAACTGATATTCCTCCAGTGCTTTTCTTTCTGCTAAGGATTGTTTCTGCTATACAGGGTCTTTTATTATTCCATATGAATTTTTGGATTGCTTCATCCATTTCATTAAAGAATGACATTGGGGCCGGCAATCCTAGCTACTGAGATTTGAGGATCGAAGTTCAAAGTCAGCTGGGGTAATACAAAGCCAAGAGACTCTTATCTCCAATTAATCACTAGAAAATAGGACATAAGGCTGTGGCTCAAGGATAAGGGGGTAGCCTTAAGTTGAAGAGCTCAGGGACAGCACCCAAGCCCTGGAGCAGAGCAGTTGCCCTGAACCAAAGAGCTCAGGCACAGTGCCCTAGGCCAGAGTTCAAGCCCCATGACCAAAAAAAAAAAAATGACATTGGGATATTGATGGGTATTGCATTGAATTTGTGGATAGCCCTAGGCAGTATTGCCATTTTCACCATGTTAATTCTTCCAATCCAGGAGTATGGGAGGTTTTTCCATTTCCTCAGTTCTGCTTTAATTTCCTTTTTCAAGGTTTTAAAGTTTTCATCAAAAAGGTCCTTGACATTCTTAGTTAATTCCTATGTACTTTATTTTCTTTGAGGTTATTGCAAAAGGAGTTGCTTTCCTGATTGCTACCTCAATCCTCTCATTATTGGCATATAGGAAAACAGTTGATTGTTGAGGGCTATTTTGCCAAAGTTTTGAATCAGCTCAAAAAACTTGGGAGTGGAGTCTCTAGTGTTCTTTAAATACAGAATCATGTCATCTGCAAATAGGGAAAGTTTCAGTTCCTCTTTCCTGATTTGGATCCCTTTATGCTTGCTTCTTGCCTTACTGCTCTGGCTAAGAATTCTAATACTATGTTAAAGAGGAGTGAAAAGAGTGGGCATCCTTGTCTCATTCTTGATTTTATAGGAAAATGGCTTTAGCTTTTCGCCATTAAGTATAATGCTAGCAAGGTTTGTCATACACAGTCTATTATACTTAGGAATGTTCCATGGATTTCTAGTTTCTCCAGAGTTTTTAACATAAAGGGGTTCTGGATCTTGTCAAATGCCTTTTCTGCATATTACAATAGTGAGTATGTCTTTTTGATCATTTTAAATCAAAATAATACATAAAAATATAAATTTTAATCAAATATAAATTGAAAACAAAGTGATTGTTCACAAATTGAGGAAACTTTAAAATACTTCTTGCCACAAAGCTATAGGTTAAATTGAAATGACTGACTAGAAGACATTGCAATGTGTCAAATGTACTATCCTGTTGAAGAAGGAAGTTCAAACACAAAGGCAAATGACATCCATGAGGTATAGAAGAGAAAATTCCATTTCTGACTCCATCCCGAGAAACTTGGGTTTAGCAAATACTAAAGTGATTTATAATGTTGCAGCCCTGCAGGAAAATCCCAACACTGAAAATGGATGCATGGAAATAATTAAGAACAGGATCACTTACCTACAAGAAAAACCTCAAACTCAATGACTACAGAGGAAACTCCAACTAATAAATCATTCAGGGTAGTTTGGAGTCAAGCATAGTTTGGATGATAAAACTGTTCCTATAACTGGCATAGTTTGACGCAAAAGATAAATGTAAAGGTGTTCCTTGGGATGGGAAACAAGCTGCGCAATATGCATCTGATATTCTGGACCTCTACCGGGCCAACACACAACTGGCATTCCTTACTGGAAAGCTAATGTAAGGCAGGGATATTTTAGATGCCTAGTGGTAGCTGAGAGAAAGGAAAAGGAAAGCAAGTGTTGCTACTGTTGGACAAGAGAACAGATAACATTATTAACAGACTTTAAAAGAACTAGATTTTATGAGCTCTTGGAAAGAAAAGAAAGAAACATCTCTAATTGAGAAATTGAATGAACGGGCCCAGAGCTGCCATGTTCTATCACACAACAACATCAATAAAGGGATTACAAAAGCCCCATGAATGTCAGTATAACAGTACCAGTGGACTTGTATGCAATTTAAGTTTTTGTTTAATTGTTTAATAAATTTAATGATCATCATACGCATTTTAAGGCATTCCATTATAAATACAATGTAAATTGCCAAAGAAGATACTAAGAGAGAGTGGGAGAAAGGGATCAAATCTCATCACTAGAAAGGGTAGACAAATCAAGAAAGATAAAACAAAGGAAAAGAGACAGCAGATGTTATAATGCATTTAGAAAAGAATCTGTAAAATAACAGAAGCATCTCCCATAGTTAGAAAGCAATTTAACTTCTCAATCAAAAGCCTGAAGATGACAACATGGACTAAGAAAATAAAGATTCAATTTAATTGAAAGTGCATGCCTATAAATAAGACATGTTCCTTGAAAAAAGTAACCAAAAATAAAGGCAGTGGTGATCATACTCAGATCATGTACTTTGAGACAAAAATACAGTATTCAGTTTCCATGGTGTGATTAAAAACTTGCCATTGATTTCCATTGATTGATGAAGAAATTAGGAAATTACAAAACAACTTTGTGTAAAAATTATTTTAAAAAATAAGCATCTTCTGGGCCGGGAATTTGGCCTAATGTTAAGAGTGCTTGCCTATCATGCATGAAGACCTGGGTTTGATTCCTCAGTACCCTATAAATAGAAAAAAGCTGGAAGTGGTGCTGTGGTCTTAAGAAAGCCCAAAGACAGTGCTCAGGCCCTAGTTCAGTCCCCATAACTGGCAAAAGAAAGAAAGAAAATAAATAAGCATCTTCCTTAGGAACTGGGAAAGAACAATTATGTGAAAGGAAAGAAAAAAATAATTGAAGCCAGTATGGATGGTAGACCTGGGGAAATCCAGTGAAGGTTCTAAACCAGACTATAACCAAGTGCCAAAGGTAAGTAAATATAATTAATCTAAAAATAGTAAGCTGCATTATAGCAAAGAGAGAGGAAGGAGAGAACAGGGCACCAGGGAAAGGATTTTGGCACCAATCTCAGAAAAGAATGGAAGGAATGATGGATCTGAGAGATGTTTCAAAAGCAACACGAAAAACTTAATGGTTAGATGAATGCCAAGTAAGAAATATATGAAGAAAAGACGGTTGTGTGTCAAGTCAAAGTGAAAGAATGACAAGTTAATTGAAAAAAAATGAGGGTGACAAAGTGTGATTTATTTCGACAAACAAATAATGGCTAAAGTTGGTAGTACTGCCAAAGGGTAACCTTGGAGTGAAAGAATGGAGATTTTTTTAGCTCCCTTTCCACATTTTACTCTGTGCAAGATCAACTGCATGTCTAATATAAGTGAGTCATTTGTTTGGTGTATAAACACAGTGACAAATTTCTTTCCTTTCATATTCTCTCAGCTATTTCCCTGTGAGCCACATACATAGGTACTAGAGAGTCATTCCTGTTCTAATTTGAAAAGATAGATGCCCCAAAAGATGATTTAAGGTTCTAAGAATGAATTTCCAAGAACTGAGTTGTAGCAGATAGATGTGCCATGTCTCACAAAGTTGCTTAGGCCTCTTGTGCTTCATCATCCCTCCCTTGGAATATCCAGATGCCTGATGCATAGGAGATTCTCTAATATGTGATAGATGAGATAATTTCACATATAGAACAGCAACTGATACTCAGCAGATACTTTGATAGTCTTACTTAAAACATATTGCACGATTCACATGTTGCCGATGGCTGAAATTACCTTAAAATAATTATAACTATTTTTTAAGTTTTACCACCTCTTATAATCACAATTATTTATTCAGCAATTATATAGCAGGGATTATACTTGACACTTAAAGTACTGAACCTGAAAGCACTATTGTAAAGTAATCATTATTACTCTTACTAAACAAATGTGAAAATTGAGGTTCAAGCTGATTACTTTGCCAGAAATCACCTAGCTGACAAGAACAGAATCAGAGCACCTGTGCCTGCTACTGCTGATAGCTCCCCACAAAATTGTGACTCATCTGCCACTCAAATCTTAGAGGCAGAAAATAAACTTGTACAGCATGATACATGACTGCCATTCAAAATAGTTCTAAATTCCAGTGCACTTTCCATTCAATTATTCATAATACTTTAAGAAATATTGTTTTATATTTTAGCCACTCATGATAGAAGTCATTTAATAACTCACCAACATTTCTAGACTTTTTTTCAATGAAGTACCTAAGTCACAATTTCTTTGTGATTCTTTCTCACCATTGTCAATATATACGGGGACAAATGCATGTGAGTTTTGCTTTACATATCTACTAAAGAGCTTTATATTTTCTTTCTCTGTTGACATCTGTCTTTCCCTTTATTCTCAGTCATATTTGACATGGTTTCTAATCTGTTGTTTTATTCTGACACAGAATTGTGAGAACATAGTGAGAGCTTAAGGGTGTCTTTAATCTTCCATGAAATAAACCATTTGGGCTTAGTTACAGATCACTAATGCTTAAAGGGCCTTTTCACTTGTGGCTAAGTTCAAAGCTCAATATCTTGGGTGAATTTAAATTTAAAGCAACTTATGCCCCAACCAGATAAAAACTAAAACTAAAAACAACCAGAAGTAGATCACCTAAAAGCTAAGGACTTGGATTCCCTTGGTGTGTTTACAAACAACACAAATCACAAGAAACTGTAATATATTCAGCATCCCATACTGTGAGTCTCAAACATGGTTGTTGAAAGTGAAAGGATGATAGCCCTTTGGTAGCACAGTGAGCATGGAAGAGGTAAAGTGTTTGAAGCATGACAATATTGGGTAGCTATATTTTATTTTAAAGTCCAAATCCAGAAAAAAATAATCAGTACAAATATGTTTACTCATGAAAATAAAGTATAATAAAATGTGAACCCTTTTAGAGAAACTTAGGTCTAAACATTCAGAATCTCATATCTGGCTACTGCATTTTTCAAGAGCTCACCCAGTATTGCTCCAGAAAGTGCTAGGGTCCAGAGAAAAGTCAATCCCATAATCTCCCCAAAGAGATTAAAGGACATGAGACACTGTCACATAGTTGAAGTAGTCTGAGTTTGATGGTTTGGAAGAGGAAAAAGGGAAAATAAATAATTATCAAGGTACAAAGGAGGGGGAGAGGAAATTACAATAACTGAACTAAAAATTGAACCTGTAAAACACCCTGGTTTCCTCTCTCAGTGGAATGAATCTGGGTTAAACTGAGCTCAGCAACTAGGTTGGAGAAATCTCTGTGTTTATCTCTGCAGTAACACAAAGTCTGAGGTGCTAATAATTGCAGATTGAGACAAAACCACCTAAAATCAAAGGGTCTCAGTTTCAATTTTAGTCTCTATGTCTAATTTCCTCTATCAGACTAGACAAGTTCTAGCATTTCTCTTCTTTGAATAATTTAGTTTAATAAGCATTTCTTATTTAATTAATACTAATTCATAGATAAATGAGGAGGTGCTAGGGAGGGCAATAGAGGAATAAATAAACAACAAAAACAATTTTGGAGGGCCTTTAGAGTTGCTGGAAAAGCAATCTCCAGTTGGTTCTTGATTAGAAATAAACTTCAGATTTATTTTTTCAAGTGCTACTACTATTCTAAAAAATGGATGATAATTTTCCTTTATGTTTTTCTACTGTGTATAGCACAAAGTAATTTATGTATACCAAAAGCAATGTATTTACAGAACAGAACAATTTTAACAGCAACAAGAACTATGTCTTCTTTTTGTTGTTCAAAAAAGACATCACATTTCATTATAATTGTGGAGCATTTTCAGTGAGCTATTTATAATCAATGGCTAACTTAAAGTAAATGTGTTCACAATTGATGTTGCTGTGTTGTTACTGTATGTCGTTTAAAAAATATACCATAAATCCTTTGTGAGTCACTTCTACTTTTCATTAATGTGGTCTATATATAGCATATTTCCTAAATAGGCTTATTCTTTCGTAAAGTTCTTATCATGTAAAAAGACCTTCAAAGTAAAATAATTGTCAAAGCTTGTGGAATCCAGGCAAGTATTTTAAAGTTTTTAAAAGAATCCCTGTGTAGACCTTCAGTGAATAATTCCAAATCTCTTTTAAAGATTTACTTATAGAACCATACCTGGGCAAAATGTTCCTTTAATCCTAAGGTATGTTACTGATCATTCTGAAAGCCAGAAGATAATTATTCTCTTCACAGAAAAGAATGTCATGAGTAACAAGGTAGTTCAAAATCAGTGCTCATAGTCTTACGTGAAATAAAGATTCTAAGCACTTTAAGAATCAGAGACTCAATTGAAGGCAGTGAACAGCTACAAAGAGCTGTGAGCTGAAATAAGATTCTGGAGGGTACAGAATGCTGGAAGGCATTACAATTAGAACCAGCCAGAGTATTCCAACTCATAGTCATTTCACTAAAGTTCCATAAAGGGCCAGGCACCAGCGGCTCATGTCTAATCCTAGACACTCAGGAGTTTAAAATCTGAAGATTTCACTTCAAAGACAGCACAGTAGAATAGTCCATGAGATTCTTATCTCCAATTAATCAGCAAAAAGTTGAAAGTAGAGCTGTAGCTCAAATGGTAGAATGCCAGGCTTGAGCCAAAAAAAGAAAGAAAGAAAGAAAAAAAGGAGAAAAAAAGGTAAAGTAAGCATACTTAGGCCATGAGTCCAAGATCCATTACTTGCAAGGAAAAAGATGCCATAATGGCCCTAGTACACAGTGTAAGAGAGGATCTCTGATGGTGTTTAATTAAATGCAGTCTAAAACTCATCACAAATCACAAATCTCATCCACTCATTAACTGTCCCTCCAGAATATAACCCCAAATTCTCCAAAGATGAGAAAATCTATACTTGTAACATGATAGCACCCATAATGTCCAATATTCCTTTTTCTTTTCTGGTACCAAGGCTTGAACTCAGGGCTTTCTGCTCTTGCTTAGCCTTTGTGCTCTTGTGTATACTCTACAATTTGAACCATCCCTCCAGTACAAATGTGTGTGTGTGTGTGTGTGTGTGTGTGTGTGTTTGTGTATTTTAAAATGCTGAAAAGAAGCAGAAAAAATTATAACTGGTAAAAAGGAAGAAAAAAATAATAAATAGAAAGAGATCGAGAGAAGGCTAAGAGTTTGGACTCAGGAGAATGTGATAATAAAGTAATGTGACAAATTCATTAAACATTTAAAAATATATTGTCACTAAACAGATGGGAACTAGTCAAGATAATATAATTAAGAATAGACAGTCTTGTGGTGCAGGCACGTGACCACAGATTATGAGAATCAAGGCAGGAGGGTGTGCTTACATTTTATTAATGTAGACACAAAATCAGTGAGGTTGCCTCATAAATAAGCTGGGTATGGGGATGGTAGTTTATCCCTGTAATCCTAGTCACACTCTCCCAAAAAAACATCAAAATCACAAGCACTGTGGATATGAAGTGAAGTGATGAAGTACTTGCCTAACAAACAGAAGGCCTTGAGTTCCATCTTCAATAGCAAAGAGGTGGGGGTGGGGATTGGGGTAAGAATAGAATCCTAAATATAAAAAAATACAATACTGAATAGTCACCAAATGAATCCATCACTGGATGCAGGTGAAGGTTTGTGAGGTTTCCCCCTAAAGGAAGGGTCTCTTCACTTAGGGTCCTTGACTTTGATTGCAGACTAAGAATTTCTGGATGAGTCAGAATGCTGAGAAAACTTGGCAAAGGATTATTGAGTGAGTAAGAAAACAGACAAAAAGCAGACAAAGAGACAAGCAGAAAGGAAACTGAACACTGGAATAGAGTGTGGGTGCTCTCAAAGGGAAGGAGAGACATAGAGTATACTAAAGGTAGGGGATCTTATTTCAGAGTTATGAAAAAATGGTGTTTTCTCTGTTCTAATCACTCCTGATGTTACACTCTGAGTTTCTGGATGTTTGGACATTTCTTCCAGGTAATAATGTATCCTGCCTTAAAACGGATTCTTTATTCCTTGAGATAAGGTAGGACTCTCGTTATCTACATTTGCGGTAGGGGGTTGCTTATGTTTTGGGAGAGCATTTCTCTCAGGAAGGAATAAGTAATTCTTGGGGTGAGACATGCATCACTCAGAAAGGAATACATCCTGCTGCTTTTCTTTATAGCAAAATGGAATTTCTGTTTTAAACCATTTAATTTCTGAATTATGTTCCCAGGCCTCATTTTCCCTCAAATCTATAGTAGGTAGAAGAAGAGCATTAACTTTGAAGGTTGGTGGGGAATTAAGCAAACAAATGAACACAGAGAAAATAAATAAAAACAAAGCAAAGCCTCTATGCTCTGTGGTCTTAAAATAATATCACATATTATAACATACCTGAACACAGAATCCTAGAAAAAGAGATAAAAGATGAAACAGGAATAATTTGAATAAGTAATTATTAACAATTTTCAAATTTAATGAAAGTTGTTAATCCACAAATAGGAAAATGCCAATAAATGTTAAAGAGAATATACTCTAATAAAACCACATCTAGACTGACCATCAGACTAGACAAGAAAATCCTTGAGACTCATCTCAAGTTAGAAGTGAAGTTGTGACTCAAGTTGATTAGAGAAGCTAAAAGATGTGTCTAAACCCTGAGTTTGAATTCCAGTATTGGTTCCACATGTGCATACACACACATCAAAACAAACAAAATAAAATCATAAAATCTAAGATGGCTGAAAAAGGAAACTATCATTTCTTTCATGAATATCGATGCAAAACATCTCAAACACTGGTCAATCATCTTCAGCAACTCACCAAAAATTATACACTATGATCAAACAGGATTCATCACAGGGATGCAAAGCTGGTTCAACATATGCAAATCAATTAATATAATTCAACACATCAACAGGAGCAAGGACAAAAATCACATGATTGTCTCAATAGATGCAGAAAAGGCATTTGACAAGATCCAACACCCCTTTATGCTAAAAGCTCTGGAGAAACTAGAAATCCATGAAACATTCCTCAGTATAATAAAGGCTGTGTATGACAAACCCACAGCTAGCATTATACTTAATGGAGAAAAGCTAAAGTTATTCCCTCTAAAATCAGGAATGAGATAAGGATGCCCACTCTCGCCACTCCTTTTTAACACAGAATTACAATTTCTAGCCAGAGCAATAAAGCAAGAATCAAGCATAAAGGGGATCCAAATAGGGAAAGAGGAAGTGAAATTTCCCTCTTTGCAGATGACATGGTTCTGTATTTAAAGAAACCTACAGACTCCACTCCCAAGTTTTTTTTAGTTGATTTGGAACTTTGGCAAAGTAGCAGGGAATAAAATTAACCCTCAAAATTCATCTGCCTTCCTGTATACCAACAAAGAGAGGAGCAAGGCAAAAATTAGAAAAGCAACTCCTTTTGCAATAGCCCTAAAGAAAATAAAGTATGTAGGATTTAATGTAACAAAAATGTAAAGGACCTTTATGTCCAAAACTTTAAAATCCTGAAAAGGGAAATTAAAGCAAAACTGAGGAAATGGAAAAACCTCCCATGCTTTTGGATTGGAAGTGTAAATGTCAATCTTACTAAGGGCTATCTACAAATCCAATGCCATACCCGTCAATATCCCAACATCACTCTTTAAGGAAATAGAAGCAATCCAAATTTTCATAGGGAATAATAAAAGACCACATATAGCAAAAACAATTCTTAGCAGAAAGAACAACACAAGAAGAATTTCAATACCAAACTTTAGACTCTGTTACAGAACTATAGTGACCAAAACAGCTTAGTACTGGCACAAGAACAGGCTTGAGGACCAATGGAATAGAACTGAAGACCTGGAAATCAACCCACAGACCTATGGCCACCTAATCTTTGATAAAGGAGCCAAAAAAAAAGAATGGAAGAAAGATAGCCTCTTCAACAAGTGGTGCTGGCAGAACTGGTTAAGCACCTACAAAACAATAAGTTGGATTATTCTATGTCACCCTGCACCAGGATTAATTCCAAATGGATGGATCAAAGACCTCAAAGTAAAAGCAGATATACTGAAAACTTTACAAGAAGGAATAGGAGATACACTAGGTCTCCTTGGCACAGGTTGAAACTTTCTTAATAAAAACCCAGAAACACAACAAATTAAAGAAAGTTTGGACGAATGGGACTGCATTAAACTGCAGAGCTTCTGTATGGCAAAGGACATAGCTAGCAAGTTAAATAGTAAGCCCACAGAGTTGGAGAAGATCTTCACTAACCACACAACTGACAAAGGCCTCATATATAAAATACACCTACAGCTAAAAAAATTGACTCTCTTCAAAACAAACATTCATAGAAACAACCATCCCATTAAAAGATGGGCCAAAGACTTAAAGAGAATCTTCTCTGAAGAAAAAATAAAAACGGCCTATAGAAACATGCAGAAATGCTCTACACCTCTGACCATACAAGAAATGCAAATGAAAACAACCTTGATATTCCACCTCACTCCAGTTAGAATGGTAAGATGAAGAAATCTAATAACAGATGCTGGAGGGGATGTGGCCAGGAGGGATCACTACTACACTGTTGGTGGAAGTGCAAACTCATTCAACCACTTTGGAGAGCAATATGGCAATTCATCAAAAGACTAAATATAGAGCTCCCCTATGACCCAGCAACCCCACTCCTTGACATTTACCCAATCTTTCAGAAACAAGGACATACGAAAGCCACTAGCGCAACGATGTTCATTGTGGCACTATTTGCCATAGGAAAGTATGGAACCAACCCAGATGCCCCTCAGTTGATGAGTGGATCATCAAGATGTGGTATTTATACACAATGGAATTCTATCCTGCTATCAGAAAGAGTGACATCACCCATTTGTAAGGAAATGGAAAAACTTGGAAAAAATCATATTAAGGGGTGTGGCGGGGGAGGGAAATGGGTACCAAGACATGTGAAAGAGTATCAATGTATGTGAATTAATGCACCTTCTATCTGGCAAATATCATGTAACCCTTTTACTAATTACAAAAAAATCATATTAAGTGAAGAGAGCCAGATCCAAACTTACATAGGTTCAGTGGTTTCTCTCATTTGTAATAATTAGTAGCAGAGGATTATAATTGCTCAAAACCTAGATAAATAAGGCCATGTAGGATGCGACTAAATGAAAGGATCCTCAGGATATGGAAACAAGAGCTTTTTCTTGTGTGATTGTTGTTCTTAATATACTATGCTATTTCTCTTCTCTTTTGTTGTCCTTTGGTTGATCTCATATTGTTATAGTATCTGACTTTATTACCTGGTATATTGTATATATGCTTATTTGCTTATTTGAAATAAATTCTGAGTTGAAATTACAAGGTCAAGATGCTTAGGGAAAGTAAACAGTAGTAATCATTAGTAATAATAGAGGTCAGGACATACATGTAAAACATCGTAGTACTCTACAAAAAGAAATGTGTGCATATTCTTCCAATACAATCAGCGAGACATTTCCCTTCAGAAATATTAGTGCAAGCTTGCAAAAATTTTAAAAAGCTGTACATTCAAAGCAAACACAATTTGACAGGGTAGTATACAGCCATCTTAATAATCTTCAATTCTCTTGGAGTGTGGTGTACACATGGATGTAAATTCTAGTAATCACATAGTTAGATTGATAACAAAATGATCATGAAAAGGATGGATTTGATTCCTCAGTGAGAGAAGCAAAGCTCCAAAAAGTATAGTAAATTTGCCAAGATGATTTGTAAGGGTGAAATGACATCCTTTCCAGACCTGTGATGGATGTTTATTAGTAAAGTCATCAATGTTCATTAATCCAACCATGCATGTGCCTACAGTGCTGAACAATACGAATTGTACCATTTGGGATTCACAAAATCAGGAATGTACCCATCTGCTGAGAATTGGTCCTGCAAAGAATTTAGTGCTGTTTTGTCCCCAGAGAAGACACATTTTTATAGAAATATATCACTTACTTGGATCTTTAAACCAAGAAAATACTAACACACTCTGAGTAAGCTGGGTTTTCATACAAAAGCTATGAGCCCAACAGTAACTAAGAATATAACATTAATGTAGAGTACGTCATGTGTACTTGTTCATCTTGACTCTGAGGCCTGTATGAACAAACTAATAAGATGCCTTTCATTTTTACTCTATTGATTTGAGGATACTTCCAGGTGTTGAGCAATTCCTATTTCTTGGTGTCAGTAACAGAGGAGAGTGAAGCACTAAGTCCATTTTGAGGATGTACCCAAATTACTTCCTGTTAGTATAGTAGCTGTCATGGGACATCATCTGTTTACTAAGGGTTAATTTGGTTGTATCTTTATGTTGAATATTTCCCCCCTAAGTAAGGTGACAAGCAGCCAACAGGGTTCAGTGGGAGAAAAGGTTGGAAATTGGTGCAGGATTGATTTCTATTCATATAAAAATGTTATTATAAAAGGCTATTATACGGAGACATTACATAAACATCATATAAAATACCAGGCACAGAGTAAAATATGTAAATCAATAAAGTCCACATCCTCTCATCACCATTGCTTGTGCTTGAATCTTGTATAAGGATAACTTGAACAACTAATTCTGAAAAGAAAAAAAACTAGGAAAGAGAGAAGGGAGGGGTGACAGTATCCAAAAAAAAATGTACTCATTACCTGATTATAACCCACCTGTACATCACCATTGTAATCATAATAAACACAAACAATTCCTCTCCACATATCAGAAGAATGTCTTTATTTTTGATCTGACAGAGAAAAGAAATTTTCCAAAGCCTCTTATTTCAAATGGATTCAAGTGAGATATCTATCTACCTATCTATCTATCTATCTATCTATCTATCTATCTATCTATCTATCTATCTATCTAATAAAGTGTTTCTTACTCATGAACATCTGTAAAATTAAATGTTCTCTGTTCAGTATTCTGAAAGAAAAAGTGCTGATTAGACTTGAGTACACTCCTTTAAGTATTATCTAGAAGGAAATGTTTGACTATGTTCTAATTTTTGAGCAATACCTTCTAAATCCAAAATAGCCTGTAGCATA
Source organism: Megascapheus bottae (assembly GCF_031878675.1). NCBI lineage: Eukaryota > Metazoa > Chordata > Mammalia > Rodentia > Geomyidae > Megascapheus > Megascapheus bottae. The sequence goes on from NC_143511.1 coordinate 53,407,931, forward strand.
ATCTACTTAAATGTAATTCTATCCCCACATTCAATGATACTTAGAAAATAATTGTTTTCTAAATAAAGAATAAACTTCTTTATTTCCCATTGAGGGCATACTCTTTTTCAATTTTCAAAGAATCCACAAAGACTAGTTTTTGAATTTTGTTCCTTCCGTTCTCTGAGATGTGTTAAAAGAGTAATCTTGTGATGCTTAATGACAAGAAAATTGTAGGTTTAACACAAATACAACTGAATTTACTATTAAATCTGGCTAATTTCTGCATATTCTTCTAGATTATTCTGATTTTAATAGCAATTCTCTTGTTAGATAATCAGGGAGGTCTGTTCTCTCTCCAGTGCAATTTATCTAGGTGTTGACAGCACAGACAGTAAAGCAACCAACCACCAATAGAAAGCTTATTCATGGGCCAGGAGTTTGGCCTAGTGGTAGAGTGCTTGCCTAGCATGCACGAAGACCCGGGTTCGATTCCTCGGTACCACATACATAGCAAAAAGCCAGAAGTGGTGCTGAGGCTCAAGTGGTAGAGTGCTAGCCTTGAGAAAGTCCAAGGAGAGTGCTCAGGCCCTGAGCTCAAGCCCAGGACTGGCAAAAAAAAAAAAGCTTATTCATGTCTGTTCTACTATTATTTCAGTATTCATTTGTTTATATGCTTTACAGGCCAAGATATTTAAAACTGTCAAATTATTTGGTGTGTGTAGAGCCAGGCTTTAAAGAATATCAAAAAGAAAGACAATAGCAGTAACATAGAAAATATTTGCCCACATGTTTTAAAATTAGAAAATGTTTTCTTTTTAATCTAATTTTGAAACTTCAGGAGAGATTAAAAAGCAATCAGGCCTTTTTTTCTAGAAAAGTGTGTACATTGTATATGATATACATACATATTTATATACACATATACATTTAATGACTACGAATCTATTCTTTAACAAGTGAGCTTAAAGCCAGAAATCTCTGGTTCATTCCTATAATCCTAGCTACTCAGGAGGCTGAGATCTGAAGATCTCAGCTCAAAGCAAGCCTTGACAGGAGAGTCTGAGAGGAGTGACGGTGTTCAAAAAGGAAATGTACTTATTACCTGATTATAACCCACCTGTACATCACCATTATAATCACAATAAACACAAAAAATTCCTCTCCACATATCATAAGAATGTCTATTTTTGATCTGACAGAGGAAAGAAATTTTCCCTTGCAAACATGACATTTTGGTTAATAGATTTGTTTGTACTTGAATGCAATCCCATATACTTACTTGCACATTTGTAAAGTAGTCTTAGCTTCCATATATGAGAGAAAATGTGTCCTTTGTCTCTCTGGGCCCAACAATTTCACTTTAAGATAATTTTTCCTGGTCCTGCCATTCCTTTGAAAATGATATAATATCATTCTAGTGGGTGAGTAGAGTTCCACTGTGCATGTATACCACATTTTCTTGATGAAACATGTGGAGGGGAGGACAAAGGGAGGGAGCAGAGGAGTGAAGAAAGAGGAGTAATACAGTGATAATATTCAACAAATATATTATGAAATTAAGAAAACTGAGGGGATGAGTAGGATTGAGAGGGAAGGGGGAGGATGATGAAAAGATTTACATTGACCAAGAGGCATTGTATTTATTAACTGGTCTGTTGAATAACAACTCCTTTGTACACTACTAAAAAGATAATGAAAATATAATTTTAAAAATGAGCTTGACATTCCCAGTCTACTATGTGGAAGGAAGCCATCTGTTTTTGTTCTTCCTTCACTTTGTTCATCTACACAGTAGGGATGATAATTTTATATACTGAGAGAGTTGCTCACATTCTATGAGAGCTGATAAGTTAAAAAATGAATAAAGTGCCTGGCACAGAGGAAACACTCATAGGTTCTGACTTTTACTGTCATTAAACTCCCAAACTGATTAAACATTGAATGCCACAGCGAAAAAATCTTATTTAAACCCGAAGGGAGTCATTGCTTTTCCATGACTGAAAAGGATTACAGCCAAATATTATAAACTATATCAACTAACATCAGCTACTATTGATTGAATCCAGTCCCTGAGTCTATGAAATGGATAGAATGAATAAAATTTTATTATGAAACAGCAGATCTATCATCAGGACTGACCATTAGCATTGTAAATGTGTTCATACAAAATATTTACATTAACCAAAAATATAGAAACATACATTAAATATTATCAGAATATTCAGGGAAAAATAATGATTCTTCCTTTTAAATTTCTATTGCAATTTTTTAAAAAAAGATCAATTATCTAAGCATATAATTCAAGTAAAATAACATTTCAGTAGTGCTGACATTTCTACCAAAGAGTGTGATTGCAAGAGTATTAAAAATGAAAAAGAAAACTTTACCAGTTTAGTTATCAAGTTGCAAAGCAGTTACATTTTAGAATCTTGAAACTACAAAATATAAAGAGGTGCTATTCAGAAGGAAAAAATATCTTCTATATCAAACACTATTTTAGTTAAAACAGACAATAGGAGCATTACAAATTTTGTCAAAGTAGCAATTAAAGTGAGCATTGTCTGTTCTTTTTGGCATATGCTCAATATGAATGCCATATGCTATGTGTGCTGTTTTCATAGTCCACTCTGCCACAATTCCTCCTGGGAAGATACTAGGTGATAAAAAATTAAGTTGAATCTCGTTCTTTTTGCAAAGAAGAGAGATGAGAGTGACAATAAATGCAAGGTACATCTCTGGCTCAACATAATTTGCTCTTAAACTGTCACTTTAATTATTCTTGAATTAGGAGTTTGCCTTCAGGCAAATTTCACCAAGAATGTTAATAATCCTTCTTATAAAACATCATTATAGACACCAGGAAAATATTGATAATAAAAAGAACAGAGGGTTTTAAAAATATATGAAGCACACTTATTCAAGGACAGGTAAACTTTCAAAAATAGATCTTGACATATTTCTGTGGCCTACATAACTGCAACTTAGAACAGACTTCCTCACAGTCATTTCCTGAATTATTTTTTTTGAGGAGAGAGGTGAGCCTGCAGCCTCACACCGTCTTCAAGAAGACTTCATGAATCTTGATTTTATGTTCTGGGAACTGGGATGCTGTTCTATAATAAGGATATTGGATACAAGAAACAGGCCTTCTCCTCCCAGCCATCCTGGTGCCTATCTGGGTGACAGGGGCTTTCTACCCCGCTATGAAAAGCTTAGAGGTGAGAAAAGCCATTCTTTGAATTTCAGGTGTTTAGCTCCAAGAGAGCTAGAAGAACTCTGTTTCAGAGAATATGCAGATATCATGATGTTTACCCCAGGAAATATTTCTCTGGAGAATGCTCACACCTGACTGCTCCCCACTCCAAGTGTGTGGATTACATTTTTCAAAGCTTGCTGCAGGTGAGATTCTGGGCTACAGGTCTTTGAGACAGTAGTCCACCTGGCTTTCTAATAAGGACTCCCAATTTAGAATTTCAAGATGTAGCTTCTCTATTTCTCATAATCGAATTACCCTATGACAGTACAAAAGTAATGCAACAGTGATACCCACGAACACTAGGTTGAAAATTAACTCTACAACTTGGGGCGGGTAATAGGGCAGGAGTGGGTAACAGTTTTAGACAAAAAATATACTCACTACCTTATTTACGTAACTGTAACACCTCTGCACATCACCTTTACAACAAAATTATATTAAATTAAAAAACAGAAATAAGATCTAGACTCATGGAGATAGTCTTTGGGGGAAAATGAACAGATATCTCTTATTGGAATATCGTACAATTTTTATATCCTGTACCAACTGACACCAGCTGCTATTGATCAAATCTTTAATATAAACTAGTAGAGGAGTTTAACTGCTTTGGGATATTTTCTTGATGTGATTTAATGTCTGTAGCAATGGTACAAAGAGCATTGCTGTTCATATTCTAACCTCTCTATAGATAGAATGTTTCACATCTGATACATGGAAACTATATCTGTACTTCCCCGGCTTTTGCCTATGTGCTTTGCAAACAGTGTCATTCCTGGTTTGCCTAATAATTCACCACCCACACTAAAAATGAGAGAGCCAGGGTCAAATCAGAGCTATCAAAGCCAAGATCTGAAAATGTGCACAGCAGTGTTGCATTTGCTATTTGTCACTTTGGCATGTTGGAAATGAAGCCCTGGGAAATGAAGGCTTTACTGATAAAGTTAGTAACAAAGCAAGCAATCAGGAAATTGTGGCTTCTAAAACTTGCATATAGCAGGTTAAGCTGATAAACCAATACTGGCCTGAGGATAAAATGTGGGCAGGAGTCTACCACAGAAAAAGGACAAAAATATGATCAGGGTAATAAATGTTTGGCACCAATCACAACCATATAGGAAAGACTCACCAGTCAGAAAGTTTCTTTTAAGGACTCCAATTCTCCCTATCTAACTCAAGGCCAATGTATATAATGCAGCAGATGGCTGAGATGGGCTGATGCATGACCTTCCTGTTGCAAGGCATATTATGCCATGTACTCCCTTTATCTGCCATATTTCTTATCTAGTAAACTTTTTGTCGACTTTACTATGTTTTCCTCTTACCTGATTTCTTCTCATGTCAGATGCAAGGACCTAGGTCAGCTTAGCTGTCCTAAATTTCTGATGGTCCTTCTTTGCATAATGATGACTTTTAAAAGGATGGTTCAATCCTTGGTAAAGACTTTCCTGGGGTGGGAAAGATTAACATCTCAAAGGGCCAGGAAAGAGATATGCAAATTTTCAGAATAAATTCTCAGAAAAAGGAAACTGTGCCAGGTGCAGTGGCTCACACCTGTAATCCTAGCTGAGATCTGAGGATCAAGGTTCAAGGCCAGCCCAGGCAAAAGGGACCTGAGGCTCTTATCTCCAGTTAATCCCTAGAAAATGGGAAGTGGGGCATGGCTCAAGGGTAGGATGGTAACTTTGAGCTGAAGAGCTTGGGGTCAGTGCCCAGCCCAGAGTTCAAGCCCCATGACCCACAAAAAAAGAAAACTGTATTATCAACATAAAGCCTAACTAAAAGTTGAGCAAAGTCTAAGTTACTGTTAAGACCAACTTGATCAGTACTTATGGAGCTGGGAACAGGTCAAGGCAGGTAAGATGGATGGGTCCCTGATGGTGAAGGAGGAAGGTCATCATCAGATGCCTCTGGGGACAGGGGTATCTAAAGTTGAGGCTATTACAAAAGAAAGAAGGAACCTGCCTGCTGTGCTAGCCAGGGGGAAAAAAGGTAGTAAACTAAGCTGTGTGGTATTGCGCATATAGATCTGAAAAATTTATCAGTGATGCTGTCTGGTTATATAAGCCGAGTAGTCATTTGAGTTCACCAACCACTGTAACATACCTAGGACTACTGAAGTGTAAAATGAATTTGAGAATAATTCCAAGACTTGTTACAAACACAGTCTTGAGTCCACCAACACTTTCAGAATAAGAAACTGCATTTCAGCAGGACAGTAAAGAGTTAGATCACATATTAAAGTTGGGACTCACAAATGTCAGCATTTACAATACCTTATCCACACAGCAGCACTTAGAGTTAAGAGAGATTTTTGTTCCCTCTCTTCCCAGATATTTTCTTTGACAACAGATTTTTTTGAGTGAATGAAACTGTTGCCCTATGTGTGACCTATGCAAAATTATTCCTGCAAGTTGGTCCTTCTGTCACTCAGGATTAATCACATGTATTTACTTAGGAAGGTGAGAATTTCAAATATAGCTCTGAATCACATTCTGGAGTACATTATGATAAACATGAGGAAAAGAGAAGCATATAACCATTACATAGTCTTTAAAACAAAGGGAACAAACAGCAGCTGAAAATATATTAATGTGATTTTATGGCTGAGAATTTTAAAACAAGCATCATGAAATGCAAAGTTATGTCTCTCTTAGGAATCATAACTGGGCTGTAAGGCAAGTATATATTAAGGCATAAATATAAGAGTCTACACAGTAATAGACAATACCACAAACAGGTGTGCCAAGGGACTAAATTATAATTGACATGGGAATCATAGATTTAGGATTTCACACTGCTTAGAATTTAAATTCTTTCTGAAACACTAAAGTAAAAAGAAAACATCCGTGGGCCATAGAGTGACTATATCCTAAATCTAAGTAAGTCATGTTAGGAGCAAACAGTTCACTGTACTTTATTTATAGCATGGAATCAATTTAAATAAAGGATTAATCAATTAAAATGTGTTTAGATGAGGGTATTTATAGTTTTATTTAAAGTGGACAAAACCAATTACTGAACCTATATATGGACCTTCAAGTAGTCAGAGTACAGGTGACACACAAACTCATTAATAACTCATTAACTTGTCATTTATGACAATATAGAAGAAGAAATTATCAGGTAGTTGGCAGGAGAAGGCTTTTGAGACCATTAGGGTTGTTCAGTGGAGAAAGAGAAAGAGAGGTAAAGTGAAGGAGACCACCACGGCCTTGACGTTATTCTGAGCGTGACAAGACAATAGATCAGCTCTCCTTTCTCTTCAGTTATTTACTTCAGGAAAGTGCACGTACACATTCTTAGATCTTGGGGCTCTAATATACAAATCTTCTATAATCCCAGGGGTGTTTTTCTCAAGGACCTGAGAATCCTTCCTTGGATGAGGTGACTATGCCATTGTATTCCAATGCTAGATGTCTCTCATTTTATTTAATTCAAGCTAGGGAGTTGCCTAAATCACAAAGTCTTATGTGTCCAATAAACTTCATGCATGCTGCTTCTGATATGCTTTGAAATATTTGCTGATGTAAAGGTTTATTGGCACCAATAAACTAGCTATCAGTTTATGACAGATGGTAGTTGTTTGCATAAACAAGATGTAAGGCACTCAGCTTTGGCATTTGTACTCAAGGTAGAGTAGCTGAGGTTAAAACGATTGCTTTACAAAATGGAGTAGGGCAAAACTAAGCCCTGCCTAAAAGCTGTAGTTCCATCCCTCCTGGAATACTCCATAACAAGCTCAGCCTTTTCTCCTCAGTGGTATTCTATTTTTTAATATTGTCTTTAAGTAGTCCTACAAAAGAGTTTTCATTCACCAAGAGCAGTCTATGAATATAATGATTCCTGACCACCTGACCAGTGTCACCTCTTTCATCATTCTCCCCCATCCCTCCTAACTTCTTCAGTGTTCCTACTTTTGCAGTATATATTGAATTTTATGAAGCATGTAATTTTTTTATAAGCAGCAATCAGCAAGTACAGATGCGTTACTCACACGACTAAGTTTCTAGTACTTTGCTACTAGCTGGCCCCAGTGTTTAATTCTTCTCAAGCCTGAGTTCAATCTCTCTCCTCTAGTAGTCTTGATTACTGAAATAGTCTTGAACAAAGTCTTCTTTGCCTACTTAATTGTATTTAGCACTTTTTCTTGATAGTTTGTGTGTGTGTGTGTGTGTGTGTGCGTGTGTGTGTGTGTGTGTGTATAGAAGAACCTGAAAGTGGATGAAGTTCAAGCCTTCAGGCCCATGAAAACATTTAATCTGCAAATGTTCAATGGTTATTGGTTGATTTTTTTAAAAAATTTCTCTAATGTTGTATTTAAATAAAAGTTTCCATGTGGAACACTTAATTTAGGAATAGTTTTCTTTTTCAGACAAGTTTATGAATCCCTCAGAGATTGAATGATTCCCTGGAAGGTTCCAGGTCTCACAATGACCACCTGCTGTGAAGCCCAGAGACTCAACTCCATGCAATGCAAGAGAATCATGGAGGGATGGTTAACTTACATAAAAGGACAATCTTCCTGTGCCTTAGGAGCATTCATGTGAAAGTAATTCATATATAAATTTGGAAAATCTCTATTCAAGACATTGTTTGGGAACATTTATTAGGCATTGTTACGTTTCTTTATTTTCTTGAATCTATATTTTCCTAAATTTTCTAATATCCTGTAGTGTATCATAAATCACAATTGGTGTAAAACAAAGACCTAAATAGAATCCAGGAGCCCTAGGACAAAAAGTGGTTATCTTCAGTTACATACATGGACATGAATAAATCCTTAGTGTTTCAGTTCAGATGAGTTAGAGCGGATAATGTGGAAAAAAATGTTAGTTTTGCCATCTCATTTCCTCATTTGCAAAAGTGTGGAATAAGTTCTGAAAAAAATGTATTTAAAGTGATCAGACAAGTGCTGGAGATGTAGACTCAGTTTTGTTTGTCATCTGTAAGACCCTGGTTCAATCCCAGTACTATTGGGGGAAAAAAATCACTCACACAAAAAAACACCTTTCAGGCAATAAAAGGGATTCAACATGGTCATAGTAGAAATCAAAGACAAAATAAGGATGATTATCCACTTCTTCAGCTTTCCAATATAGCCAATAGATAGATAAAGATATTTGAAAACAAGTTACACAGATTTAAACAATTATTTGAATGGCATTTTCTACGATGCACTATGGAAACTCACAACCAAAGCCTAGACTATCAAATTCCTAATTCAGTGTTGAGTTCTATCAAGCTCAAATTTCCAACTAATACAGATTTTTTTTCAAATATTGCAATAGTACTAACTCAAGGCACATAATCATGTTTAAATAATTGTACTATGATCCTATCCATATTGACAGACATATATTTTAGCCCTTTTTAAGGAATAATCTAAGAATATAGTAAGCAATTTATAAGAGAAAAGAAAATAGTGACAAAAGTTTGGTATTCTCGAAGAGAAGACTGCCTTAAATAAAATAAAATCACCTGGTAGGTTTTCCCAGAAAATACCATCTCTCTATCCATTATTCCAAAGTCTGTAGAAGTCAAGTAATTTTTTAAATCAGGGGAAAGAAAAAAGTGGTTAAATTAGGAAAACAGTTTTGCAAAACCTTGTTCCTGAAGTCCTTCTTTAAAAAATATTCTGAATTACCTTCATACTTTCTCTGCTTAAACATTCTTTCCCTTAGGGTTTGGAGGGGACTATAAATTAAATAAGGGGGAAATACTGTCGTGCTGATGGAGACAAGTTCAATACCAAAGATTTATCTACTTAGACAAACCAAATCAGAGTCAGTAGATCTATCTGAAAAGTTCTGATGTCTCTGCAGAAATACAAAAGTTGTGGGCAAATGCAATTTTACTTCAGTCAAATCCAGTGGTGTTGTCTTGAAGTTATGATTAAAGGCTAGCTGTGATCAAATTAGTTCTAAGGATTTTATGAACCTGAAGATTGGCTACCAGATAAAATACAGCTGACCAATGAAGACTGCATTTTAGACTGTAGGTATTTAGTATAAGTATTTCCTATTGTATGTGCATGTGTATGTGTTTACAGTTTTTATAAACAAAAGGACAAAACATCTTCTAGATATTATTTTTATCCTTAATATATTATTGGGCCTACTAAATTACACTGATTCTCAACTTTAAATGGATTTACTAAATAAAAGTATACAAAGAGAAAAGATGAGATTAAAAAAATGGCAGCCAGCCACTAGCACAACAGTATCTGACTTTGTTACCTGGTATATTGTATATATGTTTATTTATTTATTTGAAATAGGAAAGCAAAGGGGGGAAAACAAGATGATTGGGAGAGGTGAGGGGAGGGAAATGGAGACAAAAACATGAGAGGGGATATAAATATGTGAGAAGTGATGTACCATCTGTCTGGTGAATGTAACTGGGACCCCTCTATACATTACAATAAAAAATGACAGCCGATGTATCTTTATGTCTAACCAAAGGAAAGTTTTATTTTTTAATATTTTTAAGATATATAAAAGATATTCTGAGTTTCCTGATTATTTTTTATTTAAACAGATTGATATAAATATACTATGCTTTAGAAACTTCTTTATGGGCTTTCCTAAATGAAAAATATGACACAACCTTTCAAATAATACTTGCATCCACCTATTACTTTAAAAATACATATAGGGGTGTCACGGCTCTTGCCAAAAATCCTAGCTACTCAGGAGGCAAGCCCTGGAGCATTATGATTCAAACTAACTTGGGCAGGAAAAAAAATATACATGTATTTTGTTTACTTGAAGACTTAAAGAGTGAGTGAAAATTTCAAAAATTGCGTTTTTATATTTTGGTAGTTCATATGTATTCTAAGATACTTTAAAAGCAGTATCATACTTTCTTCATAAGCTATTTATAAGAAATTTGATATTCTGTGATTTTTGTGGATACAATCAATTAATTTTTTGCCTGCTTGAACTTAGGGCTTGAGCACTGTCTTTGGGCTCTCTGAAGGCTAGGTGCTCTACCACTTGATTCATAGCACCACTTCCAGCTTTTTCTAGGTATGTGGAATCAAACCCTGGTCTTTGTACATGCTAGGCAAGTACTCTATTAATAGGCAAAACTGGCCTTTAGGCCTGAATTTATTTACTATTTATTTGTTTATTTATATTTATTTAATGGAGTACTTCACAGATGTTTTCATTTGTCTGGGAAAAATTTTTATTCCTAATACCATTTGTTGTCCTTTTTCTTTTCTTTCCTTATTCTTATTCAACTTTTGCATCCTCTATGATTTTTATCTACCTATACTCCTAGCTTTTGCCTTCATACTGGTTAGATTACACTGCGATAGATATCAGAAAGCCTCACTGTAGTCCCCAATGGAAACATAACAAGATAGAAGGAATTTTGTCCCTTGCTTCTTTTCTTAATTCTCTCTTCAGTTATTAGCCTAGTTACAGAGCTCTATATTTTTTGCACTTTTTAGTTCTTGAATTTTTATTTTGCTTTATTTCAGCTTTTCTAGGTAACTTCTAATGTCTCAACTTTTGACATATATATATATATATATATATATATTGCCATTCCTGGGCTTGAGCTCAGGGCCTGAGTACTGTCCTTGGACTTTTCTCAAGGCTAGAACTCTACCACTTGAGCCTCAGCGCCACTCCCGGCTTTTTTTTCTATGTATGTGGTACCGAGGAATCGAACCTGGGTCTTCGAGCATGCTAGGCAAGCACTCTACCACTAGGCCAGACTCCCGACCCTTGACATATATTTTAAGCCTTTCAATTTTCACCTTGAATATTAGCTCATAATTGGTGTTTGATTATTCTGGTATTTGACAAAGTTATAGGTCTCTTTGTATAATCTGTTATTTTGGCTGGTTTTTAACCATGAAGTCTAATACATCACCTATTATATATTGGATGATGTATTTGAAAAGTTATTCATAGCTATAACTTGATAACAAAGATGACACGAAAAGAATGCCCCTTATTGCTTCTTAAGACATAATCATTCTCATTTCATCTCTATCTAAATTCAGGAACTGAATTATTCTAACAGTGAACAGATATGAAACAGGTATGAAGTTTCTTACTAATAGAATCCAACTAAAACCAAGAATTTCACACCTTCCACTTGGTCCTGCAGTCTTAACTTCATCAAACTCACTTGAGCTCTCAACTGTAAATGACATCAAGGCAAAAATTGCTCCTAGAAAAGGCAAGTTCTCTGGGTTGTTACTATTTTCTGGATTCAATTATTACCATGTATTTTATTATCATTATTTATTTTGTATTATTATATTACAAATTTTTATACTTTTATTAGTAGAATTTACTTTTTCAAAGTCTACTTCTGTTGGATGTTCTATTCAAATATTTAATCTGCCATTTTCAAGCTGATAGTCTCTATATATTCAAAGCTAATTAAAATATATTTCATATGAAATATATTTCTCTGTGTTAAAAAAAGTTTTATTCCAACCCAAATGTTACTAATTAGAAATGAATGCATACAATTCTAATAAACCTTTTTAAAACATAAGAGAGCTGATAGGATATTTAAATAACAATTAAAGTTTATTTTAAATAATGTGACAACACACTGGAAAGAATAAAATTGTGTTTACTAAGTTTTAATCAGGGCCTCACTTGCTGGTAAGCTAACACCTGAGCCACACCTACTGTTTGGTATTTGGCTTGTTACTTTGGAGACTGAGTTTCAGACTTCCTTCCTAGTTTGAACTGTGATTCTCCAGATCACAGCCTCCTGAGTAGCCAAGATCACAGGCATTCATCACTGGCACCTAGACATCTACCTGCTTCTAAGGATGAGTTCAGCTTTCTCAGTCAATTTATAAGTTTGGCTAACTTAACAAAATATAGGATAATTGCAAACAACCTCAAAAGAGTCAAAGCCAAATTGTCATAAGGTAAACTATAATATTGAGAACAATTTTATTTTAAAAATAGCATAAATCGGGGCTGGGAGTTTGGCCTAGTGGTAGAGTGCTTGCCTAGCATGCATGAAGACACGGGTTCAATTCCTCGGTACCATGTACATAGAGAAAAGCCAGAAGTGGTGCTGAGACTCAGGTGGTAGAGCTCTAGCCTAGTCCAAAGACAGTGCTCAAGCCCTGAGCTCAAGCCCAGGACTGGCAAAAAATAAATAAAGAAGTAAATAACATAACTCAAAGTAAATGAGAGGATAATAGAAATGACTATGAACTCAGCCAAGTATGTATGTAGAATGTGCACATATGCTACTCAACCATGGGCTTGAACTCTGTGCCTGCACTCTATCCCTGAGCTCTTCAGCTCAAGGTTACCACTCTTGAGCCACAGCACCTCTTCTGGTTTTCTGATAATTAATTGAAGATAAGAGCTAATGGACTTTCTTGCCCAGGCTGGCTTTGAACCAAGATCCTCAGATCTTATCCTCTTGAGTAGCTAGAATGACAGGCATGATCCTGGGAGCTATTGTGATTTTTGTGATAAGAACACTTTATCATTTGCAGAGAAATGTATAGACTTGGAAAAATATTGTTAAGTTAGGCCCAGATTGATAAAGGATGCACATTTTCTCTCATATGGGAAAGTTAGATCTAATTTACAAACACATATATAATCATATATAGGGATATATATATATAAACAAACATAAATTAAAGTATGGTATGTGTATGGGAGAATTCCATGGTGTAACTCCTTTGAACAACTAACCTACAGTTTAACAAAATGAATAAAAAGGAGTTGGTACTGGAGATGAGCGGAGAGGAGTGTGAGGTCAAGGAGAGGGGACAGACCAATGAAGAGAAGAAGAGCAAGAGAATGCAGTCATGGTATTTAATGTATATTACGCATATGAATATATTTAATACATGTAAATGGGACTAGGAAAACTGATGGAATGAGTGTAGTTGGGAGAGATTGGGGAGAATGATGAAAGGGGTGACTGATCAGGAAGTGTTGTGCTCATAAACTGGCATGATGAATGATAATACAATTAAGTGGTACAACTACTTATAGAGAGAATATTTTAAAGTAAGCAAACAAGGAAGATGGAAGTCACTTAGCTGAAAATTAGAGGCTGTAATTGTATCCCCTCTTCATTCCCATCAACCTTGTGAATATTTATCCCTGTTACTATTCTCCAGTCTTATTTAGAAGTAAGACATTTAAACAACTTCTCTCCAAACTCAATGTATCTCTCAAAATTTATGAGGAGGTATTTCAAAGCTGCACTTACTTTTAGATTTAATTTTTCCTCATTTTTGAGTGGGTATTATAGATAGATAGATATGAATGAAATAACAAATGATTTTAATATACAAAATAACTTTGAAAAAAGAGAATAAAGGTGAAAACAACATAACTCCATGAGATTTAAAAAAAACATACTTTAAAATTGGTCAAATTCAGTCCACATTCTTAACCTAATAAAAACTATTATTAGCACAGATTTTTAAAATTTCTACCCTCTAAGCAACTGTAATAGAAACAATGAATATTTCCATAATACCTTTTATGTTCATGTCAGTGATAACAGTTTTATACTCAAAGATTTCTAATTGATTTGGCCATAAAATAAGCTTTTGTTCAAAGAAGGGAAAAAGATAAGAAAGATGGCAATTTAACACTGATATTCACTGCATACAAATGTCTGAGTCCACTGAAATATTGAATGCAAAAAGAACAAGGCTGAGCAATACCATCAAGAAATAGGCCATGGAGTGCCCGAACCTCAATAACTAAACAAGGACAGGACCATGATCTGAAACTAGGTGAAAAATGGAAGACCAGCTCAAATTTTAGTTGCTTAGCAAAAAGAAGTAAGTATAGGATGATACACTAAAATGTGAGCAACTACAAGACAAGGTGTTTTGTCAGCAACTTTAAGAAATATCTCTGGCTTGAACTTGAAACATTGTATCCCTTTATACATTTCCTTTCCTCTGAGTTCATTACTGAATTGAGCACTGATTTTCTTTATGTTTCTGTGTGTGTGTGTGTGTGTGTGTGTGTGTGTGTGTGTGTGTGTGTGTGTGTGTTTAACTAGTAATAAGAGTCTCACAAACATTTCTTCTTTGGGTTGAGCCTAAAATTTCAACCTCCTGAGTAGCTAGGATTACAAGTATAAACTCCCAGCACCCAAATTACATTTCTTACTTCATTAATTCTTTCTTTCTCTCCTAGGCAAGCTATTGATCATGACCTCTACCAAGCAGTTCTAATATCTACACAATTAATTCATCTTTTCATTCATTCAGTCATTCATTCTGCAATAATGGGTTTGGAGCTCAAGCTCTAGTAACAACCCTATCCCTAGAAAAAATACCCCCCAAACCCTGTGGCTTTGATTATTTTTCATGTAGGGTCTCACACTTTTCCAGGCCTGACCTTGTACCATGATCCTCCTAATTATACTGCCTGAGAAGCTAGGATTTTAGGCATGCTCCGCCATACCCTATATCTTCTTTGGGAAAAGATCTCACTAATTTTATGACCACAGGGGCCTCAAAGGATGATCCTCCTGTTGGGACTTTCCAGGTAGATTGGATTACAAACAGGACCAAGCACTCCTGCCTTTTCTATTCAAATTGGGCAGAAACAGATGATGGAAACTAATGTGAATCTGTGATCTCTACTCTCGAATGTGAAAGCCCTCTGCTCTACCCCCAACCGACGCCTGAGTTCTCCAAAGCAGGCCGTGCTGAACCAGGAACCTATACAATTGCCATCCAGATCCAGGCCTGTATCATAAACTCCCAAGGCATGTCCTAAATCTCTCTGAACTTTCCAGCTACCTGCAACCCCACCTCCACCCGTGAACCTATTTAAAGTTTCCTCCATCCCTGCCCCTGTGACTCTTCTTGTCTCCTGGCTCCTCAGCCCACCCTGCATCCATTTTTGACTTTCATTAAATTTATCTGGTCTGTTGAGGCTGGTGTCTTTGTTTCTATTCTTTCTGCCTTTCGAATCCATCCTTTTCCCTAACATAAGCTATTACTGCTTTCTCCTCAGCATACAGTTAAAGAAATGGAAGATTTTATTATCAGTGTGATAGACTACTAGGAAAAAAATGCCAATAAGGATCCAAGTGTGGTACTGTACACCTGTATTCCTAGCATGCAGAAGGCAGAAGCAAACTGATCTTAATTCTGAGGCCTGCTTTGAGATCTTGTTTCAACAAAAATTGAAAAGCTAATTACTTACCCAATTTAAAAATGTATAATGTCAAAGAAATTATAAATGTCTTTGGTTCGCAATCATGTATTTTTCTCCATTTTGAAAACAAGAAATCGACATCTCTATCTATGTATCTACCACTCAAGTAACTAGCCTTAAAATTCATTCTAGAGTCAGGACTATAACTTTTCTTCTGCTTCTCTTGTTGCTTTTCCTCTTTTCATTTTTCCACTCTTAGAGTCAATTAGCCACCTTGTTTTCCCCTTTGTCATTTACTATTTAAAAATCATAATCATCATAAATTTAAGGATAAATCAGTTATTCAAAAGGCTAAATCTCAAAATGACATCTCTCATTCTTTCCTCTCTGGCTTCAAATCTATTACATTACAAAGGAGTTCTTTTTCTATTTCCATAGCTCCTTCTTGTTCTTCAAACAAATGCTCAAGGCCATACATGTTAGTGAACACCTGTAATCTCAGCTCAGTCATTCCAGGTATATAAAATTATAAATATCCCTCAAAAGTTCCACTTATTCCAAGAGACTCTATCTCCCTTTTTTTAATGCTATTGTCATTGTTCCGATTCCTCTGTACACTGGAATAAAAATGGACTATGTAGCATAATTAACTAGAAGTAGAACATCTGTTTAAACACTTTAGTGTGCATGACAGCTCTCCTTCTCTGACCACAGTGGTACTTCCAGGAACTTGACTAAGCCAACTGGAAAGCAGAATATCCTATGGTCACAGTAGGATTTTGCCTTTAGTTTAGATTCCTGACAGTGTTACCAAGGGTCATTAACCAAATGTATTTCTAAGCATAATATAGAATGATAAAACTCCTTTAGGCCTTATTGGTGACATATTCTTCCTGCATGTGCACAGATAAAAATAGCAATGTCAGACACAACAACTGTCAGATTTGATGCCTGGGGCATCGTTTTCCATAATGACAGATGTGGGTGCTAAATTGAGGTTTCCTGTGCACTCTTTACTTGTACCTCTTTCAAGAATCCGCCCAGTGATAGGCTTCACATTTTCATGTTTTCCTTCTGTATTTGGATGCTAAGAAGACAAACAAGACACTCACTCCTTGGCGCAGGGAGAGGAGACAAAAGAACACATGTCAAAGTAGTATTTTCAGCTGCATCTGAAAAGACAGCACCTGTCTCACTGACAGGGCCCTTTGAAATGTGGGAAAGGACTGAATCTCTTCAGTTTATTGTTTCATTCCTTTTCAAAGTTGCTTTGGATCTAAAGGATCTTTTCAAACTGTATTGGGAGGTCAAACTCTGTACTCCTCTTCCCTGTTCCCCAAATCACATATTCTGGAGTAAGCAAATTATTTCTCTCCAGGGCTAAAGTAAATATTTTAGCTATAGATGCTATAAGGCCTCTGTTACCTCAACTGGAGTTACATGTATGAGTGGGTGTGGCTCTGTTCTAATGAAGCTGTATTTATGACAAAGAATTAAGAAATACTTATAATTTTCACATCACCAATTATTCCTATACCTTGTTTTTTAATCTAATTTTTTAAGCATGTGAAAGGCATTTTAAATCTTTAAAAGGTGGTATGAAACTTTGGTGTGGTCTTCTGACCCCTGGTATGCACAACTTACTCTATAAAACCAATCACCACTTCCAATCACTGAGTCTACGATTTGTCAGTTTTCTTCACCATCAAGCTGAGATCTCTAAAAAGGATCTACCATAGTATCCCTCTGAAAGGTCAAAAAGGAATTTATCCCACTCATAAACATGTACCCTTCTAAAATCTTCCTTGAGCACACTTTCGTTGTGTTGTAATGTGTCTACATATCTTAGGTTAAAAAGATACGGCCCTTATTGGTAAAAATACTATTTATATTTTCTTTCTTTTCGGAATACTCTAGTTTTGTATTACTCTAAACAAAGTGGAAAATGTGTTACATTTTTTAAATCTTATAGAGCTAAATGCTAAGTTCCAGTAAATTTGGTGTCTGATCCAGTCTAGAACTTCAAATAGCTACTCAATCAAGAAAACTGGACCTTGAGTGTTTTAACTTAGAAGGTACTGAACAAACCGATAGCATATGATGATTGGTTTGTCACTGTGTAAGAGTGATCACTAAATTGGACTGGGTTCCTACAGAAGGGGATAATGACAAAGGAAGAGACACAAAGCTAGTGAACAGGTGCAGCTTCCTTACATTGCCAGCAGGTGTTCAAGTGTGGGTTTCCTTCTTTTGTTTTATTTTTCCCTCAGTAGGCACTTTCCCCTTCCCTTCTCTTTCTTTCCCTCCCTTTCCCTCTTCTGTCTTTTCCTCTCCTCTCCTTTCCTGATATCATTAAGGAATGATATAGTCATGTGAACTGGGTATATCATTCAGCTGCTCATTAATATATCAGGGCATACACAGGTGACCCTGGGTGTGTGAACACAGCAGTGGTGAGACAACGTGCTAAAGGTCCTCAGTAGTTCAATATTAAGCTTCTCAATAAGATGCAGTATAATAATATCTTTTGCTGTTGTTGTTGTTTTGGTCAGTTCTAGGACTTGAACTCAGGCCCTGGTTGCTGTTCCTGAGCTCTTTTACTCAAGGTTGTTACTCAAACATCATTTTGACCTAGACCTGGAGTTGTTGTTCTGCAATCTTGAGTTTCCAAGAGGATGTGTGGAATTGCAAAACAACTACCCTCTCCCTAGAACATTAATTTTATTCAAATCTATTGAGTTAAATAATATGATCCTAGTTGAATAAAACAATGCTATTAAGAATTATAGAATAGAATGTAAGTTCTGAGAGTTTTTTAAATCAAAGTTACAACAAAAATGCTTGCTTTGTAATTGGGTGATTCATCTATCTTCTCATCAGTTCAAGGAGAGAAGCATGACTCTACAGTGTCATAGGAGTTTTAAGTGGCAAATTTTAGGCCCCATTGTTACAGGATTCTGTCATCTTCACCAGTGAGGGAGCATTGGCAGACTCCATGACTCAATCAACACTTGGAGAAGAGGAGACAGGGAAAGCAGCTCTCTGGCTCCCTTGTCTTTCAAATATACTGCCAGCTTCCTAGACTCGGCCACAGCATTCTCTATTTTGTTGAGCTGGCTTTTCTAACGGTTCAAAATTCCACCTGCCTGCCAGCTTCCAAAGTTCTGAGCCACATTATAAGGAGGAGTCTCAGCCACAACCCTACTCTTGGTACCAGTTTTGGTGCTAGCTTTCCAGGGCTATGACAAAATTCCTAAGAAAATCAAAAGAAAGTTTTACTTTTTGTCACCGATTCTGAGGTTTCAATTAAGATACCTTGTTTGTTTGTTTTTTTGTTTATTTTTTTCTGGGCCTGTGATGAAATAGATCACGGTGGCTGGGAACATGTAGTAGAACAAAGCTTATCACTCACTTCATGACAGGCAGGATATAAAGAAGGAGAGGAGCAGAAAACACCCTTCAAAGGCTCATTGTCAGTGTCTTGTCTCAACTGAGTCGTATTTTCTAAAGTATTCTACTATTTCCCCATCTTTCATTAAGCTATGATTCCATCAATAGATAAATCTATCAGTAGGTTAGAGCCCCCTTGGTCAAATAATCTTTGAAAGACTCCACTATAAACACTGCTGCACTTTTATATAAAATGTGTCCTTTGGGGGCCCAGGAATGTGACCTAGCTAGTTACAGAGCGCTTGCCTAGCATGCACAAAGACCCAGTTTCGATTCCTCGGCACATACACATAGAAAAAGCCAGAAGTGATGCTGTGGTTCAAATGGTAGGGGTCTAGCCTTGAAAAAACCCAAGGACAGTGCTCAGACCCTGAGCTTCAAGCTCAGGATTGGCAAAAAAAAAAAAGTGACCTCTTGAGAAAGACTTCTCATCTAATCACTAAGGGTGGTTATATGATATGTCCCTTCCTTCCAGTGACATTTTTGATCCTTGAGGAAGGGACTCTACATCCCTTCCTTATATCATGAAGTATTCATACAATTTTGGAATAATGGAACAGTAGAGTGAGGGTTTATGGTGTGTGGCTCCTTACCACTTTCTTCCTTTCAGAACTGAGTGAAATGGAATTAAACTAGAAATACAAGAGAATTGCTTCATTTTTTAGCAAAAATATTTTCTATCTCTGAAATCATCACAACAGGCACAGTTGTAGAATTTTATGCTACTAGAAAACTTCTCTTCCTTCCTTCCTTCCTTCCTTTCCTTCCTTCTTTCCTTCCTTTTCTCTTCCCTCCATCCCTTCCTCTCTCCCTTCTCCTCCTCCCTCCCTCCCTCTCTTCCCAAAGTTTCCCTCTTTTCACTTTCATGTGTAGAATGTTTCATTTCATCTGTTCTAGGTAGTTTTATAATAGTTCCTTTTCTCTTTTACCTGGACTTGCTCTCCTCTTCTTCAAAGGATTATCATCGTCCTACCTATCTTCCTGATCTCTTCTGTGAGTAGGCATTTCAATCTACTAGTTCATTGGCATTATGCATATAATTCTTAAATATAAGCCTAATCCTGTTGTCAGTTACAAATATTGTATCACAAGTGACTGTAAAATAAATTCCCAATATATAAGTGAGGCATGTAATATGCTAACAATATGCTTGTGCTTTTTAATTTAAAAATTCTAGTATTTCCTTCCTATAATGTCTGGCCTTTCATCCAACATTTCAGACCCTGTCATTTTTCTGATCCTTTTTATACATTGTGTTTTAGTCTGTCTGTCATGCATTCTTTTAGATTACTATGGTTTGGAATTTAAAGGTCTCCCAGAGGCTCAGGTGTTAAAGGGATTTGTCCACAGGTCAGTGCTATTGGTAGGTAAGGGAATATTCTATAGTGAAGGCCTAGTAGGAGAACTTCTGGGTGTGAGGTACTTTGAAGGGGATTGTAGGATCTTCTCTCTCTCTCTCTCTCTCTCTCTCTCTCTCTCTCTCTCTCTCTCTCTCTCTCTCTCTCTCTCTCTCTCTGTCTCTCTCTCTCTGTCTCTCTGTCTCTCTCTGTCTCTCTCTCTCTCTCTCTCTCTCTCTCTCTCTCTCTCTCTCTCTCTCTCTCTCTCTCTCTCTCTCTCTCTCTCTCTCTCTCTCTCTCTCTCTCTCTCTCTCCCTGAGCCTCTGTCTGTCTCTATCTCTGTATCTGTTTATCTCTTTCTGTTGCTGTTTCTGTCTCTCCTATCCCCCTTCCACTGTAGGCATAAGTTGAGCAATTGTCTTGGTAGCTATGAAATGCTCTCTCACCTCGGATCTAAAGAAATATTATCAACTGACCAAGGATTGAAACCTTCAAAACTGTGAGTTAAATAAAACCTTTTCTCCTTGTAATGTGATTTTCTTTTAGCTTAAGTATTTGTTACAGTAACAGATAGCTAACATATTGACACAGTTCAATTTCCTCTTGCCTCTGAGTGCCTATTGACTCTTCTAGAGGTAACAGCAAAGTACACACCTCTGATGAAACAGTGGATTAATTGTTCCCTAGGGATGGCTCACAATTCTGAATTGTTTTTATCCTGACACTTTAACAAGAGAGAAGAATAAAGGATATTCTATTAACAAACAAAAACATAACTACTCCAAGGAGAATTTTAATATCATAATAACTCACCTTTCATTCAACTACGGTTAAACATATAACTATTTTTCTTCCTAGAAACAGATCATTGAATTCAAGAATTTCAATGACATTAAGGTTTTACACATGACTAATAGTATCATTCAACTAAGGACTAGGAGATAAGGAAAACTGAGTGTTTGTTGTCATCTTATGCTGCATTGAAACATTACTACCATGGAGTAGTGGG
The DNA here is from genome assembly GCF_031878675.1 of Megascapheus bottae. Lineage (NCBI taxonomy): Eukaryota > Metazoa > Chordata > Mammalia > Rodentia > Geomyidae > Megascapheus > Megascapheus bottae. The sequence continues at coordinate 53,429,108 of NC_143511.1, forward strand.
GGAAAAAGTATCTAAAATCCTTCAAAGCCATATCATGAGTAAAAACACATTAATCAAACTGGTAGCCAATTCAGCTATTTGTAATAACTCTTAGATAATGTCTATATTCAAATGCTAGAAGAAATTACAGCAACCTTCCCAAAGATTTTCTAAAAATAAAGGCAAGATTAAGCAATGCTGGGCTGGAAGACAGGGAAAGACCTGCTATTGAAAATAATGACACTTTATCTTTTTATCCTCCATTTTCAGGAGATGCAAGTCCTCTAACTTTTGCTTTATTACTTTTGGGTGTCTCCTTCAAATGTAACAGCATGCTCAGTGTATTTTCTTATTAATCCATTGAGTAACTAACTGTATATATTACCTCCCTTACCACCTCTTAGAGATTTGATAAATATGACACACTTTTCAAATAAAATACCAATAACTAGGCTTTGAAATAGAATATTTAAAAAATGACTCAGTTTCCTCAAAGGGCTTAAAAGTGTGTGGGGGCTGTGGCAATTGCTACTTGTAGATTCCTCTTCAATTTTATCTTGTAGCTAGGAACCCTAGCATTCTTCTATTGTTATTCTAGTCAAGGTTCTAAGCAGTAGCCATGGTTTCTGTTTATCTTGAAATAAGATAATGTGACTACTCCTCAGGAAAATGTTTGTAGGTTTTGGCTTATTTTAATATTAACTCTGAGAAATCATGATTTCCCATTTTCTTCAGTAAGGTCAAAATGACATTTCCCAGCACATCCTTCTCTGTACCTTGATTCGAAATATAGATCCATCTGTTTCTTTCTGTCCTATAAGTTCCATTCCTACTTACTAACATCTCTGAATTCTTCGCACTAAGTATCTATCAAAAATGTATGGGTTTGTAATGTAGTTATTGGTACTAGGGATCATATTTTCAATCTGATTTAAAACTGTGATCAGAGAAATCTTGAAACATTCATTTTCATGTACCCAAAGGATTGTTGCACAGTACCTCAGTAGTATTTATGATGTGTTTGTCAAGTTAAAAAAAAAGAAAAAATAGAAATGCCATATGTAACAAAATACAATGAGAATTCAACAAAAGTATCAAAAATGGCTGCTGATAATAGAACTTATTCTTATTCCAATCTTCCTACTGGAACAATGACCAACCTCAAATCATCATATGCAAATCTTATAACTGTGCACATGAAGCTCATAAGCTTCTATGCAGGCAGACCTGCCCAATTAGAATTGTACAGGAAGATTTTACTTGACATACCTGGAATCCTATCTGTTCCTTTCTCTGATCCCTGGGAACCAGCCAGAGCTTACCAATCAGTAAGGAAGCCACGATTCTGGTGCTCAAATTGTTTATTAGCTGCTAGCTTCAGTGCACTAAATGACACTCTAGTGACTACAAGAATTAATGGCCCTCCAGAAAGTGAACAGCTCAGTCCTGCCTGATGGTTACAATTAGCCCCATTGTGTTTTATTTGAAAGTTTTGATTCCTTTTCTCTTCTGTTCTCCTGGGTGAAGGCACTGGATTAGTTAAATTCAATTTACACAATTTTACACTAGTTTCCACAGGGTCTTTCTCTAAAGCGCAGACTGTTTTCCAGCTTACTAAGACTAGGCTGATTTGAACACTTGATCATCCCAACTCTCCTTCTCATAAGCTGGCAATATCACCTATGGTTTCTTCTATTTCAGACAAACATCTAACTCGCCAAGAGCTAAACATACTACAATATTGATAATCTCAAGATCTATGCCCAGGAGACTTTTAAATGTTGAAATACTTTTCCACATTGGTAAATAGTGAGTGTGTGTCTTACACAGTAATGGAAAGACAAGAGAGAATTTCAGAAATATCTCCTGTCATTAAAACAAACTGGAGTCAGTTGGAAAGGAAACAAATCAATCAAGTTAGTGCTGAAATGTCAACTATGTGGAATAACAGGATGCAGATTACAGTGAAGTGATATCTTTAGAAAAGGCCCTCCAAAAGTACATTAAATCACTGAAAGACTAAATATTTAAATATATGCATTCATCAGATCATAAGCTGAGAAAGACAAATGGCATGAGGAAGGAACTATACATAAACTAAATATGAATGGAAGTCTATGTTATGGTTTGATTGTGTTTGGCAAAAGTTCATGCGATTAAAAATTAATACTCCAACAATTAGGTTGAAAACATAAGAAATCTGAGCCTTTAGAACGTAGTTAAGAAATTTGTGTCTTTACAATGTAGTTAGTACTAAGTGAGGTCCTAAAGGCGGGGCTCCATGATACGACCTGTGGCTTTGTAAGAGGAAAGAAGTATAACCAGGCACTAGGTTTTCATGTCTGTAATCCTAGATAGTCAGGAGGATGAGATCTGAGGATAGTGCTTCTCAGTCATCTAAGACAGAAAAGTCTATGAGACTCTTCTCTCCAGTTAAGCACCAGAGAACCAGAAGTAGCAGGGTGGCTCATAGAGCTAGAGTGCTAGTATTAAGTGAAAAGTTCAGGGACAGTGCCCAGGCCCTGAGTTCAAGCACCATGATATGTGTGTGTGGTGAATGGTGGGACTCTTATCTCCAATAAACTACTTAAACTCCACAAGTGGAGATATAACTCCTGGCCTTGGTGACAAAATTTAATATCCTGAGTTCAAACTATAGCAATAAACTAAAGAAGAGTGTCAGGCAGTGACAATCTCTGCAACATCAGAGATTGTCTGGCTTCTTTCTTTTATTTCATTTTGACCCTTCCTAATTCATTTTTCCAGCCTCCTTTACTCTTGCTCCTGGTCTTTGAACAAGAAAATTTCATGTAAGAGGACTCTGAAAAGAACACAAACAGGGTGAAAGCTGTTTAAATTCAAAACAGCACATCTTCAATGATTTTAGACAACAAGCTGTCATCATAACCATGTGAGTTATGTCAACGCAAATGATGAATGTGGAAAAGCATCTTATAATACCAATAAGATGTTTGCTGGGAGCTACTTGTGTTATTAAGCACAGTATATACACACTGAAAAATATTGCCTAGTTTCTATGCTAAATTCACAGTTAAGATTCCCATTTTATCACCAGAATATGATTGAAAAGCCCCTTCTCACAGTCCACAAACCATCTAGAAAAGGCTCTAAAAGAACTTTTGATGACTTCAAGAAAATGGATGGTCTGAAAGTACTCTGACTTTGAGGTAGAACAAAATTAAATTGGTTTCCACTAGGTTGGCCACAATCAAGAAATTCCAACTTAACTCTGAAAGTAAGGAAGACACTTGAAGAGTAGTAATATGGTTTCAGGGAGAGGAAGATGAATTTAACCAAAGTTTTTGAACTCTCTAGTGAGGACGGAGGTCATAGATAGGAAGCCTAAGCAGTCTGCAGTAATCTAGACAGGCAATGATTAAAGTCTGGATGAGAAAAGGAATTATTGATTGTCTAAAGGGGGAGTGGGAGGAGGGAGTTAATTTCCCTTGCTTCTTCTTTACCTCACACAAATAAATCATGGCTTTCACCTATATATCTGAAGAAAATACATCATGAAAAAAGGCTAACCTATTGAGGTATTAAAAACTTAAATGCTATTGGAACCAGAATCTTTAAAGCTAGCTATATAAATATAAATTATTAATTACTAAGGCCAACCCTTATTCCCATATTGCTAGAGCCTGCTGAGATTTTGAAAACCAATATGTTTTTGTCTTGAAGGGTGTTTGAAAGAAACTGGTTAACCTAAAAGGCCTTGAGATGTTAGGGGAATTACAGAGAGACTCTGTAAATCAATACAATTTCTTCAGCAAATACTGTATCAAAAAGAATGACATTGAATTCAACATTGTCAGCAATGGAGATAAAATCATTTATATCCAAGAAAGTGTAAACAGCCTCAGACTAAATTCTTGGCAGCACCAGAGGAAATTGAAAGAGGCACTTCCCCTCCTGCATTATACAATCTTTGATTCAGTAGGGGGTCCGTTTACAAAGACATTCCTCTGCTTTGAAGAATGACAACTAGCCCCCTCCAAAAAGGGGATTTTGACACTGAGCAGAAAGCACTGCTGGTATAATAAAGATGTTTTCCATCATTACTTGTTCTCATAGGTTTATGCATTCGAGTAATCTCTCATTTTGCAGATAAGATATACTGGTGCTGTTAAATATTACTAAATATGAATTTTTGGTACGTGTAAATGGGTTTCATGCTAACATAATAATGTAAGTTCATACAGACACACACGCACACACACATATACACACACATATGTACACATACCTTATCTTCTCTGGTCTTCCTTTTCCCTTCCACCTATCTCCATCATTACTATATATTTCCCTTCTACTTTCATGGATTTTTAAAAGTTATATACTTCATATAAAATTTCATTAACATGATGATTTCCAGTATATCTCTATTTCTTCTTTTTTATGGCTGAATAAAATTTCAGTCACATCTTCTCTATTTGCTTACCCACTGATGGGCACCCAGGTTAATTCCATACCTTGGGTGTTGTAGAAAAAATGATGATTATGAATGCGCAGTTAGTTAATTATAATTTTATGAGAGTAAAACCACTCCAAATTGTGAACAAAATTTGAGGGGAATAAGCTAGTCAAAAGCTGGGAACTATGTGAATAATTTATACTACTTGCTTCAAATTTCCTAAGCATATTGACCTCGGTTTCCTCTTTAAAAAAGAAAATGTAGGAGGCTGGGAGTTTGGCCTAGTGGTAGAGTGCTTGCCTAGCATGCACAAAGACCTGGGTTCAATTCCTCGGTACTATATACATAGAAAAAAGCTGGAAATGGTGCTGAGGCTCAAGTGGTAGAGCTCTAGCCTTGAGAAAGTCCAAGGACAGTGCTCAGGCCCTGAGCCCAAGCCCAGGACTGGCAAAAAAAAAAAAAAAAAAGAAAATGTAGGATCTTTTGATGTGTTAGTTGGCATGCCATCACAATAACAAAATATGAAGGTTAAACCTCTTACAGAGAAGAAAGCTCTCTCTTCTGGCTCAGTTTCAGAGGTTCAGCTGATCCCCTTGCTGTGTGCTGTGTTGAGGCAAGGGGGGCATGGCAGGACAGAGTAGCTTACTGGACGATAGCTGTTTAGCAAACAGGAACATGGAAAAGTCTCAGCACCCTTTCTAAGTCACAAGTGAAGGAGACTCCATCTACTAAGATTTCCATCACTCCCCAAAAAGCTTTTATTGTTGACTCCTAAGCCATTACCATGTGGTCTTCAGGAATTTGTATGTTCATTGATGTACCCCATGGTATCATTAACTGCTCCAGCTTTGGCAAAACACACACGCTTGGCTACTTTCTTTGGGTTGAGTTACATCTGAGAGCTAACCATTAAACTAAATATGCTAACTCATTTTTTTCTTAGTTATTACCTCTTGTGAGTAACTTTTTGACACCAGTAATCAATTTGGTTTAGTCATTTCTTCACTGGGAAATCTTCCCTTTCTCGCAGTAGTTGGTTTGTTCAGTGGCTCTTGTGTGTGTGTCTTGTGCAGACACCTGGACTCCACACTGAAATCATTTTTTTGTGGGTCATGGGGCTTGAATTTGGCCTGGGTGCTGTCACTGAGCTCTTCATCTCCAGGCTACCACACTACCCCTGAGCCTGGGGGGTGTCCTTGAGCTCTGCAGCTCAAGGCTACTGCCCTAACCTTGAGCCAAGCCTCACTTCCTGTTTTCTAGAGATTAATTAGAGATAAGAGTTTCAGGTTCTTTTGTGCCTGGGCTGGCGGCCTTGAACCTTGATCCTCAGATATCAGCCTCCTGAGTAGCTAGGATTACAGGTGTGAGCCACTGCTGTCAGGCCACACTGAAATCTTATGGGCTCTTTTGTGTCCTCTCAGAAAAAACTGACTTTTCAGTAACTCTCAAACCCTACTTTTTTAAATATTTCTTTATCAAGCTATTTCTATCCATGCTGTTTTGCTTTCAGAATTAATCACTTTGTCCACCAGAGGAATCCTTCTCTTTTTTAGACACAGAAGGAATAAGGCTATCATTAGTCTACTACACTAACTTTAGACCATTAATTATATAAAGTCATCATTACTACACATTTGTCTAGTTCCTCCTAGTTGAAAATCATTAAATTCCCTAGATTGGAAAATATACAGTAGTGTAGTCACAACATAAAGTTTCAAAAATAAACACAACGTATTTGTAGTTCTTTTTTTTCTTTAAAAAATAGTGGAGGACATAAAAACTAAAATAAGTTGGTTTCTCAGTTTTAATCATGATGCAAATGCAACAGTATTCCAGACTTTCTGAGGCTAGTTTCATTGTTTGTTTACATTTCACCTTTGTAACTGGCTGTTGGCACTGATATCATCTAGTAAAATAAAACCGTAAGGACCCCAAAGAGATTAATGTCAGTGACAAAGAAACAGCCCATCATTATGTACAAAAAATATGTCAGGTTATTGTCGTCTCTAGGTCTGATACTATGTTAGACAAATAAGGACACCATATTGCAAACAGGAAAATCAAACATGTGTACATGGAGTGTATTGTCCGAGGTCAGCCATGAAGTCGTGAGAAGAAGCTTTGGGTCATGACTGATGTCTGTTTTCTTTTAAATTTTATTGTCAGGGTAATGTGGAGAGGAGTTACAGTTACATTTGCCAGATAGTAGGTGCACTACTTCTAACATTTTGATGCCCTGTCTCATGTTTTTGTCCCTGTTTACCTCTCCCCACCCTCTCCCAATCATCTTGTTTCCCCTTCCCTTCCCTATTTCATATAAACAAATGTATATACAATGTACCACATAACAAAGTCAGATACAGTAATCACATGTGATTAACCATAAGGGGAAGAAAGAGAAAAGCGATAACTTCACATATTACATTAAGAAAAATCACAAAGATAAATCTCTTGTTTCCATATCCTAGAGTTCATTTCACTTAATGACTGATGTCTTAAGGTATATAAAATCTAAACAGTTCTTCAGAAGGCAAAGCAAATTAGTAATTTTTAATGAATTTTACAGCTCTAACAAATTGGAGTAAAACATGAAATATCAAGAAAAACATGCATTCATATTTCCGCAATGCTGCATTAAACACTTATGGCAAATTGGTCATCCCTGAAATTGATCTTTGTGTTTATATAAATCATAAAAATATATTCAGATAAATGGTGTACTAGCTCAATTAGTTGTTTCTGTATTGGTGTTAACAGGACATTTTATGAAAGCCAGTGTAACTATTTCCTATGATAATGTGTGAAAACTTGAGAAGTTATCCTACTGCATGTACTATTTATATATGACTCCTTAATAAACAAAGTTTCATGTTCTCCTTAACAGCTGATGTAAAGTGTTTGGTAAATGTTATAAAGTAAAGCCGAGTTCCTGTAGCTCAAACCTATAATCTTAGGTACTCAGGAGACTGAGATCTGAAAATAATGGTTTGAAGACAATTTGAGCAGGAAGATACATGAGATACATATATCAAATTTAATCAGCAAAAATCTGGAAATGGAGCTGGGGCTTAAATGTTCGAATGTAAACCTTGAGCAAAACTTCTCAGGTATAGCACACAAGCACTAAGTTTGTGTGTCAGGACTGACATACATACAATAAATGCTTTAGAAAATTATCCAGTACATATTGTGCTCCTATAATATTTCAGGTGCTAAGCAAAGCTTTACTCAAAGACCAGCATGTAAATTATCATTTAATTTCTAGAAGAGCTCCAAAAATAACAAGAATAACTTCATTCCACTGATGTGCAAGTTTTATTTTGTTTGTTTGTTTGTTTGTTTGGTCAGTTGTGGGACTTGAATTCTGGGCCTGAGCATTGTCCCTGAGCTCTTCAAGGCTCAAGGCTACTGCCCTACCCTTGAGTCAAGCCCCACTTCCCGTTTTCTAGTGATTAATTGGAAATAAAAGTCTCACAGAATTTAGTGCCCTGGCTGGCTTTGAACTATGATCCTCAGACCTTAGCCCCCTGAGTAGCTAGGATTATAGGCATGAACCATGGCATCTGGCTTGATGTGCAAATTTTGTAGAACATGATTATATAACTTACCCAGAGTCACCCAGGCAAAAGTGATAGAGTTTTTATACTCAATCCTACATCTCATCTTAAAAGTACAATGTTCATTTCATTATATCTGAATTTCAGATTATAGGATTAGTGTTCAGTGTCTATTTTCCATGGGGTAGAAAAATTCAAACGTATTCAAACATGTCTCTCTTGCTACACTAGGTCATGGCTCACAGAAATCAATTAGACATTGGCAATCTACCAGACTGGATTTTACATGTGTCATAACACCTGAGTTTCTGTACAAAATTCTATGCAATAACATACCCATGCATGCATACACGTATATATGTTTATATTTTAATGTGTGTGTGTGTTCGTTTGTGTGTGTGTGTGTGTGTGTGTGTGTGTGTGTGTGTTTGTGGTTCATGGGGCTTAAACTCAGCCTGGGTATTGTCCCTAAGCTCTTCAGCTCAAGGCTACAGCCCCACCCTTGAGCCAAGCCCCACTTCCCATTTTCTAGAAGTTAATTGGAGATAAGAGTCTCAGGACCTTTTGTGCCTTGGCTGGCTTTGAACCTTGATCCTCAGATCTCAGCCTCCTGAGTAGCTAGGATCAGGCATGAGCAACCCTGGCTTATAAGTTTTAAAAAAGACTATAAAGGCCATTCTGCATATTATTAATGTAATATTCAAACACTACAGATGAATATTTTTATAACTCAAAAATGTAATTAGAGCCTTATATCCCGATAACTATTTCTAGTATTTGGCTGTCTAAAGGGACCTCTATTTCTTAAAGCAACATTTCTATCTTCTTTTTCCAGTTTAATCTAAATTTTAATCCTTAATTGAGGTCATTCTTACTTCATCTATGATGTCCCTAAAATTTCTTGTCACATATAAATATTCCTAATCCTTTTTTGCTTCTATTTACTTTATAGCTCTGAAACTTCACATTCAATTATCAATCATTTCCTTCTACTTTGTTTTATACAGATACCTATTCTGTTTTTTGCTGACATTTCTTCCAGACCTTTTGTATTGTAAACAGCAATGATTGTCTTGGGGATGAGAGCTTGAGTCCTCTATGTCAAAATTTGACACCCAGCCACACAAAATAAACATAGAAAAAAACACTATGGTAATCATGTAAATATGGTTTGAAACAAGGTCTCTAGAGCCTTCTAAGCAACTATTTCCAACCAGTGGTTGCCTCTTCCAAGCCATTTCTAAATAGATACAATATTTTGAAGTTAGCAATACTGGATAGTAATTTTTTCTCTGAATTTCCTGATGGATAATAGCCTAATCCTCTCCTTATCACTAGGCTTCAGTTTCCCTGTATTCATACAATTAAGCAAACACCTGTTTATAGTAGCAATTTAAAAATTACTTTTGCTGGGTGTGTGAATTAACTGAAAGCATAAGAACTAGGTATCCAGCTCTCTGTCCCTTTAACTTCACAGGAATGTCCTTTGATATCCTTCAATCACTTTGCAATCATACTGGGCTTTAGGATTTACTGATCAGCATCTGATGAAAAAGGCAAACTGCCCCTCAGACAGGCAATGCCATCATATCATATCATCTTGTGGCAAAAAGGAGAAAATGACTCAAAGAAAATGGAGGACAACCATAAGCTCAGTTGACACCTGTTAGGCAGCTTGTTCCTGCTTCACTGGAGGGGTGGAGGAAAACAAGTTCTTTACAGACCTCTCCAGAGGCCAGGACTGAAATAATGATTGACCAGGCCACTCTAGCGACTAGAAATGTTTCATTATGATGCATACCATGCCCCAGTTTCATTTAAATCTTAGCCTGTTACCTAAAGATGACTTAAGATGTACTGATGTTCTGTCCTGTGGCTGCTATGTAATAAATAACCTTTGTCTTACCTACATCATGCCTTTTTATTTGCCTACAGGGTCATTTGGCTCTATATCCTAGATAATAGTTTATAGTATATAGCATGTAGTTATGTAATATAATATATAATATATAGTTTATTGTACATTATATATACTTCAATGCAATATAAAATATTACTTAGATATATAAAGAACATCGTATAATACTGAAAATCCATTTTGTTTTATTTTTTATTTATCTTTTGCCATTTCCTTTTATTCTGCCCTCATTTACTTCATCCAAATTCTCAACCATGCACGTGTGTGAGTAAATAATAAATGTTTATTCTTTTATTATATTATTTAAGTGTAGATAGTTTGTTGTCCTATGCTATTTTCTTTGTTTTCTTCCATTCTAGGAAACCCTAGTAACACTCTGGCTGGTCTGCTTTTTGGATGATTTGAACTTTGCTTTAATAATAATTGGAGATAAAATGACCTATCTTTGCTGCTGATCTTTTACTTTCATTTCACTTGTAATTCTGATTCATGGCAGATAGTATTTTTTCTGATTTTCCTTTGTATTCTCTCTACTTGTTTCTAAGATACTGTTCTTCTTCCCTATGAATCTTTTCACTAGACATCTGAAATGTAACACAGTTTAAGAGCTTCTTTTCTTGGTTGATATTTGCTTTGACATCAATGGGAATTCAGAGGTGCCAAGGAAAATTCCTCAATGGAGAGTAACTTCTTTAGGACCCATCTGGGCCAGCTAAGTCTAAGAAGAGTTTACACCACCCAAGTAAATTCCTCTATTTATTACTGCTTGGCTACTCCATAGAATCACATGGAATGCATTAACCGTGGTCACAACTATTTTATAACAATATATGAAAATGGAGCTCCCAAATTGCAGCCTGTCATATACTACAATTTCCTCCACCACTCACAAAGTACATCATTCCACAAAATCTGCACAACAAAGATGTGAAGTGATCTAGGCTTACCTATATGATTAAATTCCTTGATGAAGACAGTAAAACAGCTAGAATTTTAAATTTGAAATGTCTTGATTACAAATCATATAAAGGAGTGATGATATTGAAATGATTTTTTAAATTCAAATCAAAATGATTTTGAACTTCAATCAACCCAGCATTTTATGTTTATAATATAAAATGATTCATTCACTTATTCATCTATCTATATACATTATTGTGTTTCTTCAATAAACAATTACTAATTACTATCATAGCCCCTAAGTGCTACTGCAGACAAAAGTAAATACAACTTGGACAGGATAAGCTTATGCAACATGTATGTTTAAATGGTGTGTTTATATGGTGTGGTATAGTTTTTAAATGCTACTTTTGAGTCAGAACATATAGTGTTGCTATCTCAGAAGCAAACAATGGAAGTATCAGTCTATAGCTCTATATATTTTATTTTAAGATTAGTTATGGAACATATTTAATACTCCATGTTACAAAGAAGAATAGATTCCAAAAACATGTATCAAAGAAACAATGTAAACGTAGGTACACCTTTTAAAAAATCTTGGTGATAAAATAATTTTAAGCTTCAAAAAGGAAGCTCTTTTATTACATAAAGTGGTTGCAAAAATAGTTCTTGTATGTAATATCTCCAATGGAGAAATCAAAAGAGGCAGAAAGTAAATTATCTATTCTTCAGTCTAGAGGCAGAGCAGAATATGAAGAAAAATAAGGAAAAATAAACAATGAGTGAAAGATTTCTTTATGGAAGTCCATTCATAGATGCCTTGTTTTCTAGTGATATATTTGTATTTATTTATATTTTTATTATTTATATATGTATATTTATGCATATATATTAATAAATGTGCATGTGTATACATATATTTCTGCAATTCTCACTATATATTAGCATGTATTAGTTCTAGTGCTTCAATTGAAAAGATGATAAAGTATAATCCCATCTCTCTTTTCATTAACACTTGATTTTTGTACTTCTATATTGTTTTTCTTCCAACAACAGGCAGTCAAAAAAGTCAGTCATTCCTCTATCAGGATTCTTCATTCAACTACAATTTCCAGTATTAGGTACACTAATGACAGGAAGACAAGTTATCTACAGAAGCCTTACAAAGTGTCTCTGAGCACCCAACTCTATTGTTCTGTCCTTACCCAGGTACAACTTGTCAAGAAGCCATCTCATCTGACATGTCAACTTTAAGGAAATGATGTTTTGTTGGATGTCTTTCTTACCATTATATAGAACTCATTATGAAGAATTGGGAAATAATCATTTTCTGATTAATTTACATTTAGAATTGATAAAATTAATAATAACATCAACTACTTATTTTTCTTCATTAACCAAATCATGGTTAATTGTAAAAGTGAATAAGATATTGTCATTGGGCAAAATTTCCAAGTTTCCAAACCAATAGGACAAAATTGAAAGAATGAAATCAATCAATCTATCTATCTTTTGAAGACACAACCAAGATAGACAAGGCCTATGTGCAATAAGGAAACGGGTTCAAATTTCAATTTTCGATTTTCAATAAACTGAATTGAGGTTAAGCATAAAAATCTTTGAAAAATGCATTGCCTTAATTTCATATATAATAATGTTCTCCTAGTCTGAACACTGTTTATCTAGTTTGATTCGAAATTGCTGAAAGGAACTTCCAATCTTAGTCAGATCACGAAACATCTGTACCTGTTAATCTATTGCCCAACTATCCACAAAATTAAACCATGTGAAATCTTAAAAAAATAAGCTAAGCTTTCTCTTTTCTTTCTTCTTTGTTTCCCTCCTTTTTATCTTTCTTTTATCCCTCTTTCCTTGCCTTGCTTCATCCTCACTTTTCCTCCTTCTCTTCCTCCCTCTCTCCCTTCCTTATTCTGCCTCTCTCTCTCTCTCTCTCTCTCTCTCTCTCTCTCTCTCTCTCTCTCTCTCTCTCTCTCTCTCTCTCTCCCTCCCTCCCTCCCTCCCTCCCTCCCTCCCTCCCTCCCTCCCTCCCTCCCTCCCTCTCTCTCTCTCTCTCTCTCTCTCTCTCTCTCTCTCTCTCTCTCTCTCTCTCTCTCTCTCTCTCTGTCTTTTTACATTTTACTTTTTGTTAGGAAATTCTTCCATAGATTCTGTTGGCTAAAATGGTATTTCTTTCCAAAACAAGATGATCCGAGGCCCAGACAGTATGGTCTTTCCATGATTTTATAGAACACCTGTAAAAATGAGAGTATATGGTGAGAAGAAGAGCATTCAAACAGTGGCCAGGAGGCTTACAGTTCTAAAACTTGTTCCTGGCTGCCTCAAATCATCTATCACAGGCTATGTAAAGGGATTACTTTCCGGTTTAAAAAAAAACAAAACAGTAAAAAGCTGTTCAATGTAATTTATATATCGTGATTAAAAACCAATGGCATAATCTTAATAAAATTTTAAAGCTGGAGTCCTTAACATGCTACTCTATTAGAGAATCTGACTTAAAATGATGCGTTCACAAAAAAATGTTGGTAATTATTTTGCAGATATCATTGTTTTAAAGATTAACAGGTTAATCTAAACACCTCAACAGGTGTACTTCTCAACAGACTACCTTATGACAGAAAGATCATGCACCAGGACTTTATAGATGGGACAGATGGTTCAACAGAGTCACTAACTAGGGGATAAGGCCATGCCTCCCAGAGCATATATCAGGTCTAGTGACACACAGAAAGACACAGATGGGTCATGTCATATAGATTCATGCATTTATATCATAAAAGGAAGAAAACTACTACTCATATTCAGCTGAAAGTAGACGTTTTGTTCCTCCAAAACAATGCCTGTCACAATCAAAGTGGTTTCTGGCTCTTTAGTTATAAAATAAATGTACAACCAAGTTTTGAAGATGGAATGTACTCTTAATAGAAAAAAGTAACAGAGTAGTTTTAGCCACCAAGGAAAAAGTTGCTAAGTTCCATCTGACACAAAAGATTTAAAATACTGTTTTTGTGGCTGGGATTTTGGCCTAGTGGTAGAGTGCTTAGCTTGCATGAACGAAGATCTGGGTTCAATTCCTCAGTACCCCATAGAAAAAAAGTTGGAATGCTGTTGTGGCTCAGATGGTAGAGCTCTAGCCTTGAGAGAGCCCAAGGACAGTGCTCAGGCCCTGAGCTCAAGCCCCAGAATTGGGGTGCACACACGCAAGAATGTGCACACACACACACACACACACACACACACACACACAAAATATTGCTTTTGATAAGCTGACTCTTATGAAGGTAGACATTGTCATTATGTAAAATAGATATAACATTTTTAGGTAGCTGTCTAAGTGAAGAAGTAAAATGAGATGAGTGTATATATGAAGGAATGGAAGTGGTTTTATAAAATCAAAGATATGTAAAACTCTTTGCAATTTAGTGAGTTATTAACCAATTCATTTTGGCTGGAATGCAGATCATACTAGCAGGCAGAAAGACAATGAAAACCATGCAAAAGTCTTAGAAGAGAAGCATTACAGGCTTTATAGAGATTACAGTGACAGTACTGTGGAAGAAAATAAATAAATAAATAAAATGATTTAAAGTATCTGCTAAATTATTAAATTATCTGATGAAGACCTCCCATTTACCTTCCCATGGAAGCATCTGACATTAGTAGTTGAATGCTGATTGGATGCGGGAGAGTTGTAAAATCTAGGGAAAATTCCTATGCAAACAGTTAAAATGAAGAGAAAAAATACTTTTGTACTAATTATATGTATATATTTCTAACTTTTTCTGATCATATACAGATGTGCTGATGAAGTACTGTACTATTACAGTCATGTGATTAGTGCATTTTTATTTTTGTCTTATTTTTTAAAGACACAGCTTTGAACTTTTTCCAATTGCCTTTCTCAGCTTTTCTAAACTGGCTGTTTAATACAATAGTCCTGATAGTTGAATTTTAAGGCAACTGGATATAATTAATATTTATTGCTGCTGGGAAGTAAAAGTAAGAGTGGTGGGGGTTGAAAGAAAAAAAGTTAGCTTTTACTGTAAATACTTTTGAATTCTTTGAATTCATAACAATAAATCTACAACTCTTTTAGAGTGCAGAAAAGTCCTCCTAAGGGACTCCCTTTGAAAAAATTAGCAAATATTAGTGTGCAAGCTTTATTGGCTTCTTTTCTGCCTACCCAGAGGTCTTCTGAGTGTCCTTTTTCAGCTTATCAGTACCTTTTAAATACTTGAGGTCAGAAAGCTTGGAAACAATAGGGTTAAATGATATGCATACATTTTCTAATTTTAGAAGACAAGAATAAAAGGGGGAAAATCTTGAATCTGTTATTTAACTGCAAAGTGGTCAGACACCTCACTATAGCTAAGTTCAATGTTTTCAGTGTTATATGCTTTTGAATGTTTTCCTTATTATCACTAGAGTATTCTGCTCTTCTCTTTATATGATGCAGAGCAAAATGTCAGAATTATGAAAAACATCAATTATTCATTAGACATAAATTATTCCTAATCTACACACAATGCCTAATCCCTGGTTCACAGAAATGCAAATTGTGCTTCAGAAACAATATGTTAACAAGTCATTTCCCTACATAAGACAGGAGCCCAACAAGCTCTTTTTAAGGAATGTGCTATGGAAGGTTATCTTGAACTCCAAGGGAATAAAAAAGTGATACAGACAAAATATTCACAAGGTCAGCTTGCCTTCAGGTGCATAACAAAACAAAAATAAAACAAAAAGCTAATGTATTTATTGTAGTTATTCCTGCAATTCTCAAATTCAGGGAATTTGAGAGTTAATTGACATGCTCTTTACCATAAACATTTAAAAACTATGAATAAACAACAAAGGAAATGATGGTAACTCCAGATGGCCAAATTTTGTTCACTCTAAGAGGCTCCAAACAGGACACTAAATCCATCACAACTGGTACATTATAAGTATTACAAATCAGTGTCCTCTAATTAGAGATTCCTACATTAAAACTAACAGTCATTGGACCCAAACCATGTAATGCAAGTATACCCTCCCATTCACATAACTTCACCAAGCTTCAAAAACATTTGTGACAGCCAGAAGTTTTGCCTAGTGGTAAGAGTGCCTGCCTAGCATGCATGAAGACCCCGATTCGATCCTCTGTACCACATACATAGAAAAAGGCAGTAATGGTGCAGTGGCTCAGGGTAGAATGCTAGCCTTGCGGAAAGCCCAAGGACAGTGCTCAGACTCTGAGCTTAAGCCCAGGACTGGCAAAAAAAAAAAGAAAAAAGAAAAAAGAAAAAAGAAAAGAAACCATTGGTGGTTTCATATTCTTTTGAATGTAAGGGTTCATCCTTTGTCTAGTTCCACAGGTCCTTTATCTACACAGACTCAAAGGTGATAAAGTTAGATTGTCAACTTTCCCTAAAAGATGACTTTGCCTGATCAAAAATTGAATCACTCCAAAACTAACCTCCAAAGTAACAACCATCCCATCAAAAAATGGGCCAAAGACTTAAAGAGAGTCTTCTCTGAAGAAGAAACAAAAATGGCCTTTAGACACATGAAGAAATGCTCAAAATCTCTGGTCATAAAAGAAATGCAAATCAAAACAACTCTAAGATTCCACCTCACTCCAGTTAGAATGGCCAGGATCAGGAAAACTAATAACAACAGATGCTGGAGGGGATGTGGCCAGGAGGGATCACTACTACACTGTTGGTGGGAGTGCAGACTTGTTCAACCACTATGGAAAGCAGTGTGGCAGTGCCTCAAAAGGCTAAACATAGAACTCCCCTTTGACCCAGCAATTCCACTACTTGGCATTTACCCAACCATCCAGAAACAAGGACATACTAAATCCACTAGCACAACAATGTTCATTGCAGCACTATTCACCATAGCAAAGATATGGAACCAACCCAGATGTCCCTCAGTTGATGAGTGGATCAACAAGTTGTGGTATTTGTACACAATGGAATTCTATGCTGCTGTCAGAAAGAATGACATCGCCCCATTTGTTAGGAAATGGAAAGACTTAGAAAAAGTCATATTAAGTGAAGTAAGCCAGACTCAAAGGAACTTAGGCTCAATGGTTTCCCTCATTCATCATAATCAGTAGAAACCTTGGGCTCTACTAGCAGAGATCTGCAATAGAGCAAAATCTTGATACATAAGGCCATATAATGTGAAGCTAATTGAAAGGACCTCCAGGATATTGAAACAAAAGCCATATAATGAATAATTGTTGTCCTTAATGTACTATGTTGTCTCTCATCTCCTTTGCTATCCCTTGGTTATCTCATATTGGTATAGTATCTCACTTTGTTATCTGATATATTGAATTTATTTGTATTTGGATATTTGAAATTTGATAGGGAAGGGGGGAAAACTAAGATGGAGGGGGATGTGGGGGGGGAGGGAAATGGGTACCAAGACATGTGAAAGGGTATCAATGTATGCGAATTAATGCACCTTCTATCTGGCAAATATCATGTAACCCTTTTACTAATTACAATAAAAAAAATTTAAAAAAATAAATAAATTGGTAGTTGCTTTAAAAAAAAAAAACATCTGTCTATCAATGTGGAATTCCCTTCAAATTCCAGGTCTCAGGAATATCACGGTTTTGTGTATTATTACTCCTTTTAGGCAGCTGCTTTAAGGGCAAGTGTGCAAAAATAATATACTAGTCTTTAAAGTCCTTTTCCAAAACCAGATTTTCATAATTCTCCCTGAAAATGACTTTGTGGTCATTAAATTCTGAAAACTCTGTACTCGTAGCTGTGAGGGATACTCCTCCCTAATTTCACTTGTCCCATTCTATCCTCAGAATTGATTTATAATTCTGACTAGGCAGTTTTTTATGACCATTATTTTAGACTATTTTATAGTCACGTGTGGCAAATGACACTTGTGGACAATATCAGGCTGGTAAAATTATTTGGCGTGGTCCTGACAAGTTAGTTATAGGCAAGACTCAAAATTCAATAAATCTAGCAGCATTTTTTTTCAAAGTAACATTTGATATATCTAGTTCTGCAAATAGTGTTCTAAATATCCAAGAGGGCATTGACGTTAAGCAGGTTCCCCACTCCTGTGACAGCAAACTTATGTGCCTTCATTAGCGTTGCTAACCAGGCTAATCTGGGCCTGATCTTGAAACCCAGGGCTCTTGCTTTTCTCCCTCCATCTGTAACCCTTCCCCCACACACCACTACATTCTACATTGTATAGACTGACAAAAAGTAAGATCTAGTCCCCTGTTTCTGACTTTCAATCTTCTATTTATTTCCTATATGCCAACAATCCGGAATTATATTCCTAATATTCTCCTCTCAAATTTGCATAATAATGATAAAGGACACAACATTAATGTATAATAATAATAATGTATGGTAATTGACTTGCTGCCTGGCACAACTATCTGTACTTAGAATGAAGAGAATCATACTGATAACTTTGGGCAAATGACTATAGAACATGTTTCCTTATGTATCTTACCAATATTCTTACTCTTAACAGGCTTCACTGAAGTGTGAGACATTCACATGATTATTGCTAAAAATTGTACTTCAAGTCCCCATTTATTATTGCTGCTGCTTCTACCACCTACTCTGGGGAACGGGGAACTCATGGAGTGTTAATGTGATTAGTATAAGGCAACGGAGGACATTGTTGGGCCTCCTAGCCATAATACTTTCCTAATGTTATAGAAAATCACTATTTACTGTAACGCATACTGTTTCATCTTCAGACTCCTAACTACTTGTATGTATTACAATATTTCACCAATCCTAGAGAGAAAAAAATAGAGCCTCGTAGCTATTAAACTAGGTTCTGAAAAATTCAACCAGGGGACAGCGTTTTCAAATAAATACAATGTTGCTGTGAATTTCTTGCAGGCATCTCTCATTATTCTGCTCCAAAATGAAGTTAAAATGATATGAAATTATCTCTAGGACCAGCAGTTTGGCCCTTAGTGGCAGAGTGCTTTCCTAGCATGCACAACGACCTGGGTTTGATTCCTCAGTACCAAATACATAGAAAAATCCAGAAATGGTGCTATGGCTCAAGTGGTAGGGCTCTAGCCTTGAGAAAAAAACCCAGGACAGTGCTCAGGCCCTGAGTTCAAGCCTAGGACGGGCAAAAAAAATATTATCGCTATAATTCAAACAAAAACATTGACTTGATTTAAATTATCTAAAAAACTGACTGATTACCAATTTCACTTAACAGCCATTTATTTATTTATTTATTTATTTATTTATTTATTTATTTATTTATTTGCCAGTCCTCAGGCATGAACTCAGAGCCTGGGAACTATGCTTGAACTTTCTAGTGAAACAAAATCTTCCCCTAATCAGAATAATAAAATGTTTATCTCTAATAATTTATTTTACTTCTAATTTTTACATGTTATAGTAATCTTTCCTAACTAATTACACCTTGAGAAATCAAAGCAAATAATATTTTGTGGATTTGTCTAATTTTTATTTTTTGTTAAATTTCCAATCTTATACCACAAAAATCTATAGAAATGTAATAACCTACATACCTCAAGAGTAGTTCATATACAGAACATTTCCACAAATTCTGAAGGCAATTAATTTTGTGGGTTATTATTTTGTCACAATGTTTTTTTTTCTATTTAGTTTAGAATGTCTGAAATTCAGAAAAAGGCTAGGAAATTATATGAATTAAAATGGCCAAGAGAAATACTATATTTTTTTACAAAATTAAGAATACGAAAATATTCAGCATATCACCCAATAGCTAAAACACAACTGTAGGTTGAAGAACTGATTAAGAGTTTTTCCAAATCAACTGAGATTCTTAATTGACAAAATATATTTTGAAATTTCTTTTCTTTGATATTATCTCCTTTTTTGTGTGAGTCAAGGGGCTTGAACTCTGGGCCTGGGTGCTGTCCCTGAGCTCTTTAGCTCAAGATTACTACGCTACCCCCTGAGCCTCAGCCCACCTCCCATTTCTACTGGATAATTGGAGATAAGAGTCTCACATTCTCTAGTGCCAAGTCTAGCTTTGAACTTCTATGCTCAGATCTTAGCCTCCTGAGTAGCTAGGATTAGAGGCATGAGCCACTATGCCCAGCTGTCTGCTTTGTTTTTTTTTTTTTGACCACTACACTTAGTCAAAATCATGTGTAATAAATTTGTGGATGAAGTGCTTTTAGTGACTAATAATGGGCAGATCAATTTTTATGTAAAAAATTAAGTGTACCCTCAATGTAGGGTTTGAATTCAACATAAACTCAATATATAGCAAAAGTCAGCATAGGATTGTAATGGACCTAAAGTTCTGATTCTCTTTAGCTTCACGTCCTGTGTTAAGCATTACTATTTTAGACATGTGAGGAATATTGACTACCTGGTAGGTAGAAAGATAACATATTTTCAATTTTCCTTAAGAAAAAGTATCATGTTTCATGATAATTTTCAGAGCATATCTTCATTGTTCTGTATTCACTTTCTAACTCTTGTTCTAATTCTTCCTATGAAAAAATTCCTTATTTAAAATTCCTCTATCAAAATCCATAGGGCCACTTTACTTCTTGGATCTTCTTGCCATATACTAGGTTGAATCATATCATCACTTTCCCTGCATAAGATATTAACCACTCAAGGAGGAACATGTATCCCATAGCTTAGATGCAAAATATATCAGATCTAGCATTTCAATCTATTGATAGGATTATTTTAATTTTTTGTTGTTGATCATGGGGCTTGAACCCAGGGCCTAGTCATTGTTGCTGAGCTCTTTTGCTCAAGGATAGTGCTCTACCACTTTGAGCCATACCTCCATTTCCAGTTTTGGGGTGTTTAATTGGAGATAAGAGTACCATGGAGACTTTTCTTCCAGAAATGGCTTTGAGCCTCCAGAATTGCAAAGCTGTCTTTATTATGCTATAATCCTCATATTAAATATTTATGCTCTGATTCCCACTAACAATCTGAGAATCCCAGTATTTCATATATCTATAAATGCACCCCTGATCCAAAGGGATGCTCCAACTCTGAGTTTAAAAATGATGACCAGAAAAATGTACAAACTATGGTGGCAGTTCAGTGTGAGTCGCTCTGAGCTCCCGTCAAGATTCAAGTTCTGGCAGCATATGGGACAGTTCTTTGATCCTAAGTAAGCTTTAATGACACAGAGATCTCAGTCACAGAGGAAAAAGGCAGAATACCAGCATGAGAAGATAGTTGGAGCCCTGCCAGCTGCAGAATAGATAGCGCTTCATGGCGGTGCAGACCTGCCGGCTGCAGATGGAGCCACACAGAGCCTGCGCCAGCCCAGAGCCGACACCTGGCCGTGCATGGACCTGCCAGTTTCACAGAACCGGAGAATCCAGCAATTTGTGAGTACCTCCGAGGAGAAGTTTCCACTTCTGCTTGCAGAACAGCATTGGGAGGAAGCCCCTCCCCCACAAGCTGCAAGCAGCGCCATCTTGACTGCTGGCAACAACCCAGGCCAAAGCAATTGGAGCCTGAGAGGTGGTGCCATCATTCTAACTGGCAAAGGATTTCCCAGAGATCCCTTAGATGGATATCAGGCCCCAGTGCTGCTGAAGTCCGTCCCCTGTGCCAGCCACAGACCTGGTAAACAAAGCCGCCTACGGATCTTTCAGCTTTGTTTTACCAAATAAGCAATCTGATCTGAAAAACCGCAGAGCCAAATCACAGGAGAAAAAGATTTTGTGAAGTGCTTGGATCCGGAATTTATTGGAGACACAAGTTTCCTATCCTGCCCCCTACCAAAATAAGTGAAGAATACCCTTTTTTGTTGTTCTTCTACCCCTTTTCATTTGCATTTTTAGGTGTTCTGATTTTCTCTTTGCAGTTTTACCTACACCTTTTTTTTAAATGTCATGATTCATTCCTTTTTTTTTTTCTCCTCTCTTTTCCCACATTCCTTCTGTCACTGTGGTCGTTCCTAGAAACACAGTGACAGCTCTGGGTACAGTCTGAATAAAAATGATATCTATATTGATACAGTCACCTGGTTTTTAATCTCCTGGTTCTCAACCCTAGTATCTCTTGGGTAAGAACTCACAATAGTGAGGAATTGCACCCCCAACATTTTTTTTTGGTGTGTTTTATTTTGTTGTTGTTTTTTTTCTTTTTAAAATTTATATCCTATATCTACCTCCCTCTTTTCTCTATATATTCTTATTACTCTTCTTATTTTCATAAGTTTTATCTAAGTTCTTCTAAACTTTATACTCAAATATTTTACCTGTCTATCACCTTAGGTCAGTTATCCTTACACTATACCTTTTCTTCATTACTATAATAATCTTATACTCCTGCATTATTCTTTTCCTACTCCCTTGTTGTCTTTCATATTATTTTTCTATCTTTGGTCCTCTGTTCATCCTTCAACTCTTAAAATGCATGGATCTACATTTGATGGTTGTTGAGCAATGCTGTGTATCTAGGAGTTCAATTATACTCTAGGTCCAGAGGGATTCAATACAATAGAGATTGGATTGAAGGGCTTATTGTTTTGGTCACAAATCGGTAATCTGTGGTTATATTAGATTTGTATGTAAGTGCACAAAAAGAAAGAGAGAGTGATATTACCAATCTAAAAATGTGAACATCTATTGTCAGCCAACTAAAATGGTCTAGGTCGGTTATATCTGAAAAATTATAATCTTGTTTAGTATTAACCTTGCTCCCATTTTCAAATGGGCAGAACAAGAAACTCAAGAAAAATGTCAAATCAAGGAATAGCATCTCCCACCCAAGATAAACAGGCAATGGAGCGGTCAGTGGCAAATCTAGAGGAGAGCCTTCCAAGTGCTATACAAATGCAATTGATATACATCATTAATGAAAAGTATGAAAACATAAAGAAAGAGATAAGGGAGAAAGCCATAGCTAAACAAGAGGAAACCATAAACAAGGTTATTTGTGGAAAAGGGGAAGCCATAAAGGAGGCATAATAAAGGTTTTTCAAAGAAAAATGGACAAATTCATAGAATCCACAAACAAAAAGATGACTGAACTCCAACAAATGTCCAAAGAGAATAAAGCTGCTGAGCTAACCACTCAAATGGAAATCAAGGAGTTAAAGAAATTCATACATGATCTGAAACAAGTGATGCAAGGCATCAAAAATGAGCAATTAGAAGCAAGGGGATTGAAAAATAAAGTAGAATGCTTGATAGCATATTAGACAATGCAGAAAAGAGAATTTCTGGGGTTGAAGATAATTTAGTTGTTATAGAGAAAGAACAGAAAAAATGAGTCAATTCAAATGTAGGAAATATGAGAAAATGCTTCAGGAGGTCCAAGATACAATTAGGAAGCCTAATTTAAGGCTAATTGGTATTGAGGAGGGTCTGGAGTAAGAGGTCAATGATATTGGAAATATACTTCAGGGAATCGTCTGAGAGAATTTCCCAAATATCCAGAAGGGCAGGACCATCCAGATACAAGAAGCTTTTAGAACCCCAAACAGACCTGACCAAAAAAGGACATCCCACCGCCACATTATAATCCATACAGGATCAATAGTGACCAAAGAAAGGATCCTAAAAGCAGCCAGGGAGAAGAGAACAATCACCTATAAAGGCAAACCAATCAGAATAACCCCAGATTTCTCAGCAGAGACCATGCAAGCAAGAAGGGATTGGAAGCAAATATGTCAGGCCCTGAAGTCAAATAACTACCAACCAAGAATACTGTACCCAGCTAAGCTCTCATTCATAACTGAGGGAACAATAAAAACATTCCATTCTAGGGAAAAGCTACAACATTATGTAGCAACCAAACCAACATTACAGAAAATTCTTAAAGATGTTCTACACATAGAAAACCAACACATATGTACTACAGAGAAAGAAATGGCCCTTAAACTCATATCATCTAACTACTACAAGAATGGTCAAGACACAGTCCCTAATGAAATCTTTTAAAAATGGTAGGAACTGGGGCAAAAGTTGGCGCCATGACAATAAGGACTAACCTAGCTCTCTCCCACAAAAAGAGAGAACCAGGGAATCCCACGAGCCAACTACCTTAAGAAATCCACAACAATCTCAAGAAGCAAAGGAGAAGGACTCAAACTGGAAAAGAAATCCAGATAAAGCTTGTGTCCAACTTTCTCAAAGAATTCGAAACACGAAGACTCCTCCCCTGCCCCTTTCTGCCAACTCCAAGCCGGGAAAAGCGGTCGCAGAGGGCGCCGGGCTGGACAGCCCTGACCACTGCAGAAACCAGCATAGACTGGGCCAGCAAGCAGCAGAATCAGACGCAGGAACCAACGCAGACCAGAACAGCAAGCAGCGGAACCCAGACGCGTATCATAGGCGGCAGCTGAGATCCAGGGGGAGTAAATGATTCTCCAACACCATGGAGCACCCACAGCCAAATGCAGAGGACTGAGTTGCCCAGCGGTTAGCCCAGCGTGACCCCAAACCCATCGGGAAAGCAGAGCTGGTGGCAAGCTATAGAACTTAACTCAGACCCTCCACCCCTCATGAGAAAGACTGGCAAGGACATGGGGGCAAGGAATTTAGAATCCTGTCCCTTCCCTCAACAGCCCCCTTTCCCAGGCCTCTGACTGGACTCTGACAGGCAGACGGGTGCTAAGACCCAGCACCCCACCAAAGGGGGCAGAGGTGTCCCAGCTCACCCACCCAACAGGTTCCTCTCCCAGGCGACTGGGTCTGGAGACTGGGGGCACTGAGATCCTGCCTTCCAACAGTGGGTGGGGTGTGTGGGAGTCTGGGAGCCAGCATCTGTCCCCCTCAAATCTTGATCCGGGCACCCTCCAGCTGGGAATCCCCAGCAAGACAGAACCAAGGGGCCCCACACAGTCACAGTCTCTCGGCCAAAGTGGAAACACAGCAGGGAACTGAAGGGCAGACCAGCAGCCAAGCTCGCCTTCTGAGAATCAGAAAGGCACAGCTCCGTCCTTGGAGCCCACATACTCCACTGGGCCCCACCCTTGGGAACAGAGCGGACACCAGCTGCCCTACCTGAGAGTCCCTGGGAATTCCCAAACCCCAGACCCTTGGCCGGGGGCCCACCCCTGGAAACAGTGCAGTAAAATCAACCATCCACCCAGCGCGCTGAGACTGAAGTGCGTAGACCCATCCCAGGGCCCACTGTGAGGCCACTGGTTGGGCTGAGAGCTAGTTATACAGCAGCACACAGCCTCAGGGAACACCGCAAAAACTGCAAACTCTGACCTAGTCAGCAGCGGAATCAATTTGGCCTAGAACCACAGTATACACAGATTCCCAGAACTACCGGTCCCAATCCAAGTAAAGACCGCCACCTACCAACCACAGAGTGAACTACAACAACAGTTCTTGATGCCTAGAAGAGCACAAAGAGATATTATGACATACATAAATAATCAAAGTCCCACACAAAGCCCAAAGGGAAACAAGAGCGAAGGGACGAGAGAGATGTCACCATCCCAAGAAATGACACCTGAAGAGATGTGAAATATCACTCAAATCAAGGAGATGATGTTGGAAATGAAGGCTGAATTCCAAAAACAAAAGCAAGAAATTTCCAAGGAACTCTTCGAATTCAAAAGAGAAGTGGAAGAAAAGTTCAATACCCTCTCAGCAGACATGATCAGCTCAGTGTCCACATTTCAAGCAAAAATAGAGGCATTAAGCAGCAGATTGACTGAGATGGAGAATTGAACAATAGGAACGGAAGATAAAACACAAGAGCTGGAACAGAGAATCGCCACCTTAGAAAAATCAGTCAGAATCCACCAGACAGAGCTCCAGGAACTGGCAGATGCAGCAAAGAAGTCTAATCTTCGTAAAATAGGGATTGAGGAGGGAGCAGAATTTCAGGACAAAGGTATGCAACCTTTATTCACCAAAATCATAGCAGAGAACTTCCCCAACTTCAAAAGGGAAAATACTCACATTATTGAAGGTTTCAGGACTCCAAACAGGCAAGATCCTAGAAGGAACTCATCTAGACATATCATAGTAAAGACACTAGACCCGAATACCAAGGAATTGATCTTAAATGCTGCAAAAACAAAGAAAGGGCTATACTACAATGAAAAAAGAATTTGAATTATAGCAAATCTCTCCACACAAACCCTAAATGAAAGAAAAGCTTGGAAAAACATTATTGATGTCCTGAAGACCAACAACTTCCAACCCAGACTGATATATCCAGCAAAACTAGCATTTACATTTGAGGGAGAAACAAGAATATTTCACTCCAAAGAGAAGCTTTATAAATACACGTGCACACTAAACCAGCGTTACAAAAATATTAATTAATCAAGAACATCAAGAACCCCCATCAAGAAGCAAATATCTATAATTCACTAAACACAAAAGGGGGAAAAAGAGAGAAAGAAAGTTAGAAGTAAAAATAAACAATGACAATGGACACTGACCACTTCTCCATAATTTCCCTAAATGTGAACAGGATGAACAATCCAATCAAAAGACACAGAGCAGCAGACTGGATTAAGAAACACCACTCATCCATATGTTGCCTCCAAGAGAACCACCTCACTGCCAAAGACAGAAACAAATTCCAAGTGAAAGGATGGAAACAAATTTTCCACTCCAATGCACCATACAAAAAGCAGGAGTAGCAATCTTAATCTCCGACAAAATTAACTTCTCAGTAAAATCAGTACATAAAGAGAGACGACCATTATATATTAGTAAAGGGTAAAATCCATGCCCATAATATTACAGTTATAAACATTTACTCACCCAACACGGGAGCACCCAAATTCGTCAAACAAACCTCTTAGAATTACAGAACAAGATAGACTCAAACACAATCTTAGTGGGAGACCTCAATACACCACTCTCAACAAATGACAGGTCAACTCAACGAAAATTAAGCAAAGACACTATCAACTTAAACGACACCATAGCCCAGCTGGACTTAACAGATATACACAGAGTCTTCCACCCAATGGTGAAACTTTTTACATTTTTCTCAGCAGCACATGGAACACACTCCAAAATTGATGATATAATAGTTCATACAGAAAACTTAAGCAGATACAAGAGGACTGATGTAATCCCATGCATCCTATCAGACCACAGTGGAGTCAGACTAATTCTGAACAACACAGTCAAAGTCAAAAAACATTCAATCACTTGGAAACTGAACAACACACTTCTGAATAACTCCTGGGTAACAGATCAGATCAGAAATGAAATTAAAAACTTCCTTGAATGTAATGACAATCAAGAAACATCACAAAGGAACTTATAGGACACAGCAAAGGCAGTTCTAAGAGGCAAATTTATCGCACCAGGAGCACATATTAAAAAGATAGAAGAAGAGCATGTAAATAACCTAAATAAAAAACTGAAACACATAGAGGAGCAAGAAAAAGTTAATTCTAAAACAACTAGAAGGACAGAAATAACAAAAATAAAATTAGAAATATCAGAGATTGAAATAAGATCTACTATACACAAACTTGATAAATCAAAAAGTTGGTTCTTTGAAAGAGTCAACAAAATAGACAGACCCTGGCAAGATTAATCAAAAAAAAAAGGAAAGGGGAGACTCAAACAAGATTAGAGACACCGTGGGAAAAATCACAACTGATTCCCAAGAAATTCAGTCCAAAATGAACAGGTACTACCAGGGCCTATATTCAAAGAAAGAAGAAAATCTAGTAGAAATGGATGATTTCTTAAGTAAATATAAGCTACCCACACGGAACAATGCTGAGGTAAATAAATTGGACAAACCAATCTCTTATAACGAAATTTTGGAAGCAATCAGGGAAATGCCAACTAAAAAGAGCCCAGGTCCAGATGGATTCACTGTGGAATTCTACAAGAGGTTTAAAGATGAAATAACACCTATACTCTTGAAACTCTTCTGAGAAATAGAAACACAAGGAGCAATACCAAACCCATTTTATGAAGCTAATATTACTCTCATCACCAAACCAGGGAAAGACCCAACCAAAAAAGCAAACTACAGACCTATCTCTCTAATGAACACAGATGCAAAACTCCTCAATAAAATATTGGCTAACAGAATCCAGAAACAAATTTAAAAAATCATACACTATGATCAAGTAGGCTTCATCCCACAGAAGCAACGCTGGTTTAACATTCGCAAATCAATCAATGTAATATATCACATCAATAGAGCTAAGGATAAGAATCATATGATAATTTCTCTGGACACAGAGAAGGCATTTGACAAAATACAACATCCATTCATGATGAAAGCACTAGAAAAAATGGGAGTAACAGGTACATTCCTCAAAATAGTGAAAGGCATATATGAAAAACCTACAGCCAGTATTATACTAAATGGTGAAAGACTGGAACCATTCACCTTAAAATCAGGAACTAGACAGGGATGCCCACTCTCTCCCCTTCTCTTCAATATAGTGCTGGAACGCTTAGCCAGAGCAATAAGGCAAGTAAAGGACATCAAAGGGATCCACATAGGGAAAGAAGAAATTAAACTATCCTGATTCCCAGATGACATGATCCTTTACTTGAGTGACTCAACAAACTCCACTCCCAAACTTCTAGAAATAATAAACTACTTTAGCAAAGTGGCAGGATGCAAAATTAACCTTCAGAAGTCAGCAGCCTTCTTGTACACAAACAATACACAAACAGAAGGCCAAATAAAAAAACGATCCCATTCGCAATAGCCCCTAAAAGAATAAAATACTTAGAAATATACTTAACCAAAGATGTAAAGGAATTATTCAATGAAAACTATAAAAGCCTAACGAAAGAAATTAAAGAGGACACTAGGAAATGGAAAGACATCCCATGCTCATGACCATACTGCCAAAATTGATACACAAATTCAATGCAATCCCCATCAAAATCCCAAAGACATTCTTTACTGAAATAGAAGATATAATCCAAATATTCATATGGAACAAGAAACGACCTAGAATAGCCAAAACAATTCTAGGCAAAAAGAGCAATGCTGGTGATATTACAATATTAGACTTCAAACTCTACTATAGAGCCATAGTAACAAAAAACTGCTTGGTATTGGCACAAAAACAGACCAGAAGATCAGTGGAACAGAATAGAAGACCCAGAAATAGAACCACATACCTATAGGCAACTTGTATTTGACAAAGGAGCCAAAGATATACAGTGGAACAAACACAATCTATTCAATTATTGGCGCTGGCAAAACTAGGCAGCCCCATGCAGAAAACTAAAAAAATTGACCCTAGCCTTTCGCCATGCACAAGCATTAATTCAAAGTGGATCAAAGACATCACCCCATTTGTTAGGAAATGGAAAGACAGAAAAAATCATATTAAGTAAGCCAGACTCAAAGGAACATAGGCTCAATGGTTTCCCTCATTTGTCATAATCAGTAGAAACCTTGGGCTCTCCTAGCAAGATTTGCAATAGAGCAAAACCTTGATACATAAGGCCATATAGTATGACGCTAAATGAAAAGACCTGTAGGATCTGGAAACAAAAGCCATATAATGAGTGATTGTTGTCCTCAATGTACTATGTTATTTCTCACCTCTTTGCTATCCCTTGGTTATCTCATATTGTTACAGTATCTCACTTTGTTTTCTGATATAATGGATATATTTGTATTTGGTTATTGAAATTGGATAGGGAAAGGGGGAAAACATGATGTGGGGTGGGTGTGGGGGGAGGAAAATGGGGACATGACCAAGACATGAGAAAGTGTATCAATGTATGTAAATTAATGCACTGTCTAGCTAGCGAAAATAATGTAACCCTTCTGTTAATTACAATAAAAATGTATGGAAAAAATTTTTTGACACTAAAAAAAAAAAAGATGACCAGATAATACCACCACGAAGCATTCCATCCAGACTATTTTCTTTCTCTGTTTTCTCCAGTTTCCCCAGTGCAACTGTCCACACTATAATGAACACAGAAGCAGAAGGGGTTCAGTAATGCACATGATTGATTGCATGAGATAGGACAAACCTACAGAAAACTCCAAGCTGGGAACTTATTTCTAATCATTTCCTTTTGCTGCTCACTCATGACTGTTGCTGCGATTCCTTTGTAACACTTGGAAATCTCTTGGTATTTGTAACATGTTGAAATTGATTGCTCAGCCTAAACCTTGTTTTCTGCTGTGTACTTTTCACTAGCATTTAGCAACTCACTTACTATTGCTTACACCGAAGTTTTGTTTCTGCTCATGGAAGTAAAGGAAATTGTGCCACAAGCTCACATAATGTAAGTGAATATGATATACTTCCTGTAACCAAATCAGCCTGTTAACTTATGTGTGAGGAAGCATGTACCATTATAAGAATAAAAATAGTTGTGTTGTGTTATTGGAGCTGAATATTCCAGAACATTTTTTTAAATAATCACATGGGTACTGAAATCTAGAAAATAGTATAGAAATGCTAGTTTCTGATGAGCACTAGCTATTATAAAGCAGGATGGAACTAATGATATTAGAAAATTGGCCCTATATTTTTGAGAAATAGTTCTGTTTTAAGTGAAGGACCATCATTAAAATAGATATTTATTTTGCAAAAATTTAAAATTTACAATTTTGCCTTGTCTTGCTTCCTATATGTAGTACTTCATTAAAGCAGAAAAGGATTACTGATTCCCTGGAAGTCATTAGTAATCAAGCAATCTGTGAAAGGATTTCTCCACAGATGAGCTTTTACAAATTCTAAGGGAAGAATATGCATACTGTGTTGTCTAAAGCATTGAACATTGTTCTCCTTTAAGCTGTTAGTATGTTTTCTTCCAATATGACAATAAATTCAACCCCTACACCACCTAGATGTTTCTTAATCTCATTCAATAAGTTTACATGTATAGCCACAGTTAAAACTCATTAGACAAAGAACTTACTAGATCCAACTTCCACACAAGTTTTCAGTAAAATCTAGAAATGATATCATCAACATGTTTTGACAATGTACTAATATTTTGCATTTCTTAGACAACACGAACAGTGAGTTCTTGACATGTATGCTGTGCAAACAAAACTTAAGACTCTACCAAGTAGATGCAGATTAGTGTCTACTTTGGCATGAAGAAAAAACACAATCAAAGGTATTTACTCTAATTCATAGGAAATATTGCTCAGTGGTCCTTGTACAGAACCTTACTCCCTAGGCAGTGGTGCTTATTTGGAAGTTTCTGGAAACTTGAGGAGCGAGAGACTAGATGGAGGAAGAAGGTCCTTGGAGGTGACTTTGAAGACTCTAAAGAGCTGCTTCCTCCTCCTTTCTTCTCTTCCCTTTCCCTCTCCTTCCTGTCAGCCATGAAGTGAACAATCTCTTCTTCAACATGCTTCCACACCTCCACCAAAATGTTTTGCCTCACCATAAAACAACAGAACCAAAGGCTATGGACTAAAGTCTCTGAAATTGTCAGATGAAATTAATCGATCTTTTACTAAATGGTTTCTGTAAGATATTTTATCCCAGAGATGAGTAAAGTAATTAATACGATTTTTATTTTGTGGGTCATAGGCTTGAACTCTGGGCCTGGGCGTTGTCCCTGAGTTCTTCAGCTCAAAGTTACTGTCCTACCTCTTGAGCCACAGCACCACTTAGGGTTTTCTAGAGGTTAATTGGAGATAAAAGTCTCACATTCTTTAGTGCCCCACCTGGCTTTGAACTGTGATCCTCAGATCTCAGTTTCCTGAATAGCTAGGATTATAAGAGTGAGCCACCACACTCCGCACTAATATGCTTTTAAAAGGAATTTACTGCTGGTGGGAGTGTAAACTCATTCAACCACTATGGAAAGCAGAATGGTGGTTCCTCAAAAGACTAAACATAGAGCTCTCCTATGACCCAGCAATTCCACTGCTTGGCATTTACCCAATTGTCCAGAAACAAGGACAAACTAAATCCACTAGCACAACGATGTTCATTGAAGCCCTATTTATCATAGCAAAGATATGGAACCAACCCAGATGCCCCTCAGTAGATGAGTGGATCAACAAGATGTGGTATTTACACAAAATGGAATTCTATGCTGCTGTCAGAAAGAATGGAATCGCCCCATTTGCAAGGAAATGAAATGACTTAGAAAAAATCATATTAAGTGAAGTAAGCCAGAGTAGGCTCAATGGTTTCTCCCACTGGTAATAATTAGTACAAACCTAGGACTCTCCTAGCAGAGGATTACAATAGCTCAAAACCTGGATGCATAAGGCCATATAGGTTGAGACCAAATTACTGGACCTCAAGGACATGGAAACAAGAGCTTAATTATGAGTGATTGCTGTTCTTAATATACTATGTTTTTTTATTCTCTTGTGCTTCCCTTTGGTTAATCTCACATTGTTACAGTATCTGCTTTTGTTACCTGGTATAATATATATATATATGTATATATACATATGTATATATATGTTTATCTGTTTATTTGAAATAGGAGGGAAAAAAGATTAGGGAAGGGGATGGAGGAAGGGACATGGAAAAAAACATGAGAAGGGTATCAATGTGAGAAAAATAATGCACCTTCTATCGGGCAAATATACCTGTAACCCTTTTATACATTAAAATAAAATAAAATTTAAAAAACAAAAAAAGAGAAAAAAGGAATTTATTCCTTTTATGAACTGTCTTTTTGCTTTGAATCTTTCCCTTTCTCCAGTCACTTACTTCTTTCTTTCTACAGGTCTTCCAAACTTGTTTGCCTAAAACTGCCATAACTCAGTTTTCATATTTCTGTCCTTTACTACCAAAAGATGCTTCTGATTCTTCAATAGAAAAAAATCTGATGATATACCTGTTCCTCTATGTTTGCCACTCCACTTGCTGTGATGAGTGCTTATTTCTTGCCATTTATGAACTAAACTGCCAGTTATATATCACTTTTAGGCCAAATGATTTAAGATTTATCCTATCTTTATTTTTTTCATTAAATTGACTTTGAATGCATATATGGAAAATGTTTATTGTAAGAAAGAATACAGAACACACACTAGTTAAATCTTGGGAAAGAAAAACTGTTGATATTTTAGGTTTTTATTTGTCCATTTCCTTAAGTAACATATTTATTTCAGATTTGGTCTTATGGAAATGGCTCACATATTCACAATTTGCATTCATAGCAGAAAAACAACTAGCAAAATGCACTCTGGTAGAAATGATCATACAGCAGCAAATTCAAACTACGGTCATTAAAAAAACCTTTATGATTACTGATAAAAATGGTTAATAAAAACCATTCTCATCATCTCATTAAATTTCAGAAACAACTTTCAATGGACATTAGTGAAATTTGTAGGCATTTTCTGCTCTGCTGCTTAAAGTACCTAAATCAATTCAAGCAAAGGAAATGATGAGCAATCAGGACTTCTATGATACTGACAGTGACAAAAATGTGGATTGTGCTTTTATAAATTCCTACATATTTAGAGTAGTTTAGTCATATTCTAGACAAAATGGTTTTCTAGGTCTTCTTTGGTGTTCAGAAATAGTTGTAAAACTTTGTCCACAAAATATCTTTGAAAATACAAAAACCTGCATAATAGAAATGTGAATTTAAAAGTACAAGCATGCATGCATACATACATATATATATCCATGAATACACACACAATACATATATATGACTTTAGCCAATGAATGTTCCATATATCTGGGACTCCACAATAGACTAAACAATAATTTTTTAAAGATAAAGATGCCAATCTTATTGTATTGTATAAAAATAGGCAGTCCTTTCCCAAAGCTGACACCTGGTATAACCTAATAGCTATGAAAGGTCATAGGTGACAGGTTTTATATATGTGCTTAGTAGAGAGTTCACAGCAGGTGATACATTCATTTCCCTATTTTTAAATACTATGTAAAAGGTAAACTCCAAAAGATCAATGCAAAATTGAGATAGGAATACAATTTTCAAAGAAAATTGGCATTTATATGACTTTTTAATAAAAACTAAACTGGAATTGCATTCATATGTTAATCCTCTCTTATTTTACAACATATTTTTGAATGAAACAACATTCTCCCCTCTCTTCTGTGAAATTACTATATGCAATGAATATTGTAGCCATTCCAAAGGGTTATCAGAAATAATACAGCACAGTCTATGAAGAGATTTTGGAATTATCTATGAAAGTACAGATAATTTATTATTGATGAACAAATGTTCCTTTTAGGAATCTAATACATAGATATAATGTCAAAAATATATAAACTCATTCAGTGCATCATATTTGAACTGGTGCACAAATTGCCAACAACTTTCATGTTCCAGAGCTTGAGGACATCTACTCTAAAATAAAGTGTGCCATAACTTTTCAGAGCAGCAGCACCACTTTCAAAAGGAATAAATAAATTTTATGTGTAATATCAAATAAATACTGTATCAAGTGACTGTTATATATGTCACAAATATATTGTTTAAAGAAGAAGATTCTCATGTGTTTGCTTATGTTGAAAATACTGGAAAATAGCAGGGCAATTTTTAAAGGGCCACATGGAATGGGAAGAATAAGTCAATAGTCTGATAAACATTTTTCTGAAAGATATAAAATCGTTAATGAACACACCATAAAACAACAATGTTATAAGGAAGGACAAGCCAAAATCACCATGGTGTATAATGAGTAGGATAGTTACAATGGAGGACAAGTGTTTTAAATGATATAGGGAATCTGAACACAGAAATACTGCTCCTGAAAAGATGAAGATTTTGCAACCACTTGGAAAATGGTCTGGTAGATCTTTAGAACACCAACGTGTTCTGATGTTTCTACCTAGGTATATATCTAAGAGAATTGGCAACATATGCCTAGGCAAAAAAATCATGCATAAATTACCATATCATTATTCATAGGATGCTCATTAAATATCTACAAACTGATGTATGGAAAATGAAACTTGTAATAGCCATGCAGTGACTATTACTCAGCAAATGGAGTACTTGAGTATGTTACAACACAGCGATTCCTTTATAATATATTCTAGAGGAACATTCAAGAAAGGAAAATGTCAAAGGGGCCAGGAGATTGGCAGAGTGGTAGAATGCTTGCCTAGCATGCATGAAGACTCAGATTTAATTTCTTGGTACCACATACACAGAAAAAGCCACAGGTGGTGCTGTGGCTCAAGCGGTAGAGCACTAGCTTTGAGAAAGCCAAAGGACAGCCCTCAGGCCTTGAGTTTAAGCCCCAGGACTGGCAAAACAAAAACAAAAACAGACAGGAAACTGCCAGAAAAAATGCTGCATATTTTTGACTCTTTTTAGGTAAAAATATCCAGAATAGATTACTACCTGGAGACAGAATGGTCTAGTTGTTGACTAGAATTGGCAAGCTTACGGTGTTGAGTTTGCTGATATCAAACAGGCAATGAATGTTTCAAAGCATTGTACTCTATAATTTGACACTACATTTTAAAGTAAAATGACCATTAAATTTTAAATAGATACTAAAAGTTAAGATGCAATAAAACACAGTACTTAATTGAATGCAAACCTGCAGGAACTATCTTGAGGAGCTTCAGAGTCTGTGGTCTGTACTGTACTGTGCTATGTACTATAGTGTATTCTACTGTATGCATACTAATGTGTTCTGTAGTGCAGACTAAAATTAAAATTCTTAATCTATTTTCATATACAACATTGATGTTATTACCATTCTTAGACATTTGTGTCTGTATTTGATATTTAAGCAACTAAAGTTTATGCTCTTATTTGGAACTGAGTTCTGGATGTAGGATATATGAGGTTAAAAAGATCTGCTAAGATGAGTGAGGAAAAAACAGAGCATTAAATTTGAAAGAGAATTATTAGTAAAAACCTAAGATATATTTTCTTTCTATTTGTTTTTAAAAACCTACCTTCCTATCAGTGGACAATCCCCCCCAACAAATTCCTACTTGGTGAATGCATCTTTGTCTAATCTCATCTCCTTCAGAGTGGATGAAATCTATGAATTCTTTCTTGCCTGTAGAATATGGCAAAAGTGATTGAAAGTTACTGTCCTTGTTAGATGGTTATATAGCAAAGGTGGCAGGGCCACTCATCAGATTGAGATACTCCTTTTGCTGGCTTGATGAAGTGGCAAGCCATAATAGAGAAATTCACATAGCAAGGAATTATGGTATTCTCTAGAAAATGAAAGCCATAAACAGCCACCATACCCAGGTGTTTACTCATATAACTGAAAAAAAATAATCATTCCATCAACAACATGAATGGCCTTTCTAGAATCTTCCTCTTAGTGGAGACTACTAGAAAATTACTGCACATATTGCCTGATAATTTTATTTAAACCTATGAGCCCTATACAGAAGCCTCAGAGAACCTATGTTCAGATTCCTGACCTGCAGAGCTACAAGGAATCCATTCTGTTTGAAATTGTTTTCAGAAGTTTATTATACAGAAGTAGAAAATGAAGATAGCACTATATTTTTAAAAGTTGCAAACAACAACTGGCAATGACCAATAGCAGTTCCTTTAGATTTTTCCATCAACGAACTAGTGTTCATTAAATACATGATTGATTACAGCTTAGACATAGACAATATTTGAGCATGGTGACTTGACCTAGCCCTAGCAGAGAGACATCAGAAAGTTCACATGTTAGTGTTATAGAAAATATTTGAGTATGATGAGAAGATGAATGAAAAATTAAAAAGGAACAGAATGATAAGAAATATTGAAACTATCTCAAAGGCAAAATTGTCAAATTTTCATTTAATAAAACATTAGAAAGGGCGACCTAAGACAGAAAAATCTATGCACAAGAAGCAGAGGAAAATAAAGGGCTGAGAAAAAGTTTATATAGACCTTCTAGCCAACATCAGATAGTCTATATAAATACATGATAATCAGAATCCTCCAAATAGAGACAAACATTTTTTAAGAAGTGACTGTTATGTCCTATCCTTAAGCTTCTATTGCTCAAGGATAGTTCTCTACGGCTTGAGCCACAGTGTCCAGTTTTTTTTTTTGAGTAGTTTTTTGAGAGATTGAAGGTATTTCATATAAATGAACATGTAAAATCATATAAAATATATGATACAACAAATGGTTTGTAGAAGGTATAGTTTTAAATACATTAAGGAAATGATTCAAATGACCAAAATTTACATTACAAAGGTACACATAGAAGACAAAATTAAATCAAAGAAATGAATAAAAGGAAATATTAAAGATAAAAAGCAGAGATTCAACATGAATTAATAACTCATAACGATAAAAAGCAGAATGACAGTCTCTCATGGAGCTGACATAGAGAAATTGAGAACATGCTACTAGGAACTTTAACAGATAAAGGAACTATCCTACATGTTTATTTTTTGAGACTAGTTTTCAGGTTCAGATGGATAGAAAATCTACATACATATACTAAAAGTACATGCTTGAAATAGGTAATTCTAATTTAAGGTAAAACACTTTTGTAATTTAATGTAATAAATTCCATTTTTAGATAACATCCTTAGATATCTTAGAAAGTTGAACAGTGTCTAAAAATTGTGACTATTAAACAACTCTATTTTATGTAAAATAATACTGCTTTCATTCTTTGAATGAAAGGAGCTTACCTACAACACTTCAACCTATAGATGATGTATTTCTGGATGAAATAATAGGATGTTTGAATATGTTTTATTACAATTGGTGTGGGAAGCTGTTGGAGGTAACAGAGTTGTTAATTATACATATATAAGGTAAAAATGGTAGGTATAAAGGGCCTTAAATTATACTCTTTTCATTATTGCACAGATTTGAAATGTTCTCCAAGCCTGGCACCAATGGCTTACACCTAAATTGTAGGTATTTAAGTGGCTGAGATGAGGAGCTATGTGGTACCAGGCTCAAATGGCTATGCATACAAAATGCCTTCAGAAACAATAGCTGAGTATAATTCAACTTATTTGCCATTCTGGCTGTAATGAAGGCTGAGATCAGGGGGATTGAGCTGCTGGGCAAGCTCAAGTTGAACAGAAATGTCATGAGATCCATCTCAACCAAAAAAGTTTGGGCTTGTGTCTAGTGTCTATCATTCCAGCTATGATAGAAAGCCATGTGTTTAGCCAGGTGCTGGTGGCTCCTGCCTATAATCTTAGCTACTTAGGAGGTTAAGATCTGAGGATCGCAATTCAAAGCGAGCCTGGGCAAGATAGTCTGTGAGACTTAAGAGTCCAATTAACCACTAGAAAACTGGAAGTGGCACTGTGGTTCAAGAGGTAGAGCTCTAGCCTTGAGCTGATTGGTCAGGGACAGTGCGCAGTCCTAGAGTTCAAGCCCCAAGACTGACAAGAGAGAGAGAAGGGGAAATCTGCTTTCTGAGCACATATCTAGGAAAGAAGAGAAACTATATCAAAAATAATCAGAGCAGGTCAGCAGTTTAGTCTAGTGGTAGAATGCTTGCCTAGCATACACAAAGCCCTGGCTTCAGTTCCTCAGTACCATATATACAAACATAGCCAGAAGTGGTGCTTTGGCTCAAGTGGTAGAGTGCTATCCATGAGAAAGTCCAAGGACAGTGCCCAGTCCCAAGACTGGCAAGTCATCATCATCATCATCATCATCATCATCATCATCATCATCATCAATATCGTCATCAACATCATCATCACAGCAAAAGAAAGGACTCGAGTTCCATAGTAGAGCACCTGCCTAGCAAGTGTAAGGCCTTCAATCCAGCACCACAAAACCAAAAAACAAAAATAAAATGAAATTCTCTATAGCAAAATATCTTGGAATGTTTTCTTCATTCATGTTAAATCAATCGAACAAAACAGTCATTTTAGTAGAATACATATCAAATAATTGATGGCTTTTTCATTTTATCTTGCTTGTATAGTTGATTTAATGACCACTATAACATTTCTGTACCTTATTTATTTTCCCATACTCAGTGCATAAGTTGTCCCAGTAGTTTGGTTCCACTGCTGCTATTGTTGATCATCTACTAACAACTCTTTCTACCATCAAGATCTGATAGAGTTTAAAAAACAGTCATATAATATGTGCCTAAGTCTTCCCTCAACTATTTCTTAACTACACTACTTTGAGAAATGGGCTGCATTTTTCTGAATTTGAGATATTTTGTCAGTCCCAAAACATATGACATATTTAACCATGGTGAATTTTTTGTGAGAATCCTGGCCATGACTTGCATAACATTCAGTAAGACACCTAAAACTATGTATTAGTTACTGTAATTAGGGTATGCTTTATATCTTAGTAACACTACTTAAATATATACACCAGGTATATTCAATAAAGACCTCTCATTTTGCACATGTACCTGTACTGTTACCATATTTTTTTCTTTATTAAGCTTAGCTTAACTGGCAGTAATAACTCTATGATAAGGATTATACCTCATTTCCAAACATATCCAAATGCTAACTGTCATTAGCAACTTATGAAGTCTAAACTCTGAGAAACATTACAATTTACTTCACTGGAATACTTCATTGGAATACTTCATTGTTTTCTAATCTGTCCTAAGTAATATCATTATTTGCCTGCCAGTTTTAGGCAGGATCTATTCTTTTTTTGGGCTACCATGCACTTCTTGGGATAGGAAGGCACAAAGTCAGAGCAATGACAATTGGAACTCCAGTTCCATTGAAAGTCAATTGAATTTCAATTTCCTTCAATGGGGAAAGCCAGGAGGAACCAATTATTGTTGTTTTAACATTGTGCAATTTTACCTCAGGCACCACTTAAGATCCAAATGAAAACATTTCAATTCCTGCTTATTACCTTCTCCCTGATACAAGGCTACATTTTTCTCTGCCTCCTGAAAATCATGCTATGTCAAGGGAAAACCGTATTAAATACATATGACCATCCTGTTCATATTAACAACTATTAATAAATAAATAAAATGATATACAAGGACCAATATTCCACAAAATGTAGTTTGCTATTTATTTTGCTAGCCACTTTTATGGCAATGCTCTGATTTCCACTTGCCACAACAACTTTCTTACTCAAGAACAAAGTGCAATCACTTTCTGCGGGGCACATCAATTCCCAATCTGGAAGAAATCTCATCTCCATGCTGAGTTAGCTTGCATCTGCCAAAACCACAGGATTTCTGGGACACGACTGGCACGACTCACACATTTCCACTGTGCAGCTAGGCTTTGGGAATGAGTGAGAAGGTTGGTCCCCTAGCAGTCATTCAGGGCCACAGACTGTGAAAGCCAGAGACACCTAACAAGCTGTGAAAATTTCAGACACCAGAGGAGCTGTGAAAGACAAAGATGGTGCTAGCTCAGGATAAGTGAGCAGGCAGGAGTCTCGAGAGAGGCCACAAATATCCTAGGCCCTAATGTCAGCGAAGAAACAGCAGCCTTTGAACTGAGTAACAAAGTCAGCAGGGACCAAAAGTCATAAGAAGTGAACATAAATTCAATCATGTTGGAAAAGTGACTCTAGTAGGGTGGGATTTCAGCCATGCCAAGTCATTAGGCTTAGAGTCTGTCAAAAGAAAGCAAAGAACACAATGAGAACTAGAGGGAGAGAGAGAGAGAGAGAGAGAGAGAGAGGGAAGGAGGGAGGGAGGGAGGGAGGGAGGGAGGGAGGGAGGGAGAGAGAGAGAGAGAGAGAGAGAGAGAGAGAGAGAGAGAGAGAGAGAGAGAGAGAGAGAGAGAGAGAAGCATTGTCATGGACTAATAAATGAGTCAGTTTCCAAGTCAGTCTAGCTCGGTATTGAAGCTCAGAATGTGAAATATGTGAAATATATACATATATATATACATATATATGTATATATATATATATATAGTCAGTTAAAAGATAAGCAAATCTGCTGTTTCTCAGTCCCTCTTC
Source organism: Megascapheus bottae (assembly GCF_031878675.1). NCBI lineage: Eukaryota > Metazoa > Chordata > Mammalia > Rodentia > Geomyidae > Megascapheus > Megascapheus bottae. The sequence goes on from NC_143511.1 coordinate 53,469,682, forward strand.
TCCCTTAGAGAAGTAGCCAGGATTTTAATGGGTCATTATGTCTCCTTAGGTTTCCAAAATAGACCCATTCTTCCCAGGATGTATCTACTGCCTTTCTCCCTCAAGCTCTCAGATACTCCAGATTCTTTTGTCCCAGTTGGACACAAGATTGTCACACAGATACAATTTCATCTTTATATCCCCTTTCATGCTAGTGTGATCCTTATCCGCTGCTTTGGAGAAGTTAAAGGGCAGTATCAATTATCCTTTCAAAGCTATTTTCACATTGCTGGAGAAGCTTTGAAAATTTGATTTAAGACCATGTTGTCAACTTCTGGGAGAGGGGAGGGTATTATGTAGGTCTTAAAAGCACACTTTGTGCCAAGATGTTGGTGGGAAGCAAAAAATAAGGACTTGATACTTTGTTCTTTGAGTTCACACTGTTTGAAAAACAAGGAGCACTGTTGTGACTAATAGAACACAGTAGTTCTCTGAAGATATTTATTCTTCCAGTCTTTCATAATGGACACTAATTGTAAACATAGTCAGGAAGAAGAAATCTTGTGGAAATGCTTTCAGAAAGTCAGAAAGGCCTTCAACACAGGGTAGGAAGAAATGGAAACTTTGCCCTTGTGATTCTGTTAAGTTGCAAAGGAAGTTATTGAACTTCAGACTCATTAAAGGATAGGGTTTTGCAGAAAGTTAAGTCATGACTCTTATGGGCACCAACTCATATGAGCATGAATTAAAGAAGTTACATAACTCATTAATGAGGAAGCCAGTAAATATTACAAATTCGCAGAAGAATTTAAAGAAGCCTATATATTTAGACCATCTGAAATGTGGGATGAAATTACAATGACAACCTAGAACACCGTACTTCCTAGTTATAATGCATTTCGTTTCTGTGAACAAGAATTGTTGTTTTTATAGAATATCGATTTTCTAGAAATCACAGAGTTAGAAAACAAAGGGGAAAGATTACAAAGGTGACCCAGAAAACACTCTAGTTTGGTACCAGTGATTCTCAAGAATCTTTTCCTTTCATTTCAATGTTGTTCATGCTTCCTGCATTCTAAACAAAACACCGTTGGAACAATGAATCCCTACCTCCACTTTTACAGGGTATTTTCTCTGTGTGTCTCCCCCCACTTTTTTTTATAAGTGCACAAATTATTTGGAATTTAGGATCTATTTTTATCTAGTATGGTCTTAACATGGTTATATTTATAAAGACCCTATTTTGAAATATGACGCTAGCCTTGGATTTCAGGTAGATACAAATTTGGAGGGAAGGGATACATTATTCAACTCAGCACGCATGAAGATAGTGAATGCAGGCGATAGGGAGGAAAATGTGCTACTTATTATGAGACTGCCAGGAAACTCCAAAGACAGACCTTTTTTCAAGGCAACAATCTTAAATAAGAATTCTCCAATTAAAGAACCATTCTCATGTGGATCACTTCCAAACCCCCACACCAAGCTAGCAAACCAGAACACCAGGACAATGTGCCAGAGCAAGCATTCCACTCAGTCATTAGGATACTGAAAAATCAGCTTTTAAATCTGGCTTTGCATCTGATGAGCTGTGTGCGCGCTACCCTGTCTTCCATGCAATGAGTCTGATGCCCCTCTTTTGTCAAATGGAGGAAATATAGTAGAATATAAAGTCCTCCACACCTCCAGTGGCATGGGATTTGTTCACTCTCAGAAATGCAAATGTCCAATTCAGCTATCAAGATGGGAGGAGATAGTCTTTTTAAAGAGCATTCAAGGATTTGTTACACACACACACAGGATTCCTAAAGCAAGAGCAGAATATGTAGGTTCTTCTTTGTTAATTTTATTCACCTGCTGGCATTCCCCTAAGATGAAGGTCCTTTGAAATCCATCTTTTCCTGTAGCAGTAATGGTCCTCTCTCCCTTCCATATGGCCCAATGCCCATGGTCACAGCAGAACATCTACAGTGGGAAGGACAGTTCCACAGTGGCCATGTTGTATTCCAAGGGGTGCCAGTTGCATAGGCTGCTGACGTAGATCCCTAGTGAACAGTACTCCCCGAAGCAATGGCAGAGCCCCTAAACAGCTGACTGGATGAGGGTAGACTCTTGACCATACTGGAACTGGTTGTCATTGTTGACAGTTTAGAAGTGAAGCTAAGACAGACTCAATCTGGACTCTTCTAAAATACTGTAAACTGGAAAGTTTAAACTTATCACATGCATCTATAACTCGAAGAGTAGAGGAAAAGCAAGAGAGAGAAGTTGGCTTTGGTTTTATTTTACTTTAGTTGTAAAGAGATTCCTGTTTGTTTTTCTCATCGAGACTTAGATGAATTCAGTGTCTCTGTACTAGGACCCTCTTTAAAAGGCTTTGAAGGAATTTCTTTTTTGTACCTTCCAAGTTAAACTCAGTCAAGACAGTGCTGACTAAATGCATTTGTAACTGAGAATTCTTTCTCTATAATGTCTGGTTGCATTCACTGGGAATGATTTTTCTAAGTGGAATCAAATATACACATATGTAACTTCCTACAATAGGTGAAGTTTTACTTACTGAAGTAGTTAATAATGACTGGTATTGTAGCTCATACCTATAATTCCAGTTACTTGAAAGGAAGTGGTTGAGGGGATCACAGTTCAAGTCCAGGCTGAGCAAAAGTTAGGAAGACTTCATCTTAATAAATGAACTAAGCATAGTGTTATGTTTCTATACGCTGAGTCTAGGTAGGAGACTTAAGAAGTGAGTGCAGTGAAACTATCCTTAGGCAAAAAAAATGAGACCATACCTGAAAAATAACTAAAACTCCTAAAGAGCTGGGGTCAAGAGCACATGGATCAAGTGGTATAGTGCCTGCCGAGCTACTGTGAGTCCCTGAGTTCAAACCCCAATCCTTGCCCCAAAAGGTATTAATATGATTATCATTTTAACCATAACCAAAACAATTATACTAATAACAGTCAGTTTCTAGGAAAAATACTTTTTCTTTTTTTATTGTAATTAATAGAAGAGTTACATTATATTCACCAGATAGAAGGTGCATTACTTCACATACATTGATACCCTTTCTCATGACATGGTCCCCATTTCCCTCCCTTCTTCCCCCCAGATTTATGCTGTGTAATATCTACTTCAATAAACATTACTTAAAAAAGAAATATTAAATTGCATAGTTAAAATTTCAGATGTCTAAGTTGAGATGTGCAAGCCATGTTTTGTATCTTTCCAATATGCCTCTGACACAGACAATTTGGAGGTCAGCTGACTGCCACAGAAAAATACTCATCTTTCCAGCAGCCTTCATAACTAGAATAACAAGATTACTGACAACCCTGAGTCCCAAAAAGGTTGACGTTCATCATCCATCTCTGGGACCAAACCTAAGAATGTTAAATTATCTCTGATAACAATTAAACGAATAACAGTTCAACATCCCAAACCTTATTGCTGAATTCTGCTTTGGGCATTGCATCATGGAGACTATTTCTCATTGAATAATGGGCTCAGGCCTGGGCCTAATTTTACCGTCCATCAAAATGAATCCTGAATAGGTTGTAGGGCTCATATTCATACTTTCCCACCCTAGAGACAACAAACAGGGACTGAGGAAAGTCATGTATGCTTGCCTCAGATTCTCAGATAACAACCATTCATAGGTATTCAATGAAGTGAGCAATGATGAAATTAGCATCACTGGATCTCTCTTATTCTCTTCAATAAAACCATCCTTAATGTCAAAGAAAACTTCCCATACTGAAATGAATGGTACTTTCTTCTGAAAAAATTATTTCTATGTAAAATTTTCTGTAATCGCATGGAATTCTACATAACCAACAGACCAGATAAAACAATGGCATTTGCAGGGAAGTGGATGAATCTAGAGCGAATCATGTTAAGTGAGATAAGTCAACACCAAAGGAACAAAAGGCACATGGTATCCTTAATATGTGGCTATTACAGTACAAGAGTAAAGACTCAATATTTGCATACCCAATGCTATGGACATGGTATTGGAAATATAAACACAACTACATAGACATAAAAATCTATGACTCTACAAACATAATATTTTATTACATAGATTAATATATATCTATGACATACAAACCCTCAGCCTAATTTTAATTATGTTCTAAAATCTAAGTGCCAGTGATTGTATATAGAGATTCCCTTCTTGAACACTTGTTTGTTAAAAAAATCTTTTAAAATCTAATGTAAAAATCAATGTTAATAAATTCTTTAATAAAAAATTTCTGTAATATCTATGATATTAAACACATGTAAATATGTACTTATATCCCAGACTTCAAGCACTAAGTGTGGTTAGGACTTAAGGTTAGAAGGTCTTATGCAATTGGTGGTAAATTAAATAATTAAATATCACTGATAAAAATTTTAAGAATGTAAGTGCCTTTCCTGAAACTAAAATATACATTACATGTCTAGTATGTAGTTATTTAACAATGAAAAGTGTATGCCAGGCCCTGCAACATAGAGACAGACATACAGGCAGACACACAAAGAGGTAAATTATTTCTATCTACACTTAATGCAAAAGGACATACCATCATTTAAGCAATTATTGCTTCTGATATTGTATTATAAATGTCAAGATGAAATAACTGATCTATTACTTAGTTTTCCAAAGCAAAACAGTTTAGAATAGTGCTAAAAGAGTTTTACCCACATTTCATGATATATTGTGATTTTTTAAATATCTATAATGCTCATTAACCTAAATTCTGCTAACATATATTCTTATAACCCTTTCCTGTTTTAGGCTGTAACATATTTAAAGGCGTGTACCCAAAATGGAACAGTACTGTCTCCTGTTGATTTCCTGGAACATTTAGAGGAATACAAAAACAAAGCTAGCATTTAACTACTCACTTGCAACAATTCAAAGAGCTTTCATATCCTTGGCTGTCAGAGGCCTCACTCACCCATCCAACCTCCATCCTATGGCCTCCTCTCTTCTCTGGGACAGCGTATTTTGTTTTATGTAAACAACTCCCTACATGTCAACTCTCTTTGCCATGAAAACACCCTTGGGCTTGAAGTTCTTCTTCTGCTCTAATTGCTTTCTAGACAGGATTTGTTTTCATTGCCTTCATGGTTTTATATTTCTTCAGGAGAGAAAAGAAGAGACAGAAAGAGGAAAGCATGAGATGAATTTTTATACTGTAGTATATTCAATAGGAAAAATTCTAATGATACAAATGCATTCCAGCACTGTACTTTGTGTTCTCTGACTTAACTGAGATTAATTATTCTGGAAAGTTTTAAGCATTAGGCATCACAAGCTTCTTTTATCCTTCTACAGAAGCTTTACATCCTCAGGTAGAAATGAAGGAGATAATACTTTAAAACTACAAAAGCAGGATAGCTGTCAATTGACTTCAGTCAAGTACTTGTTTCTTTGTGGATCTAAATTTGAAAAAGGGGCCGGGGATTTGGCCTAGTGGTAGAGTTCTTGCCTAGCATGCATGAAGACCCAGGTTTGAGTCCTCGATACCACATACATAGAAAAATGCTGGAATTGTTGCTGAGGCTCATGTGGAAGAGCTCTAGCCTTGAGAAAGTCCAAGGACAAGTGCTCAGGCCAGGAGCTCAAGACTAAGACTGGCAAAAAATAATAATAATCAAGAATCTGGTGCCAACATTTACTCTTGCAACACAGAAACTTATGAATTGCCAGGGTATATAGTTTTTATTCCCTACACAGAGATCTGAGAAACAAAACATAGATTGGGTGGGAAATGAATCTAGGAGTTAATCTGGGCTAGTATGTCATAAGAGAAGATCTTAATTTAGGCAGAGAAGACAACTATAAGTGCTAAAAATTATTTTATTCAACATTAGAAAGGAGAGAAAAGGGTTTGGAGGAATTTATTAGAGCCTTTTTGGTAAAAACACACTCATATTGCTAATGGGTTAAGCTTGTGTAACAGTAATTTTTTCATATATTTTTATTGTAATTGATAGAAGGGTTACATTATATTCACCAGATAGAAGGTACGTTACTTCACAAACATTGATACCATTTCTCATGTCTTGGTCTCCATTTCCCTCACCACACCCCTGCCCCTCATCTTGTTTTCCACCCTTCCCTATCCTATTTCAAATAACCAAATAAGCATATATACAATATATCAAATAACAAGGTGAAATACTGTAACAATATGAGATAACCACAGGACAGCAAAAGAGATGAGAGATAACATTATATGGCTTTTGTTTCTATATGCTGGAGTTCCTTTCATTTAGCATCATACTATATGGCCTTATATGTATCTAGGTGTTGTTCTATTGTAAATCTCTGCTAGGAGAGCCCAGGGTTTCTACTGATTATGACAAATTAGGGAAACCATTGGGAGAGCAAACTCGTTCAACCACTATGGAAAGCAGTATGGCAGTGCCTCAAAAGGCTAAACATAGAACTCCCCTATGACCCAGCAATTCCACTACTTGGCATTTACCCAATCATCCAGAAACAAGGACATACTAAATCCACTAGCACAACGATGTTCATTGCAGCACTATTTACCATAGCAAAGATATGAAACCAACCCATTAATTTTTTTTTAATCTCTTACAAATGCAGTGGGCTAGGGAAGAGTATCAAACTTTACCCCTCAAAATTACATCAGGAGAAGTGGGGATTTTACTTAACTAAGAATGTAAAGGACCTTTTTGATGAAAACTTTAAAACCCTGAAAAAGGAAATTAAAGCAGAACTGAGGAAATGGAAAAACCTCCCATGCTCTTGGATTGGAAGAAACAACATCGTGAAAATGACAATCTTGCCAAGGGCTATCTACAAATTCAACGCAATACCCATCAATATCCCAATGTCATTCTTTAAAGAAATAGAAGAGGCAATCCAAAATTTCATTTGGAATAATAAAAGACCCCGTATAGCAAAAACACTTCTTAGCAGAAAGAATAGCACAGGAGGAATTAAAATACCAAACTTTAGACTCTATTACAGAGCTATAATCATGAAAACAGCTTGGTACTGGCACAAGAACAGGCCTAAAGACCAATGGAATAGATCTGAGGACCCAGATATTAAACCACAGACCTATGGCCACCTAATCTTTGACAAGGGAGCCAAAAAAAAATAGAATGGAAGAAAGACAGCCTCTTCAACAAGTTGTGCTGGCAGAACTGGTTAAGCACGTGCAGAAAACTAAAGTTGGATCCTTCTTTGTCACCCTGTACTAGAATTAACTCCAAATGGATCAAAGACCTCGAGGTAAAAGCCGACACTCTGAAAAGTTTACAAGAAGGAATAGGAGATACACTAGGCCTCCTTGGCACAGGTAAAAACTTTCTTAATAAGGACCAAGAATCACAACAAATCAGAGAAAGGCTGGATAAGTGGGACTGCATTAAACTGCAGAGCTTTTCTATGGCAAAGGACATAGCTAGTATATTAATTAGGAAGCCTACAGAATGGGAGAAGATCTTCACCAACCCTACAACCAACAAAGGCCTCATATCTAAAATATATCAACAGCTCCAAAAACTGAATCACTCCAAAACTATACTAAATTTTAAACGTAGGTCTCAGAAGTGAGAATTGGGAAGCAAGGAGTAACATGAAGCAGGAATTAGTGCTATTGAGTGCTGTGTCAGCAAAAGAGAAAGTGTTTGTAATGAGTGAAAGAGAAGAAAGGGGAAAGAAGGACAGAAAATCCTTCAAGATTCTATAACATGGCTCATTTGTGTCTTGTCTCCTTCTCAGTAGTTTAAGCTATTGAGTGAACATCAAAGAAGATGCTGGATTAAGAGAAGTTGAAGAAATGCTTTTCAAGAAGTAAAAATGTGCTTGTGGCTTGTGCCTACAGTTTAGGTGAAAGCAGTGGACAGCAGTACATACCTTCAACCCCTGCAACCACAGGAACATTAAAGTAGCAGGATCAAGGTTCAGATGAGAATCTATGTAGAATGTGAGACTCAGTCCTAAAAACAGCAAGTATTAGGGCTAGAGACATGGATTAAGTCATACACTTAGTGTGTTCAGACTTGAGTTATTGCCAAATAAAAATGAAAGAAAACACTTATCTGACTATGAACTGTGCATAAAAATCTACCCGTGTTGAGTTTCAAGACTGTATCACTTTTTTTTGTGACTACATTAGGAGTTAAAAAATGTTACTGTAAAATCTTGTAAGTAGATTGCATGTTGAGCATTCTTTTCCTTAGGAAAGCAGGCAAACAGTAACCCTGACACAAGACTAAGGGGATACTCAAAGGCAATTCCATGTTCACCTTTCCTTAAAAATATATTAGGTGAGGCTCCAATCCATGAATTATCTCTGTGGCTACCATAAAACAGTTTACAATATTCATAGATTCATAGATTGCAGTGTTTGTGAAAAGCAATGGAGGAGACACTCCCAAACTATAAGCCTGTGATGTGTGTCAGGCCTAAAACCTGAGGACCAATGTCTTTTGCAATTGATGATGAATCAACCACCAGGGAAATTAGCCTCCTTGCTGAGGAAGTGTGTAGATGTATCTTTTGCATAGTGTGTCTATTGAGAAAGGAAAATTCCTGCCTGTTGAACCTGCTACACAAAGTGTGTTGTTGGCAATTCTCACAACAAAAAAGAAAGTCTCTCCACTGGGGCATTGTAATGCTCCTTCCCAAAGAACAGACTTGAAACTGTGGAACAATTTAAACTGTTAACCAACTAGGGTGGCAGTGCTTTCATGCTGCTTGTCAAACTTAATTTATGGCTGTGTGCAATTGGGTAGTTGCTTTTCTTCTAGGAAGATGAAATAGCCATGGCAAGAGAGATGGGTATCTCAGGAATTCTAATATAGAGATAAAGATCTTATTTTTAGCATGAAAAATACACGGTGGTGGGCAGAGATCAGGCTTTGGAAGGTAGAGAAAAATAAAAGAAATGTGAAAACACTTCAGAAAATCCAAAACCTACTACCTCAAATGTTTTGAAGAGTTAACTTTTGAATTTCCTCCAAATGACCAAATGGGAAGATTTGCTTCTCTTAAATTGTCTTATGTTATGTTGAGGTAGTTCCTGGAACTAAAAATCAAATGCTTTTTCATTTAAAACCCAGCAATGTGGAAGATTCATTTTTAGTATTCTCTTTAAAATGTACTTTATTCAAGCACCTTAATAAACTCTTACATCTCCAGTAACAGGATTAATCAAAGCAGTTGGTTATACAATATCAGATTGATTTCAAATTAAGTCTTACTTCAGATCCATAGAAGAAATTCTTTGGGCTAGATAAAAATTTATAGGAATGAGGGTCTGAGACACTTGAGAGAAACAAATGGTAACACTAATCTCCCAGGCTGAACTCTTTTCAGAAAATAAAGCACCTGTTAAAATTGTTGTAATAGGAGCAATAGTGGACAAGATAACACTTGACAAACAATCACATGGATTGCTTAAGCCAAGAGCCTTGGTATGCATAACACAAAGTTGAATTCTCGGCAGTAGTAGAGCAGAAATATTAGTTGTCCTAAAGGTCATTGCCTAAGACAGTTTCAGATTGCTCCATGAAAGATTGGTCTCATGTTTTTGTACACCCCTCCCCCACAAACTGGATAAATCTTGTTCAAAGATGGAAGAGTATGTGAGGTGAGGATGATTAACTGTCCATGAACATACTGCGTTTAATACGTTGTGTTGAATATTGGTGACACTCAGCATCTAGGTAAAATCAGATTGTTCTCCTCTAGACTTGACCAATATAAAATAGAAATTTACTCACAGCCTGAACAGCTCCAAGCTTAGAGTTTGGGCTAAGGAAAATACCTTTATTTTACAAGTGCTTAAGTAAACAATGGTTAAACGACTCTTCCAGTCTAGTCAGTTGAGAGCCTAATCCAAACTAGAACCTAAGTGAAGGACTTTGAAAGAAAATGAAGCTTCTTTAAAAAATAGTCTTTTGATGATCTGTAGAGGAATAAAGAAAATGAAGTCCATGAGAAAATAAGAAACAATTTAGTTTAGATGACACTCTTTTAAACCAAAGAACTATTTAAAGACACACTCTCAAATCTGTAGGTACTGCTTTACATCTTATTTTTGTGTTGCTAATCTAGTTTCTTAAAGTAGGTAATTGAGCTAATAAAAAATGAGCTGTCCACTTCAACAAGTGCAGCTGATGATGAAATATTTTTTGTTTTTTCTTCTATCCAAAAGAAGTAATGCAACTGAAGCAAACTCAGTTTGTGGATGAAGATCAGTTAAATATTCTCCCTCATTCAGATGACATCCTGAGAAAAACTGCATTTTCCTTCCTTTTATATTTTTCTGAAACCAAGAAACATGTCTTGATATGGTTCAAGACTTACCTAGCATCATTCCCTGCCCTCGCTTCCAGTGGAAAATGCACAAACCATGAAGCATCAAAATTTCTGCTCAAGACAAGAAGTTAAGTGCAACGTAGAACAAATGTCAGTTCCTTTTGTCTACAAGGTTGGTCATGGTATCCTAGTAAGTCATTTCTGCTCTAAAAAGTTTTGATTAATAAGCATTTTGATCTGGTGGGATAAGAAGACAGGTACAATAAAGTATTCTAGTGTAAAAATGTATGTCAGTCACTTGGGTGACATTCTGAAGTGACCCAGTACTTTGTCTTCAGCTCACAAAGAACACTCAATCGTTCGGATTTCCTATAGCCTCCTAGGATGGCACAGTTTCTATGTAAGACTTAGATCTCCAACTTAATCTAGTTAGGATAAAGGCAGGAATGAAACTCTGATTGCTCATGCAGCTGCTATAACAACCTAGAAAAAAAATCATTGAGTCTACTCAGACCTATACTAAACCATAGTTCCTGTTACAAAGAGATTCTTCTGTTATTCCTCTAATCATTTGAGACTCATCTAGACAGTGATAAATTCATTATGCAAGCTTTTGAGAAGACTTTTTTTTGTTATCTAAAAAGTGCCAAGTACACACATTTTTCTTCTCAGTGTTTTCCTATCTCATGGTTGAGAGTAGCATAGAAAAATATAAAGTGCCCACTAGTATCACAGAAGAAATCACTAAATCAACTGTGCAATGACTTTTCCCTAAGAAAAGAAACTTAACTACCCTCTAAAAGTCAAGATATTTCAAATTCCTATGATTCCCCAAAGTTTGACCAAAGCTTGAGTAAATCATTTAAAGTACCTCGGGCTTTGCTTTGACTAATTTTCTTCTGAAGGTATTCAAGTGAAACGCTGCCATGAAGTCTTTTTTTTTTTTTACAAAGTCACTTTGAACTTTTTTAGCCATTCAAATATACATTCATTTACTATATTTACTTAGGTAGTATTTCTATTGTGCTTTGAGATGGGCACTATAGAAATACTTGAATAATTTATTATTCTCTATTAAATATGTTTGGTAAGCTAAAAATTCAAGTGAGTCAAAAGATAAGAAAAATCAATGTTTGCTGGGTGCCTTGGCTCATGCCTGTAATCCTAGCTATTCCAGAGGCTGAGATCTGAGGATCGAGATTCAAAGCCAGCCCGGGCACTAAAGTCCTTGAGACTCTTATCTCTAATAAATCACTAGAGAATGGAAAATGGTTCTGTGGCTCAAGTGCTAGGGCAGTAGCCTTGAGCTGAAGAGTTCAGGGACAACGTCCAGGCGCAGAGTTCAAGTCCCACACAGCCCAATAAAAAAAATAGAAAAAAGAAAAGCCACTGTTTTTTCCTTTTCCTATTTTATTTATTTCTTTTTGCAAGACCAGGAGCGTGAACTTAGGGCCTGAGCACTGTCCTTCGTATTTTCCTTCAGTGCTAGTGCTCTACCACTTGAGCAATAGCACCACTTCTGGCGTTTCTATGAATGTGGCACTGAGGAATCGAATACGGGTCTTTGTGCATGCTAGGTAAGCACTCTACCACTAAGCCAAACTCTTGGGCTCCCTTCTCCTGTCTTTTAAGTTCTCCACCACCTTATTTCATTTTAAACATACCCTTACTCTGTATGCATACATCCTTAAACAATATGTTTAGTTTTCTCTCTGTATAATATATATATATTGCCAGTCCTGGGCCTTGAACTAGAGACTTGAGCGCTGTCTTTGGAATTTCTCAAAGCTAGAGCTCTACCACTTGAACCACAGCACCACTTTCAGCTTTTTTCTATGTATGTGGTATGGAGAAAAGCACTCTACAACTAGGCCAAACTTCTGGCCCCAGTTTTCTATATTTTTTGAACTTCTTACAAATCACACATACAAAAATCAATGCTTAGAACAAGCATTTTGAAAACAGAGAAGTACAAAGCAGAAGGAAGACATGAAAAAAAAACTCACACAATGACTCCAAGTAAATGGAACAACTCAAACAAAACAGATGGTGCATGTCAGGTTATGGTGAGAGATGAGGTTGGGAATCATAGGGGAAAATCATTTCATGCTGAACTCTGCCAAGCTAAACAACTTAGAATTAATCTTGTAGAAAATCAAGAACCATTGAGGAAATATATATATATATATACATATATATATATATATATGAAAGAGGGAGTTAAGTTTCACCTTATTAGCTTTGAGTTTTAGGAATAGCACTTTACCTTCCATGCAAAATATATTTGAAGATGGAGATAGGGCATGAATGTGCTATGCTGAAATCATAACCCTCAAGTTGATGACCATGGGAAACAAAGGCTGTTGGGAAATAATAAGGCCAAGAAGGTGATAAGGTAACTAGTTCTGTCTTAGTGAATGAAATTAGTATCTCTACCAAACAGACTCAAGGAAGTTTCTTCATCCCTTCTAAAGTGAGGGTAGAGATAGAAAGTATAGTCTAGGAATCATGAACTAGATTCTCACTAGACACTGATTTTTGTCAATTCATTAATCTTGGAAGTCCCAGATTCCTAAACAATGCAAAATAAACTTGTGTTGCTCATTAACCACCATCCAGTTGATGGTGGTTTGTCATAGTAGCCAAAGGATCTCAGACAGGAAGTATGAATGGAAGCTGAAAGCAAATGAAGGAAACAATTACTTTGATTCACATGAGAATTGATAGGCGTAGAAGTAAAGCAGCTGAAAGATTGCTCAAGAATCGGTGTAGCAGAATGAATGCAATAGGCATTACTGTCAGAGAGAATTCAGAAGCAAAGAGCTGTTTAAATCCAATTGGAAAGGAAGATTGTGAGGGTGTACCTAGGGGCTAACTGAGCTCTCCTCAATAAACCCGAGTTTAGTGTCCTGGTGAATAGTCCAGGTCAAGAGAACTACACAAAGTAAGTCATAACTGTACAGAGATTTCAGCCGAAGGGGAAAAATACAGGCAGTGTGTTTAAGACAGATTTGAACATACAGCTGGCAGCAGTGACCACAGCTGTGGCACCAGCCAGGAAAAGCTAAGATAAGGGCCAGAGTATGAGTGGCTTTTCACTTATCTCCAACATGAACTGGAAGCAGATGCAGATCATGGATGGAAAGTAAGTGAGGATGTAACAATTCTAAATATTGATACACCAAATGCCAGAGCACCCAAATTCATTCAACAAACAATACTTATCCTAAAAGCACACATAGATCCAAACACATTGAATTGTTGGTAACTTTAACACACCATTGCCACCTCTGGATAGATCAACATGGCCAAAACTCAACAGAAAAACATCAGAACTAACCAATTGAAGAGCCTTGAGAAGAATGGACTGATAGAGTGAAAACAAAGCATTAAATTTAGGGTAGGAATTTGGTGTGACAGTGACTCCACAGTGTTTGGGTGGGAGGTAGACACAAAAAGTAGTTGTGACAAAGGACAAAATTTGATGCATTGAATAATTAAAAAGCGAAGTGCTCAAGCTCTAGCAGGGTAACTGTGGCATTACCTTTAATAGCTAGGAATAACCTCTGTCACCAGTGAATTACTACAAGAAACCAAGCTCAGAGTTTATGGTGAACTGATTGCTCACTTTTTAGTGTTTCTTGCCTGCTGTGTGTGGTTTGCTGTCTAAAAATACTGACAGCTCTAAAACTATTGTCCATGGTTTGCAGGATTTCCGCAAAACCCTTCCTCCTACAGGATAGTTTAATGTTAAGCAGAGTCTGAAACTGCTAAACCAAGAAGCACAGATCTGGTTCCTGTAATTCTCTACCTAAAATGAACAACTTGTTGCTCTATTTGCTTTCTTTATGTTCTGATGAACTCGGGTGACACCTATTTTTTTTGCTGGAATATTTGCTGCTCATGGATGTGCAAACTGTGAGGCTCCTACAGCACGTCGAATCTGAACCAAAGACAACAAAACTCAATGCGGCCAGAAGTACCACCCTATGTGAAAAGAAAGGAAATTTCTAACATGAGTGTAACCCTGATTCTGATAAAATATCCTTGACCAGGCAATACCTAGGATACTTACAAGACTAAGTACAATGAAAATAGATAGGAATGACAAAACGATGAAACAAACAAACCAAAAAAAACAAAAATAAAAACAACCCTGTGACTACATACTCCAGATGTGAGAGATTGCATGGAAATAAATGTCTCCAATTTTATATTCTTTACCTTTCTCTTTGTTAGCTAACATAGCAGAAGATAAAACTAGTACTATAATAGATAAATAATATATGCATAATTATAGATCAGAAAAGCATAAATTAAAAATGTAGAACAAATAAATGAATAAAAGTGAGGATTTTCAAACACTATGATCTCAGTAAAACATCAAACTATAAGCCGAAGATGGAGAAATTAGCATCTAATTACCAAAAAAACCCTAAAGGTAAATGGCTTTAGCTTTTTTTTTTTCACTAAAAGAAGCATACTAAGCATCTTGTTTTGGAATACAAAACAAGATCCAGCCATTTGCTGTGTGCAAGAAATGCATTTCACAGAGAATGAAAGCAAAACTATGAAAATCTCTTGATCAAAGTTTAGATGTATATGGATAAGTTTTACCTTAGCTTCTTCTCTTCCCCTACTGTTAACTAACTGCATAACTGATCACAGTTCTACAGATTGTACTTAAGTCTCTCTATGCATTGCTAAGTCAATTTTCATGCCATTCCTCTGTTCCATTATGTATTGAGTTTTCAAGTTTAATTCTCAAAACGTAATGAGATTTTTTTCTACCCTAGCTTATGAGGAAATCCGCACTGAGACAACATATGACAACATATATTGGCAATCCTAACTTTCACTTTAGAATATGTTAAGCAAATTATATGATAATATGCTTGTTTTCCAATATTTTGCTCTTTTTGTTCTCCATATTAAGAACCTGATGTATGGAAACAAAATTGTTTAAATGTCCTAATAATCGAATCATGAATATTTAAACTCATATTGGGAAGATTTTTCTCATTATCTTCCTTCCTCTTCAGTGTTCCTCAAAATATGCCACATTTTAAACTCTGATACACTGTTCACATAGACTTAACCTTCAAATTTATTTCTATAGAAGTTATCACTTAGGAAACAAACAGTTATTGCACCTTGGGTAGAAAGAAATTATTTTGTAAGTAATAAAATTTCAAACTATAAAACACAACACAGTGCAAATTAAATCACAAGTCTTATATAAACATAACATATATATCACAGATTTAACATATGTGTGTGCATGTGTGTGTCTTAGAGATAATACTTCTAAGCATACTTAAATGGTTGAGTTCTGTCTCTTCAATAACAAATTATCACCTCTCCTCAAGGTAAGGACTGTTTTGAACAGGTATTCTGGATGAAGATGTCATCTCTGACCAGCCAAATATTACTGATGTGAATCTAACCGGATTATATGGCAACTGTAAGAAGTCTAGTTGTGCCCATCAGAGGACACCTGTAAACCTACATGCAGAAATCAAAATAACTGATCTTATTATTCAAATAAAATACATTCCTGTTTTGTGAAACCTGGTAGTTTAGGCATGAATAACATTTTACTATTGTGCAATAACTGAATGTCATTTAAAATTTATACTTAGAGACTGTAAAGGAATACCTAGTAATCATATTTGTGTACATTGAAGTTTCAAAATAGTATTTCCTAATAAATGTGATACTTACCTTTATTGTCATCATCATCAAATGCAATTTATATTTAACTTAACACTAAGTAGCAATTAGCAAACCCTAGTAGCTAATGTTTAATGAGATATTACAAATATTAAGCTAAAATCTTTCCATGGGTTACTTATGCATCTAACCAACCACAATGGGAAGTGGTCTCTTTCTTCATCAGGAGGGATGATGGAGTACAAAACCCATGATGATTTCTAAGGTGTGCAGGGTAAGATATTGTCTGAAATTTATTTTGAAATTGAGATGTGATTATTGTTTCCTTATACTAGGTATAAAAGAGCATTACATTATCTTAACATTTTTCCTCTAACATGGATAAAAGTGCTATTTGTGGAGTATTTCTTTTCATATCTGTCAACCACTGGCTTTTGTTATTGTTTTACATCTCAGATAGGCTTTACATTGGTCCCTTTTCACGAGTTTTGCTCTTGTGAGTCTTCCAAGTGTTGTTAATTGAATATTTTCTGAGTACAGCAAACAAATTAGCTGGAATGCAAGTCTCATAGCCTGGGAGGTTATGGCCATTTTTACCCTTCCCATAAATAATAAATAAATTAGAGTATTGCAGTCTTTAAATTAGCAAAAGGTTAAATAAAATTTTATGATCTCCCTTGCTGATTTCCTGGCTAGTATCACATTTTTGAGTAATACATCGTTAGAGAAATCACCCTCTAAAGCATGATTGCAATATTATGATGGGAGAGTTGTTACTTAAGAGTCACCTTCTTAAATAGTTTGTTATCACCAAGAGCCTTGAAAAAGCAAGTGTATTCTTTTATTTCAGGATTGATGCAAAAGATCTTCACAAGGCCCCAAGAACTAAGACAGAGTTAATGTCTTTAGGGGACCTCTTTCTATTAACTTAGAAAGCCTAAGGCATCAAATGAAATCCTCTGGCTGATGAAATTATGTTTTGATTATCTTGCAAAATATTTCAATGAATTTAGTTCAGCCAAAAGACCCAAGAACGACATTTGAGTGGAAAGAACAATCTTGAAGGTTAACTTCATCATAAATATCAAAACTGAATTCTAATTTCACTATATCTGTCTCAACCTCTTTCTAACCACTGGTGTAAATAGGAGAGCTGTAATTTTTTTTTTGCCAGTCGTGGGGCTTGAACTCAGGGCCTGAGCACTGTCCTTGGACTTTTCTCAAGGTTAGAGCTCTACCACTTGAGCCACAGCACCACTTCTAGGTTTTTTCTCTGTATGTGGTACTGAGGAATAGAATCTGGATCATCGCGCATACTAGGCAAGTTCTCTACCACTAGGCCAAACTCCCAGACAAGAGCTATAATTTTAAGCAGTTGTTTTCTTGCTTTTGTTCAGGAGCACTGACTTCTTACGCAAGCCCCATGCAATAACTAATAGCAAGATAAAAAACTAAGCACCACCCACTATTTTTCTGTTCATTGACATAAGCTGCTTTCTCCTATACTGAGTTACAAATTTCCTGGTCCCCAGGAAGGACAGTGACAAAGTGATCCTGCCACTCAGACAAGCAATGCTATCTTTGGTAACATTTTGGTGTAAAGGATGGAATGTTTCAAAGGAAGACAGCAGTCAAGCACTCAGGCTAGACCATCTTCCCAGGCAACAGTGACAGGCTTGTTCCCACTCTCAAGTGCTTGCCTCTTTCCCTATTTCCAGTTCTTTCTCTGTAAAACCTACAGCTCATGCCCGTACCTCAAAGATAGCTCAAAATGTTGCCTTCCCATGGTGTGCTTACACAATGTAATAAATCCCCCCTTGTCCTCCGCAATGTCTCGAGTTGGTAGATGATAGGGAAGGTGATTGGGCCTAATGTAGAACCTCTGGAGTTTGAGCCTGGAGTCTGAAATACCCGTTTTAATCAAAGGTATTCACTTGCAAATTGCTTTAGTAAATTTGTATAACATAGAACATAAATGTTTGGGAATCTAGCATCTGATCCCAATGAATATGAAAATATTATCTAACATAATAGGTCAAATTTACCATCTTTTTAATAGGAACATTCTTTGATACAAAGATCATGGTTTATCCATCTTTGCCAAAGAAAGAAAGGTATTTCATGCATTTTTCCCCAGGCTATTTAGTATTAGTGCCAGGGAAGTAAAATTTGGAGCTGAGGTGGTGTTTTTTGTGCTGTTGTTGTTTTTACTTTTTCTTTTTTTTCTGTTTTCAGTATAAGAACATTTCTGCCTATGTAACAGTAAATTAGGAACTTTATCTTTATATTAAATTAAAACTTTTTCATCAAAGGTGGTAGAATTAAATATCTAAAATGCATTTGCACTCAAAAAGAATGTATGGAAAAAGTAGCCCATATAAGCCAATAATATTTTCCTTATGGCTTGATCTATATTTTGGGAGATACTGTTGCCTTAAACTTCACAGTGATGAGGTTTGAACAATATATGAGAATATATATTGTTCAGGTTATAAAAAGTTCCAAGTTTCTGGAAGAAATAATTTGAGTAGAAAATGAATTCAATGTTCACATATGTGTACTCAATAAACTTTCTGAGTGCTTAGGAAAAGATACTTATACTGTAGAATTGCTTACTATACTCTATCTCAGTCTAGAAGTGTAAAATGTTTAATAGCCTTTTATTTTTATATGTAACTGTCACATAGGAAACTGGGGGGGATGGAGGGAGAAGGAGGGGAGTAGGAAAGAAGAAAAAAAGGAAAGAAAGAAAGAAAGAAAGAACAAAAGAAAGAAAAGGAAGGAAGGAAAGAAGGAAGGAAGGAAGGGAAGGTCCAAAGAGAATACCTTGGCTTTTGCCCCTCACTCACTAGCAATCACATAAGAGCAATGAAGACCACATAGTAATCCAGAAATATATATATGTATATAATACATGGAGATTCCTTAAGGACAGTACCATGGGAATGTGGTATGGCACTTTTATGCCCTACTTCCAGATACCTGCCCTGTGCCCTGTGCATCTCTTCATCCATACTTTCTAAAATAAATCTATAAACCCTAAAATAAAGAATATGCATCAAAGAGGCATAGTTTGATGGTTAAGTTACTTAAGAAAGTGAATCATTTGAAATATAAAATCTGATTGATCAAATGTCTCACAGAAATAATGAACTTTGTCTCAACTTTAAAAGCCAGTTGATTCAACATTCTTCTATTTCTTTTAATATTCTATTGTTATCTTTAAGTAGATGTACAAAGGGTTTGTGACTTAACAAGGCAGTCTATGAATAGTGTATATATTGAGAATGTCAACATTCTCACTTATCCCTTCCCTACCTATTACTTCCTGCACTCTTCTTAATCGCATAGGATAGCTATGAGATTCTTGCTTATTCTCTCCTTTTCATTCATCTACACCTTTCCCTTTTAATCTAAATTTTTGATTCTCACTTTCTGGTGATTTTGTTGAAATTTGATTCTGGCTTTCTAATGCATTATAATATTTGACATCTGCTTGGAATCCACTGAATTTCTGTCAATACATTTATTTTTTAATATTTTTATTGTAATTAATAAAAGGGTTACATGATATTTTCCAGATAGAAGGTGCATTAATTCACATACATTGATACCCTTTCACATGTCTTGGTACCCATTACCCTCACCCCCAACCCCCATCTTGGTTTTCCCCCCTTCCCTATCAAATTTCAAATAACCAAATACAAATAAATTTAATATATCAGATAACAAAGTGAGATACTGTAACAATATGAGATACCCAAGGGACAGCAAAGGAGATGAGAGATAACATAGTACATTAAGGACAATAATCACTCACTATACAGCTTTTGTTTCTATATCCTAGAGATCCTTTCAATTAGCTTCATACTATATGGCCTTATGTATCAAGGTTTTGCTCTATTGCAGATCTCTGCTAGTAGAGCCCAAGGTTTCTACTGATTATGACAAATGAGGGAAACCATTGAGCCTAAGTTCCTTTGAGTCTGGCTTACTTCACTTAATATGATTTTTTCTAAGTCTTTCCATTTCCTAACAAATGGGTCGATGTCATTTTTTCTGACAGCAGCATAGAATTCCATTGTGTACAAATACCACAACTTGTTGATCCACTCATCAACTGAGGGACATCTAGGTTGGTTCCATATCTTGGCTATGGTGAATAATGCTGCAATGAACATTGATGTGCTAGTGGATTTAGTATGCCCTAGATTCTGGATGGTTGGGTAAATGCCAAGTAGTGGAATTGCTGGGTCATAGGGGAGTTCTATGTTTAGCCTTTTGAGGCACCCACAGACGAACTCAGAGGCATGAGTAGCACAGCGCGTCCCCAAACACATAGGGAAAGCAGAGCGGGTGCCAAGCAATAGAACTTAACTCAGACCCCTCCACCCTGTCAATACATTTAGATAGACTTGCATACTACCCTGCATATTTATTTATAAGTTTGTAAGCTAAATTTAACTTCCATCTGTAAGGGAAATCACGATCCTTTGTGTCTCTGGGCTTTGTTTCTCTGACTTTCTTCATTTAACATTTTTTCCAGGTCTTTTCAATGTATAAATGGTACAATGTCATTCTTTCTAATAGACGAGCAAAATTCCATTCCAACACTTTCTAGATCCATTCATTCATGGGCAGTGGGATCTGGGTTAATTCAAACATGTTTATGCTAGATATTTACTGTATCCTGGTTTATAATCTTTTGCATAAATGCTGAGGAGTGGAATTACTGAATCATAAGGCAGTTCTGTGCTTAAATGAAGCATTGAAAGTGATAATCAAAACTAAGATGATTATTCCTTTTTAACAACCCCGGGAGCCTTTGTCATATATTCTTCTGTTGAGGAAATTTAAAGACAGGAAGTTGAATGTCCTCTCTGACACGTCAAGGCAAAATAGGTCTGGGAAGACTAGTGATACATTCCAGACTCTACTTTGTTTTCTGGTCATCCTTTCAGGAGAACAAAAAATCATATTTTTGCCAGAAAGTATTTGACTAACCTTCAGACTTTGCAGTCTTAAGTAAAGACCTGAAATAGGGTATGAAAGCAACAAAGATAATAAATAATTGTCTGCTGCCTGAAGTAACTTTTATTTGGCTCTAAAGACTCCAGTGTGACTACAAACTATGCCAAAGACAACACCCCTCCACAATCAGTAGGAATGGGAAGCAATTTGATTTCCAGATTAAGATCAGCTAAGACTGTTCAGCTCTGGCAGAGAATACAAAGATCTTCAATGTATTACATACATACTACCTAACTTTTATGGCTTCCTTTGTTAATATCTTCAACACAACTTAAGTGGTGATGAATGCTAGGCCTTTGAAAGAAATCCTGGTTGTAATGGGGACAATGTCAGGAAGGGAGGGAGGGAAAAAGGAGGGGAGACCTGGTTCAAAAAGGTAGTCAGCAGGGAAATGGAAGAAAGAACTGAGAGCAGCTACAGAAAGCTGGCAATATACACGCGCTAAAATGAAAGCAGTGTTTCACTCAAACTTTTCATTGTTTCTCTAATTTTTGCTCTAATATACATATTTTCTTTTATTATAAATTCTTTCTGGATTTACTTTTGAGATTTTGCATTTGATATCTACTAAGAGAGAAAGATTTGGAAAAAAAAGACAACATTCACGGTATTTCCTTAAAGGATGAAAGGGCTAGAAAGGGAAAAGAGAATTGGAATTGTCTAAGTAATTGCTATTGTTAATGAGAGTGCCTATTGTATGTAATACATTCTATAGAAATTTTCTTTATTTCTTTTTTCATATATTTTATTGTAATTAATAGAAGGGTTACATTATATTCATCAGATAGAAGGTGCATTACTTCACATACATTGATACCATTTCTCATGTCTTGGTCCCCATTTCCCTCCCCACACCCCCGCCCCTCATCTTGTTTTCCCCCCTTCCCTATCCTATTTCAAATAACCAAATAAACATATATACAATATATCAGATAACAAGGTAAACTACTGTAACAATATGAAATAACCAAGGGACAGCAAAAGAGATGAGAGATAACATAGTACATTAAGGACAAGAATCACTCATTATATGGCTTTTGTTTCTATATCCTAGAGGTCCTTTCATTTAGTGTCATACCATATGGCCTTATATATCTAGGTTTTGCTCTGTTGTAAATTTCTGCTAGGAGAGCCCATGATTTCTACTGATTATAACAAATGTGGGAAACCATTGAGCCTATGTTCCTTTGAGTCTGGATTACTTCACTTAATCTTATTTTTTCCAAGTCTTTTCTATAGGAGTTTTCTAAATATTATTTTGAATTTTCCAAGTCTCCTTACTAAATGTATTTTTGCTGGTACTAGGGCTTGAACACAGAGCCTTATTCTCTGCTTTGGCTCTGAATTGTGATTCTCAATTCACAACCTCCTGAGTGGCTAGAATTATAGGCATGACCCAACAGTGCCCAGTTACTAAATGTATTCTTTTTTTTTCTTTCTTTTTTTTTTTTCCAGATCCCGTCTCAGGTTTATTGGTAGAAATGACACCGGCCCCCTGAAGACAGTGGCCAGGGAGCCACAGCCATCCTTTCCTCACCAGCAGACGGAGGGCTTCATTGTGAGGCCTTCGCAGGGCCCTTGGCACCCTTAGGTGCTGCGGCCTGGGCACCCTTAGAAGCTGGGGCCTGTACACCCTTAGGGGATACAGCCTGAGCACCCTTAGAAGCTGGGGCATGGGTACCGTTAGGAGATGCAGCCCTGGCCTGGGCCTGGGCCTGGGCTGGAGTGGTAGCTGGAGCCTGGGCCTTGGCCTTGGCCCTGGCCTTAGCCTTAGCCTTAGCCAGGGCTTGGGCCCTGGCTTTGGGCCCGGTTAGCCTGCTGCTCTTGGCAATGTAGGCCCGGATGCGCTTGCCCAGCTTGGGGTGCGCGATGTAGGCGAGTTGTTGGAGCTTGCGTGTGGTCTGCTCGGGGAGCTTGCTGTTTGTTGCTCACTACTTTGGGCTTCACCAGGGTCTTGAAAGCCCTGGCCCTCGAGCTAGGGCCTTGGCATTGTTGGCCTGCATCTTCTTAAAGCCCTTCTTGTTGTGCTTCTTAGCAAAACGCCTCTTCCTCAGGAACTTGGGGTCCACCCCCTTTCAGAGACTCGTATCTTTGTGGTCTAGATTTCTTGATGCCATTTCTGTGTCATTTCTGGGACTGGTTGTGCGTAGTGTGGTTCTTGGACTTGGCCATGTCTGAAGCGCCAACCCTCAGGAGCCGCTGCACCTGGAACCGGAAGGGGAAGAGAAAGGGCACTAAATATATTCTTAATATTCCAATATTCTACTTCTTGTCTCTCACTCTGTTTCATTCTCTATGAAAAAGAGTATGTCACTGCTGGACTTATTTATATAGGCTTCATCCTCATCCTCCTCTGCACCTCATTCTCCTATTTTTCTTTCCCATTCTCCTTCCTTTAGCTTTCCTTTTGACAAAATGTTCATTGTAATTTCATAACAGCAGTTAGCAAGTGACCTATCATAACTTTGGTGTTTTTTTTTTCGAAGTGCATATTTTCTGGCCATGAATCATTGTCCTCTGGTAGTCTACTTTGTAATGTGACAGTAGACAAAATTACATTCTGCAAGAGATAAGAGCAAATGATACAGCCCTAGAGAACTGATTTCCTGCCTCAAATATGTTTCCTGATTGAAGATTGCACACCTAGGAGGTGATACGAGAGAGCTATTTTATAAAAAGTGTCCAGCAGATGCACTGCAGTAATCCCCACTGGATTCATCATGGACAAAATTGCTCCTACCTCAGAGGGATAATCCCATGTAAATGATCTCATCACCCATCAGTGCGAGGTCTAGCAAATTCAACTTGGCCTCCAGCTAAAACTTGACATTTCAAGGTTCTCAGATCCACAGTAAGCAAGCAAGATATTGATGACTTCCAAATGTCTCTTCTTGAAACAGCACCAGCTTTTGAGAAATGCAGGTGTTTTGGTGCTAGAAATAGAAGTGGCCAGCTGCCCTTGAGGTACTTGGGGCACATTTCCATGTTTCCTACCCCTGATTTGGCCTTGAGAAAAGAACATTTGGTGCAAAAGATAATGGGGCTGACACCATTTGCATTCTACTCAGACAAATATCAAAGAATGTAATTTAAAAGGTTCATTTAGAAAGTATCCCTTCGTGCAGTTACTGGCATTTCTGTGTGCGGAAGACATAAGGCATTAGCATACTGTGAAATCAGAAGGCTCAGAGAATCACCAGATTGGCAGAGACCTTGAAAGGCCATCGAAGCAGAACTCACCTCATATAAAGGTTTATTATACCCAGGATAACTTGACCAGCCTGTCTCAGTATACTTTAACCATGTCAGGAGACAACAAGGCCAAATAGTTGTAAATCCTTCCTCATATTGAGGAGTTTTTGATTTCACAGTTCTGGACAAAATTACATTCAGAGTAACTTCATATAAGCTCTTCATTGTTTCCACACCCTTAAGTTCAGTTAGGCTGTGTAGGGTATTGAAAAATAGGATTAATTTTGTCTTTACATGACTCCTTTACTATTTTATATTTTCAGGCTCTGACCTACATTACAACAATTGCAATAAATATATACTTCATTGATGTGTACTGATTGTAAATTGAATTTGCTCACATTCTTATCAACCCTTGTTTAAAATTTATGGCATGAATTAATACCAGAATGTTATACCACAATATTAAGCTCACTCTTGTATATAAATGACAAATAATCAATTTGAATTGATGGATAAAAAGGAGGGAAAGTGGGACAGAGTACTTACTGAAATGACATATCAGTGGCTTGACAAAGAAAAAGCAATAGGAATGGACAAACCCAGGACTCACAGTTGAAGTCTCCTCTCCCTTTGCAGCCTTCCCTCTGGCCAAGATTTCTTATCTTCAGATGACTGATGGCAAATCTGGAGTCAAAGTATTTCAACTACTCAACCAGAAAAAAACAGGTTTTCAATTTTCTAGCCTCTGTCTATCCATTTATGTATCATCTATCTATTCATCCATCATGTGCATATATATGTATGTATGTATGTAGCTATCCATCTATCTATCTATCCATCCATCCATCCATCCATCCATCCATCAAATGTAAGAAAATATTTTAATTGGTCAGCTTTGATCACAATGTTTACTCTCTGGACCAATCAAAAAAGTCAGAACTTGATGGTATAAATGATTCAACTTGAGCTAATATATCCCATATAAAAATCAAAGGTCAAAGTCTGTTGCTGTATTTGGTTCTTCCTCTTCCTGTACTTACCCGTACCCCTTAGAAACAAAATAAGTATCATCGTAGACTTTATATGACCAATTACATTCTTGGCCATGGACTTTCAGGAAAATAAGGTTAATGTTCATCAAACAGAATTACTTATAAAATAATATTTCTACCTTTCAGTAATTATAATTAGAGTGAAGCCCAGATACAAAATCTTTGTGCTTGTTACTAAACACTACTCTTCCCCTTTTGATATAAGTGGGGGGGAAAAGAATTATAAATAGATATTTGTAGAATCACACCTTATTTCAAAGGAATTTTTAAAAAGAACATTTTACTTCTCCAAACGCTTCATAATTAACATTGAAATTCCTTTAATAGGTACTTTCAAAGGGCAGCTTTTTTTTTTTTTTATAAAACAGAATCTACTCTGGAGGACTTAGTTCACTGAGAAGTTCAAATAAAGGTAGAAATGATTGAGTATCCTTCCCTTTCAATGAGTAATTTTAAACAAGGGAACAAAAAGTTTATACAGGTTTGCTGTATGTAAATGGTTTTAGGAATACAATTATGATTTGATTGAAGATTTGAATAGGAATAGGAAAAAAGGACTCTTAATTGGCTGAAAATAGTTCAGTACATTAAAACCAAGGATGTACTGAGATTTCTAAAACTATTGCTCATTTTCTAATTAAGACCTAAGCTATTCTTGGGAAGTATCTGGGAGCCAGCAATAATTATCTCAGTTTTCTGAATCAAGGAATACAGTGTTTGAGAGGTGAAGCAG
The DNA here is from genome assembly GCF_031878675.1 of Megascapheus bottae. Lineage (NCBI taxonomy): Eukaryota > Metazoa > Chordata > Mammalia > Rodentia > Geomyidae > Megascapheus > Megascapheus bottae. The sequence goes on from NC_143511.1 coordinate 53,495,643, forward strand.
TTAAGGTGTATAATAAATAGTAAGTAACACTTAACCCAGGACAGATCAAGAAGATAGTGAGTGGGATGTCTTCTTATTTATTTATTGTATGTAAAAAAAGTGAGTTACTAGGCAACTTGGCTGGTAGAAAGTTGGAAATGGAACTACACAACTTAGAATTATGTGTAATTTTTCTACTCATAGGTAATGGGACTTGGGCCTATCATATCTGCATTAGATTCCTTGTCTACATATTCAAAAGTACAGTGATTGGTGTACAGGTTTGTGTAGAAGTCAGTGTGAGAATACCTGCTTTAACATGGAGATGTCCTGATGTAGAATTCATGGTTTCTTCTGTTCTTGTCTACCGCAGTGACAATGCACATCCTTGGTGAAAGACTAGGAAGTCATTGTAAGCTTCAGTTATAGTGTCTTCTCCCAAACTGCTTAAGAGTTGATGGACTGAATATTGTAATTTCTAATCCAGATCTAAGTACTCTAAAATATGCAATCTATCTATTGAAATAGAAAGATTCCTATACCATGTTTCTTTTGTTAAATTTAAACAAAGTTCATATTTAAACAATTTCTTCTTAAACAATGATCTAGATAAATTCATAATCAATTACTTTGATGATGTCAATTCATAGGAGAAATCACGAGGCCTCCCAAAGGGTATATAACACATTGATACAATAATAAATTAAGACCAGAGCCCTATGAATTTTTGTTGGTTTTTAAAGAAAAGCTAATCCTATATATAATAAAATCTGGAGTTGAGACCTTTTGTCACATTCTCTCTATGTTCTCTCCATGTTCATCTAGGGAGTTATGTTTTCCTTAATAAGAGCTAACCAGACAAGGGGTCTAAGATACAATATCTATAGCTTTATACGGCTAAGAAAAGTAGTATAAAAGAGAGCATTGCACTGAGATGTCAACAAGAAGTGTAACGTAAGAGCCAAAATAATAGTTCAGCACATCTCAGTAGATTTCACTTATTGTCTAAGGACAAACCTTTAAATAATCTTACTCACCTGTATCAATTTGTCTCTTTTCTCTATGGCCTTGGTAAATAAGTCAATATCAGACTATTTTAGATCCTGAGACTAAAACCTTCTTAAATTCTTAAGAAGAAACAAGATATGTAAAAAAAATTCCTTGTGAAGTATCAAACAGAAGCTAAAACCTCATTCCTAAATTTGGACTTTTTCTTTTTTTTTTTTTTTGCCAGTCCTGGGCTTGAGCACAGGGCCTGAGCACTGTCCTTAGACTTTCTCAAGACTAGAGCTCTACCACTTGAGCCTCAGCACCACTTCCAGCTTTTTTGTATGTATGTGGTACCAAGGAATCGAACCCGGGTCTTCGTGCATGCTAGGCAAGCACTTTAACCACTAGGCCAAACTCCCGGCCCCTAAATTTGGACTTTTTCTTAACATGTTCATGCTGATTCAAGAGACAATTAAAACAGCATCAGAATCAGGGGCCTGGGGATTTTATATGTCCCCAGATTTTGAGAACATGGAATTCCAAGAAAAAATAGTTATCTCAAAATCACAATATTCTACCATGACACTTTATTTCCATTGATGCTTTGATGGTTTATGAAGTTCTCCACAAAACAGACTTCACATGTCCTCTACAGATAAGTTGAAAGAGAAAAAGATATGTTAATTAAATGAATTAATTTTTCTTAGAATGACTGATGTTAAGTAATTTTCTATTAGCTTAAATAAGAAGAAAGAAAGAATAAGGGGTAAAATTGCATTGCCATTGACAGAAGAAAGAGACATTTCTTACCAACCTTAATTTGTGATGTAAGATTGATATGTATTACCTATATAATGAAAGGCAGACAAACGCTCAAGACCACTGGGAAAAGTTCCATCAATGTAAAAATTGTCTTACGTAGGACATGCTGCCAATGTAAAAATAAAGAACTGAAACACAGCGAGCTATAATTTCATGGGAATCCTGTAGGCTCTAAAATGTGCATCATGGAGGTAAAGACTATCATCAAACCTAGTTGCTTTTCTTCTGGCAGCACCTATCATTTTTGTTTTGACAAGGGAAGATCATTTCACTACATTGATCAGGATAGTTTCCAGAGGCTGATTCATTGCACGCACCCGTTGAATCTGTGAACTCTATGTCAATGATAAGAGAAAGATGGCATGATTGTAAGTTAGATTTGCAGGAAACACGATGTGGATAAAACCACAATAGTGTGTTAACACAGAGGTGAGATACCAAAGGACAGCTGATATAAACATATGTTTGCATCTCAGCTCCTTATAGCTTGATCTTAGAAAAGTTATTTAATATACATATAAGCCTTGCTTTCTCACTGTGTCAGATGATCATAATATTACTATTATCAGAATCAAAAAGTTTTTATGAAATAGTGTGGGACTAACATCCAAGATATATGCATTATTATGTTTATCAATCTAAATCATTATCATAAATTGTTATTTTCATTTATCTAAATCAAGATCTATATGTCACATGAAAATTGGAGAGAGAATTGCATTTTTGTCTCAGTCTGAGAATTTGTCTAATGAGGTTGTCTTTCATTGTCAGTGAAGTTTTCAATTTTTCACATGAAATATGACAAGTTTAGATATGAAATGACGTAAGTATCTGTGAAGGTCTGAAGCTGGAGTATGTACAGCTAGATAGTCAATGATATACAGTTAACTTTGCCTTATATTATTTCCTTGCTCTTTAGGACTTTTATCAGTTTTATTTAACCACACCTAGGGATAGTAAAGGAAATCAGATCTCATCAGCCAAATGATGAGAACTTTCCTAGTCTCCATTCACTTTCTCCACAATGAGAATGAGGTGAGATTCTTATTTATAGGCAGAGAACATTATACTTCTTGGAGATTAAACTTGAATTAAAAATCTCAAACTAATTATTGAGCTAACACTTTATCTACCATGATGCTATGATGCCTTCTGATAGCTCAAATCCATCTATTATAAGGTATAGATGTTTTTCTCTCATTTGTCTGGAGTACTAGGATCCCAGTCAATCTGAACTCTGTAGTAATTACAGTTTCCTTACCCATACTTTATTTTCTGCTTCTGTGTAATTAATGGGGCTGTTAACCTATTTCAATAGTCTGTCTATGTCTATCATCTTTGAAGACACAGTAATGAACTTGTGGTCTCGTGGCTTTGGATCTGTGTCAAGGTAATATATTGTAGCAGGAATGAAGGTTACAGTAAAGAACAGGGAGGGGGGAGCAGAGATTCCTACTCTTGCTCAAAGGCATGTTTTCATAACATAAAACCATCTCAATAGGCCCTATACCTTAAAGGTCTCACTGTCTCCCAATAGTACCACGCTATGTCCAACCCTTTAAAATCTGGCCATTTGAGAAAAGAAAAAATGCAAAGTAGAGCACTCAGCAATATGAGACCAGGATCCATGATGGAACCCTTATGGAAGGTACTTAAAATAATGGCTCTAGTGATATATAAAAAATAAAGTGAATATATTAAATATTGCATATATATAATTGGATAATATCAGATTGACTTGTGCCCTTAAAAATTAGACAAAAATAGGGGCCAGGAGTTTGGCCTACTGGTAGAGTGCTTGCCTAGCATGTATAAAGGCCTGGGTTCAGTTCCTTGATACCACATACATAGAAAAAAGCTGGAAATGGTGCTGTGTGTGATACAAGTGGTAGAGCTGTAGCCTTGAAAAATGTCCAAGGACAGAGCTCAAGCCCTAAGTTCAAGCCCCAGGACTGGCAAAAAAAATGGACAAGTATACAAATTTTCAACATACATAGCAAGTTTTAGCTACAGACATATTTATATATCCTATTCAGCAGATTTCAAAATTGATGAAAATAAATATTTCAATTCCAGGTTTTGCTTTTCTTCTCATTTAACCTCTTTCTTATTTCAACTTTAATCCTATTCCAGGACAATCTCTCAAATAAGTTCTAGTTTTTAATTTACTCAACCATTCCTTTGTAAAATAGTGAGCATATCAGTAGCAAAGATAATACTAAGCTCTGGGGATAAATTTGTGAACAAAATGGCACATGTTTCATGTTCTAATAGAGCCTTTAGCCTAGTTAGGCAGCCTGGCATTAATCAAATAATCTCTCTTACATGCACAATTACAAGCTGAAAGTAGGAAATGTTTTAGAGAATTGCACAATGAAAGGACCTGTTATACAATGAAAAAGCTCCAGGATGGTTTTCTGGAGGAAATGGGTCTTACGTTGAAAACTGAAGGATATTGAGTAACTTAGACTCACTACATGTTGCATTTTTTTTGAAAAAATGAAGCCTGTTTTGGAAATTGCAACAATATTTCTAATTAGCCTAGTCTTACATATTTAAATGTTTCATAGGCGATTGAGATCGGGAGAAGGTAACTTATGACAGTGAAGCATATTATGTGAAATAAAAGGAAAGAGAGAAAGAGAATGGTATATGTAAGCAACAGAAAGTCCGTGTGGCTGCAGGATCTCAGACAGGACTAGAAATCTGTGCAGAAACTGACCATCTGGAATCTTACAAGCAACATTAGGAACTTTTTACCACCATTTCCAAAGAGATACAGAGATATTAAATGCTTTTACCAAGTGCATAGCATAATATTTTGTATGATTTTATATTGCTGTAGTAAAATAAGAGATGCTGGGGATGAAAAATGTGAGATTTCAATTACAGTGTTTACTATGAAATCAAAAGAATTACTGATTTCAGTTGTGATGATTGTGCTAGAACTATATGGGCTTGAAAGGTAATTAGGACATACATTGTGAAGAAGAAAGGGACATATTAACCTTGATCATTAAGAATAATAAAGAAGTCAGAAGTAAATGGAAATGGATTTGGGGAGAAAGCTATGAGATTGGTTTTTGGTATGTTGAGTTGTCTTTGAAACTGGTAAATTTGGCCAGGAGTTTGGCCTAGTGATAGAAAGTTTGCCTAGCATGCATGGAGACCCGGGTTTGATTCCTCGGTACCACAAACATAGAAAAAAGCTGGAAATGGAGCTGAGGCTCAAGCAGTAGAGATCTAGCCTTGAGAAAGTCCAAGGACAGTGCTCAGGCCCGGAGCTCAAGACCAGGACTGGCAAAAATTGAAAAAGAAACTGGTAAATATACACATTGAATACATTGTTAGAAAGCCACATCAGAAACTCAGAGTTGATGTCTAGGTTGGAGAAAAACAAGCATTCACGATAGGAGTTGGGGTGGGCATTATGAAGCTGATGATATGCAATTCAATAGATTGTGAGGTGACCACTAAGATAGCAGGTTCAAAATGAGAAAAGAACCTGAACAAATTCAACATGCTAGGACAGGCCAGAGGGGAATGACTGTGAGGGAAATATGAAGAAGAAACATCCACAGATAAATATGAAAGAAGAAAGGTGTTTGATTTCCTAGAAACCAAGAAAAAACTCGGTTTCAAAAAAAGGTAGAGTAATAAAAATGGTAAAGTAAGTCAAATGTCAAATTTTTGTAATCAAAGAAAGTGAAGTCTGCCAGTGTGGTCTTTAGAGACCAAATCACCCCAGTTTACCATAATCCCAAGGGGAAATTTCTCTCCTTGGGTTAATTTGGGCCAAAATGAGAATTAGAGTCCATCTTATTTTCCCAGTGCTTTTACAAGGTTGACCAAGGGAACCGGTCCAGTGTTGTGAGCCATGTACAATCAGGGGAATCAAGCAAGATGATTGGTAAGGGTTTGGGAAATTCTTCTGCTTTTGTTTAGCCCAGTTTCTTGTTTTTCTTTCATCAAAGAAGAGTAATTTACTCTTTATCAGAGATGGGATTATTCTATGGTTTATGAGAATTGCATCTGTGCTAAATGTTTTGGTTATACTGGAAGGCATTGAGCTTGTGTTGGAAATCCTTAAGCCAGTGAAATATGTCAGTTTTTTTTTCAAAAGTGAGCCTTGTTCAAAGAGATGACAAACGAAAGATACATACATGCATACATAGACCCCAGGAATGAAATTTCATTGATCCAATGTAAAAAGGAATCTGGTCAGAGTTAGATGGCAATGAAAGATTACTAAAAATTCTAGAGAGAATTTTTTGCTCAATTGCTCCACTCAGGAAAGCAAATAAAATGATCCAAATAGGGAAAAAGAAAGTGAAACTTTCCCTCTTTGCAGATGACATGATTCTGTATTTAAAGAACCCTATAGACTCCACTCACAAGCTGCTTGATCTGATTCAAAACTTTGGCAAGTTAGCAGGCTATAAAATTAACCCTTAAAAATCAACTATCTTCCTATATGCCAACAATGAGAGGAATGAGGCAACAATCAGGAAAGCAACTCCTTTTGAAATAGCTTCAAAGAAAATAAAGTACCTAGGAGTTAACTTAACTAAGAATGTAAAGGAACTTTTAGATGAAATCTTTAAAACCCTGAAAAGGGAAATTAAAGCAGAACTGAGGAAATGGAAAAATCTCCCATGCTCCTGGATTGGAAGAATCAACATTGTGAACATGGCAACCTTGCCAAGGGCTATCTACAAATTCAATGCAATTCCCATCAATATTCCAACGTCATTCTTTAAAGAAATTGAAGAGGCAATCCAAAATTTCATATGGAATAATAAAAGACCCTTATAGCAAAAAAAATTCTTAGCAGAAAGAATAGCTCAGGAGGAATTTCAATACAGAACTATAGTGACCGGAACAAATTGGTACTGGCACAAGAACAGGCCTGAAGACTAATGGAATAGAACTGAGAACCCAGATATTAACCCACAGACCTATGGCCACCTAATCTTTGATAAGGGAGCCAACAAAAATAGAATGGAAGAAAGATAGCCTCTTCAACAAGTTGTGCTGGCAGAACTGGTAAAGCACCTGCAGACAAATAAAGTTGGATCCATCTTTGTCACCCTTCACCAGGATTAACTCCAAATGGATCAAAGACCTTGAGGTAAAAGCAGACACACTGAAAACTTTACAAGAAGGAATAGGAGATACACTAGGTCTCCTTAGCACAGGTCAATACTTTCTTAATAAGGACCGAGAAACACAACAAATCAGAGAAAGGCTGGGTAAGTGGGACTGCATTAAACTGCAGAGCTTCGGTATGGCAAAGGACATAGCTAGCAAATTAACTAGAAAGTACAGAGTGGGAGAAGATCTTCACTAGCCATCCTATGGACAAAGGCCTCATATCTAAAATATATAAACAGAGCAAAAAATTGAATCATTCCAAAACTAATCTCCAAAGAAACAACCATTCCATTAAAAGATGGGCCAAAGGCTTAAAGATAGTCTTCTCTGAAGAAGAAATAAGAATGGTCTATAGACACATGAAAAAATGCTCGACATCTCTGGCCATAAAAGAAATGCAAATCAAAACGACTTTGAGATTCCAACTCACTCCAGTTAGAATGGCCAGCATCAAGAAATCTAATACCAACAGATGCTGGAGGGTATGTTTGCACTCCCACCAACTTTGGAAAGCAGTATGGCAGTTCCCCCAAAAGACTAAATATAGAACTCCCCTATGACCCAGCAACTCCACTACTTAGCACTTATCCAATCATCCAGCAATAAGGACATACTAAATCCATTAGCACAACGATGTTTATTGCACCACTATTTACCATAGCAAAGATATGGAACCAACCCAGATGCCCCTCAGTTGATGAGTGGATCAACAAGATGTGGTATTTATACACAATGGAATTCTATGCTGCTGTCAGAAAAAAACGACATCGCCCCATTTGTTAGGAAATGGAAAGACTTAGAAAAAATCATATTAAGTGAAGTAAGCCAGACTCAAAGGAACATAGCCTCAATGGTTTTCCTCATTTGTCATAAACAGTAGAAACCTTGGGCTCTCCTAGGAGAGATTTACAATGGAACAAAACCTATACATAAGGCCATATAGTATGATGCTAAATGAAAGATCCTCCAGGATATAGAAAAAAAAGCCCTATAATGAGTGATTGTTGTCCTTGATGTATCTCTCATCTCTTTTGCTCTCCCTTGGTTATCTCATATTGTTGCAGTATTTCATCTTGTTATCTGATGTATTTTATATATGCCTGTTTGATTATTTGAAATTGGATAAGGAAGGGGAGAAAACAAGATGAGGGGTGGGGTGGGGGGGGAAGGAAATGGGGACCATGACATGAAAAAGGGTATCAATGTTTGTGAAGTAATGCACCTTCTCTCTCTGGTGTGAATATAATGTAACTCTCCTATTAATTATAATAAAAATATATGTAAAAGAATGTTCTTATATAATGATGTAGAAAATAATATATGCAGTAACAGAAACATTGATATAGTAATTTTGATGAGCTGATGGTAGTGTTTATACCTTAGAGTTTATTATGTGTCGGTCACTAGTTCAAGCATCTTATATTGGAGGTGGATTCTAGGATCAGTGATAAATGCTGAACCATTCCTTTCTAATGGCTTAACTATTCAGCATGCAGCAAGAGGACAAGTAACATACTAATTGTGATGGCTATAATGGCATTGGCAGTTAATGGGTGGCAGAGATCTAAGGAACATGGAAAAGTTTGAACCAGTCATTACTAGAAAGGGAAGGAGTTGAAAACAGAGATGTAGTAGAATTGTCAGGCAATATTTTGGATTTCCTTGAAACTGGTGATCATGAATTTATAGCGATATCAACCTGCTTTATGGTGTCACTTTCTCTGATATGGCTCAATTGCTCAGATTTAATTAAGTGTCAATCAGCCAACATTTGCAGATGCCTTCAGCATAATAGGGCAGTTTCAAATGCAACAGGGAATACAAATATGAATAGGCCTAGACTTTGGCTTTTACTTAGCCAAGATAATTAAGATTCTACGTCTTGGGGTTCTGGTTCTATATTCATTGTAGCTATTGTTGGATGGATCTACTAACCAATACCAATTATAAACTCTTAAAAACTATTGAAAAATAAACAACTCTTGAAAGCCCCCGAAGAACAGCAAAAGCAGGGAGTAATTCAGGTAATTCCATCTTTCCAAGAGGTAAAATTCAGAGTGGGGGCTATGCTAATGTGGCTTTTCTCCTGAAATAAAACATATAAGAAGGACAGTTTAACTCAAATATAAAGCTGCATACTTAATAACATGAGGGGCCCAAGTACTGAGTAGGAGCTCCCGACTGAGGTGCTAAAACTACTAAAATGTTTTAGTCTAATGAGAGAGTCTAGTTCTACATACAAATGCCATCAAACATGTGAAAGATCCCTTAGATATACATAGAAAGGGAAATCAAGTGCCCCAGCAGAATTTGGGTATGCGTTGTAGCTGTTTTCCTTCATAAAGAAGCTCATTTAGAGTTTTAATATCACAAAGCTACAGAGGCTTGGAAGATAGCCGACATTTTTCACTGATGGAAGAAAAAGAAATCATGTCTTTAGTAAACATTCTATTAAAGGGCTATATACCTTACTAAAACTAAAGTTAAGACAAAAATTGAAGTTGATCTTTCATACATTATTAAATTTTATTTATATAAGGTCATGATAATCAGCTAATGATGTGTTAAAAATCATTAAAAATAAGAGTTTCTATAATATATAAAAAGTATAAAATGAAAAAGAGCAAAACATAAACTTGAGCTAACAGAAAAATCAATCCACCCATATAAGTATCTTAAAAAAATCAATATTTTGAAATTGCAGGATTAAATGAGCTATTGTAAGAATTTATAATATAAAGAATAATATACCATAATTGGTAAACAGAGACTTTTATTAATGAAGACAATACAAAGGAAAAAATTCTAATTCTAGTAGCTTGAAGGGTAAACTTGAAATAGAAAATTCACTGCACTGGATTAGTAGGGATTGGGAACTGCAGAAAGAAAAAGCTCAGTGAACTTGAAAACATGTAAGTATGAATTATTCAATCGGAAGAGCAACGAGAAAAATAAATTGAAAAACAGATCAAAACCTCAGTAACCTGTTCAACAACTTTAAATTGAAGAACATGGGTAGAATTGTAATCCCAGAAAGAGCCCAGGAGGGCTGCTCATATGGAAGATATGTTTTAAAAAAAGAAGATAAACTACAGCATTCTTAGATGCATCAAGTCAGCATGTAGAAAACCAAAAGTAAAGGGAACATTTAGAAGTAAGCCAGATTTTTTAAAAGAATACATTAAAAGTCTTGGTTCATTTCTGAAATACCCACTGCCATCTTCTGCCTCTCCACTTACCCTCAAGGCTTGAAAAATGTGAACTTCAAGTCTTTTTTCAATGTTTCTAGGAGGTACTGAGGAAAATCACTACTTGGTGCTATTTCAATTCTATAGAATTCAATTAGAATAAGAATCATGTTTTCCTGTCATTGCTAGAACAAGAATTGTTTTTGTTATCTCTCAAGAATTCCTGTCCTGTTCTATCTAGGAAACATATGCATTGGTTTTAAGACTTGATTACAGTACCACTTAACAGAAATTTCATAGAACGTCAGGTTACCTACTTCAATACCAACAATGAAAACGTGTCTGTTTTGATCATTGAGAAAAAGACAGTTCTCCACATTGTATTTGAAATGAACTTTAAGATATCATATTCCTATTTCAGAATAGAATTACTTGAAGTCATTGTGTTTCAATAATTGTTCTTGATTACATTGTCAACAATGGATCTTTAAGTTAAAACAATATGTTGTCTACTAAGAACATAGCAAGAGATTTCGTATTTAAATTCTTGATAGGATGACAAGCAAAGTTAATATACTCACTGCATGGGAGATATATACAAATGTTTGTTGTACATCAATTATCAGTATTTTCAAAAGTCCCTCAGGACATTTCAATATTCACATCCATGGTTATGATTTTTATCTGGACCCTACTACTACAAAGTATTTCTATTTTACTGTGGTCCTAATAATGACTAAAATATTGTTGGTCACCAGCAATCAATTAGTAACTATTTCAAATATTTTAGCAGTAATTAGCTCTAAAATGAGAAGCTATTGTAAATGTTAAAGTCAACATCAACATTGGCCATAATGCAAACTAGCCATGGTAGTAGAATTGGGTAATTGATTAACAGATCTTGGTTTGGGCTTCTTACTACAATACTCTAGATTCATTTTTAGCTAAAAATCAGCATGTTGTTTATAATTTGTCATTTATTTCTTTCTTCATCAGAATGAATCCTGGCCTGCACATATAAAATAGCATAACACTATTGTCTAAGTCTTTAATAACCTATTGTTAACCTAGGAAACTGAGCAACAAAGCTCGCTTAATAAGGCAACTGAATTAACTCAAAAGTTTTAGTTGCTTTCAGCTAGTCAGCTGCCACAATGCAGAGCCATAATGATCAGTAAAATTGAAGGTAAGTAGCCTAATCTCAGGGTATTATGTGCAAACACTGGAGGAGGCCAAAGCTCTCCATGTATTTTCTTAATGGCTTTCGTGAAGGTTTGGGTCTAACTATAGGCAATAAAATGCCTCCCATGTCAGTATTTTTATAATAACCAAGATGATACTTGCAAAAGAATTTTAATATTTTCAGTTCAAAAACAAAAAATGCTTTGTAACATGAGATAGGCAAATAGGCTTCTGTATCAGAAGTAATAATTATAATTCTACAACTGGACTCTTAGGGTTTCATCAGTTAGGAAGCCAAGCATCCTGACTTTTCATCATTATGATGTCACTGAGTATAAACAAATCAACACAGGTGTTTTATTGTATAGACTGTTTCCATTAGGGAAAGTAATACACCTTGTTGGTTCCTGGATAAATGCTGCTATATTCTAGGCTCCTCTCTTGGAACAATCTATGTTATTAATGAATATGAGATGAGTTAGTGCAACTTTCTGTATCTCCTGCTGAGTATTTCTATCACAGATATAAATCTACTCTAATCTTAGGACTCAGTGTAATGAACAAGCTATTTAATACATTTAGGAAGACTGTAGCCTACATTCCCAATATTTGTGAGGCATAGGCAATTAAATTATAGTTACATTTGAACCAACAGTATCAACCAAGGAAGCAAAAGATCCCATAAAATTAAATAAAAGCAAATCCCATTTCTTCTCATGACAGAATGACAACTCATAGCTCCAAGAAAGCATACATTTAATGTATTTTTTTGTCTTTTGTTGTTGTTGATGATTTTTTTTACTGGGGCTCGGTTTGAGCACTTGCCTGAGAAGTGCTTTGCCACTGAGCTACATCCTATCCCCAAGTAAGCAATGTCAGTAAAGAACAATGATATGTCAATGATGTAATTCAGTACAATTTCATTTCTGCTAATTGCTCTAGTTAAGGAACTGCTTTGATGCCCACAAACCTCAGCTAGTGTTGCTTTTCAGCTAATGTTGCTTTTCAGAAATCATCTTATATGGAGATCTCTATGATTATTTGTCCAAAGGTAAATTAATATCATGAGAAACATCTAAAGCATAATTTAAGGTTGGTCAGTAAGATGAGGTCTTCCCATTGAGTCTCCATAGGAAAAGTATCATTGAGGCTGATAGCCACAGTCACAACGAAAATCACGAGACCTTTTCTGTACCCATATCATATGCACAGAAAAAGCCAGAAATGGTGCAGTGGCTCAAGTGGCAGAGCACTAGCCTTGAGCAAAAGAACCTCAGGGAGAGTGCCCAGGTCCTGAATTCAAGCACCAGGACTGTGTATTTCAGGAGATAAGAAGTGTAAATAAAAACACACATAATTTTCCCTACTTCTATATTAATTTGCTGTTTATAAAACCTTCTGAGCTTCCTTAGCTTTCCAACAGAAATTGTAAGAAAGTCCTCTACTGTTAGAAAAAATATTTTGAAAATCTAAGAAAAAATAGTATTGTACAATGTTATTTCAAGCCTGGAAAGAGGTACACAAATGTGAATTGCTGCTACTTACCTCAGGTGACCATCTTATTTCTGTGCCCTATGGAGCTTTGTCTAATGATTCTTGCTATTATGTACACCTCGATTTTCCAGACATCATTTCCCTGTCCTCAGCCATTTTATCTTTAGCTTCTCCATAAAAGCAAATACCATCCTCATTAGTATTCTTTCACAAATGAATATATTTCAGGGTAGAAAAAGATACTAGCAGATGATTATGTGTGACATTTATGTTTTTCTTGGAAAGGGATGTTTCTGGCAGCTTCTGAGATGTGGTGATCTTTCTGGTGGCTGGACTCCATGCTCCTCAGGAGACCTAAACGCTGTGTTTGATCTCTTTCCACCATTCTATCACCTTCAACCAATTAAATTTGCTCAGTTCCACAGTTGCAGATTTTTCCTCTGACCCTAACTCACCATCTCAAAATGATTGCCCAAGTTCAAAAGGGTTTCTGGAAATTAGATGCCAGGAAAACACAATTTTCATGGGAAAAAACAGCAACAACACGAGATCCATTTTAAATATCAGTAGTCATTGTAATTCCTTGAATACCTGTTCTGGAACAGGAATTGTGACAATGCTCTAGCCTATGATATAAGATAATAAATTAAAGGTATTAAGTGTTTTCTTTCCCTGGCTCTTCCCTCATTTGGTCTCACTTCTACCAATCTTTATTTGAGGCTGAAGATACAACTTCTGTTGCTTTTTCCATAGCAGTTTTGGGAAGAATGATTGGCTTTCAGAATTTCACAGCTACTGAGAAAATAATAATGAACGATTGCAGAAAAATTTAAAGAAATTGATATTTGTACATAGAAACAAAAAGTCTCATCAAAACAGGATGATTCTCAAACATTCATTGATAAAGATTTTCTTGAGTAAAGAACAAAGGAAGCATGAAAATTCTAGGGAAGTCTGAGCAAAGAGAAAAACCTATTTTTTTGTTTTGTTTTCTCAATGAAGAAGACTAGATGGGGAAAAAAAGATTGGAAAAAGGGGCAAGCAGAAGATGGCCTTCTAAAAACTGCATAGAAAACTCTAAACCCAAACACTGCAGATAGCAAGTAAGGACCCACAAAAGCTGTGTCACAGATGCATTGAATGCCTAAGTAAGTCACCATCAGATTGAACTTACGACCTCAGATGAAATTTTTCCCTTTCTCCTCAGAACCTAGCAACCTAAATCATAGCGCCATGTGATGTGTCCACAAATACTGGTTATTACTCCCCCTAAAAGTAGGAATATCATTTTAGTTACAAATTAAATAAAATGTGGATGTTGCTTTCTCTATAAGCTCAATAGATTGCAGAGCAAATATTATGAGTATCATAAAAATAAAGAAAGGCCATTTTCTTCTATTCCTAGATTTACCAGTTTAGATTTATACCCACCATGTATTTACCATCTCAATGAATCCCTAGGAAAGGATGATAGAGAAAGGTGTTTTGCTCCCCTTTTCTGTAGATTTGTAAGCCTAGATAGAGAAAGGTAGACAACTATTCTAGATAACATATCCAGTTTACAAAAACATTGGAATTTGCTTCTAAGCACTTTCTAAATTCAAACATGTTTCATTGGCTGTCTTATGGTATCAGCAGGAGAATGAGTGGGGGAAAAATCCAGTATTGAGCAACTACTCTTCTGTGTTTTTGAAAGTTGGTATAAACCTATAATTCACCTTTGTCCTGATATGCTAACAAAGAAATGAAACAGGAAGCTATCTGGTGTCCAGTCACAAAAGTAATGCTCATTGGCATCTGTGCTAGTCTCCAAGTACAGTTTTGAAACATGTACCACATTCATCATAGGCATTTTATAGCCTAATTCCGTCACATAGTTCTGCTTGGTGATGGTTCAAAAAGGGCAGAGCCCAGGAGGCTAGATATCCATCTGCAGTCATCAAGTAATTTTCTGAAGATTAGAGACTCATGTGCTAAAACTCTGGCAAGCCCCAAGAGTGGAGAAGGCAGCTGGGAATAGTTCAAGACCACTGGCAAAGGCTTCATATGTGTGAGAAGGGGGCTGGCACCAAATGGTCACCCAAGGAGCTGCCAGCAGAAATTGGCATGTGTGTACTGAGGCCAAGAGGGACACAAGTTTGCATATAGTGGTGCCAGCTGGAAAAATATTGCCTGTGAAAGGAGAGAGAGGCAAGTAATAATTTCTGAAATGTACAGAGAAGTTTGAAGTGTGGACACAGGGGACTGGAAATGTGCAGGACAATGGTGCAGAAAACCAAAATGGAAGGCTAAAATGAATGAACAGAGAAAAGAATGCTTCTATTGACTCTATCAAAACCCAGGTAATTAGAATGATTCTAAGAAAGCCAGATTTAGCTCCAGATTATATATCTCAGGCAAGTGAAAGATAATTAAAAATAAAATAAATTTAAAATATAAAGTCCTAAATCAGGAAAGGATAATACATCCACGCAAGAGAAGCAATTGGCCAAAGAGTAAGAGCCAGAAATTCTTTTACAGTAACTGGAAAAGGAAGAGTGAATGTATATAGATACATATTGACTGTGGGATGTCATAAAGAATTGCCTAAGGTTCGTTAACTAAATCCTTAGTATGTATCACACTGCTGGGCACACAAGAGGCATTCAAAATGCACTAAGTGAATGGATACATGTTATTAAATCAGCTTTCAGAGAATTGCCTAAGAATATCCTCGGCATTTGGACTCTTCCTGTATTTTTACTTAACACCATAAAACGAAAAGAGGGGGAGGAAAAGAGAAGCTTTTCAAGCCATTTCCAAAGATTTAGTCCATAACCTCCACCTCTTGCCTTTATTTCTGAAACAGAGCTGGGCCGAGAAAGGCATGGGATGTTGTACTTTTATTGTAGAAATAATTGGGTATCTGTGGCTCTTCTTACCCTCTCATAATATCTGTTGAATATAACTCTTAGCTTTCTTGTTTTGGCTGCATTCCCAGAACTATATGTAAAGTGTTTTCTTGAAATATTGAAAAGGGACTTACATTTAAGTTCATCTCTTTGCCTGAGAAGTGGTTTATTCTTTTCCCTGTTGAGACAGCCTTTTGTGTTCTCTTCTTTTACTATTAAAGGTAAAACCTGGAAACTGCAAGTTGTATACCAGCCAAGCATATTGTGGGAGACATATAGAAGTAAGGACAAGCAACACAGATAACCAGAATGTGTTCATGGGAGGAGAGGAGTCCAATGTTCACTGAGAATCTAGAAGTCGTAAGGCTCATGAAGTATATGATTTATATCATCCTTACCAAAAACAATAACCCCAAAAACATTATTATTATTCAGAGTGTGGAATAGAAAGTTGAGGTTAAAAACAAGGGTAATATACCAACATAGTGGCACATACCTATATTCTAACTGCACAGGAGGGTAAGATCTAAGGACTGTGGATTCTAGTCAGCCCTGTCAGACAAATCCTTGAGACACTTAGCTACAGTTAATGAGCAAGAAGCCAAAAATGGTGCTATAGTTTAAATGATACAGCATCGGACTTGAAAAAAAAAGTTGGAGCCTGAGTTCAAAATTCAGTACTGGCACACACATATATAAAAATAATATTTTTTATTTTTTAAGAAAAAATTTTCCAGATATATGTATTGTATATGTAGTATCTGTTTAAACTTTAGAAACATCCTACACAGTATACATATTTATCCCATCTTAGAAGAAAAGATGACTATTATATAAAAGAGTTTAGTATTAACATTATACCATAACCACCAGAACTTAATGCTTCTGTGAGTGGAGTGTTGTTCATGGGTGTCCTTTCTGTTCTATCATGTTGTCTATCAAGTTAAGACAGACAGCCAGGAAATTGGCTGATAGGGATAATAAAGCATAACACAATTACTGAGTGAATTCCAATAAACAGTATTATTCCTGTAAGTTTACTTTTTACTAGCTAAGTCACCATTAGGTGACTACAAAATAAAGGAATGATGTTCATTTTTTCCTAACTCTTTCAGTGCATTCTGACTTCATAGCAAAAATATATTAGCATAGATTGTGTGTTGGGGGGAGGGTGGTACTGGGGTTTGAACTCCAGGTAGTCCTGGGCACTGTCTCAATGCTTTATCACGCAAGGCTGGCATTCTACCACTTGTGCCACGGCTCTACTTTTGGCTTTTTGGTGGTTTATTAGAGATAAAGGTCTCAGAGATATTTCTTCCCTGAGCTATCCTCAAACCTAGATCCTCAGATCTCAGGCTCCTAAGTAGCTAGAATTGCAGGCATGAGCCATTAGTACCTTGCTAACATTGGGTATTAAGAAAATCCAAAATGAGAAAAAAATATTCTCATTTGGTCTTCTAACTAGAAGCCAAACAGATTATAATGTGTTGTAAAGAAAATAATTACAATAAAAATATATGAAAAAATAAATAGCATGTCCATTATAAAAAAAAGAAAACACTATCTTTAAGTCAATGTATGTGTATTGAAACATGTCAATTTTTTCAAATTCATTTCTTCATGAAAAACTTGGGAGAAACAATAATTAAATTCAAAATATGAGACAAATTATTTCAAACGTCTAGTCTCTATCAATGAGAAAGAGAAGATGCATGGATACTTAGCTAAGAGTGCAAAGATAATGCATTTGACATAGAGGCCAACATAGAAGATATATGTTCAATACATTATTTCTGCTGTTCCTACTCCAAATGCTGTTTGGAAATGCCTAGTAAGATGACAATGATAACCTCAGAACCTGTGAAAAACACGAGGATTTGATTTCAAGTAAACATCTGATGCTTATGCCTGAACTACATTAGCCATAAGCTATTTGATTAAATTGCATTTCATATTTAATCACATCTAGGTGCCAGTACATTGTAATTCTCATCTCTACACAAGGACAAGCTTATGTCCTATGAACTCAAAGAAATGGGAAAAAATAGATGATCAGGTAGGGATTACCCAGACCTTAGTGATTGTTTAATCCATGGCTTTGTGTATTTTGATGGAGAACAGGCAGAATCTTCAGTCTTGATTTTAGTTTATCTAACTGAAATCTACAAAAGTACCACAAATTTCAGTCAATTCTTGGGAACAGCTGAGGGCAAAAGCTTGGGAAAATACTACCATTGTCACAGAGATTTAGCACTACATATACAAAAGTTATTCTTTTAGTTTCCATAGAAGTCATCCTCTTCACGAAGCTTCCCTCACAGCACCAACCAGATGTGAACTTATTCACCAACTTGAAATTTAGTCTGTTTGCCTGTCAGTTTGTCTCTCTTTTCTCTCTTCCTTTCCTCTCTCCCTAAATTTGAATCCCTATCACTGTCATTGTCAAGGTACAAGTTTCTGAAGTCAGGGGCCACTGTTTCATGTCTTATGTCGACACAAATCTGAACATCAGTTCCGGCCATATATTACTTCTTCCTCATTTTTGTATTAAGATTTCAACATCTTTTGGGCATTGAAATAATCCTGTATTTTGTTGAATATTTTTCTGTAGCACATGTCCATGATAAGGAATTTGGGTACATTATTTCAGTCAATTTTTGGAAAAGAGAACTTCCTCAAAATTATATCTACTTTGAAAATAGGAATCTTGAGATTAAAGAACATGATCTGTGAACTTGATGTTCCAGGATAGAGGGAGGGGTTTTATGTGCATCCTGCCACATTCTCCACACTATGCTAAACATTACTACAGAATCCACTGATAAACTCATACTCCATAAACAAACAGATTGTTAGGCCCTGGTGGATTATACCTGTAATCCCACTATCCAGGATGCTGAGATCAAAAGCCAGTCTAGGCAGAGAAGTCTGAGAAACTTGATCTTCTATTAACCAGGAAAATGCTTGACTGAAGGTCTGGTTTAAAGGGCAGAGCATCAAACTAAATAAGAGTTTGTAGTCCTCAAATAAAGACTTTGAGTTCTATGCCTTGAGTTCAATTCCATTATTCATACACACACACACACACACACACACACACACACACACACACAGGGATTAAATTAAGGTTGATATTTTGTTTTGCTATTCTCTGTTATGCAGGCAAGTTATTGCATTTTTTTCAATGACCAATAAATTTATTCATATCAAAGAATAGGCCAAGACTTATACTTAAGTATATATTTGTCCGTTGAACAGCAGGTGATGCATATATAATTCGGGTACTACAGAGAACATTCAGATATAATCTCAATGACTGATAAACTGCCTTTTAACTTAAATTCAATGAGTCATGACGGCCATGGCCTTGCATTTAAAGTTGCAAATTGTTGGGAATTTACTCTAGGTACTTAAAACTAGTTATTCAAGCCATTAACCTTCATTCCTTGTTCCATTCCAAGGGACAGGAAAGCAATGGCTTCAAACATTTTCAAATAATTACTCACCTTTACATCTAATCAAATGTAAGGATTAGAGATTATTTGCAAAGCCATATTCATTTTAAGCCAAGCATGGGTAGTTGTTTATGGGGAATTGGGAGTATATTAATGCTTTGGGTTTTTGGATTTTCATTTTCTTTCTTTCCTTTAAAGATGATAAATGAGAAAAAAAACTGTTTTAACAAATCTCTGTTAATTAAAATCTCTGTTGATTAAAAAGATTATCATCTGAAAGCAATTCCAGTTCAGAAACAATTGTCTACAAGATGTGCCCTAACAAATGTAGAGAACTGAAGTTCTAATTTGCTCCAGGACAGTCCAATGTGTTTGTTGTTGTTGATGCATTTGCTTTAATTTCCTTTTTATGGTACTCCAGCCTCAGTCTCCCAAGGATTAGGATCACAGCTGTGTGCCATCCTAGTTTACAGGAGTAAACCATGAGATGATTCTTATTCTAATGAGATAATTCTCTCTTCCTCACGTTATCCTTCTCCTCTTATTCTTTCCTGTTTATTCTATTACTTCTAGAATTGCCTATAGTGAAATGTCTTGTGTCCTCTAGTCCACTACCTGCTCAATATTGATGCTACCAGGTAAGGATATTGGAGAAGGAGCTTCATAGCATACAGACAGCTAATTAACATTTGTCTCTGTGTAGTGCTACCTGTGATATACACAACTATGGTTAATACCAATTTTTAACCCAGGGGATTGAATTCAAGGCCTCAAGCTTGAGAGGAAAGTGCTCTACCACTGTAGCCACATTCAAGTCCTTTCTCTTTTTGATCATTTTTAACCTAAGATCTTCTATAACTTTTTCCTGGCGTGGCCTTCAACTGTGTTCATCCTGTCCCTAACTCCAAAATAGCTAGGGTTACAATTATGTACCATAAACTGGGTGTGGGGGCTCAAGCCAGTAATCCTAGCTACTCAGGAGGCTGAGATCTAAGGATTAAGGTTAAAAGCCAGACTGGGCACAAAAGAACCTGAGACTCATATCTTCAATTAACCTCTAGAAAACCAGAAGTGCGACATGGCTCAAGGGTAGGGTGGTATCCTTGAGCTGAAGAGCTCAGGGACAGCACCCAGGCCAAGTTCAAGCCCCATAACCCACCAAAAAAAGAAAAAAAGAAAAAAATTATGTACTGTTGGGGTCTTTCATCCACGGTCCCTCTAGATCAGCAGGAGGGATAGGGAGAACACGCCCGACCAGGATGAGTGGAGAGTGGAGAGGGCCCACTGACTGCCTGCACCCAACCCTCCCTCGCCAGAGGACAAACAGACGCATCATGGAGATCCGTCCAGGCAGGAATTCTAACCCCAAACCCCTCCTGAGGAAGTCCCTCCAGCTAATATACTCTCATTATGGCTCTCAGCAGAGAGTGATAAAGCAATAACACATTTGTAAACAATGCTAATCAAGCCTTGAGCCCTGCCTCTTGCGCCTTGCCTTGTCTCTTGTGCCTTGCGTCTTGCGTGTTTCCTTGCCTCTCAGCAGAAAGTGATTGTAATACCAATGATACAGCTCAAAGTTAGACATGGCGTTGCTCGGCTCCCAGCAAATATTAAGGGCTGGTATTTACATTTTAAAAGCAACCAAAACCCCCCACTTGTTTTCCTAACAATCTAAAATTGTAGGAATTAATTTAAGTCTTTGAAATGTTTGCATAATTACTTTTACAACATCAAATCAGTTTCTGAATAACCAGGTTTGTGACCTTTGTCAATGTAATGAACTCAAAGCAGAAGAACTTGCCTTTTTATTAAAATCTCTTACTTTCAGTCAGGTAAATGAACAAAATTTTATAGTTTTTAAAGTATTGAATAGAGTCTGTATTACTATACCTATCCTTGAGGTGCACAAACTGAAACTAATTGTAAAATTCACACAACAGATTGCATTCTTCTGTAGAATAAAGCTGAGACATCCCAGGGTTTTATGGTTTTAAGTAAAAGAGTTGATATAAGCTATAATTATTTGTGTTATATCTCCAGATGAAAAGGTGAAAAACGCACTCAAGAAAACTATGATACTTTCTAAGATGGAACAGTGCCACAGTGCCGTGTAATTGATGACATGTCTCTTGGGTGAGTCCGTGTACATGTTACTGATGGCCATGAGCAGACAAGCAGGAAAAATAAGCTCTTATTTTCTGAAGGCTGAGTAGAAGTTTTCCCATCATTTTTGAAGGGTAAACTCAGGCTATGCATAACATCAGAATTTTCAGTTGATTTTTTTTTAAAGTATTGGGAGCTGCCCAAGGTGGTTTTGAATTCACTCATCCTTTCTTTTACTTTTTCCCTTTAAATTGTAACTTACCTCCCTCACTCTCACTTTTCTTCTCTCCATTTTCCTCTCTCCCTTTATCTCTCCCTCCTTCTCCTTTTTTCTCCCCTACCCATAGCTCCCTATCTCCTTTTCTTCCTCCCTCTTTCTTCTCTGTCTTTTCTTCCCCTCCCTTGTTCTGTCTCTCTTTTTTACTCTCTCTCTCCATTTCTCCCTCTATCCGCTCTCCTCTTTTTTCTATTTCTCTCTCTCTATCTCTTCCTCTTTCCTTCCTCCTTCTTTTTAACCCTCTCTCCTTCTGTCCTCTCTCAATGTTTTTGTTCCAGGTACTGAAATCAGGACCTATGTGCTATCACTACACTTTTGTCCTCAAGGCTAGCATTTTACCATTTGAGTCACAATTCTGCCTCTTGCTTTTTAGTGATTAGCTACAGAAAAGGGTCTCAAGGGCATTCCTTCCACAAATGACTCCAAACTGCAATCTTCAGATTTCAGCCACCTGTGCACCTGGACCTAGCCCCCCCTAAATTTTTTTAAAGAATTTACTAATGTTGATTTTTACATCATATTTTAATTTACAAGTTTAACAAACAAGTGTTCAAGGAGGGAATCTCTACTACAATTACTGGGACTTAGTATTTAGAACTTAATCAAAATTAGGCTAAGAGTTTGTATGTCATAGAAACATATTAATTTAAGAAATAAAACATTATGTCTATAGAGTCATTGGTTTTTATGTCTATATAGTTATGTTCCATTACCATGTTCATAGCTTTGGGTATGCAGATATTGAGTCCTCGCTCTTGTACTCTTTGGATTTAATAGCCACATATTAAGGATACCATGCGCCTTTTGTTCCTTGTCTCATTCAACATGATTCGCTCTAGATTCATCTACTTCCCTGTGAATGCCATTATTTTATCTTGTCTGTTGGCTATGTAGAATTCCATTGTGTATATATACCACATTTTCTGTATACATTCATCTGCAGTAAGACATATGGATTGTTTACATCGCCTGGCTATTGTGAATAGTGCAGAGATGAACATAGCTGAGCAGGTGTCCTTATAATATCTTGGGTCATGATATTTAGGATAGATGCCCAGAAGTGGTATGGCGGGATCATAGGGAAGGTCTATTTTCAGTTCTTTAAGAAACCTCCACACTGCTTTCCAGAGTGGCTGAACTAGTCTGCATTCCCACCAGCAGTGTAGTAGGGTTCCTTTTTCTCCACAACCCTGCCAGTAACTGTCATTGTCTGAGTTCAAAATCTTGGCCATTCTTGTTGGGGTAAGGTGGTATCTTAGGGTTATTTTTATTTGCATTTCTTTTATGACCATAGATGATGAACATTTTCTCATATGCTTTTCTGTCATTTTAATCTCTTCTTCTGATGAGTCTCTCTTTAGTTCCCTTGCCCATTTAGTGAATGGTTTATTGGGTTTTCAGGGGATTAGTTTCTTGAGTTCCCTGTAGATACACCCCCCCCCCCAAATTTTAAGCTAGAAACTACAAGGTGTTTGTAACAGACACTCTACAAGGTGTTTGTAACTACACTCTAAATCTCTGGGTATTGTAAGTTTGAAAATAAAATTTAATCCCATCTATGCAACACATGGTAAGTAGGTATAGCATTGAGGTAAGTGTTGAAAATAAAATAAAGAATTTCTATTAAAATTGTTGTAAATGGCAATGAGTCCTATATGGTAAAGACCGGCTGCTTGATGGTCAATATTGTGAAAATACTGTCATCCACTTCTCCAAAGCACACAACAGATGAAATACTCTGCCCTATTAACCTTAGTTTGCTGCCACATGGCTTACATTGAGCAAAGATATAGTATAGGAGGTGATGTGGATAACTTCTGTATATAGTGTCTGTTTGTTTGATGTTCATTTGAGGCTGTGTCTTGTGGTCTTATGTAGCCTAGACTAGCTGCTCCATTCCTCCTACCACCTTAAGTCTAAGAGTATAGGCGTGTGCCACTATGGCTGATTGAATATGGTTTTGAAATCAGGATACAATTTACTATGCTTACTTTCCTCTACTCAGTAGACACCACCCTAAGGGAAACTGATCTGGAAACCCCAGCCTCCAAGAACAAATCAGTAGAAAACAGAGCTCTGAGCAGACTCATGGCAGATGCATTTTGTGAACAAGAAATATACTTCTAATAAGTTAACAACTTAAGATGTAGGCTTTGTTTGTTACTTCAGCCTTCTCTACACCAAGCTGACTTGTCTAAGTGTAGTGTGAGAGTGGAAGTAATCTAAAAGTGATGATCTGGTAGATGTATTTCTTTGCATGCACAACTTACAGCCACAAGTTTCAAACTGATGATTTAAGTCAAGGAGTTCCAAACTCAAGCTGCTGCTCCAGAAATTAAACTTTGGTGCTGTTTGGCAGTGCCCAGTTTTAGACAAACTTAAGTATGACTGAACTATGCAATTGGGAAATTTTACCTATGTTTCTTTATTTGAATGGTACTATATCCTTTGTCAACTAAACTGAAATGATAGTCACATAAAAATATTTGTCATAATCTTAGATCAAAACAGGTGATCAACAAAGTATTACTTTCCCTAGAGTCATTGTTCTCTGCCTTTC
The DNA here is from genome assembly GCF_031878675.1 of Megascapheus bottae. NCBI lineage: Eukaryota > Metazoa > Chordata > Mammalia > Rodentia > Geomyidae > Megascapheus > Megascapheus bottae. The sequence goes on from NC_143511.1 coordinate 53,519,738, forward strand.
ATATTTTAATAAACGCCAAACCACGTGCAGAAATGAAGCTATTAATTTTATTTCCACAACATTAATAGAAAAAGACTATTTTGGAAATTGAAAACACAATCACTTTCACTAAAATTAATATTCAGCAAATATATTTCTTTTAAAGTTAATTGTAATTGATATAATACTGGTAAAAATGAAACATTTGATTGCAAATTGGGCTTCAAAGACAATGATAGCTCTTCCTCTAGGGGATATATATGTTGCCTTGAAGTCCCAAAATATGCTTCTGTTTTATTCATATTATCAGCTTCTGAATAGTGAAAACGTTCAGCTTTAGACACAGGTCAATTTAATTCAATCATTACTTCAGACAGCTTAAAATCAGTAGGAATTTTATGTGAATGATTTAACCAGTATTGAGCACCCAGTAATTCAATTGCGTGTCTGCATGGGTCTGTGTGTATGTCTGTCTGTTCAGTTATTCCATGTGCCATAGGCATTCTTTGCTAAATCCTGCTTCAGTTTCTTGTACTAAAGCTAAACTGTGGCTGCTTGACTCCCATGAAGTGATTTATAAAGAAATCTTCCATTTTCTTTCCTGATAAGAATGTTTCCTATTGCACACCGCTGAGTCTTCAAATAGATATTCATCACAACCAGGGAAAAATCTTTTTTAATGATTCTGTTGCCATGATTCACAGTTGTTAGCTGGAAGAAGATTAATCCAAGGAGACTTGATAAAGTCTGTGCCAAAACACATGGGGAACAAATATTCAACCAAAGCAAAGCCCTCTGGAGCCACATTCACCCTTGACAGACTCAAACATTCCCTACAGATGGAGAAACTGAAGAAATGGTCTGAAGCTTTTAAAAAGTCTCTCCATCAACCTTCCAATTGAATCCTCACAAGTACAAACAAAAATAAAACTCAAAAATAAAAACTGTGGATAGCTTTTATGTGAGGGAGATCAGTATGTGCTCTGTAAAATAGTTCAGCTAATCCAACAGAAGTCCATTTTGAAATGTGCCAATCATCTGTATTACCATCTGAGAGAGACTACACAGATATTTTATGGCCACAATTTTCAGACTCATGTTATCTGTATATAATTTGGATAAGCAGAAGATCAGCAGCCATATTGCTCTGATTCATCTAATTTTAATGGAACTCTTGGGTATTGACTCGATGCAGCTGACAGTTTTCTGGCTATCTTAAATTGTCCTTCATCTGACTGTCTCCATCTTGGTATGACAGAGCATGGCCTGCTTATCACAACATGATTCTATATTTGGTTTGCCATGAGTTTAGGAGAGTTGGCTACTTTCTCACTGAGAATATGACAACTACTAGCAAATACCATTGGAATGTGAAAATAAAATAAAATTTAAAAAAGGCAATAACCAATGCCACATTAGTTCATCATGAAAAGAATGAAGTCTTTTTACTGAAGAGTCATCTTTGAAGCATCTTCTGTTTCTGTCTGTTGCTGGGTATGGGCATACACACTAAATGCTAAAAGCTAGATTTCAGCTGGTAGTAAACTACAACCATTTTCAAAATACATATATACACATATTCAATTCACAGTTTCACCCCATCTCCTAATGCTGAAGATACAGATTACACTGTGAGACCAGAACTTCTGGCCTTTCAAACCTTGGGCTCCCACACCCCTGCTTTTCACAGGGTTCCACTAGTTTATTTCCTCAAAGCTGATTTCAGCATTTTGGCAGATGTTTTATGAATGTTGTAAATGGGTAGAAAAATAGAGACTATCCTAATATGGAGAGCAATATTGAGAATAGTAAATATCATTGTCATGAGCCTAAGGCTTCACCACACACATTAGAAGAACTCTCCTAAGGGAATGGTTAGGAATACAAAGGCAAATAAATCAGTACTGTAATAATCATAAAAAAGCAATTGTGTGCTGGTGTTAGGTATTCTTTGGGTAACCAGGTGCTAATAACCTTTTATATTAATAGGGACATAGAGTCATATTGGTCTCTTCATTTGGATGGTATTTGATTCTGCATTAGACATGCTTGATGACTTCCTGTGGAATTCTAGTTATTAACCTGACCCTGTTATTGAGAGATTGCAATTCTTAATTTGAGGGTAATTTACAATGATATCTATAGCATTAAATACAAATGGGACATTAACAAGGGAGAGAGAAGACATTCCTGAACTTTTATGTTCTATTATGATTGGCAAAAGATCATTTGTACAGCACAAATGAAATATAAGTATGTGTGTATATATTTGTGTATATATATATTATTTATGCATTTATGCACACACATGCATGCACATACATATACCTCTGACCTTTTTCTGCTTCTTAACTGACAAACTCCAAAACATATAAATTATACAAAGAAATGCAAATGCAGAGAAGTTTGAATTGTGTTACATGAAGTGCAAATATATTACAAACTATTTTTCTATGCTGTTAAGGAGATCAATTCCTGCCTATATACTTTTAACTTTTCAAGTTTTAAGATTATCTACTGATCTTTTGGTTGGTAATTCATCAGATGCTGACAACATGGTCTTTAAGAAACTAAGTCTATTCTATTTTTATTTTTACCAGAAGAAAAATATTTAAACAGAAAAAGGATAAGAATGAGTTCACTAAATAAAGCAAGTAGCAATCCTTACTCTGAATTAAACATTTTCAAAAAAAGAGGCAATTATACTAGTCAGTATAAATTTCTAAGGAAGCTATCATGGTTATTTCTCACTATTGCAGAGAATGAGGACATGTCTGCTGTTGTCCTACTTGTCCTGAGCCTTTTCTAGCATTATTCAAAGAAAGAGCAAGGACTAGCCCTATTTAACTGTGATTCTTAGGCCTAGGATCATCAGATATCCATTTTCAAAATATTAACAATGAACCCCAACCTAGGCCAACCAATAAGAACTCCAGTGTGATAATCTTGAAGTTCACTAAGTAATTCGAAAGTTTAGCCAAAAAAAAAGAAGTTCATGCTAATTACTGAAAGCATATAGAAAAGTAAACACTCCTGGAATGATAGTACTCCATACTTAGTCCTAGTCTTATATGCCAAAGTTAATCACTAAAAATCACTACAGCCTTTATTATATTTAAACTTTGCCAATGTTTACTGAACACTGGCTCCACAGCCAACCATATTCTACAACCAGCCAACTCCTTTAACTTCCTCTTTTCCCCTTGCTTATGCAAGTATTCTGCCTGAGGTATTTTTCTTCTCACTCCTTTAACCCTGCCAGCACTGGTGTCCCAGGAGACTCCAACCCTTGAAGATATAGTTCATTGCAGCTCTATTGTACCTCAATCAGAACAATATAAAGGATCTATATCTGTTCTGTCCTGTGCAGTTTATGTTCACAGTTTCAACTGGAATTAAACTGCTCTTCTTCATCTATCAGATGGTCATTTCTGTCAACCCCAGTATAATATAAGATCCTGCTTAGAATACTGAAAAACCATATTCTACTAACAACTATTACCTAGTTCCAAAGCTTGAGTTTTATAGCCATTAAGAAAGTGCCATAAGAGAGTGATTGTTGTCCTTAATGTACTACATTATCTCTCATCTCTTTTGCTATCCCTTGGTTATCTCATATTGTTACAGTATTTCACCTTGTTATCTGATACATTGTATATATGTTTATTTGGTTATTTGAAATAGGATAGGGAAGGGAAAAAACAAGATGGGGTCAGGGAAATGGGGACCAAGAAATGAGATAGGGTATCAATGTTAATGGAAAAAAGAAAAGAAAGTGTCATAAGACTAAAATGTATATCCCCAGGATAAAATAGTTAAGACAGTGGACAGTTTGTTTTCTACCTGCTCTAATGATAGAAATCAAATATAATGCTAATATTTCATAACTTCTAATTCACACAGAAGAATTCCAAGTTTTCTTTAAACCAAACGAAATGTAGTCCATATTCCTTGTATCTGGTAGGCTGTAAGAAAGCCATGTGAAGGATGGGAAAAGTTGAGACAAGCTTCCTGTCAAAAAGAGCCGGATCTAGTGAGTATGCCAAAGCCCCAAAACATTGCTGTACTTCAATGCCTTAGCAAAGAATAACTTTAAAATTATGTGTTCAAAATTAGCCTGTTCAGGCATGAGGAAAGAAACTGTTTTCAATAAAAGGCTGGGATGGAAGTGATGTGTTACAAACACTCAAAATGTTTACTATATAGGTAAGTGTTCTATTAAGATTCAAATTTTTATATCATACAATCATCAAGTGACTCTCATGTGTCTTTCTGAAAATATGGGGCTCAATCAGACACAAAGGGGAAAGCCTAAGTTAATCGCTACCATTTCTGGTTCCTATCAAAAATGGTTTGCAAGCCGAGTGTGGTGGCTCACACCTGTAATCCTAGCTACTCAGGAGATTGAGATCGGAGGATTGCAGTTCAAAGCCAATCTCATGCACTAAAGACTGAGAGACTCTTACCTCCAATCACTAGAAAAGGAGAAGTGGGGCTGTGGCTCCTGGGGTAGGACGGTAGCGTTGAGCTGAAGAGCTCAGGGACAGCATGCAGACCCAGAGTTCAAGCCTCATGACACCCCCCCCCCCCCCCGCACACACATATGGTTTGCTGCTGCTCAGGCTGCATCCTTAAGCTGCTTGCTGCCGGCTAAACTAGCTCTCCACTTCAGGCTTAGTCAGGAGACAGAGATGTATGCATGTCTAGAATACATATGTCCTGATCTACACTGGATCAATAAAATTATTCGATTCTGTAACAGCAGGCTTGAACACCCACTGAGGTCATTCGTTCTTTCTTGTCACTTTCCAATCCTGCCCCCTCGGTGCTGAGCAATCTTAGCATGTTACTGTGATTCCCTAAAGTTTCAAACCCTCAACTATAAAACTGTCCTGGTAAAACTATTTACTTCTCAGAGTGGAACTGAGGATTAAATGAGTCACTCAGGTCATATTACATGAGCCACGTTCAACAAACATAGGATATTGATGGGTTCCCAAGGACTGGGAAAATAAATAAGATGTCCAGAAAAGAAGGTTAATATCAGCTGTGTAAGTACCTAAGAAAATACCAACTAAAACAAAAACTGGTCACTAGCAACCGATAAAACATTTTCGGAGGACACCTATTTGTGAATCAAGATCCAGATTCATCATATATCAGTTATATAGTATTAAGTACTTACATGCCCTAAACATCCATTTCCTCATCTGGAAAAAAAAACAGCTAATATTAACTGCCACCTAGGTTGAGAAGAGTAAGGGAGATGGTGCATGAATAGCTCTGAAAGTTGATAAATGTGAGGGGAAATTATCATGGGGTTAAATTAGTGCAACATTTGCATACCTGTTGGTATAAGAGATGTTCTGTTTACTTGGCAATTCTCCCTCAAATACAGATGAAAATTGTAAGCCTTCATGCCATCAGCCTATTCTAAAATAATCGTCTGGCTGAGCTTACAGCTGTGCCACCTTGTTATCCCTGTTTGGGATGTGTTTACCTGTTGAATTTTGTAGACAGGACATCAATAACCCCACAGAGCACTTTGAGAAGCTGATTGTGCAGTGAGCAGTCCTAGGGGAACAGCTGAGTGGGATGGATGGATTACCAGGATGCTGAGCAGAGGTCAATGTCATCTTGAACCAGATTTTAAAGAGATCATATCTCAATGCTTCACGGTGTGAGAATGTGTGAAATGTCTTTTCTGAAACACAGTCTTCCCCTCTGTGCCTACTGGAGTTCTTTTGGGCTCCAAAGGGCCTGTCTTGATCCTTCAGATAATCCCAAAGAAATGATTAGCTTTGAATCTCACTAATTGTTTGAAAACCAAGCTTTGTACAAACTAAGTAGCTTCTAAGTGCTTAGTCCAATAAAAGAAATGCCGTATGGCACAAAAGATAGACATAATGACACAGGAAACTGGCACAACTTCTTTGGAAAACAATGGAAAGAATTCACCACAAGACCTATTGAAGTGTATATACCTCATGACCTTGCAATTTTACTCTTACAAAAGTTAGTGGAAAACTGAGGGTGTATCCATGATAATGTTCTGTAACAAGCAAAATTGTTTGAAAATGTGTCAATATTTAGCAAAGCATAACCACTAAAAGGGGTTATGGCATCGCATGTGATATTATGCTCATCCAAAATTAAGTGAATTATGAGGACATTATTGCAATATTTATAAAGCAATGTTTGGCACTGGGGTAAGCATGGCCAAATCTCAGGTATTTCATGTTAATAACTGTTAAAAACATGCAAGTATGAAAAGCTACAAAGTATAAAGTAAAATGTCAGATTCCTTGTCATTTTCTCAATAGAAATCTTTAGGATTTTATAATTTATCCCTGATAAGAGAAGAATCTTCCATTTCCTTATGATATTAAAACTTTCCTGAACAAGAGAAGAAGGAGAATTACACTTGTGCTGGTTGTAGTTTTGGTGCTCTACCTCCTTGAGACACACCTTCAGCCTGGATTTTTTTGCTGGTTAATAGTAGTCACATGGACTTAGCTTAAACTTAGATGCTCCAGATTTTAGCCTCCTGAGTAGCTAGAATTACAAGTGGGAGTCACGAGCACCTGCTGAGAATTAAGGACTATTTTATGTGTCCTATATCATGCTTTTCAGAAATGACTTAGTTTCTTGTCTTTCTTTGTTAGTGGGTGAAAACTCCCAGAGATTCTGAGGATACAGGCTAGGTATATCTTAATTCATGCTTACCTCATGCATTTTTACAACACACACATCATAAGCAAAACACAATTTGTTTATTCATAAAAGCAGCCATTACTTGATTGGAAATAGCATATATTGTGCAATTTACAAACTAAAGATATAGCTAACTCATTTCAAACCACGACTTTAAAGACGTTTACACAAAACAATTTCTGATTTTCAAAGAAATGATATCCACACAGAATATGTTGTTGAAAATATGACATTCCGATACATTTGCTATTCTCTGAAAATATGTTACAAAATTATCCTTTTGATTTCAGAAAATAAAGTGGTTCAAACTGATGTGTCATTTATGGCTGTTATATTTTGAAGAACTGATTCTGATCAAGGAAATCAGACTTCTTAAAGAAATTGGAAATATGTAAAGATCAGTAGAAGGAATCCTGAAAGAATGTTTTACTTTGTAACACTGCACGACTGTAATTCTTTGGATTTTTATTTGTACAAATGTAACTCATTTCTAATACAATATATAGTAAAGAAACTAAAATAAAACAAAGACCTAGTCAAACAAGGATGGAATTTTCATTTCTCAAATATGCATTGCATATTTGGCTAATAGATGAAACTTGAATTATAAAATACCAATAAATATAGTATTTAGAAAAGCTTTCTTTTTCTAGGTTGGGAGAATGGCCTTGTGGTAGACTGCTTGCCTAACATGCACGAAGCCCTGGGTTTGATTCCTTGGTATCACATATACAGAAAAAGCAGAAAGTGGTTCTGTGGCTCAAGTGGTGCAGCTCTCTAGCCTTGAGAAAGCCCAAGTACAGTGCCCAGACCCTGAGTTCAAGGCCCAGGACTGGCAAAAAAAAGTAAAATGTTTTTTTTTCCTTAATGATGTCCAAGACTAGGTAATAGTATTCCAACTCTCTGTTTCCTTTTCAAATCATAGTCTAGAATTATAATATCTATCTCTTGAGAAATGTAAGTGGTAAAAAGCTTCTGAAATCAGTATTGTAACTTTACAAATGAACAAATAGGGAATCACAAGAGGCAAAGCTATCATCAATTGTTGGCATAATCCCAAACTCAAAGCCAACCACCATTTAGTTTCTTTTCTAACACTCCAGTACTAGACATGATATCCATCAAGGATAATTTCTCATACATTATCAATGAGTGATATTTCTGAACTATCTCATACAATGTAATATTAACACAGACTTGATTATGTGTGTGAAATTACAATTACAGAAACAAGAAGAATACTGTCTTTGACCAAAGAGACAAAGAGCACATCAGTCCCACTCCTGGCTCTAGATTCAGGAGATGCATATTTAGAAACTTGGAAGAATAAAAGTATTATTTAAAAATCTATGTATAACCAAAACAATACAACATTTTAAGCATGGATTTATTTACATGAAATTTCATTTGGGAGCTTCAAGCTTTCACTAAGTTTGTTCCCAAACTATATGCTGGAACAAGTACTTAAAGAAAATGAAAGCTAATTTTTAAAATGGAAATATAACTTCAATAACAGCTCACAGCTCTTAAAACCCATGTATCTTGGAAGATAAAATAAATTATTTCTAGGTGACTTTTTCAAGCTTTGCGCTTTGAAAGTCGTCCCAATATACAAATTCTTTGATTTCTAATAGACTCCGACTGCAAATAGTACATATTGTTTAATTGACAAACTAAAGACAGAGAATGCATTTCAAAAAAATTCACTTTGAAGATATTTAGTTACAGTCATTTCTGATGTTCAAAGAAATAATATCCACAGGGAACTTGGGCACATACTTCTCCATCAAGGGATAATTCTCCCAAAGCAATTACAGAACATACATTATCATATAATCTAGCTTTCAGAATTCTCAGACAGCTAAGCCTTGCCAGTTCCAAAGGTGCGAGGTACAGGAATATTTAAGACCCATTAAACATAATGACCTCTCCATCTTGTTAAAGAAAATTAAAGGACAATTTCTTCAATGAGACTTTTCAGTTAAGATGATTAAAGTCTAGAAGACAGATGACTTGCAGCAGTCCATACGGCACAGGAAAGTGAGATACATGAATTGTTACAATTCACTTTATAAACATCTAGATACAGCTATTTGTCCTGGTAATTTATAGAAGTCAAACCAAACTACATCTGGACATTGCAACTAGCATTAAAGCATTGGTAGATTTCTGTGTCTAAAAGCTTGACTGTTACATAATTTGGAAAGAAATTATTTTTGAGAGTTAATAATCCCCACAATTTTTTCATATATTTTTATTGTAATTAATAGAAGGGCTACATTATATTCACCAGATAGAAGGTGCATTACTTCACAAACATTGATACCATTTCTCATGTTTTGGTCCCCATTTCCCTCCCCCCACACCAACACCTCATCTTGTTTCCCCCCCTTCTCTATCCTATTTCAAATAACCAAATAAGCATATATACAATATATCAGATAACAAGGTAAAATACTATAACAATATGAGATAACCAAGGGACAGCAAAAGAGATGAGAGATAACATAGTACATTAAGGACAACAATCACTCACTATATGGCTTTTGTTTCTATATCCTAGAGATCCTTTCATTTACCTCATACTGTATGGCCTTATGTATAGGTTTTGTTCTATTGTAAATCTCTGCTAGGAGAGCCCAAGGTTTCTACTGATTATGAAAAATGAGGTAAGCCATTGAGCCTATGTTCCTTTGAGTCTGGCTTACTTCACTTAATATGATTTTTTCTAAGTCTTTCCATTTCCTTACAAATGGGGTGATGTCATTCTTTCTGACAGCAGCATAGAATTCTATTGTGTATAAATACCACAACTTGTTGATCCACTCATCAACGGAGGGGCATCTGGATTGGTTCCATATCTTTGCTATGGTAAATAATGCTGCAATGAAAACTGTTGTGCTAGTGGATTTAGTATGTCCCTTGTTTCTAAATGAGTGGGTAAATGCCAAGTAGTGGAATTGCTGGGTCATAGGGGAGCTCTATGTTTAGTCTTCTGAGGAACCATACTGTATGGAAAGCCATACTTCTTTCCATAGTGGTTGAAGAGTTTGCACCAACAGTGTAGTAGTGATCCCTCCTGGCCACATCCCCTCCAGCATCTGTTGTTATTAGATTTCTTGATCATGGCCATTCTAATTAACCCCCGCAAATTTTAAAAATAAGATGAAAAATTTTTAACCGACGTTCTTCCTGTTTCATTTTGGTTGGACTTTGCCCCTCAGGAAATTATGGGTTGAGAGCCTATTTTGTTTTTGGAGTTTTTTTTTGTTTTGGGTTTTTTTTTTTGCTAGTCATGGGGCTTAAACTCAGGGCCTGAGCACTGTCCTTGGCCTCTTCTCAAGGCTAGCATTCTGCCACTTGTGCCACAGCACCACTTGCAGCTTTTTTTTTTCTATGTATGTGGTACCAAGGAATTGAACCCGGGTCTTCATGCATGCTAGGCAAGCACTCTTACCACTAGGCCAAACTCCTGGCCCCATTTTTGGTGTTTTTTTTTGGTTGGTTGTAATGGTTGAACCCTGGGCCTGGGCACTGTCCCTGACCTCTTCAGCTCAAGGCTAGCACTCTACCATTTTGATCAATAGTGCCACTTAAGAGAATGTGGTTTTTACATATTCAATTTAGCAAAATCTGTCTCCTAAATCCATTCTGTAGATTAAAAAACATAGTAGAAAACTAAAATGATTTCAAGGCTCATTTTATTTTAAAATTTCAGTTCAATGCTTTTATTATAAAACAATAGCAATTAGGCCTAGGCTAATAAAAAAGCTGACTTGATTTGGAGAGGTAGCTCACAGACCATTTCAATTTCATTTGGAGCAATTCTCAAAGAGAAGTATAGCAATTGCTGCCAACCCTAAATTTCTGAAGATATGTTAGCAAGAAATAAAATAAGTCAATATAAGTCAAACCTCTTATAGATTCATTCATCCTACTAAACTATCAGAATCACCAAGCACATTTGAACCTCTTTCCGTTCTGCTCTCTGGCTGCATTTAGAAGAGAAATCACACAAACTAGCTTTGATTGCTACCTTGCTTGATTTTCTTGATATTTCTTGCCAGATGATAAACATCTAGATGAAAAACTGATACCACATATGCCTCCAAGTGGGGAAGACTGCTGAGACAAAAATGTGTGTTGGAACGTGGAAGGAAATTTCTCTTGTCATCTCATTTGTTATCCTTGTCTAGGGGCACTCTACTGCCTACTGCCTCATTGTCCACCACCACACCAGGACTCATTTTTTTTTTGCCAGTATTGGACTTGAGCTCAGGGCCTGAGCATTGTCCTTGGACTTTCTCAAGGCTAGAGCTCTACCACTTGAGCCTCAGCACCACTTCTGGCTTTTTCTATGGTACCAAGGAATTGGACCTGTGTCTTTGTGCAAGCTAGGCAAGCACTCTACCACTAGGCCAAACTCCCAGCCCCAATAGCCAGGACCTTTAATTACAGACCATAGCTCTACTCAGAATTCTTCTTAGCCCTGGTTCTGTTCATCCAAGTACTCGGTGACCAGTTAGACCTCACTTTCCCAGAAAATATTTCTCAGAAGCCCCAACTAGCAACTTAATTCCTTTGCTATAGTATTTTCCATAATATTCTGATAATTGGTGATCACTGCTGGTCAGTAATTCTCCATGCCAAACATCTGATAACTTCTGTGAACCATGAAGATGAGGGAGAGCTGCTTCTAGGTAGAGATGAGACAGACTACTAACTTCCCAATGGCATACCAAAGATTATGCTGCCCTATAATGTCACTAAAGCCAAAGTTCAGAAGTTCCACCAAGCTCTATGTTACATTATTCTGAATATGCGTCCTGATGTTAACTCTCAAACTATGATAATATCATATAAGGCTCTGCTATATGAAATTCCAAGATGTTAAAGATGCTATCCATTATACTGAACATTGCTCCAATATAAGTTTTCTTTTTAGGACATCATACTTTTTATTCAATAATATTTTAAGTTTGTTTGTTTTCTGTTTTCTCCCAGAATTTTAGAGCCCAAATGACTGCCTATGTGTACCAATAAAAGAAACCTGAAGTATTCCTAGCAATTATATTGCAGATTTATTACTTTTTCTATTTTATTCAAATTTCTTAAGGTGTTTCTTTTCCTCTGTCAGTCATATTCAAATCTATCAAGTGATGAAGTAATATGTTCACATTTAAATGACTGATTAAACCTTTCTTGCTCATGCAAAGTATTCTTTTAATCCAGCTTGTTGCTGGCTAATTAGAGATGGAATTGCCAGGACTTCTCAGCTCTAGTTAACTTGAATCCATCACTTTCAAATCTCAGCCTCCTGAATAGCTAGGGTTATAGTCTGAGCCACTAGCATATAGCACTGGAAAGCATTATTCAGATTAATACATCTCTCAGAAGGAAAAAGGTTATAAATTTATTACTATTTATAGTATATTAACTATGGAATGGCTTCACAGATGATATGAAGATGATTTGCAAAATAAAATCTATCACTTTACATTGGAGGGAACATTGATTAAATAGATTAGATGAATTGCCTAATTTTACACTATCAAAATTACACCTAAGTAGCTTGAATTCCATTTTGATGGTGGCTATTTGCATAAATAAACAATAGTTAAAATTTCTGCTCCCAGGCATCCTAGGTACAGCAGACTTGTGGATAGTACAAAAATTTACTACTTGGAAGCCAGCATTTTAGATTTGAAAGTGCTTATGCTTTCTTTACTCATGAAGAAATGACACCTCCTGCCTTAGAGTTCAAATGTACTAATCTCTTATTTTTCCAGTGGGAATCTGAGTAATAGAATGTTGCTGATTTCTATAATATTCCTGGGGAAAGAAGAGTTTAAATTCATTCATGAGTGTCTAATACTGAGAGAATGAGAGATGAGCAGATACAAGTGTTTGGGAAAGATCTTAAGTGAACTATGATTCATTTCAAAGAAGTTCAAATCTACTAAAAACTATGCATGTCTTTCAATTTATAAGACATAGCGTCTTAGCTTAAATAAAATGTGGTTAGCTACTCTACGTTTCCAATTTCTTTCACTTAAATTCATTTGTTTATGTTTATAACTAAGGAAAATAGGACACTTTTCAAGTTTTTATTTCATTACTGAATTATTATTCTCACATATACATATATATATACATATATTGTGCTGGTCCTAAGCTTGAAGTCAGAGCCTGGGCATTATCCCTGAGCCTCTTCTTGCTCAAGGCTAGCATTCTGTCATTTGCACCAGAGTATCACTTCCAGTTTTTCCTGAGTAGTTTATTCTGGCTAAGAATCTTATGAACTCTTTTGTCCTGGCTGGCTTCAAGCCATGATCCTCGAATATCAGTCTCCTTCATAACTAGGATTATAGTCCTGAGCCATCAGCACCAGACTTTTAACTACTATTTGGAATAATTCTTGCTATAATTTTATAGTAGAAAAATAATGAGCTTAAATGAATGAAGCATCGTTCATGGTGGTGCATGATTGTAACCCCAGCTACTTGTGAGGTGCTGTTCAAAACTAGAGGGACAGCAGTTCAAAGTCAGTGTAGGAAAAATGTTAATGAAATCCTACCTCAACCAACAAGGTGAACATGGTGACTCATTCCTAAATTCTAGTTACGAAGGAGGTATAGAAAAGGAATATATGGCCCATGGCGAGTTCTGAGAAAACAAGATTATATCCAGGAAAAATAAAGTAAAAAGGCAATGGGGACGTGACTCAGTTATTAGAGCACCTACCCCACAAGTGGAAGGCTTTGAATTCAAACTGCAATCTTGCCAAATTAACAAAGCAAAGGGAAAAAATAACAAGGAGCACAAATTTCTCTTCTGCTTCTCTAGGTTTTAAACATAGAAGTGTGTCATTAAAGCAGAATTTATCAGTTTTCTTCTTAAAAGTAATATATTTTATTATATATCACATTAATGTATCACTCATATATTATGTGATGCTATTCATAAAATAGGTATTTGATAAAATTACTATTTGAACTATGGACATAAGTTCTATAAAAATCTTTATTCCATTACAAGACAAGGAAGTTTGATGTATTTTCTGAAGGTCATACACAGTTGGAGAAATCACTCATCATATTAATTTTTGCATCCAAACTTCCAGTCAAATTTCCTCAAGAATAAAGTGACAAGCAAAAAATTTTTATAAAAATACATGTCAGTATAAACCATCATGTTTTGGTATGTCTGTTCTTATATGTAAATGTTTACATATAGTGGTAAACCTCTTGAATTAATGGTATTCTTTGTTTCTCTGAAAAAATTCAAAACCTTAAGTGGAACAAAATAATCTTGGAACACACTAACCTTCTAGTTGTGCCTTAAGGATTTTTTTAAATTTAAATTTCCGTGAATTACTATTGCCATTATTTGATATTAAAGATGCTTTAACTGCCAATATATTCTGAGTAATATTAATGCTATAAAAGGAAACTAATTCTTGATTTGTATGCTTTATGTCAAATGTAAGGTATTAGAATGAGTACAGAGTAGAAAGAATATAAATTTCTCTGTCCTTGTTTCCTATACTGTGTTCTTCAAATATGTACCTAAATTCTGAGAGTTTGTGGGTAGTAGTAATTATTTATGAGAATTAGTGTTTGTTGTGAGCTTTGGTGTCTGAACTCTAGAGGGACTGAACAAGTAAGTAGACATTGCCTAACAGGAAAGAGTTTGCTGTTTAATTAAGAGTTGGATATAAACTAACACACTGACCACATTTCTACCCAATGTAGAATATATACATATAAAATGAGCTAGAGAATATGGCTTAGGGGAAAGAACTCTATGCTCCCCTAAAACAAAATTGGTCAGAGCAACTTAACATAAAATATTAGAAGGGAAAAAGAGAATCTTTTTCTGACTCTGAACTTAAATCAGAAAATTAACTCACTGTAAAAGAGGGTTAAGTCATGCTCATCTTTCCCCCAATCAGATTAGTCGTACTTTTTAGTGTATGTAAAAGGAAGAGAGCAAGAAGATGGGTGAGGAAAGTGAGCAATAGAAACTGGGAACCAGATTGAATGTTTTAGAATAGAAGTTTAAATATATTTATTTTGAAAAAAAAAACATGATAGGAAAAAGCTAGTAAGAGGATTACAATAAGGCCATATAGGATAAGGCTAAATGAAAGGAACTCCAGGATATAGAGACAAGAGCCATATAAAGTATGATTGTTGTTCTTAAATGTACTATGTTATTATTCATCTCTTTTGTTGTGCCTTGCTTATTCTATTGGTACAGTGTCTTACCTTGTTATCTGGTATATTGTATATATGTCAATTTATTTGAAATAAGACAGGGAAAGGGGGAAAACAACATGAGGGGAGGGATGGGAGGAAAGAAATGGGGACAAAAACATGAGAAGGGTTATCAAGGTTTGTGAAGAAATGCACCTATCAGGCGAATATAACTGTAACCCTTCTATTAATTAATTTTTTTTAAAAGAGAGAGGAAAAAGCTACTCATAGATAACATTCATTTACATAGCAAGAGTTTTAAAGTAATGAAAATACTTTAAAAACTCAAGAAAGACAAAAATATGTGGTGAGAAGAGGAGTAAGAAAGGTAGTAGAGGGGTGAAAATGAGAATTCTTATACTGCATAATTACTTTGTATCAATCGCAAACACATACACACAATGTGAGTCCATATGCATGTGTGTGCACATGTGTGCTGTCAGAGAAAAGATAATTGACCTGCAATTCCATACCCAGTAAAAAACAAAGATGGAAGAAAGTCATTTAAGCTAGAAAAATTGAATAAAAATGATAGGCAACTTCAAAATAATTTGCTTTTTTGTTATCTTTAAGTAAATACACTAAGGAAGGTGTCATTTTAAAAGGCAGTAAATGAATACAATCCACAGTAATCCACTTCAACAATCTAATCCCCCCACTTTGACTTACCCCTTCCACTTCTCAATTTTGTGGTAAAAGATTGCATTCCCATATCCAACCCACCCATTGTCTACTTCTATGCTCTTGTCCTTACCTCTTCTTGAAAGCACCCATTTCTTGGTGATTGTTTTGTTGCTCTTTGATTTAGCCTCTGTTTTAAAAATACTATTTGAACTCTCTGTAGCATCTACTATAATTCAGTTAATACATTTGGACCTGCTTGCATACCACACAGCATTTTTGCATATAGATTTATAGACACATTCTCTCTACCACTAATGACAGTAACTATGCAGACTTTGTTTCTCTGAGTCTTGCTGGCTTCAACATAACATAATTATTTCTAACTCTTTCCATTGCCTAATGAATGATACAATATCTTTCTTTCTAATGGATACGTAAAATTCTATTATATGTGTGTGTACATTTTCTTTATCAGTTTGATCCATTTGTCCATTGAGGGTACCAGGGCTGATTCCATGAGTTGGTTATGGTGAATAGTGTTACGATACCATCAAAAACCAATAACATCACTAAGAAATAGATAAAGCAATCCAAAAGTTCATGTGAAACAACAAATAGCAAAAGTAATCCTTAGCAAGCAGAATAGTGTTGGATGAATAACAATATAAAACTTCAAACTTACTACAAAGCCGTGGTAATAAAACCAATTTGATACTGGCACAAAAATAGATCAGAGGACCAGCAGAACAGAATAGAAGATCTCCAAAAGGATCCACAGAACTATACTCATCTAAAATTTAATGATGGAGGTAAACATGTGTGATCACTCTGGAAAGCAGTATGGAGGTTCCTCAAAAGACTAGACATAGAGCTCCCCTATGACACAGAAATCCCATTCCTGGGCATTTACCCAAATGATGATAAACAAGTCCACACTAAAGCTACCAAAACAATTATGTTCATTGCAACATCATTTACCATAGCTAGGATACGGATATAGTCCTGCCTGATGCCCCTCAGTACATTAATGGATCCATATATAGAACGGAATTCTACACTTCATTAGAAAGAATGTCATCACTGCATTCATAAAGAAATGAGAAAGACTTAAAAATTATAGTAAGTGAAGTAAGCCAGACTCAAAGAGACATAGGTTGTATGATTTCCTCATTTGTACTAACTAGAATATGCCTATAAATCTACAAGTAAACACAATGGATATTAAAAGACAAAAAAATAGTTGGACATGATAAGTTATACAGGACTGTAACCATTCACACAGTCAAACCAATGGAGGATATTCTTAGGAGAGTATCACAAAGGGTCAATAGCTATGTTCATATGATCATGTAAATGATGTTTATCAAAATAAACTCCAAGAAATGGAAACAAAAGGTTTAGTGTTATTTTGCTTTACCTTTTCTCCTTTGTCACTCTTCTTGATTTCTGTACCTTTTGTCTTTTATTAAGTCTCTCTTTTGGGGAAGGGGAAGGGAGAGCACATAAATGGTGGGACAAATGTGATGAAATGAAGTAGTGATAATCAGTAGATACTATGTTGAGAATAAACTATACAAGCTGTGGGGCAGGGGTGTCAGGAAGAATAACTGGAAGAAAATTAGGGAAGAGGTGATTTTCTTCACAAAGAAATGTGCTCATGACTTGTCTTATGTAACTGTACCCCCTCTGTACAACACCTTTCCAATAGTAATAAAATACATAAGTAATAAAATGAAAACAAATACACAAAATGGGTTCTAAATTCATACTATAGAAACTTTTTAAAGAAACAATTTGGAAATTGGTCTTAACTTAAAATGAAATTGTTCTAAACAGTCTATATGTATTTGAATAAAAAATATAAGCTGCATTAATGATATTTAAGATAACCAAATCACTTATTACAAATGGTTACCTCTAGGAACCCAAAAGGTTAATTGTAAAAATTGAGCACATTTAAATTTTTTACATATGACCATCATCCAGTTTTAAGTGCTTTCTTTAAAAGAAAAATGAAAACACATACATATTTATCTCCTTAATAGAACTTTTTAGATCATGTTATCACTAAAAAGTTACCTCCAGATCTAATTCCATATCTTTAGTGTATGACCTTATCCTACCTACTCCTTTATCTCTGTCAGTCTTATATAATTCAGTCTTCACACTGATTGCTTGGTAAGATAAAAATGACCATCTTGGGCATAAAATAAATCTAACTAGCTGAATTGAATTGGTACTCTCTTTGTTTCTTCATTTTCAGGCCAAGTCAAAGAATCATTCTCTCCCTCTCCTCTTCTGCCCTGACTTATTTTTCCTCTCCTCATCCTCCTATCCTCTTCTCTTGCTTATTGTCCTCCTCTCCTCCCCTATTCCTTCACCTTCTCTTCCTCCTTGTTCAATTAAAACAATTCATCAGAAGCAGTATTTTTTATATGTTAACACATTATGACTATTTTGTGTTCTAAGAAAAGTACCATTTAAAAAAAAACGTCTGTTTCTACTTCAGTGTGGTATCTACATTTGCTTTTATTGTGTAGTTTGAAGAGGTTAGCGCTTCTGTTATTAACCACATTTTTCAAGAGTTTATAACAGTGTTGAAATTCCACTTTTACCTTTTGTTGATATTGCACGAAAAGTCAATTATATGTTTGGGAACACAAGAAGACTCATTTTAAGAGTTTTTTTATATTTATCTTTTATTATTTTATACTACAACCAGAACCGACTTTTCCTTCAACACAAAAATTGAAATTTCAAGACACCACAGGAATAATCAGGCTTATTTTATTTTCAAGAGATGATATAAATTTTCTCTATTTCAAGAAAATAGCATAGGCGAATAAAACACTGAAGAGTAAACCCAAAAACTATGATTTCTAAATTTTCATCACATTAAATTTTTATATCATTCTTTTTTTTTCTCTTTCAAGTATAAATGGTAAGGCTATTGAACCAATCTATAAGCACAATGGAAAGATAGAAATGAACATAATAGGGATAGTGGGTTAAGAATCACATACAGATTTCAAAATTGTTGCTGAGAGTATATTTTTTACATTAGGGGTATATAAAATATGATTTATGTAGACAAACAATATACATATTCTTTACATCCTGAAGTGCTTATGTCCCCTAATATGGAAATATTCTAAAGAACTGATTTACTTTCTTACAATGTAATTAATTTTTGTTGCTGTAAATTGTTTATCTCCTTTACATGGTAATATTAATATTTTTTCAATTATAAAAATACAGCCTTTCCTTCTTTGTTCGTACAATGTCTTGTGCTTCATACAGCTATCATAGGCACTACTGAACATTTGTCAGAGTGGAGTCTGAAAAGAAGAATGAGAATTTTGGTGCTTAAAGATATTGGCCCCCGGCAATGTTGCACTATAAATAACTCCTGTCAGTGGTACAATGAGCAATGTGATTCTTATTAATTTTTTACCAAATTTAGTCTTTGCTATTAATTTTTATCAGATAATTTGAGATTCCTTATTGAGACATATTGACTTAAAATATGCTCTTATTTATTGTCATTATTGCTTTTATTGTTCTTATTGTTTTATTATTTGACATATCAGATAAAGATTAGGAAGTATTTTATCTAACAATTTCCCTTTCAAGAACTGGGCTTGCAGTAGATTTCTAACAATTCACATCTCATTTGCAACTAATGTACATTTTCTTCCTTCACAATTCACTACTAATATGTAAATAAGAATTCAGTGCTAGTATGGCATGACTGTAGTTTTAGTAGTGCATCTCATATCTTGTACTTTCTGTACTATCAGGAATGTTTCAAAGTAGAACATGGGATTTAAAGCATATTCTGTTTAGGTATTCATTTTATCTACATTAGTTTCAGAGCTGAACATGGAAGACAGATGCTGTGATTATTTCTTTTCCATGTTGTAGTTGAACAGAGTGCCTGAGAGAAATTAAAAATAAATGTTAATCTAAAAAATAAATTAAACATCTGAGAGTAAAAGAGTTTGTTCTTAATAGTGAGTTAAAGATCTTTTATCTTTCCTTTATGCACCCTGCCTTGCTAGACTAAAGGAATCAAACCCACCATGAAATTCAAAGATTTATTTGAATTATATTATGAAACATAATCTCTCTGTGTCTGTCATTTAGAACTGAGAAGTGCTAACATCTTTTGCTTCAATTATATGTCTAAGTTGAGTTTTTGTAGCACAAACACTCAGCAAGTAATCTTGCCTAGTGTTCACTGAAAGTTGACAGAATTATCTCTGGGGTTAAAATGGTTTCTCTTAATAAGTTATACATGACTGGAAAAACTGTCCATAGATGTTTTGAATCTAATAACAAATTAGAAGTGTGCAAATGGCAGCATCAGATCCAAGTCAAAACTTGTCAAAAATATTGACTACAGTAACATTTTTATTGAGCCCTTTCAAAAATAAGTTTTCAGTAATCAATAAATGAACAAGATAGTGTGGACTCCAGTGGTAAAACTGAAACATAGTGGGCTACTGCTATATTTAGAACATATACTCATTGCATAAATTTTGCTTTCAAGTTTCCTTATTCTTATTAAAATACTAAAATAATAAAAATATTTTGAAATAATATTTTTGTAAAGACCTAAATTAGGAGTTTTCATGACCTTTCTTCAGTCTGTTTAGGCTTAGTTGTAACTAATGCAAAACTATGACTTATCCCCATTCCTCAAATGTCCATTTAATGACCTTCAGTGACCTTCAGTTGTACTTCTGCTAAGCAATTTAAATTTGGAAAGTTAAATTGTATTCTCACTTCAAACGTGTGTTGACATGGATTAAAATATCCTATGTCAGTTGGGAGTAGATTCTTAACATGACTCAGTGTTTAAGAAATGCCTTCTTAAGCAGGAAGATCCAAATTTCAAACAAACCTGAATATTGCACAACAAAAAGAAAGCCTTGCCAGGTACCAGTACTTAGAATCCTACTACTCAAGAGATTGATAGTTCATAGTCAGCTTGAGCAGGGAAGTCTATGAGCAGGCAGTCTCCTGCCTCCAAACAACTACCTAAAAGCCCGATTTGTACTTCAAGTGATAGAGTACTAGCCTTGAGAAAAAAAAATGCTAAAGGATAGCACCCAGACCCCAAGTTCAAGCCCAAACACCAGCAAAACTGAAAAAAAAAAACTAGAAAAATCTGAGTCCTCATTGGTCTCCACAACCCTACAATATTTTGCACAATATGTGTCAAGTGTTTGTTGCATGTTACATAAAACAGCAGCTAGGAAAATTAAGTAGCTTATAGCTTTGGGACAATTTATAAACTAAAACATGTCATAGATATATGTGTTCTTTTTGGTCTATTCTCTATTATCTCCAAGAATACAAAACTTCTCCCATAACTGATTTCAACATTTGCCATAGTTCTTATTTATAATTCCCTTTAACTCTTCATTTCCATTTCATTTGGTTTATTTGTTTGTTTTCTGACAGTTCAGGACATGCTTGGGAACGTTTCCAAACAATGCAGAAATAAATTAATGTGAAATACTCGCAGAAGTCATCCTATTTTTTTTACCTTCCTTGCTCTGTCTTCACCCTATTTCTTTAATCCTTTCTATTATTTTAATTCAAATAGCAACCACAGTCAAAATCCTTTAGCCTTCGACTGGGAGTTTGGCCTAGTGGAAGAGAGCTTGCCTAGCATATACGAAGACCTAGGTTCAATTCCTCAGTCCCACATACACAGAACGAAGCCAGAAGTGGTGCTGTGACTCAAGTGGTAGAGCTGTAGCCTTGAGAAAACCCAAAGACAGTGCTCATGGCCTGAGTCCAAGCCCAGGACTGGCAAAAAAAACTCCTTTAGCCTTTAAATCTTTTACATAGATTACATATATAGACATACTACATATACAAACATTAAATATGTGTGTGGATATATATATATATATATATACATAGAGAGAGAGAAGTTGCAAATTATTCTTGACTTCCTATTGACTGGAAAAGATGAAAATTGGTTTCAAACATGTCTTTGTGTCTAGGACCTTCTTATAGAATAATTTTCTGCTTGGTTTGTTTTATATTAACCATTTTCATATTAACAGATTTTCTTATATTAACAGTGATGCTATAGAGAGTCTCCTTATATATCTAACCTCCTATTAATATTCCACAGTGACCCATCATCCCCTCCCCAGTTTGGTAAAGTGTTTTCATCCCCAACCCTAACTCCTGTGAATTGATGATGAAAAGTTAATGGAAAGCTTTGTTGAGAAAAATTCTGAGAACGAGCCTGGGATGGGCAGGAAGGACTTTTGTGTTATGTTCGTGTAGTCAGCCCTGTGGCTCCACTTTGACACATCATATTCTGTACCACAGTCATTGATTTCTAAAGACATGCTGGTTCCCTGCTCAAAAGTGTTCATTTCATACTCACCTACATGGCAAAAATCTAATTGCTTTGAATGTTTGCCAACAATCTAGTCTTAGGCATCTCTCTTATTGCTTCTCTTCCATCTCATGTCCTTTATGGGAATTCATACTGCGTGTTCTTAGCATTATCACAAGTTTTTATTCCTTATGCCTATCAGAAGGCTTAAGTCCAAAGTCTAACTCTTATATCAACACAAATGCCATTTCTTCTATTTAACATTTCCAGACATTTTCAAGCACTACTAATAAGTTTTCTTCAGCCTTCCTAAAGTCTGAAAAGAATATCTTTGGGTTGACATGGATGAGAAAGGAAAAAAAAACTAATTGACAAAAGACTCGAATATAATACAAATAATTAGGTATAAATTTAACCAAGGAAGATGGCAGAGAGCTATAATGAAAACTATAAAACTTTAAATAAAGCAATTTAAGGGAAAAAAGCACTAGACTGTGGGAAAATCCTCCTTGCTCTTAGACTGGTAAAATTATTTCAAAAATGGCCACATTACCAAAAGACATCAATCAATCCAATGTAATGACCATCTAAATCCTAATGCCATTCTTTGTGGAAATAGAAAAAAAATACAATTCTAAAATTCATAGGAAGCCATAAGAGGAGCAAAAGTGATCCTAGGCAGAAAGAACACACTGGAAATATCAAAATATTAGACTTCAAAGTAAATTAGAGAGTCATAGGAACCAAAACAGCATACTACTGGCACAAGAACTGATATGAAGACCCATGGAACAGAAATCCCCCCAAAATATGGTCTAAACAGCTCTCTGTGCTTTAACTGAGGTAGCAAGATTGTAGACTATAAACATCAGTAGTTCAATATTCCATGGAAAGTGTCTGTTCTCAAAGCATGTCATCTGAATAAATGTGCTCCATACACATAGATTCACTTCAAACATTTTTCAAAATTTAATATGTACACAGTTAATTTAGGACCATCTCATGGACTAAATTACATTTTTCAGGAATAGGTCTGTGTCAGAAATATGACAGAAAATTTTAATACCAATTAATTAAATTAAATGAATTTCTTAAAAAGCTACAAAAAATCAAATAAAGCCACATGCCAATAGTCATTTAATTTTACATAAAGGGAAAAAAGTATACATTAGAGAAAAGATAGACTCCTTAAAATTAGTGAAAACTGGTTGTGTATACACAAGAGACTGAAACTCCTATCACTCTGTCCAAAAGCTCCACTAAAACTTCACAAGCAACTTGAAACTTCAGAACCACTGCAGGAAAACTTAAGAGAAACTTCTGAAGGCATAGATACAGGTAATTATTTTCTGAATAAGATTATAATTGCCCAGAAAATAAGAGTAAGAAAACAAAGGGCACAGCATGAAATTGAAAAGTTTCTGCCTATCAAAAGAAACAATCACCAGAATCGAGACAATCTACAGAGGAGCAGAACATCTTCACCATTCAACAAATGGAAGATTAATTTTCAGAGTATCCAAAGAGTTTAAAAAATCAAACAGTAGAAGAACAAATAAACCAATTAATAAATGGCAAATGAGTTGAACAGATAGCTATCAGAAGAGGAAATAATAGCTAATAAATAAATGAAATGTTGAACATTTTAGCCATAAAGAAAATGTAGATAAAAACTACAGTAAGGTTTCATCTCAACCTAGTAAGAACAGCAAAATCAAAAAACAAACAACAGTCATGGATGCAGGGAAACATGTAAACTAGTGCAACAACTTTTGGAAACAAAATGGAGTTTTCTCAAAAAAGAAAAAAAAACTAAAGTAGATCTAATTTATGACCTTATCACACATCTAAACAAACAAATTAACATAATGTGAATTTTTAATATGCTTACCCTTGCTTATTGCAGCTCTATTCACAATAACCAATAGCAGACAAGGTACTCGACAATCAATGAATGGATAAAGGAAATATGCTAAATAACACTATGGGTTATTACACAGCCAAGAAGGAACCATATTCTGTTTCCAGAGAAATGGATGAATTGGAAAGCATCAAGTCACCTCCAAATTGCCAAATGACAAGCTGTCACTCTTGTAGAATCTACAAATGAAAGAGAAGCCTATATAGAGATATAAACATGCATACATAAAAATAATTATAACTGAAGGGCTCTTTGGGGAAGGTAAGAAAGGAGGGAGACAGGGAAAGAGAATAATGGGAGATGAATAATAAAGACATTGAGGGCATGTGTGTATGGCATAAGGAATGTCATTGAGTGCTGATAAAAAGCAGTAGAAAGGAGGAAAGAGACAGCAATAGAATGGGCTTGTCTTTTTGTGATTAGTGGACACGTATACTTGGTACAATCGATATCACTAAAAAGGCAGAGTGTAGAGAATGATGGGGAAGATGCTTTAGGCTGGACTACATTATATGCTTTTGAAGAATTGTCACAAACTTCCCTTGTACAACTACTAGATGCTAATAAAACTTTTTAAAACAAAAAGGGAGACAAGGTGCTTTTTATGTTTTTTGTTTTGTTTTGTTTTGTTTTTTTACATCTATAAGTAGTTGTAGAAAGGGGTTTCAATTCAGCATACTAGTTTGTGAGTACAATACATCTTCAGCTGAGGCTACAGTTCAGGGAACAAATGCTTACCTAGCATATGGGAGACCCTGAGTTCATGTTCAGTGCTCAAAATCACACACACTCATGCACACACACACACACACACACACACACACATAGAAAATTAATAACATCATGACAAACATTGGGTTCTCTGCTTTTTATTTAGCACATTGAGGAGTATATCTTTTTTAACTTTGACTTTCCTTCAGACTTGAGGGAGGTGATAGGTACTAAGACAAGATTCTTTTTTGCTGTTTAATAATGAATTCTGACAAGGCATTCATAACACTGTTTCAATCAATGTGGATTTCAAAGTATAAATTTAACAACACATTGTAAGTTTTCTATATTGTAGTTTAGTTTTTTGTATAAAGAGTATATATATATTGAAATATGTATCTCTATCTAATATATATATATACACACACACATATATATATATATATATATAATCTACTGCTAATTGAGAGCCATCACACAGAGTAATGCTGCACTCAGAGAAGCACAAAACAATAATAAGTAAATCCCCATGTTCTAACTTGTGAGATTGGTGGTAGGAGTTGTGATTGCTATGAAGTCAAATAGAATAATGGGCTTTTACATTTATTAATATTTTTAAATCGAAATGAGCAGAGACATGTGTCTAGGTATACCACACACTCATGAAATATGCAGAACTTTGCCTGTAACCTTTTAAGGTTGTGCTACAATTGATCATATTAAACTTCCAACCTGGCTAAAAAGCAAATACATACTTAGATATAAATGTAGCAATGAAAGACATGTAAGCAGCAATATGACCTGACATCCTGGTGTGAAAGAAGTGTGGGATTTCAGTCCCCTTTCCAAGTCCAACTGAATCAGTCTGTACTTTGACAAGATCCACAGGTCATTCATATTTTAATTAACCTTTAAGAAAGTTGGGGTTACAAAACTGAAATTACCTTAGAACTTTAGAGGATACTAATGCAGTTTTACATTACAAATTCTTTTGGAAATCTGATTTAAAGTATAGATATGTTACCAACACAAAATAAAAAAAAATTCCCTTCAACTCAGACACACAGGGATTAACTACCATTCCATAGTATTTGTTAAACTCAAAAGATGTAGTCTCATGACAGTGGCTCATCCCTGTAATCTTAATTATTTAGAAAGCTGAGGCTTAAAGGATTGTAGTTTAAAGCTAGCCAAGAAAGAAAATTCCATGACACTCCATCTCCAATAAATCAGCAAAAGGCAAGACTGGCTCAAGTGGTGGAACACCAGTTGTGAGCTAGAAAACTAATCCAGAATGTAGAGACCTGAGGTCAATTTCTAGTATCAGCACGCACACAAAAATCCAAGGATGCTTAGATCCTTTGCACAAATAAAATAGCGTAATATTCACATGCAACTTTACATATAATCCTGAATAATAAGCTATATCTAGAGTACTTATAATACTTGACTCAATGTAAATGCCACGTTAATAGTTGTGACTTTGCATCATGTAGGGGAAAAGGAGAAAAGGATAACCAGTCTGTAAATGTTTGATATAAACAGTATTTTTCCAGATTTTTTTATCCATTGTTGATTATCCATCTAGTGTTGCAGTACCCACAGTTGCACATGGCTGAAGTTGACACTTCAATGACATGGCTTCATACTGGGATTTGGAACTTTTTAAAGTTTTTCATGGTTGGAATTTTTATCCTACATATTTTTGGCATGCAGTATTATTTCTAAAGTACCATTTCTAAGTCTGTCTCTATAAATAATTAATACTATTAATTTTACGCATTCTGGGCAAAATATCAGAGGATAATTGCTGAAATTTGCACAATTTTTCAGCAAGAGTCACTGAACCAGATTGTCTTCTAATTTGGAAAACAATTATCTAGGAATAGTAAAAGAGAAAGCTCTATATAAAGCTTTAAGAATAATTTTCTGAAAAGAGAAAAAGGAATCATCAGTGTCCAGAGTAGAGCCAAGTGAAACAACACATATAGAAATAAATTTTCCTGGTGAAAAATCAGCTGTAATTCTTTTCCCAAAGATTTACTAGATCTTTTTGCTTTTGGAGGTTGTAGTAGAAACATGAGCAAGTATTGCCCAAACACACACACACACACACACACACACACACACACACACACACTGCTCCCTGCCCTCAAATCAGGACTCTTCTGAACAATACACTAAGCAAGAGAAAAAGAAGTGTCTTGGCTAGAACTGAGTTGAAACTCTATAAAGCAACCAGGAAAAGAAAACCTTGTAAATAAGTCTATATTCTTTATTTTGTAAATAAAAATCTCTGCTCCTCTTCTCCAATCTTAATATATTGAATTAAATTTCAAGATCTCAATTATGTTGATCTTTGAAAATGATTTAAAAAATGGTTGTTTTAGAATTAACCGTTTAAACAAGAAAATTAGGATCTGTACTTAATGATTAGAGAGAAGTTAAAAAAAAATAAATCCAGAAGGTCAGAGTGAAAAAGAAGCAAGCTTTGGAAATAAAGAATGAAAAACCACATGCTAAAATTAGAATATGTAAGTCAGAGGCAATGACTGGGGCATGAACTCTTTATAGATTTGGCCATAAAATGCCTGATTTTTAATATTTCCTCATTCTTAAATCAATTGTATTATAATTTCAGGATCTGACAATGACTTTTAGGTGTGCCTAAGATCAACAAAACAACTCTGTGTGTTTGTTCTTTCCACAGAAACAAAGATGCTTCTATTAGTAGAATAAGGCAGGGTACCATAAGAGTCCATGAAATGGGTGGTGATCACTTGAGGTTGGTTATGGCAGTATACTAGCAAGCACAAGAAGAGGTAGAGCAGTAGCTGAGGAAACTAATTAGAATCACCAGGAAGGAACTAGGATTGCTGCTGTATAATGAGTGAGGGGAAAGGTGCTTGCTATTCCATAATTTCATTTCCTCTAATCTAGATCTGAATGGGGAGAAAGGAACAGGGTTTAGCAAGCAATTCACTTTGGAGATCTTTTCCTCAACAAATCATGCTACACTAAAGGTATTTAATTTTTAATGGAATGCCCCAAGCTAATCTAATATAAGGTACTCAAGGACTAAAAAATAAATAAAACGGGGATCAGACTGAAAAGAAAAGGAAATTTGAAAAGGAAAGATTTGAAAAGCCACCTTACGGATGAATATTTTATCTACATACAAGTATATAATCCTGTGTGTGTGTGTGTGTGTGTGTGTGTGTGTGTAGGATTGACAAAGGCAGAAGCATTCCTGTATGATCAAGACAATTGGAAAGTACCTGGAATAAGGGAAGCCAAGGGAATTTCTCTTCAGTTCTCTTCACCCCCTTCTCTTAGTTTTCTCAGTTCTGTGGCAGACACAATATACTTGCTACTGTTCTATTCATTTCCTCTTTCATTATTCTACCCCTCTCCTCTTGACTCTCTTTGCAAGCATCTATTTCCTACTCAACTTTTCAGCCTTTGACTTAGTCTTTTTAAAGAATTCTATACTATTTGTGTCCTCCATAGATTCTATTATACTTCAGTTAATGCATTTTATAAATAGCAAAAAAATTCAATACCTAACTTAAAATAAAGAAAGGGGGGGGAGTAGGGTGGAAAGAGTGGATGGATGAGAATGTTAAAAGGCATGACAGAGATCAAGAGTCAATGTATTAATAAACTGCTATATTGAATGACAACTCTTTTCTATTGCTACCTAGGGAAATATATATACATATACCTATACATAGATTTATATGGGTATACATGTATATATTTATATATACATATGCATATACACATCAAAGAGATAATTGGGAGCTAGATCCTGTATGATTTGGTAAGATACCAAAAAATTATAAGTATATAAGAAGTAATTATATCAGATATTATCTATTTGGAGATTGTTTTTTCCCATATATTTTTATTGTAATTAATAGAAGGGTTACAATATATTCATCAGATAGAAGGTGCATTACTTCACATATATTGATACCTTTTCTCATGTCTTGGTCCCCATTTCCCTCCCCCACCCCCACCCCTCCTCTTGTTTTCCCCACTTCCCTATATGTCTTTAAATAACCAAATACGCATATATACAATAAATCAAATAAACAGGTGAAATACTGTAACAATATGAGATAACCAAGGGACAGCAAAAGAGATGAGGGATAACATAGTACATTAAGGACAACAATCACTCACTATACGGCTTTTATTTCTATATCCTGGAGGTCCTCTCATTTAGTGTCATTCTATATGGACTTATATATCTAAGTGTTGTTCTATTGTAAATCTCTGCTAGGAGAGCCCAAGGTTTCTACTGATTATGAAAAATGAGGGAAACCATTGAGCCTATGTTCCTTTGAGTCTGGATTACTTCATTTGATATGATTTTTTCTAAGTCTTTCCATTTCCTTACAAATGGGGTCATGTTGTTCTACCTGACAGCATCATAGAATTCCATTGTGTACAACTATCACATCTTGCTGATCCACTCATCAATTTAGGGGCATCTGGGTTGGTTCCATATCTTTGCTATGGTAAATAGTGCTGCAATGAACATCGTTGTGCTAGTGGCTTTAGTATGTCCTTGTTTCTGGACGATTGGGTAAATGCCACGTAGTGGATCTGCTGGATCATAGGGAAGCTCTATGTTTAGTCTTTTGAGGAACTGTCATACTGCTTTCCAAAGTGGTTGAACAAGTTTGCATTCCCACCAACAGTGTAGCAGTGATCTCTCCTGGCCACATCCCCTCCAGCATCTTTTGTTATTAGATTTCTTGTTCCAGGCCATTCTAACTGGAGTGAGGTGGAGTCCTGGAGTTGTATTGATTTGCACTTCTTTTATGGCCAGAAAAGACCCCGTATAGTAAAGACAATTCTTAGCAGAAAGAACAGCGCAGGTGGAATTTCAATACCAAACTTTAGACTCTATTACAGAGCTATAGTGACCAAAACAACTTGTTATTGATACAAGAACAGGCCTGAAGACTAATGAAATAGAACTGAGGACCCAGATATTAACCCCCAGACCTGCCAAAAAAATAGAATATAAGTAAGACAGTCTCTTCAACAAGTGATGTTGGCAGAACTGGTTAATCACCTGTAGACAAATAAAGTTAGATCCTTCTTTGTCACCTGCACTAGGATTAACTCCAAATGGATCAAAGACCTCGAGGTAAAAGCAGATACACTGAAAACTTTACAAGAAAGAATAAGAGATACAGTAGGTCTCCTTGGCACAGGTGGAAACTTTCTTAATAAGGACCCAGAAACACAACAAATCAGAGAAAGGCTGGATAAGTGGGACTGCATTAAACTGCAGAGCTTCTGTATGGCAAAGGACATAGCTAGCAAATTAACTAGAAAGCCTACCAAGTGGGAGAAAATCTTCACTACCCATACAACAGACAAAGGCCTCATATCTAAAATATATCAACAGCTCAAAAAATTGAATCACTCCAAAACTAATCTCCAAAGAAACAACCATCCCATTAAAAGATGGACCAAAGACTTAAAGACAGTCTTCTCTGAAGAAGAAATAAAAATGGCCTATAGACACATGGAGACTGGGTTTATATGCTTAAATTTTAACTGGATTACTCTGATCACCAAGTAGAACATAAGCATCGGAAAATGGAATAAATGAGACAGTAGGGGTTTCAGTGAATGAGGCCCCTATCTAAAGAAGGATAGCATTGTGGCCAATGTGTTTGAAAACTGGGAGAAAAAAATAACGTGGCTAAGAATAAGGTAATGATTCAAGTCAAGTTCTGCACTGAAATGTCATACAGAATTATAAGACAGAGATCTGCATTCTGAGACCAAATGGCTCCAGTTTTAGTGGGAAAACAAATAATTGTTCAGGCCCTTCTCCTTATAACAATAGGAATCTCTATTCTTCTGAGCATTAATTACCTATGACCTATTATGGGTTGGGTCAGTTTAGTCCTTCTCTCCTAGAATCCATTATCTCTTCTCCTCTTCCTCCAACTTGGCTCCTGCTCATACATAAATTTTTCTTTCAAGTATTACATCCTTCATGTGCCTTTTTGAACAGAGATATATTTGCTCTCTTATTCCCCTGATCTATCCTAATTTCTCGTAAGAGTCATCACATTTATCTCTACCACCCACATGATCTTCCTTATGACATTAGTCACCAAAAATGATTATGAGCACAAATGCTACACAGGCTCTGACAGATCCTATGTACAGTCAACATGGAAGGCCCTTGGAAAAGCAGAATAAACAGTTTGGCTGAAGAAGAGGGCAGAACTCAAGTTTCTTCATTTCTAAGCAAATGTTCCCTTCTGTACTTAGTATCTCAAATGCCTCTCATATGAATGTGGCAAAATTAGCTTTGTAAAATATGCCATAAAATAATAAATGTACATCAGTTTGGATAATTGGATCTACTTCATGCATCAATTTTTTAAAGTAAGGCAATTCATGCCAACTGAACACCTTTTAAGCCACTTAGTTTAGAGGAGGATGAATTATGCCTACATTAATTCAGTTGTCTTTATCTGTAACTTCTGAAAAAGGAAAAAAAGCATGGGTATAATTAAAATACCAAGGGTATAATAGAAATGATCCCGCATCAACCTTCTTTGATTCCATTCTTCTAGTCTATTTCTGAGAAACTTTTTATCTTTGTTTTCTTAACAATTCAGAGGGAAAAAAAACTCCTCTAGTGAAATAACATGTTTTATTACCGAGCATTCATTAGCTTCCAAGTATTTTATATGTATTAGACTAATCATTAAATAACATTTAGAAAGCTAGAGTTTTTCACATTTTTCTAAAGAAACAACGTAAAGACTGAGTAATTTTCCTAAGATTATGTAGATAGAAAAACTTGGAACAGATCCATATTTATAATCTCTTGTAAATAGGAAATTCCAATGGTGTATTTTTCTGATACTTAAGAAATAACACCTATGAACTGAATATAGAAGAAATTTCTCATTCAAAATATAACCAGTTCCTTATAGTTGTTGTTGTTGTTGTACTGGTTTTTGTTTGTTTACTGATACTAAAAGTTAAAATGACTCAGGAGATATTACCTTTGCATTCAAAGGCTTAAACTGAAAATATTACATAAAAATCCTGTTTTATGCAAAACAGAAAAATTACATTAAGTTACTAAGAGCTTACTCATCACATGATGCTGACTTTTATGGAAAATAAATATGAAAATAGAGCCATATATTTCAAAAAATCTATACCAACTTTCTGGAATACCATCAAAACCCATGACAAGAAAATATGGGATAGACATTTCCCTGTATGGGAGAAAAACTTTGCATAAGTTGTTCACTTCAATTATCTTACAATACCTCAATGAAAATTCTTAATTCTGATAGCCATCCCATCAATGAAATTTTGAAGATGTTTCTATCAGAATTTCACAAACTTGTCTCCATGAAATGTGAATGACATCAAGTATACAGTAGTCAGAGGTGAACGAAGTTAGAGAAAACTTATGCAGAAAGTCTTATATTACCTCAATTCTGTATCCTAGAAATTATCTCATTCCTAGTTATTTTCCATAAATGTTAAATTGTATAGGAAAATCTTAATTTAACCTAGATAATTCTCTACATTTTACTTATGACAAAAAATGATAAGCAGAGAATTAGATAATTGGCTTGATTGGGTCTCAAGCTCACATAATAGTTAAGCAAGAAGTACAGAAGAATATTCATAGAAAGGAATGATACATATTAATATTATTGCTTGGTGGTAGCCACAAAAGTCTCAAGCGATCATTCCTGTTGAAACCAATCAAACATTACTTCAAATACAAATATATATATTATTTGGGGCCGGGAGTTCGGCCTAGTGGTTAAAGTGCTTGCCTAGCATGCATGAAGACCTGGGTTCGATTCCTTGGTACCACATACAGAGAAAAAAAAAGCCAGAAGTGGTGCTGAGGCTCAAGTGGTAGAGCTCTAGCCTTGAGAAAGTCCAAGGACAAAGCTCAGTCCCTGAGTTCAAGCCCAGGACTGGCAAAAACATATATATATATATATTCTATCTATATTCTATCTATCTATCTATCTATCTATCTATCTATCTATCTATCTATCTATCTATCTATCTATCTGCCTATCTATGGATTTCTGATTTGTGACCAGGATGGCAGTTTCAAATTTAGAAACCTTTTTAGAGTTTCTGGCATTCCTCTCATTGTCAGATGGGGAATGGGAGACTTTTAAATGTCTGCTGTGGATTCTAAGTCTCAATGTCAACCTTGAATCTAGGATATTCTCTTCCTGAGATAGAAAGTTTAAAGGAAGGTCTCTGGCCAACACATCCTGATTAACTTGAGGCCAGCCTTGCTGTGGGTCCTTTGTGATCACATATTCAGTCTCAGCACCACTGGGCAAATGCCCCTTTGTCCAATGACACCAACATCCTGCTTTATAATTGGCCACTAGTTTACATCTTCTGTCATGGATCTTCCCATTCTTGCCCCATTGAACACCATCTCTAAATTTTAACCAGACTTTAGTTAACTTTAATTCTTCTAGAATCTGAAATCAAGCTACAGACTTCTGTAGACTCCCCTCCAGGTGAGACTACAATAAGGATTTGAAAAATTATTTCTATGTACTTGAAATCAAACTATTTCTATGTACTTAAAGATCTCAAATATTGATTATTTTATGGAATGCTAATAGTTTATGCAGGTACCTACTGACTTTTGTTACTATTTTGATTCCCTTCCATAAGAAATCTCTTTCTCTATTACAGCCACAGATAGAGTCTCTCTGCTTTGCAGACTGAGACAAAATTATAATAGAAAAAGAGAAATATATCTAAATTACAATACACTATTACTGACAATTGATGAATTAACATAAGATTAGTGAATATCTTTGAGACAAGAAGAAAATAATAATTACGGTTATGGAATTATAATTTCTTATATTTTGACATCTGAATTAGAAGTACCTGAGCCCGGGGGAGGGGGAAATCTCATTAAGATTTATATGTTATCAATAATGGAAATAGTTTGACAAAAATAATGTCCTTGCTAATTTCTGCATAAATATCATGTTCTTTCCAATTTCCTCTGCCATAAACCCTTATCAAGCACTAAGGACGCTTTGTAATTAGCTTGGTCTAAGAAGTGAGGAATATTAGAAAATTAATTATTAAGATTACATTCTAAATCTTGCAGACCTCTTTATGAGATATCTCTCACACACACACACACACACACACACACACACACACACACAAACACACACACACCATCCTCTAGATTCAATGTAAGAATATTCTAGAAAAAAGAGCTCAACTGTGATTACAAATTGCCATTGATTGTGGTGGTTATGGAGGACCTGAAAATTATAACCTAACAATAAACTGACAAATACTAATTCAATACACTATTTTCATTACCAAGATCCCCAATGAGAGACTTGAAGAAGTGGACTTCTTAATCAGGAATCAACTTCTATGGTCAGAGAACAGCCCTTTGATTCTGGCAGGAAAGTGAAAAGACATCAAACAACCCCAAAGAAGACACTAGATAGACAAAGGGTCTCAATTCCTTTCTAATTCTAAATAATTATAATAATACATAATAACAAGAATAAAAAAACTGCTGTGAGATATTTTATAGCCAAGGAGTTCTCAAGCAACTGGTCAGAGAAAGTTGAAGAAGTTTAATTTTCTAGGTTTGTATTAATCTCCATCAAATACAGCTTAAAAGCACTGTACAAACATTAAACACCCTCACAGACTTAAGCCTCTTGCAAATTATTTTTTTAACTGAAGTTGATTTTTATTGCTTATTTATCTCTTCTTTCCTTCTATTTTCTCCCTCCCTCTCTCCTCCCTTTTTTCATATATTTATATTGTAATTAATAGAAGGGTTACATTATATTCACTAGATAGAAGGTGCATTACTTCATAAACATTGATACCCTTTCTCAAGTCTTGGTTTCCATTTCCCTCCCCCACCCCCACCCCTCATCTTGTTTTCCTCTCTTCCCTATTCTATTTCAAATAACGAAATAAACATATATACAATATATCAGATAACATGGTAAAATACTGTAACAATATGAGATAACCAAGGGTCAGCAAAAGAAATGAGAGATAACGTAGTATGTTAGCCTCTTATAAATTATTTGAGGTAATTTTTAGTCCTCCCATTTTATGTATGAACAAAGGACTTTCAGGAGGTTTAATGAGTGACTAACTCAAGTGCCTTACTAGTTAACACAGACCTGTGAATTGCTATAGATTTTCTGGCTCTTTGTTATAAAATTATTAAAGTGAAGGAAAGACACGGTTTTTCTAGATATTTTCATCAGATTGAGGAAATCCCATTTTTAAAATCCAGATTTTTATTATGGATGTGATGAGTTATTAGGTTATAGGTATATATTAAATTAACTTAATTTCTCTAATAGATATAATGACTGTCATAATTTGTTATTCCTATGTGCAGGAGGGTTATTGAGGAAATGGTCCATCCTTCTGGAACTAGACCTTCAGAATGGTATTTGGAAGAGTTTGGTCTTTATGAATTTATATCTCTGATGTAAGTCATTCCATAGTTTCTTACTACTTTTGGATATAATCCAAACAATGCAGTAAAATCAACAAGATTCTCAACAACTAAACAATTGCTCTATTAGTAATTGCTGTACTCTATACATATCTCTTCTTTCAATTCTTCACAGTAGCATGCTTCTTACTAACTCAGGACAGAGTCCTATGCTTTTGCCCTGGTGAGAATACAGGACTTCCCAATACTTCTCTCGCAAATTCTAGTTCTTCCTGTGCCATACCCTGTGCCATTCTTCCTCAGAGGACTTAGAGATGCCACCCACAGAGCTTCAACTAAGTTAGATGTTTCTCTTGTCTGTTGTTATTGACTTCAGTGATTTATAATCCTAGCTCTTACAGTTTATAACTGTATACCCACTTAGTTAATGGCTACCTCTCCCATTAGATTAGATCTCAACAAGGGCTGGAATCATGCCTATGCTACTTATGGTGATACGTGGAGATCTAGTGTAATTTTAAAAGAGAGCTCATCAATGGAATGAATAAGTTGATGAATATGGATTTTAGATAATCCTTTCTAGCTTTATTCCAGCTGCTACTTTGATGAGCCATTCCATGTGAACACTTCAGCCAAGTACAATGACTCTATGCTTATATTGCCTTATTTTACTTTTTTTTAGTGTTTTTGTATGAATACAATGGAAGGAGTTGTGGAGAGCTTTGGAGATTTATATGCTCTGTATTATACCATAAACAAAAGAGCTACAATGATTACTCATATTCTCACAAGCAGTGTGATTTTGATCTTGATTATGTGCTTCTAAGTAATTTTAGATACTTCATTCAAATTTGTAATGAGTAAGTTAATTTTCTCTACTAGTAACACCTAAATACATTTGATAAATTACAAAATGTTTATCGAATTTCACAAGGTCCCTTCCCTTCCCTTCCTTTCCCTTCCTTTCCCTTCCCTTCCCTTCCCTTCCCTTCCCTTCCCTTCCCTTCCCTTCCCTTCTCTTCCCTTCCCTTCCCTTCCTTTCCTTTCTCTTCCCTTCTCTTCCCCTCCCTTCCATTCCATCCTCCCTCCCCTCACTCCCTCTCAGCACTACTATGTCTTGAATTCTGGACCTTGCATTTGCTAGGCAAACATTCTATCCCAGCCATGTTTGCTTTATTTTTCAGAAAAGGTCTTATGGTTTCATCCAATACTGATATTATATTTCAGTCTTCCTACCTATGCCTTCTGAATAGCTAGATTCTAGGTAGGCTCCACCACGCTTGACAAGAAGTTATCTTTATCAGAATGAGGTAGAAATATTTTATCTTGGAAGTACATTTGTGTTTTTGTTCTTTTAAGGACTAACTCAAAGTGCATGTGAATTGAACTGTAAGAAAATGTTTCTATGCACAGAAAAAAAAGATGAATGGAAATATTTGTTTTCTAGGCACGTGGTTTACATATATATATATATATATATATATATATATGGTGAGGAGAAAAGTAAGTTAAAAAGATTAAGAAAGGGGCATGCTAACAAGATTACTAGAGCTGTGCCATTAGTTTCTACTATGCTCTCTTATTTCTGGGTAGTATCCCACTTCTCTGAAATTTACCATTAAATTATGGTCAGTTTCCTGAGAAATACCCTCAGCATACTTTAATGAAAATTCTTTTTATTTTCAGTTTGAAAAAGAACAAATCACCACAGCTTGGATGTGACAGAGCTTCTGATCCAGGCATAGGAGAGGGACAGGACATCATGTTTTCTAGTGAGTCATTCCAAGTCCTGGAAACTCTATGACACCAGGAAAGGAAGTGACTTAGGGGAGAGAATCTAGAAGATGTGATTCAGAAAGCAAATGGCTACTGTGATGCAACTTAAGCACAATTATGAAACTATTCAACAATTTTAACAGCAAATAGGCAGCAATGACCTTGCAGAAAAGCCATAATGATGATTAAGAAAAATTTCAGCCGCCATCAGCAACATTATGTATTCATGAAGTTATATTTATTTGTTCTTTACACCTAACAAATGTACAAATTAACCAAGTACTTAAGTTGCCTCTGCCCTCTTTGGCTTCAGAATGTGCAGCCACAATATACATATTTAACTACAGAAAGGAGCTAATTTATAAGCTATAATACAAAAAACCAAACTTCTATTGTCTCCTCCTATTCTCTCTATCACCAACAGATCCTGGTAACTAATTTTGATAATTTTCAATAAATTGGGTATGGACATTTCTTAGCCCCAACTACCTCGAGCGACAAGATCCATAAAATATACATGAAAAATGAGGTGAAAAGAAGTAATAAAACATTTCTGCACATTTAGCTGAAAGGATACAAATACCCTGCAGTGAAACACAGTTTTATGTATTGAAGTTGCTCTCCTAATTATAAATGTGGAATTTCAAAATAAAAGAACACAGTGAAGTGAGAGAGTCCCTTGAGAAGCTAAGCTGGCCAGCTTCCAAAGATGGTGAAAAGACATCTCCTTGATTGAATTGCTCTCAGTCTCAAGTCTACCTTCAGTTAGATAGACTCAGAAACCTAATTTAGCAGGTCTGGAGAAAAGAAGGAAGTTCATATTAACCAAGCTTAAAGTAAATGGTATGCAAGGTCTCCAATTTGTTCATGAATAATGAGAACTGTAACATGGTCAGCATTGCCCAATGAAACAAATAGTCCACATCTTTATAAACAGATCTGCATTGGAGGCTAAAAACAAAATCATAAACATGATTGGAGAATAGGGGATCAAAGTAAGAAAGCTGCCTGGGTGATTCTCATATTTTATACTTTCAGGGCAGTATCTCTGAGTCCATATTTCCTTTCACAGACTGCTCATAAATTAATCAATCCACTATTTGACCTACACTTTTATTTCTCTCTAAAGCTGGACTGCCACTAGGAATTGCACTATAAAATTTAGGATTGTGTTTACCTTGATTAGAAATAGGTTTTCTTGTTTTTGCTGTTCTTAAATTCATGGGGATTGGCAAACTGTTAAGGCTAACTTTTCATGCTTTGAAAATCTACACAGACACACAGACACACACAGACACACAGACACACACACACACACACACACACACACACACACACACACACACACCTCTTGCTACAAGTATTCAGAATTAAATCAGTATACTCACCTACTTCTGCTACCAAAGTACCCTGACTAAGGTTGACCTCTTAGGAGTAAGCTTTATTTCAGTCTGTTCTAGATTCTGTTTCAGAGTCTCTTTATACAATCAAGTTCAAAATAACACGTTCAGGGAGAGAGAATGTGAACTAACAGTGAATTCCATATTATGGAAAAGTACAACTAGGACTTTAGGTAACTGGACCCTCAGAACTCAGCAGGGCACTCAGGGCAGGAGTGAGGATTAAAGAAATAGAGGTAGAGCACAGAGGAAAACCAGAAGACATCTTTAAACTGCTCCATTTCATCACCTCAACCCTGGTCTTAAATCATGAGTCCAGTTGCTTAAAATCGGTAGCTTTGAATTTCAGTGTTCTACCCTCATGTTTGTTTAGGGAATGAAATTAAGTTAGATTTTATGGAAAAGTACTAAGTTTTCCCCTCCCTTCTCTTTCTTCCTTCATCCCTCTTCTCTGACTTCTATGTAAATTTCAGAAGCATTTTGATGTCCTGAATTACTGGGGCAGGGGAAAGAATATAAAAATTACCAAAGGTGAAAGGGAAAAAATACACATGGTCTCCAAGTTCACAACTAGCTTTTCTTTCTTGATAAATTCTTCTTCTTCTATAAAGATAAAAGAAAGTCAGAATTTTACTTATACATTTATTAATTATATTAAAAGATAAATTTAATGATGAAAGCCAAAAGAGTAAATTTCACAGTAATGACTCAGCAAAATATGTGCAGCTATCTGAGGGAAAAACAAAAACAATTCAAGGCAATTGGAATAAGCTCAATAACAGAAATGAAAATGTTATGGTTTACAAATTGTTTAAAGTAACAGATTCTATCTTGTCCCTGAAGACTTTAGCATAATTGTGAATTCCATTTTTATTTAACTTTTACTATTTCAAAAAAGCATCCGTTGCCATGCACTTTAAGAAACCATGTAATTGTAACATTTCCTTTATTGAATTCTGAGGTCTGCCCTTCAGTTAGCTACCTAATTTATCAGAAATCTAATTTATCAGATCTGGAAAGGAGAGGGATGTCCGTAGTAACCAAGCTAAGGAAAATGGTATGCAAAGTTGTCAATTTGTTAACAAGGAATCCATCCCAAGCAAGGTTTGGAACTCTGGGTCTGGGCTCTATTCCAAAGCATCTTTTTTTTTTGCCAGTCTTGGGCTTGAGCTCAGGGCCTGAGTACTGTCCTTGGACTTTCTCAAGGCTAGAGCACTACCACTTGAGCCTCAGCATCACTTCAGGCTTTTTTTCTATATATGTGGTACTGTGGAATTGAACCCAGGTCTTTAAGCATGCTATGCAAGCACTTTAGCACTAGGCCAAACTCTCATACCCCACAAAGCATCTTTTGCAGAAGGCTCCCATGCTACTGCTTGAGCTACAGCACTACTTTCAGCTTTCTCTGTGATTAACTGGAGATAAGCATCTCATGGATTTCCCTGCCTGGGCTGGATTTGTACCTGCAATACTCAGATCTCAGTCTCCTGAGTAGTTAGGGTTACAGGCATGAGCCACCAATACCTGGCAATCTTGCTAATTTTATCTGCATATATGTAAGTTTGCCATCAAGTTCTTGCCCTCACAAAACATCCCCAGGAGAGCCCATGTTTTTCTCCCTTACTGACACTCAGCTCTCCTAAAAGAGGAGACAAAATAAACTACATGGCTATCAACACCAGAATTTTGACAAATGGGAGAAGATACACAAAAGAACAACAAAAATCTTTAGAAAAAAAACAAAACATCTCATGTATTCAAAAAAGAAACACATATTCTCAATTTGTTTTGATTTTTGTAAGTATTTGTTCATTATACAAAGGGTTTTTCCTGTGATATTTACATACATGTGTATGATGTGATTGTGGTCTGATCCAATGTGTCTGTTCTACATATCTTCACACCTAATTGAAGGCCATGATGTTATCAATTCTGTGACAGATGTCAACTAATAGTAACGTTACCTAAAAGGCATGAAGTTGGAACGTAAGTTGGCTGCCAACTGTTCCTGAAACCATGCAGCCTATGTGGTCTTTAATGTTCACTGTGACTTGCTTTGTCCATGTGAAAAGAGGGTAGTAATTTCTCCATCTGATGTAATCACCACAAAGAATTGAGGTAATGCATGCAAAACACATGCAGCATGTGATATGGACTTTTATTCTATTATTAGATATTCAAAATAAGTAGAAGGATATTTTACTATGCATTCCTTACTAATCAGGACTAAAGAGTCACATCTTGCTAAATTTTTAGATTACATTATTCTATTTAAAATTTAGATTTGCATTTCTTTTATGGCCAGACATGTTGAATGTTCCTTCATGTGTCTGTAGGCCATTCTTATTTCTTCTTTAGGAAAGCCTCTCTTTAATTCTTTAGCCCATTTTTTTAATGGGGTTGTTGTTTCTTTGAGGGTTTGTTTTAGGGGATGTTCAAGTTTTTTTGAATTCTAAGTATATTT
Organism: Megascapheus bottae; assembly: GCF_031878675.1. Taxonomy (NCBI): domain Eukaryota; kingdom Metazoa; phylum Chordata; class Mammalia; order Rodentia; family Geomyidae; genus Megascapheus; species Megascapheus bottae. The sequence continues at coordinate 53,560,471 of NC_143511.1, forward strand.
TAGATATGAGGCCATTGTGTGATGTACAGCTAATAAAGACCTTCTCCCAATCTTTGGGCTTTCTATTTATCCTCCTAGCTATGTCTTTTGCCATGCAGAAACTGCAGTTTAATGCGATCACATCCAGCCTTTCTTTGATATGCTGTGTTTCTGGGTCTTTACTTACAAAGTTTTGACTGTGCCAAAGACTCTGATGTTTCCCATATTCCTTCATTATTTACTGTAGCTAAGATATGGAATCAACCCAGACGCCTCTCAGTAGGTGAATGGATCAAGAAAACATGGAATATATACACAATGGAATTCTATGATTCAATCAGAAAGAATTGTATTGCCCCATTAATAAGTAAATGGAAAGAATTGGAAAAATATGTTCATAAATGAAGTAGGCCCAACCAAAACAAACAAACAAAGGCATTTGTAATAATTAGAATGTATCTTGGATATTCTTAGCAGAGGATCACAATGGCTCAATAGCTAAGTGGATATGACCATATAAAATTATGTTATTGAAATGAACTCCAAGAAATGGAAGCAAGAGATTTTTTATTGTATTGTTTACAGTTATTTCTTTTTCATTGGTTGATTCCCTGTTGTCACTGTTTTTGATCTCTGTACCTTTTGTCTTGTATATGAATTTATCTGATTTGGGGATGTGAACAGTAAACGGTAATCACAGAAACAGTGGGACAAAAGGTGAACCAATGCAATAGTGATATGATCTAGACACTATGTTGGAAATGAACTGTACAACTTGGACAACTTGGATGGGAGGGAAGATGCAGGGTAAATGGGAGAAAATGAGGAAGGGGTAACACTCTTCAAGAAGAAATGTACTCATTACCTTACTTACGCACTTGTAAACCCCTCTGTATATCACCTTTACAATATATTATTTACAAAGAATGTAAAATGGAGTAAGTAGAAACAGAAATTCATACTATTACTTCCTGCCCTTCATTTTCAGCAACAGGAAAATCTCTTATTAGGAAAAGTAGATCTATGACTGGTGATAGTGAGTCACAGTCATATTATATGAGATCAAAGAATTGAAGTTCAGAGTCAGCCAAAGCAAAGGAAGCCTTGAGACTCTTATCTCCAGGGAATTATCATAAAGCTGGACATGGAGCTGTGGCTCCAGTGGTAGAGTTTCAGTCATGAACACAAAAGGAGACAAGGCCCAGGCCCTGAATTCATGCCCCAGTGCCAGCACAAAAAAAGAGGTGGGGGAAAGGAGTAGATTCCTCAAGAAATGTAGATGGAGTACCCCTGAAAAGTAATGAAAGGAGAGAGTTAGGACAATAATATTTTTACAGAAGTCATTGAGATGCCTTACAAGATGTTATTTCCCAATTTTATTACAAGACAATATTTCTGGTTTTACTCTCTTGACTCAAAGCAATGAAAGAAAGTCAAGCATAAAAGGTACTATTTACCTGAATAATTGGAACAGATTCTTATGAGCTATTTTATTTACTCTTTGGGTATATATATTTGTTATTCAGGCAGATTACTTTTATGCATTACATATTTATATAACATTTTAAATGCATATGATTTTATAAACCCTGTCTGAAGTACATTGTATGCTGACAGTAATTACCATAAATTGAAGCAGATCATAAAAAATTCTATGGAACTTCAGAGAATTCCTACCCTCTTCTAGTTTACTACAAGGTATAACCACAGTGGGATATGCAAAATGCCATTGTCAAGCCATCGCCAAGAACAATGATTTTTCTATGGTGATAGATTTATAGGCAAACACAGACCTTTATTGTAAACTCCTAATATCAGGCCTGATTTAATTTGTGAACTGGTAATTGCAAAATATTTCTGGGTTGGTATTTAACCCAAGTCAACATTGTAAAGTTTTCTTTTACTGTGTATGAAGAATTGTACTTACTATGTACTTTGCATTACTTCAGAGTCTTTGAGTTGCAGCACTCTCATATTGAATGTTCTGTGAACTTGGAGATTTCCAGGCTCTTCAGTGTCTACATTTTGTTCCCTGCCAAAAGCAGCAACCACATGCATCTTCTGACATTGACACTTGTCTCCTGATGGCATCATCGCCCCCATTGTGATCACTCTTTTGCTCACTGAATTTTTTTAACTTAATAAGTAGTTGTACAAAGGGGTTTCAATTCAACATAGTAACTTATTGATATAATGTAAACGGATGAATGTCACCTCTTTCATCATTCTCCACTACCTCTTCCAACCCCACTTACCCCTCAACTTTCCTGGTTCCATTTTCACACATGTATATTGAGTAGTATGACTGTTTCTTCTTACCCTACTTCTGTCTGTTCATTTGCTCCTTTTCTTTGATTAACTTTCCCTAGAATACATGGTCTGACATTCTGGGGTTCATTTTGGTAAAGTGAGGTTGTTCAAGGGAGATACACCATTGGAATCCTCCCCTACACACACCATTCTTTAGATAATGGTTTGTATGCATATATGAATATGGCCATGTATATATTTACATATGTATTTATAATTTAGATCTAACTTCCACATCTGAGAGAAAACATGTGTGTCTTTTTCTCTCTGTTCCTGACTTACATCACAGGTCTTTAACAGAGAGATTCAATTTAAATTCTTTCAATCATCTCATGAGACAATGTATTACCATCTGTGTTGTCTAGAGGAGGCAACAAAGCTTAACTTCAGAAATTTGCCCAATATCACATAGATAAAAAATGGAAAGGAAAATGAAATCAACTGCAGATCCAAAAACTGAATCACTGAATGAGGATAGTTGTTTCAACGACACAGATAAATATGACATCAAACTGTACACACCCATGGAAAATTCTCCAGTAGCCCACTGAACTAGAAAGATTCTTTTCTTGCAAAGTACAGAGGCCCTTGCCCTGAACTTACTCTCGCAGTCATTTTGAATTATGCTGTGGACACAAAGAGCATGAATTATTTTTGCCAGTCCTGGGCTTGAGCTCAGGGTCTGAAAACCGTCCTTGGACTTTTTCAAGGCTAGATTTCTACCACTTGAGCTTCAGAACCACTTTTGGCCTTTTTCTATGTATGAGGTACTGAGCAATCAAACCCGGGTCTTCGCGCATGCTCAGCAAGCCCTCTACCTCTAGGCCAAACTCCTGGCCCAAGAGAATGAGATCTTTAATGGGATAATATTCTTACTCTCATTATATTGTCATTCACCTTATATCGTCCACATGGTATGGACTCTACTCCATCATTGTAGGATGCAGCTCAAGGTTGAGGACCTACAGGGAACACTACACTCACTAACAGATGGATGTGAGAAATGTTGCTGAATTCTTTGCTCTAAAGTGACACAGAGCCCTTCTATTTGATTATCATGGTCCATGCAAGTCAAGTTGCCATGTTTGAAGTTAGAACACCAGGCGGTATACCCCTCCTTCAGGAAGGAGCTCACTAATGAGAGTCTGTTATGAATCATCTAATAGAGAAAGTCAATCAGTATTGTTGAAAATAAGTCAAAATTTGTAAAGCCACATTCCAAAAGAATAACAGGCCAAGGTTCTATAGCAATAGCAATTTGATTTGACTCAAAATGCCCACATCAGGGGCAGGAGTTTTGCCTAATGGTACAGTGCTGGCCTAGCATGCAAGAAGACCCAGGTTCAATTCCTCGGTACCATATACATAGAAAAAAGCTGGAAGTGGTGCTGTGGCTCAAGGGGTAGAGCACTAGCCTTGAGAAAAGTCCAAGGAGAGTGTTCAGGCCCTGAGTTCAAGCCCCATGAGTGGCAAAAAAAGTAAGGAAATCTGAATAAAATATTGACAGTATTTATCAATAACATTAAAAAATGCCCATATTAGTATGTTTGGTAGGATTTTGTTTGAGAAAATAATGTTAATTTGACAGCCAAGTCTTAGAAATGGAAGAGTGACACATTCAATATTTGACACCCTCAAGACAGCAGCACATAGCAGAGGCATAAGAAGACAAATGGATGTGGCAGCCCAACTTCTTCCCAACGGCCCTTCTGTGAGAGACAGAACAAGTTCCTCTCCTTGTCTGTAAATCGGTTCCATGGTCTTCTAAATGAGGGCTCTAAAAACTATTCAGTTTCAGCCTGATTTTTAGGCTATTCCAAGAAAGAAGCAGATAAACTGCTACAAAGAGGGCTTGTGCTTGATATTCAGTGAGAAGGCATTTCATCAATCACAAGGGTCTGTGGGAGCATTCCTCACCAGTTATACATTTCTGTACCTTCACCACATAAACCTTTTTTACTCAGTCATTCCTCTGATGCCTCGCTCTCTTTCCAGCTCCTCTTTCTCCTTCCCTCTACCTCTCTCTATCTCTCTTTCTCCCCCCTCACACACAAATCATAACATGATCCACAACATATGATCATTTTGGGGGGATATTATAGAAACTGCATTAAAACAATTATTTTCCAAATATTCATATACGTATATATAACATTCATTTAGTATAGTAGCACAATATATGCATTTCATGTACAGAATTCAAATTTACTTAAGGAGAGAAGAGAAAAGGGGAGAAAAAGGAAAGAAGGAGAAAGGAAAAGGGCAAGGGATATAGTAAGTTAAAGATAGTGATATATCCCTCACATGCTTTCCACTTATAGGTAAGGCTAACCTGAGTGCCAAATTTGAATATAAGAAGTGACATTCCAGTCCTCTGAAGAGTACTAGGGCATAAAAAATTTTGAAAGCCTTAACAGATTCAGTCCAGTCTTTGAAAAATGCTTAATGTTGTAGTTAGACTTGTGTTCCGATCAAGTTATAGTAATTTTATTTTTTTAAATGGGTCTTTTCAATTAATAAAATTAAGATGCAGTTAACCTGTATTAGAGAAGATCCTAACTTCAATGTTGCCTTTGTGAAAGGGAGTGGCCACACCAAGACAGAGGGAAAACAGGTATATGAAGATAGAGAAAGCATTTGGAGTGATGAAGCCACAAGCTAAAGACTGGCAAGATTTCTAAGAGCTACCTAGCTTAGGTATTGAAAGGAGTCTTTCCTAGATATTTCATAAGGAGTATGAACCTTTCGACATCTTGAATCCAGACTTCCAAGCTTCCAAAACTCTGAGCAAATAGTTTTCCAGCATTTTGTGCCATTGGTTTTGGGTGTTTGTTTTATTAGCCCCAGGAAACAAATGTACTTAAGTCTTGGGATGCTCTCAAACTCTACACTAGATCACAATCACACGAGAGGCACATGTGGAAGCCCTAATCAGGAGCGGGATGCAACTGCCTGGTACTCCACTGGAGGCCTGGCTTGTGATTAGAATAGACACTGTGCAAGCTGCCTATCCATGGATAACAGGGATCTCATCTAACTTGACTTCCTAGAATTTCTTATGCATGTCATTGTGAGCAATAATAAGCACTGAGATAATTTGTCACAAGTGAGTGGTCATCACAGTGAAAACCTTAAGTACGGAGCCTAACATTGAGACTAGACTGCTGACAGACCTGCTGGTAAACACTTAAAGTGAAATAAGGACAATATTATTTCCATATATTTTTATTGTTATTAATAGAAGGGTTACATTATATTCACCAGATAGAAGGTGCATTACTTCACAAACATTGATACCCTTTCTCATGTCATGGTTCCCATTTCCCTTCCCCCTCCCCTCCTGCTCATCTTGATTTTCCCCCTTCCCTATCCAATTTCAAATAAACAATTAAGCATATATAAAATATATCAGATAAAAAGGTGAAATATTGTAACAATATGAGATACCCAAGGGACAGCAAAAGAGATGAGAAATAACATAGTGCATTAAGGACAACAATCACTCACTATACCGCTTTTGTTTCTATATCCTGGAGGTCCTCTCATTTAGGGTCATACTATATGGCCTTATGTATCTAGATTCTGTTCTATTGTAAATCTCTGCTAGGAAAGCCCAAGGTTTCTACTGATTATGACAAATGAGGGAAACCATTCAGCCTATGTTCCTTTGAGTCTGGCTTACTTCACTTAATAGGATTTTTTTCTAAGTCTTTCCATCTCCTTACAAATATTCTTTCTGACAGCAGCATAGAATTCTATTGTGTACTTCACTTAATATGATTTTTTCTAAGTCTTTCCATTTCCTAACAAATGGGTTGATGTCGTTTTTTCTGACAGCAGCATAGAATTCCATTGTGTACAAATATCACAACTTGTTGATCCACTCATCAACTGAAGGACATCTAGGTTGGTTCCATATCTTTGCTATGGTGAATAGTGCTGCAATGAACATTGTTGTGCTAGTGGATTTAGTATGACCTAGATTCTGGATGGTTGGGTAAATGCCAAGTAGTGGAATTGCTGGGTCATAGGGGAGTTCTATGTTTAGACTTTTGAGGCACTGCCATACTGATTTCCATAGTGGTTGAACAAGTTTTCACTCCCATCAACAGTGTAGTAGTGATCCCTCCTGGCCACATCCCCTCCAGCATCTGTTATTATTCGTTTTCCTGATCCTGGCCATTCTAACTGGAGTGAGGTGGAATCTTAGAGTTGTTTTGATTTGCATTTCTTTTATGACCAGAGATGTTGAGCATTTCTTTTATGTGTCTATAGGCCATTTTTGTTTCTTCTTCAGAGAAGACTCTCTTTAAGTCTTTGGCCCATTTTTTAATGGGATGGTTGTTACTTTGGAGATTAGTTTTGGAGTGATTCAATTTTTTGAGTTGTTGATATATTTTAGATATGAGGCCTTTGTCTTAGGCTCAATGGTTTTCCTCATTTGTCATAATCAACCTTGTGCTCTACTAGCAGAGATCTGCAATAGAGCAAAACCTTGATACATAAGACCATATAGTATGAAGCTAATTGAAAGGACCTCCAGGATTTTGAAACAAAAGCCATATAACAAATGATTGTTGTCCTTAATGTACTATGTTATCTCTCATCTCCTTTGCTGTCCCTTGGGTATCTCATATTGTTACAGTATCTCAGTTTGTTATCTGATATATTGAATTTATTTGTATTTTGTTATTTGAAATTTGATAGGGAAGGGGGAAAACCAAGATGGGGGGTGGGTAGCGGGGAGGGTAATGGGTACCAAGAAATGTGAAAGCATATCAATATCAATGTATGTGAATTAATGCACCTACTATCTGGCAAATATCATGTAACCCTTTTATTAATTACAATAAAAAATATAAAAAATAAAGTGTAAAATTGTAAAAAAAAAAAAAAAGAATTTTATTGTGTATAAATACCACATCTTGTCGATCCACTCATCAACGGAGGAATATCTGGGTTGGTTCCATATCGTTGCTATGGTAAATAGTGCTGCAATGAACATCATTGTGGATTTAGTGGATTTAGTATGTCCTTGTTTCTGGGTGACTGGATAAATGCCAAGTAGTGGAATTGCTGGGTCATAGGGGAGCTCTATGTTTAGTCTTTTGAGGAACTGCCATACTGCTTTCCATAGTGGTTGAACGAGTTGGCACTCCCACCAACAGTGTAGTAGTGATCCCTCCTGGCCACATCCCCTCCAGCATCTGTTGTTATTAGTTTTCCTGATCCTGGCCATTCTAACTGGAGTGAGGTGGAATCTTAGAGTTGTTTTGATTTGCATTTCTTTTATGGCCAGAGATGTTGAGCATTTCTTTTATGTGTCTATAAGCCATATTTATTTCTTCTTCAGAGAAGGCTCCCTTTAAGTCTTTGGTCCATCTTTTAATGGGATGGTTGTTTCTTTGGAGATTAGTTTTGGAGTGATTCAATTTTTGAGCTGTTGATATATTTTAGATATGAGGCCTTTGTCTGTTGTATGGGTAGTGAAGATCTTCTCCCACTCTGTAGGCTTACTAGTTAATTTTCTATCTATGTCCTTTGCCATACAGAAGCTCTGCAGTTTAATGTAGTCCCGTTTATCCAGGCTTTCTCTGATTTGTTGTGTTTCTTGGTATAAGGACAATATTATAAGGAACCAGAAGGGGAAAACAGTATGAGTATGTACAGCTCAAAACTTTGTCAACTTGGGTACTTGCTATGGCACTGGAAACTAAATAAAATGGTTTCTTATGAACTCTTAGATGTACCTAGAGAGATGTTTTGGGATTTTATGTCTAAGTGTCAACTGGTCCACCAAAATATTCTCCAAATTTCTAACCACGGCAATATTAAACAAAAATAATTGTTTTAATTCACAAGGGGAAAATTACAGTAAAATTGCAGTAAAACCCAGGGAAAGAAGAGGTATTTTTTTGTTCAGTGTTGGTAGACTGAATTCAATGCCTCACCATTATATCACAAAAATTCTATTACTTACACTATACCTCCCAGCAACTACATAAAAAGTTTGTGAAAGCATTTTTATTAACTTTTCCCAGTTCATCTTCAATTCATGATCTTTCTGCCTTCATCTCCCAAATGGGAGATTAGTTGATTTGGACTACAGACACCCTACCTCCATGCCTAGATTGATAGTTGATCTTGATTATTAGTCTGATTGACTTGAGGACTGACTTGGAAATTGATAAAATATATCTCTAGATGTGTATGTTTTCCCCCCAGAGGAGATCAATTAATGAATAAGACATAGCCAGATTTTAAGCAGATTCTCCCACAATCTCAGAGTCCATGAAAAGAGAATATGAAAGTTACTAGGGCATCTCTGCTAGCACAGAAAGCAATTTTATTCTACTTTCAACTGTTTCTCTTAGATAGTTGATCATGGTAAAAATGTCTGACCAACACATCAGCTAAATAGTAAGTTTTCCAGAGTGAAAATAAAATGGAGATATAAATGTGTCACTTAATGCTAACTTTATCCACCTCTTTGATATTATTCAAAATAGTTCCAGATAAGCTATACAGTCCATCATGATCACCGGTGCAAATCAGCTATGTTATTTGAACAAAAATAATAGCTATCTATTTAATTCTGGATGACAATTCTACTATGTCCTATTTATTTAGAGCCACTAATTCTTTTTATAATCATCTACCTCCCTAAGGAATTTTCAAGAATAACTCCCTTGTGCTATGGACTGACTTCTTAACCTCAAAATTTACGTAAAATGTCATGGTGTCTTTTCTAATACAAAGCAGAACACTCCTGTCACAAGTGTTTGAGTAACATGAACGTTTTGTAGATAAAACTCCTTATTCTACCATTATTTCAAGCTGTTCATAAGAGATATGTGTAGTGCTCTATTAAAGTATGCAAAAAATCTAAATCAGAGAAAAATCTGGAAATTATGAAAAAGTTAAATTGGTGGCACATAATCATTAAGCTGAAACTGATTCTAAATTTCCAGATGGCTAAAGATAAAAGGAAAATTTATTGCATGTTTCTCACTGGCAATGAGTAGAACATATTTCAATTGCAAAAGAAAAACAAAGTTAATCATGTCATAGTACCCTGAAAATGATTTTCCTTAGGGAATTGTCACTGGACACTGTAATCTCACCATCTTTCTAGTTGAAGCCTTAAATGGAAATGCTTTTCTATTAATGTGTTTCTTCAGGCTTTTCTCAACAATAAGAATTTAATTTCAAAGCTAAATTCATTCAACCTTAACAATAAAACATGTCCAAAGATGCAATTCTATATTTTGTTGTTCTTCACTAGGCTCTTAGCTCTTCAAGAAAAGTACTTGTACCATGAAGACCTAGCATTCAATGGTTCTGGTGTCATGCAGATCAGTCTTTGCTTTGCTTTCTGAGAATACAATTGTAGCAAAAACAGTGAGTATACAAGGAAGCCAAATTTGTTTTCTTTCAGAGTTGCTGGGCTTATCCTAAGGTTCAGTTAATGTTTCTTTTATGTTGTACTCTATTGGAATGCCATATACTATGTAAATGTGATTATTTGCATGTGGAATTATGTCAAATAAAATGTTAGCATTACAAGTGAAATTATCTCTTTTTTTTTCACAATGCATTACTGTGTGAAATGCTTGTAGCCTATATCCCATACAGAAAAAATGCAAAGCCTCCCTAGCTGGAATACTGAAGAACAAGTTGTTCATGCTGCTTAAACATGAAAATATCCCAAAAGACTTGGGGGGAAAAAAAAGATCAAGACCACCAACATCATTAAGAAATAGGCATTACCATTAACAGCTACATTGTGAAAGCTGATCTGTGGGATGGGAAGAGGAAATCACTACACTAGTGAGGTAAAGAGCTCAAAAAGAACTTCATGGAACTGTTTAATGCTTAGGCAGCTTATTTTTACGACCATCTCAAGGGCCATATTGAACTAAAATTCTCCCTAGCCTTTACTCTACAGTGTGCTAAAATGGAATGGAACATCCATTTTAAGACTTAACGTCTTTACAATTTGAAGGGCAGAGGGAAGGAAGACAAACATCTGCACACAGCTGCAGATTGGTATATAGATAATACATCCATGGCAACGAGTAATGCATCCCTATTGCTATAAGAGAAAAGGAAGCTGACTCCCTCTATTTTACAGCACTATGAAAGTCCAAATGGGAGGAATTGGGCTAGAGAAACCAATTGATAGCTGATATTGTGAAAAGCAATGGACAATATCTTATGTATCATGGCACTGGTGACTCTTACATATAATTCTAATTATTCAGGACACTGATGTCTGAGGATCAAAGTTTAGGCCTAACCCAGGCAGACAAATCTAAGATATTCTTATTTCCACTTAACTAGCAAAAGCCAGAAATGGAGGCACAGCTCAAGTAGAAAACTGTCAACCATGAGAAAATCTAAGTCTTACCTATGGTCCAGAGTTCCATGAGAAAATATGACTCTGCCTCATTCAAGCTAAACACAAAGAAATACAGGTTGCTTTGTTTCCCTCATTTGCCGTAAGTAGACTGATATTTTTAAAAGGAGATCACAGTGGCCCAATCACTAAACGCACAGGACCATATATAATTAAGCAAATCAAAATTAACTTCAAAGATTGGAAACAAGAGGGTTTTTTTATGTCTTGTGTATAGTTATTTCTATTTTTTTTTCTGTTTTAGTTTTCTGTACCCCTTGTCTTGTATTAAACTCATCTAATCGGTGAGAAGGAAAGGGAATCACAGAAACAACAGGATAAAGGGTGAATTAATCCAACAATGATACTCACTTGACACTATGTTGCAAATGAACTATACAGCTGAGGTGGGGGGAGGGGGAATTAGCAGGAGAATAATGAAGAGGTAACAGTGTAACTACTCTTCATCCTCTTTACAATTAAAGAAAGAGTAAAACCTAAGATTTTTTTTAAAAATCCTATCTGTGAAGTCAGTGTTTTTATGACAACCCAGGGACCATTCTAGACTTGATGAAAATTTCCCATAATCTTGAAGAAGCCAATAAAAGTATGTGAGTGTACTAATTTTTGTATGACACTATAATTCCTCAACAGTTACTTAGTGAATAGATGGGATAGAATGTTTCCTTACTGACAAATTTGTCACTGTTCCTCATAATAACTGAGGGAATTATTGTGGTATAAAAATAATTAAAAAATAAAACTCTCAATCATCAAGCTAACTACAGCAGAAACAAACAAAAAACTGCATAATATGTAAAATTAGTTTTTGGCGTCTTTCTTGCATTTATCAGAAAAATCATTAATGCTCTACCCCAAGGTTTAATACCTTCATTAAACAGAGTTCTTAGTCTTCTACTAAATCCTTTCCTATATCACATGAAACACCTATCATTTTCTTTCCTCTCCATCTTTTTAAAACCCCTTTTTCTTTGCCTAGTACTACATGTTTTCTATTTTTGAATGGATATTGTAGAATCCTTTTGTATCTCAAATTCTTGATAGCTTTTTTTAAAAAGCTCTACTATTTTTTTAACATATCAAATTCTGATTTAACTTCAACATAAGAATTTTCTTACAAGAAAGGATAAGGTCAATTAAGATTTATGGTATAAAAAACTGGAAAGACAGAAAAATAAAAGTTTTAAAAAGTAATTAAAGATATATCTTAACTTTTATCTATTTTATTTGAAGAATCTAGAGATCTCCAAGGTTGATAGCTATAACCCTATAGAAGACATTTTAAAACCTTCAGCTAAAATTAACACAGAGAAAATAAACTTCTGGATAGGAGATATTTTGAATGCCCTCCCCAAAAGTATTTCTACTGAGTCATAATAAAGGCTTTCATAAAATTCTAAAAGTACAATGTAAATCTAGAGTCAGTGTATTTCTTACTAGAAACAGTAGAAAATTTCTTTAGAAATTGAGAATTGAAAGTGTTAAACATAAAAGCTAAACCAAAAAAATTGTTATTCTAGGCATGAGTTTTTGATACAATCCATTCAGAAAAAATAATATTTACTTTGCCCATTATTTATTATTAATCAGCGATTACATTAAAATTGTATAATCTCATGTAACATATTTCTGCTGATGGAATGAAGATGGAATTCTTATCTTTTTTCTTTCACGTACTAGAAGTTTTATTTAATATGTCCCCTGAAACTTTAAGCAAAGTTATTATCAATTATGGTTCCAATTTTACATAATTTCCTCCTGTGTTATCTTAGAGAGCAAAAAGGAAGGGTTTACTCAGGGCTATGGTGTGTGTGTGTGTGTGTGTGTGTGTGTGTGTGTGTGTGTGTGTGTGTGTGTGAGAGAGAGAGACAGAGACAGAGACAGAGACAGAGAGACAGAGAGAGAGACAGAGAGACAGAGAGACAGAGACAAAGAGAGACAGAGAGAGACAGAGACAGAGGGCAAGGGAGAGAGAGATGGCGAGGAAGAGCGAGAGGGAGAGGCAGAGGGAGAGGGAGAGGGTGGGAGACCAGAACTCTCAGCAGAGACCAGAACTCTCATCTGATACCAGAACTGAACAAATAAAAACCTTAAGATCCGTGGTAAGAGTTGTACTGGAGGATCAAGGGACCTCTCTATTTCATAATTGGCATTACCTAGATAGTAAAGTAGTATTATAACTTTAGCAGTTATAACTTGAGCAAAGTGACTAACCAATGATAATAAGCTCTTACAATGCCCCAGGTTCCATGATACAGGAATTCCATCTCCCTTATTTATTACAATCAAGGATACGGCTCTCATATCCTAAAGGCAGATTTGAAATAAAAAAACAAATCCACAGAGTTTTTGAAGCACTTCTATCTCAAAGGAAGGTTTTTTTTCATATATTTTTATTGTAATTAATAGAAGGGTTACATGATATTTACCAGATAGATGGTGCATTAATTCCCATGCATTGATACCCTTTCACATGTCTTGGTCCCCATTTCCCTCTCCTCCACCCCCACCCCTCATCTTGTTTTCCCCCTTCCCTATCCAATTTCAAATAACCAAATACAAATATATCCGATATATCAGGTAACAAAACGAGATACTGTAACAATATGAGATAACCAAGGGACAGCAAAAGAGATGAGAGATAACATAATACATTAAGGACAACAATCACTCATTATATGGCTTATGTTCCTATATTCAAAGGAAGTTTTTAAAGTAAATGCTCAAAGAATGGTATGGGGTTTGGAGGGGCATCCGTGTTTAGGCCATCAAGATTCTGCCAGAGCCAAGATGAAAGAAACCTATCTCAAGTACTTTTCATGCTAAGAAAATATGAAGGCTACCTTGGTCAAAACTAAAATTATGTTGACAATGTCTCTGTATGCCTGTAATCCCAGCACTCATAAGGTTGAGGTTAATGAATGGGATTTGTGACCTTATAACAAAAGCTAGTTGTTTGATATGATGCATCTTCACTGAAAGAATTTTAAAGAAAAAAATATTCAAAGTCCAATGATGTGAGAATTTCCTCTACAGCATCTGATAAGAAACAATGAGGCCTCTGCAAAAGAACTTAAAATGTTTGGGAATTCATGGCATTATTCTATCTTGGGTAGCTCCAACTTTTTGAAAGTTCTCTTTCACTAAGCCAAAATCTGCCTCCCTATAACTTTGATCAATTGGTTCACATTTTTGCTTTGGGCTATTTAATTGTTAGTAGAGACTTTAGTTGCTGCCCTAAAGGCAAAAGACTTAATGTTTTGTAACTATTATTGATCTTTAGCCAGTTTTGGCCTGTAGCTCGGAAGCTAGATAATTTATTTCTCTTTGAAGTTCTCTGATACTATTTCTGGGCTATGTTTTCTGTTTTGCCACTTGAAGATTTCATTTCTTTATGCAAATACATTTGAACACATCATTTTTATTTTGGTCTATGAGCTATACTCCTCTATATAGACACCAATTAGCTCTTAATTATTAAGTGTGTGGGTGAGAGGTCCATATAGATATTTAGAGCTCAAATAAAATCTCAGGTAATTTATTTTAAATATTATGAAAATTTTTATAATGGCAATATTAAAAATTAAGTAATAGAACACACTGCTGAGAAAGGTTACATAATGACTGCTACTAAGGTATTCAGGAAAAATAGACATCTGTTGGAAAATGATAGTTTAGAGTTAATTACATAGTATAACTATCATCTGTAGATGTCTGAGTAGACTAACCTCTTTACTAAGGTTATTTAAATTGTAGTGGTTTTAAAAGGCTTGAGTTAAGCCTATTTACATGAACACAGGCCCAAATGACTCTATTAATCCTAGTTTTAATAACAACCACAAAGAGCTTAGAATTATCACTTTTCTACTCAATTCTCACAAATAACCTGAAACTAAAAAACAAAAAGTACAGACAGAAAAATGTCACTACTGTATTTTATGTTAGAATATATAACTAATAAAACTTAATTACCAAAACACAAAAGAAAGTGAAATCATAGATGGTACATGCATACAAATGCTTTAAGTTGTAATCATACTTTATAGTAACAGAAATCTCTTTTGTCCTAATAGTAAGTAGAGTAAGAAAGTCTTGCATTCCATATAAAGTATGACTTCAAATATAAGGAGAATGGCTTAGAGATCAATGGTGGCAAAATTCCAGTATGATAGTTGAATAATTTTATGGAACCCATACATTCTCTCCTTCAAATACACAGTAAGACTGGATAGAAATACATGAAAAGCAAAGGCAAGTGACTTAAATCAAAATGAACATTTCATTTTGCCAGGCCTGGGCTTGAACTCAGGGCCTGGGCACTGTCCTTGGGCTTTCTCAAGGCTAGAGCTCTACCACTTGAGCCACAGCACTACTTCTGGCTTTTCCTGTTTATGTGGTACTGGAAGAATCAAACCTAGGAATTCTAGGTAAGCATTCTACCGCTAGGCCATGCTCCAGCCCCCCAAAATGAACATTTAATGAATATGATAAAGAAAATCCACAATACAAAAATTTAAAGCCTGCTCCAAACCAGAGTATTACCTTCAACAAATGCTGTAAGATACAAACCAGCTTCTGTGAATACAAGGTTGTCATTAGCACTTGTGTAGGTATGATGGGCAGATATCTATAACTACAGGTATGTTCAGAGCATAGGAATGTAGGTAGATTCTCCATAATGTTTGAACATATTGATTATTTTAGAAAATAACCAGAACACTTATCCATAGATGATGATGATGACGAAGATGATGATGATGATGAAGAAGAAGAAGAAGAAGAAGAAGAAGAAGAAGAAGAAGAAGAAGAAGAAGAGCAACAACAACAACAACAACAGCCATCACCACCACAGGAAGAGGAGGAGGAGGAGGAGGTAAAGGAGGAGGAGGGAGAAGAAGAAGAGGTAGCAGCACTGCAGCATGCTAAATATTCTAGGTAAGGAAAGTAAGTGAAAGGTTTTCTACTTTACCTTTCTTTTATAAGGAATCCAATAGTATGTAACCAAGAAGGTATGAAATTTCTTGCTTACAACTAAATATATACCTAGAAGCCACTGTGGGTACACATGTTCACAGTGCTATCTAAATAATTAGTAAATAATAAATGTGAAATATTTCAGACCTGGGAAATATTTTTGATTAATAAAAATGAATGAATTACATTAAACTGACTAAATAGATTAGTATAGGAACTATCACTGAGTAAATAACATAGATGCAGGAATATATATATATATTACATCATTTGTATAAAGTATATGTTCAAAACCAATGAGAATTCTATGTTGTTTGCCCATAAATTCTTGTATGTGTGATACATCTCCATATACAGACCAGGAATAATGGCAGTGGTATGGGTCTCAAATTGTGAAATTGTAAAAGAAAAGCTCTGAAACAAATATGGTCAATTGCTAACCTATCATAAGTTTGGGGATTCTTAAGCTATAATGGTTGGCTGTGTTATCTCATTTTTCAAATCACCCTGAATTATAAATAATTATTTTTAAAATAAAGGCAAGCACCAGTCTTACTGAAATTTTTTTCAAAAACAGTAAGGATTTATTTTAGAGGAGATATAAACCCAATTCTATTAGTGGCTCTCTTCTACTTTTATCTAGATTCAGTTTCTTTATTATACTCTTCCCTAACAAATGGAATTGTTTCTCAACAAATAAAAACCAAGTCATCAGCATTCTATTGAAACTAAGCTGATTACATACTAATGTGAAAGGCTAGCTTCACATTTCCTGGAAAAGTTATGGAAGCATCAATCCCATTGTCAAGCGTTGCCTTGATTTGCTAACTACCAATGGATGCCAGATCTACTCATTATCAGTCACTTGGGGCAAGATAACTTGTACATTGTGAAATCTGTAAGATCTGTACGAGTTGAACCTTTCAAAAGAAGATTCCAACATCCAAAGTATACCATTTTCTGTTTCTAAAAGGTGACTCAGAATGTGTAATTTAAGCCGGTTGCTTTGCTGAAGTCAGATCAATGTTTCTTGCCTGGTTTTAACTGGTAACTTGTTCACCTGGGGATGTAGAGAGGCTTTTTATAAGTATTCCTTTGAAACAAGCACTTGGGTTGATAGAGTCAGATTTTGGTTTTTTAGTGGACAAAAGTTATAGTGAGTTAAACATGAAGTTCAACAAGTCAAAAGAGAAAATGGATTTGCAATCTGCAGAAGCTGTGCCACCAGCTGAGACTCACTGGACACAATTTACCCTTAGATTAGTTACATTTTAGAATTTTTTGCCATAATTATTTCCAAAAATTATATTTTATCCATAGGCTTTTAATATATAACTAGTAGCTATTGTTTATTTCAAGGTCTTTCTTGACATTTTTAAGAATTGTCACATTCAGCTTCTCTTTCCCTTGACTGAGAAAATATGATTTTTTTTTATCATGTGCAATGGGGTTAGGCAGCAAGAAAACCCTTTAGGCTGCTTGCACCTTTTTAGGATTTCTTAGGGTTAATTACAAACAGGCAGTGTAACAATCTACAGAGAATTCTAAGATTCTATTCCTGGAACAGAGGAGAAATGAACAGTGAATCTCCCGTTTTATCAGATGCTTTACAGCACTTCTTAGGGGAAAAATGTTTCTAGTAAAAGCAGTTCTTAGATTCTTATTCTCCCAAAGTATGCTTTCTTTTGTAAAAGGTTGCACACATGTGTGCATGCACACACAGAATCTGAATTAGATATTTTATTGACATGTTTTGTAAGAAGAGGAGATTAAGTTAAGCATTTTAAGATTCAACCTGATTGTTCCATGGTTTCTAATCACTGCAAACCTGATGTTTTAAATCATTAAGCCATTCCTTCTAGCTTACCAGGGGAATATATTTCCATATAGTTTTCTGTGATATATTGAGAGAGATAAGAATTAGAATTCATTTGCCATTTAATTTTTCCCCCAAAGTGACTTAAAAAGGTCATCTAATGCCTACACTTCGTCTCTTTCTAGAATATTTTCATTTAATCTATCAGAAATCTTTGTGTCAGGATAATTTATTTGACTGGCTTCCTTCTTATGATTTTAGTATCATAGTTATATTTATATGACTACAATCAGAGTTATATCCAAATCCTACTAAGAAAGAGAAAACAGAAGAAATGATACTGAAAAACTCTAAGATAACATATAGTCAGTTTCTTTATTTTTTCTTTCATTGAAAAGACCACAAAAATTATTATAGGGGTCCAGGATTTTTGTTTTGTTTTATGTGCTTTTAAACCTTATTCCATGTGAATGAATCGTGTCTGATCTAAGTGCTATTTTCTTAAATGATCTTGACTTCATTTATTGAGTTTCTGATAAATATTTTCTTCTCTGCTTTCCTGTCAATTGCCCACTCTCCATCCTCTGAACCTCTGAGTTAAAAAAAAGAAATTAAAAAAAATAAAAGGACAAAGTAAAATAGAAATAAAAGCCTCTAGAGAAACAAAGGCTCAAAACTCCACGAGACTCTAGAGAAATTTTTAAGCCAAATAGAATATGATAGAGGAATGTTGAGACAGGGATTTTGGAAGATTTGAAAGTCAAGTATACTTTACAGACTCGCAGAACTCCAGCTGCATGGAGGACATGGTGGCTTAAGAAGCACCATGCTCTGTATCTTTTTATCAGTAGAACTTAGCATAAACCTGACACAACACAGATTTTCCTTCTTTGTTGAAACAGAAAATAATAAGTAAATGAATACATTAATCAAAGTTGCTTCCAAATCCCAAGCCCATTTTACCATCTCATCCATTCTTTTTGTCAGGAGCTTGTACAGAGTGGGCTGAAGAGATAAAACCTTCCCCGCAGCCATCATCAAAGATTTTAAGCTCTGTGAAATCACACCCAGACTTGGTAAATGTTCATTCACAGGGCTATTCACAGAAACTATTTCAGTAATTTTGTGATAGAATGGGGAATAAACATATAACTGATTTGGATGTAGTTAATATCAAAACGAGTGTGTGTGTGTGTGTGTGTGTGTGTGTGTGTGTGTGTGTGTGTTTGTGTGTGTGTGCATGCGCACACGCTCATCCTGGGACTTGAACTCAGAATCTGAGTACTGACCTTAAGCTTTTGGGCTCAAAGTTAGCACTCTACCTCTTGAGCCACAGCTTCACTTCCTCCTCCTTCAAACTTCAGGCAGGGAGTCTGGCCTAGTGGTAGTGGGCTTGCCTAGCATGCTCTAAGAAGACCTGGGCTCAATTTTTCAGTACCACATACATAGAAAAAACTGGAAATGGTGCTGTGGCTCAAATGGTAGAGATCTAGCCTAGAAAGCCCAAGGACAGTGCTCAGATCCTGAGCTCAAGCCCAGGACTAGCAAAAAAAAAAAAAATTAGTTCAAACTTTGCCTGCCCTGGCTGGCTTTGAATGCCTCGGATCTCTGTCTCCTGAGTAGCTAAGATTACAAGTATGAGACACTGGCACCAGTCTCAGAAGATGAATAATCCACCAATGACCATAAATTTTATAATTCCTTCCTCTTGAAACTAGGAACTGTGAAACCCCATAAGTTGGCTAAATTATTTATTAGAAGAAAGCATTAATTAATTAATTATAAAGGCAATTTAATTATTACTAGAGCAATATTTCAGCTGGAATGAAAGGCTGAGCCATTGCTCTGTCTTATCATCTTCTTTAATGAAGAACCAAAATTGAATTTTTTTAAATGAGAAAACAAAAGTAATCAGTTACCCATTTTGCCCCAAATATTGCATAATCTTATTGTCAAAAAAATTTAAGACATGAAACACTTTTATTTGCACTTATTTTAACTTTACTGATTATCCAAAATAATGAAGCTGATTGCTTGGGAATTACAGTCTTCAACCACCACTCATGAATGCTGTAATTCTCATCTTCAGCAAAAGCTATTTTACTTTTACATAGAAGTCTTTGCTAGGTGATTTTTATTTGAATTAACTATAGTCTAAAATTTTTTTTTACAAAATGTCTGAATTCTCATCTCACTGTTTTAAACCAGCCAACTGAGAGATTTCCCCAGGTATGTATTACATGGATATTTTCAAGGGTAAAGAAGTCACGTGTCACTTTTCAATGTGCAGGCAATTGAACATGAACTATATCTGTGGCTTGTTGCTGTAAAGTCACACCTCTGATCCAGAGATCGGCTTAATTTAGCCATTTTTCAACATGTTAATACTTTTCCCTGCTTTAAATTCCTGCTTAGTGGAAAGTTTCCCCATTGAGCATCTGATTTAATTTTGTCTGCTTGGATGCCCTTTAGGTAAAGGACACCATTCAATATCGGAATTAGAAGCATTCTATTCATTTTCCCCCTGCAGCCAGAGAAAGAGAAAGGAGAGAGTAAAGAGGCAGAGACTCAAACAAGTCTAGAAACAGCAATTCTCTAACCGCTGAGCAATGAGGTTTCTTATGCCGCTGGAGGACTCATTCATCTTAATCCATCCGGAAAGAGGGCTATGCGCAATATTTCACAATCTAAGTACTTTTTGACAAATCTATTAATTATGCACTCAAACAAATTATTTGCTGCCTGTAGAGAACGGCTCCTGGATTTTCTCTTCTGCCAGAATCCATGTTCTTTTTTTTTTTTTCTGCTTTTAACTCATTGCCGTCATCGGCACTGTCATATTAGGTCTCATACACATTTTGAATTATACATTATTTACAAAATCAATGTGGTCACTACTGGAAAACAAAACCAAAAATAAATAAATAAATAAATAAACCAACCAAGGGTTAAAATAACAAGAAAGATAATGACAAGACAGACATGTTCCAGCTTCTCTTTTATATTTGTAAATCTTCTCTCACATTACCAAAGTATACAGAAGCTGTTTTTTTCCCCCTACATACTAAAGCAAGAAAGAAATAAAGCATTCCTGCTGTGGGTTTCTGATGCATCCCACCCACGAATTCTTTTCCACTGTTCTAAAGACAAGCCCTCCTCCACAACTCATAAAAACACAATTTCATGAAATTTGTATGGTATTTGGTAGGAAAAAATAGAATTGCAATTTATTATTATCAACTGGATGATTGCACCCAAGCTATAAAACCCAGAAAGCTTCAATTATTTTCTTTTAAACTATATTTTATATTAGCCTTAGAAGTACTATATGCAATTATAGAAAATAAAAATCACAAAAGAATAAAAAAATCACCAGTAATATAATTCACTTTTGGATGGATGTCATTCTTTATGTACATATTAAAAGTGTAGAAGGGGGGGTGCCAGAGTTTGGCCTAGTGGTAGAGTACTTATCTAGTATGCATGAGGGCCTGGGTTTGATTCCTTGGTACCACATACATAGGAAAAAAAAAAAAAGCTGGAAGTGGTGCTATGGCTCAAGTGGTTGAGCTCTAGCCTTGAGGAAAAAAAAAGTCCAAGGACAGTGCTCAGACCCTGAGTTCAAGCCCTAGGACTGGCAGAAAAAAAACAAAACAAAAAAACAGTACGTGTGTGTGTGTGTGTGTGTGTGTGTGTGTGTGTGTGTGCGTGCTATTTATAAAAATAGAGGTATAGATTGAGTAAACTTACTTATGATTTCAGGAATATTTTTTCATAGTATTAAGACATTAACATTGCTGAGGAATGCAAATAAGACAAAAACTTCTTACTAAGAAAACACCTGTGCAAAAGGTCAAACAGAAAACTATCCTATTTTTAGTAAACAATCACAAGTAATCTGCCAACAGATTGCAAAAGAAAGAGTGATACATAAGCAAGCATACAAAACCAATACATATATTTCTTTCAAGATAACGAACTAGTATAAGACAACTTGACATTACCTTTTCTCACACATAGTTCATCCTAGACTTCAGAGGATTAGGGCATCTATCTGTGTTAACTATTTAGCTTTATCCAAAGAATTTCCACATCTTCTTGAAGAGGGATGTTTTTAGCTTGAAAACAAGGCAGAAATCAAATTAAGTTTCTACCCTGAACCAGAAACTGTCAGATAGAGAGCCATCATCTAGTGATCAAATCATTAATTTACATTTCAATATGTATGCAAGGGTTTTCTAATATAATATGGGAGGAAGAGGAGATTTCTTGTTTTCATCAGGGACCATTAGGGCTTTTGCTTTTAAGTTGTGTTAGCCTTACAACATACATTTAATTTTAACTTTTGTTCTTTTATTTTTATTGAGATGTACTATTACTGTATTGCCATGGCTGGGTATAAAATCTCAGGCTCAAGTTATATTTCCTAATTCCCACCATCAAACCTAAATAACAATCCTACAGTAAGACATAATCGCCATGTCTGGCTCTTTACATAATCTTAAAAATCTGCCATAAAATGTGGAACCATTTACCTATCTATCCTCTATTATTAGACATTTTTTAAGCATCCTATATTAAATAAATATGCCCTGTTCATTCTTTTTTATTTGTTCTTTAAGTCAATTTTTATTATATTTAAGTAATTGTACAAAATGGTTTCAACAGATTAACTTATAAGTCCAATGCTTGGTCAATGTCACCCCTCTCATCATTTTTCACCACCTATCTAACCTTACTTGCTTCTTAAAACTTGCAGTGACTGAGGCATGTTTGGACTCTTTTAGAAGGAAAGAAGATGCTTGGCCTTTTCCGTAATGTTTGAGCATGAAACCCTGGACCGTGAATCTTGGGCTGCAGGATGGAGAAATGTATCACTTTAAACCAGTTTCCCTTGTGAAGGTCACTGTTTCCCCTACATGAAGGTTAAAACTTTCACTGGGAGTAAAGAAATGGATCTCTTCCTATTAAATCAGGTCCAACTCCAGAGTTTAAAAGGATTAGCCTCTATGCAGATGGGTTTGGAAAAGAATGGAAGACATTCACCAGCATTCAGAAAAGGAAGGGGCTGGGTCAGTATGTGGAGCCTTGCTTCATCTTTCATTTCAGCTGCCTTTATTCTGTGGGCAATGTTCATTCTGATGAATAAAGTTCCTAAGAACCTGTGGATATTTTTTTTCCTAATGAAATAAGACAATGCTCTCTTCTGACGAAGTGAAATCATACCATAGATTGCCTTCAAAATCATGTTGTGTGCATGACACTCATAAATAGAATGATAACACTTCTGATAAAATATTTGCAGTAAGTACATATATTCAGTACTCAACAACACAAAAAGTACTACTCAAACCTTAACCCAATGTGAACTGTTCAGTTGATAGCCAGAGGGAGCATGTATGCCTCATCTCCTGCCTTTCAGAGCTGTTCCTTGTGTAGAAGAAGGAAATGCTTCTTAGTGAATAACCAATAGCACATTTGGTGCTAGGGGAAAAAATTGCAAATTATAACTGTATGGCTTAGAAGAAGAAGTTGCCTCCAAGATGAAATGGAGTACAATTTTTCATTTCCTACATTGGAGGGGAGGATGTGCCCAGACTTATTTTTAATTTTCTCAATAACCTTTGAAGGTAGAAAGACATTTTGCTATTTTATAATCTAGGGAAACTTAAGCATTATGTGAGTCTTATTCTCACATAATGAGTACCACACTCAGGATTTGAATTCATCACCATCATAGGTCATTACTGCTGGATACCAGAGACAGACAATAACTACTGATGATTTGCTCCTCACTTTGAAAAGTATCTGTGTGATTAATGTGATTTCATAATTACTAGAAGAAAGGGAAGGTACTGCATGAAATTCAAGAGCTTGTATCAAGGGCAAAGAGGAAGACAAATAAAGAGAATGGAAGAATGTAGTCAAGAATTCAGTATATTCTACAAAATTAAGAAACTTGAGGGAAGAAGATGGATTGGGGAAGGACAGGTGAGAATGTTGAAAAGGTAACATGGATCAAAATGCATTATACTCATAAATTGATTTGTTCATTCAACACTTCTCTGTACAACTGCTTAAAGATAAACATATAGAACACACACATTTAAAACAACAGCTTGTACATTAATGAATAGATAGATGGCAGCAGATTTTTTAAATAATTCAGGACTTTCAGGATCAAAACTAAATAGAGTAAGAATGAAAATCCAGAAAACACAATGCAATATAAAACCATCCACTTATTTGATAAAATTTCCTTTTCCAATCTAAAAATAAGCAAACAAAAAATATCCTCTTCCCAGCCAGAATCATTTACTTTAATTTAAAAAAATCTCAATAAATTTACAGTATTTTCATTAAATATTTACTTTTATTTTTCTGCAATTTAGCAATGACCAGATGCTTGATTCTAATTAATCAAAAGAAAAAAGTGAAATGCTAAAAATTTATTACAAATTCATATTAAGCCAGGTTCAGTGGCTCATGCCTGTAATCCTGGCTACTCAGGAGGTTGAGATCTGAGGATCTCAGTTCAAAGCTTCTGTGAGATACTTATCTCCAATTAATCACAAGAAAACCACCAGTAAGTGGCATTGTGGTTCCATGGATAGGGTGGTAGCCTTGAGCTGAAGAGCTGAGGGACAATGCCCAAGCCCAGAGTTCAAGTCCCATAAACAACCCCCCAAAAATAAAGGAACAACAATCATACAAGATAAAGCTCTTATTTCCCTTCTTTCCATATCTTAGAGTTCCTTTCATTTAGTCTCATCCTATATGACCTTATGTATATAAGTTTTGTGCTACTGTAATTCTCTGCTAGGAGAGTCCTACATGTGTATTAATTATTACAAATGAGGGAAACCATTGAACCTATGTTCCTTTGGATCTGGCTTACTTCACTTAATATGGTTTTCTCCATATCTTAGAATTTCCTTCATTTTTTCTGATGGCAGCATAGAATTCAATTTTGTATAAGTACCACATCTAGTGTGATTGTTGTTCTTAATGTACTATGTTATTTCTCTTCTCTTTTGTTGCTCTTTGTTTAATCTCATATTGTTATTGTTATTATATGTGACTTTGTTACCCGGCATATCATATATATGTTTATTTGTTTATTTGAAATAGGAAAGGGAAGATGGTGCGGGGAGAAGGAAATGGGGACAAAAACATGAGAAGGGGTATCAATGTGTGAGAAGTAATGTACCTACTATCTGGTGAATGTTACAGTTATACATTAGACTGCCAATAAAAATAAATAATAAATTCATATTAAAATAATAGTCAACATTTAGACTTTTTCTTCAAAAACAAATTTATATAAGTACCCAACTACATAAATGAAGCTGGAATTACAATTTGAACAAACACAACTGCTTTACCTTTATTTGGAAGAATGTAACATTTCTGATAAGATAGTAAGACAATCTTGCTTTTAAACTCTCGTCACTACCTGAAGTTTATGATTTGTTAGCATTAGCACACTGTACCTGCAAAAGATACACTTTTTCAAAGTGTTCTATTGATACTTGCTTTATTCCTTAAAGGATGATAGTTTAAATAGTTTGGTTTGATAATAGTACAGATTTTCCATCACATCATGATTGGTAGCAAAATACATCAGTCATTAAAACAAAAGCTCTTGATTTACTTTCCTTTAAGAGATGTGGCATACTATCCTCAGGTTTCAGATTTGAATCTCTCATGGGATGTACTTTAATATAGAGTATGGATCCAATGATTCAATTTTCCTGAGCATCTGCTTAATATGTGCGCGCACGTGCTCGCACACACACACACACACTCACACACTATGTGTATATAGAATATATAAACATGATACACTTACTTATATGCTTTCTTGAAGAGGGATAATTAAGGATATGGACAAAAGGATTCGAGGATATGAACATGAAGATAATGCAAACAAGGATATACCCTCTGTCCATCAATTCTCTCACATTCAGTTCTAGAAAACCCAGGGGAAAGAAGACACCTAAATTAAATGACTGCCAATTATGATCATCATCTGAGTTGTCTTGGAGTGTGAGTGTCGTGGAAAAGTTGAGTTCAGCACAGGGTGGTGTGGATAATAGGCAACAGATGTCCTTCAGCACTCCACTGCTAAACAACCTGGGATTCCTCACTGTGATCCTAGCCACTCCAGAGGATGAGATCTGAAGATAAGATCATAGAGCTAAGGATCTGCTTGAAGCCAATCCAAGAAGATAAATCTGAATGGCTCTTATCTCCACTATTCCAAAAAGCCAGAGGTAGGCGTGTAGAAAAAGCAGGAGAGGGCCAGTTTTGAGAAAAAAAAATGTTGAGAGTGCAAATCCAAGTACAAGTACCAGCAGATACACACACAGTGAGTGTGTAAAGCAGGGATCTGAACAGCAGGAGCAGAGCTCACAGGAGGCAAGAGCATGGTGGGCCCAGAAGCAGAGCACTTAGAAGACTCTGGAAAAGACAAGAAGAGGGAAATAATTGTTCATTAGCAAGTAGAGTTTGGGAGTTAATGAAATGAAGAAATGTTAATGGGATATAATTTGTACCCACTCTCCAGTCAAGCCTAGGCCATGAAATTTATATAACAAGTTTTATTCTTGTTTTTAAGCCATTGAGTTTATTATGACTTTCCTTATTCCTGCTGCCAACAAAATATTTCAAACTAATGAGAAGTTTCCAAAAGAAGACACACATACCTGCATCCAGACACTCCATATTATCATCCCCATGGACAACAACTTGAAATGGAAAAAGCCTCAAACAAATAGATCTCTTTTTCAATGTGTTGCTTAATCTGCCAGCCTCATTAAAATCATTGAGGGGAGATGGAAAAAGAGCTCAAATAGAGGCTAAAAACACAACTAACGGTTAATTTGTCACTTTCAATGTACCAAGCCTGACAGTATTTACAGTGGCATCTGACTTAACTCTGGCTTCTGAGATAAGTAACAATTATCCCTCTGTGACACACAAGCAAGTAGTCAAGAGTTTACAAATTTGTCTATATGATAGCCCCCAAAGGCTCCTGTGACAGGCACAGAAGACTCCCTTTTCCTCCTTTTGGTTACAGGAGCTTTCAGGAAAGCACCCTGTTCTCCTCTTTTGTTTTCTAGCCAAACATTTCTCTTTTCCAAGTGTTTCTCAGTAGGGTTCAAGCTGCTGTTCTGGAAGCAATCTCCCCTTGTCTGTTGGCTAGCTATAACCATCAAAGCACTTAGACCAAAGATTCTGGACATTTCAACAAACCCTGGCTAAGTGAAACAGAACACAAAGTTTCTCTCTAGCCTAGGGGCTTCTTTATATCCCTTGAAACAACCAGGAACAAATGAAAGAGAAGAGTCAGGATTTAGCAGAAACAATAGGGGCAGCTCCACAGCCTGCTGAAGATGAAATATGACTGATGTCAGGATGAATCGGCCGGCGACAGATTGCTTCCAAGATTCTATGTCTCCATTCACAAGGTAGAGTTGGGTGGAGAGACTGTGGTCCTGCCTGGGTCACATGACCTTCAGTGCCTCCTCCACAGGGAAGGAGAAGCTGCTTCTTTGAATGTGTGTGTGTGTAAGGCTGTGTACAGCAGGGGCGGTGAAGTTCCCCACAGGAAAAATCCAAGTGCTGGGCTGGTAAAATAACAGATCCTTACTCCAATAATGAAAGGTCTCCTGTGCCCTCACAAATGTCCTCCCTTGTCACATTACAGTGAGTGCTTTCTGCTTACTCTCATATTCCTCATGCCGAGCCCTCTGAAGCTGAAGCTGAGCCCCAGAACTCTGTCTCCCTCACTATCACCACACACCAGAACTGCTTCCAGCTTTGATTCATTACACACATCACTTCTATCTTACCCACCAGAACATGATCTATATGGTAATTTATTTCACTGTTTTGTACTTGCTGCCACCCCCTCACGTCCTATATCATTTAAGCTGAGTTCTGCATCAGCAGCAGCAACCAGCATTAGAACCCACCCTGCAGGCAGGGAGAGGAAAGAATTCTTCCCTTTTGCTCCTTTTCCTCCTTACAGAGGAAAATCAGCTCAAGCACAATTCGAATCTTACAGTATGGCCTCCAACCCTCTGCCAACCATCTATCTTTTGGAGAATGCTGAGTTTTACAAATCAGAGAGAGAGACAGAGAGAGAGAGAGAGAGAGAGAGAGAGAGAGAGAGAGAGAGAGAGAGAGAGAGAGAGAGACAGAGACAGAGAGAGACAGAGACAGAGAGAGACAGAGACAGAGAGAGACAGAGACAGACAGAGAGAGACAGAGAGACAGAGAGAGACAGAGAGACAGAGAGAGAGAGACAGAGACAGAGAGAGACAGAGACAGAGAGAGACAGAGACAGAGACAGAGGAGAGATAACACAAATTGTGCAACTGAAATTGAAGAACTCAGAAACTCAGAAGTACACAAAAGCCCCTTCTCACAAAGATGAAATAAAGCACTCTACACTGTCCAGAGATAATAGTTTTTAGAAATTTCCTGAACAATGAAGCTGAATTAATGATTCTGAAATAGAGATAATTTGTTTAAATCACCCACTTATCCCTTAGGTTATCAAGGGGCTTTCAATGTGTTAATGAGACATTCAAAATAAAAACATGAGCAAATGCTGCCCTTGCAAATTAACAAAAGTTTGTATAAGAGGAAACAGATAAAGAGATTTAGCCAACAAAGGCATTGAAATGTAGTCTCTATTTACCTGGTGGCTTCTGGAGCTGAATGTATGACAGATTTATAATTGCTGTCAATCTGGCTTCAGAGTGAGATTTACAGGCAATAATTTCTGCAACAGACATTCTCAATGTTGATGAAATGTTGCCAACTTGGTAGACAAACCTAAACACCTGCAGGGCCAGAGAGGCACAGACGTACCAATTTACTCACCATCTCTCTGGAAAAAAAGAGCTCACTCATTTTACGATGAGCCAGAATTCTCCAAAGGACTAAAAGACAGGAGCAAAATGTTGAATATCTCTATTCATAAAGGAGATGATATATGCCTGACACATATAGGCTTATGCTTAAAACCCTACCTACTCAGAAAGCTGAGATCTGAGGATCACAGTTCAAAGCTGGGTGCAGTGGGAGAGTCTCATCTCCAATTATACACACACACACACACACACACACACACACACACACCACACAAAAGCCAGAAGTGGTTCAAATAGTAGAACATTAGCTTTTCACATTAAAAAAAAATCTGAGACTTCATTACCTGACTTAGGGAACTGTAACCTCTATACACATAACCTTTTCTATAAAATTAAAAAAGTGTTTTTAAAAAAGCTCAGACACAGCATTCAAGCACTGAGTTCAAGAGGAAGAAGAGAAGGGGAGAGGAGAGAAGGTGGAGGGAAGGGGGAGACAGCTGAAAGATGGTCCTTATTTTAGCTTTATCCTCTTTTTTGTTTATTTTTAAGAAAATATAGTTAAAGGGAGAAAGCAAAGAGGATCACAGAACAAGAAGTTTGAGACCAAAGATGGCAAAGATGCATGCTGTGATTTGTATGACTATGACCTAAAGCTCTCTTCCTTCCCAAACTTGAAGATCTGCTCTAAAGAAGGTCCTCTCTGAGCATAAATGAGTGGGGTGGGAGCATGGGGTTTGGGGTAAGTATTGATAGGTTCATGGGATCTTGTTCTTGACATTCAGAGAAATGCCTCACTTAGCCAGACTGATGAGCATTCATGTCCCACAACTGTGTGGCTCTCTCTAGAAAGAATACTTTCGTTTATGATATTCTCCACACTGACAGCTATCTCCTGAGTTCAAATGCCTTTTTTCATCAAGTCTTCATACAAGATTTAAAAAGTAATTCCTGTCTTGATTTTCTTGTGCATATTGAAGTTTAAAAATAAAAGTCTTGCCACAGTTATCATGCTATCCTTTTGATATCCTATGGCTCCCTATGTATGCACTGTCCTTACCTCTATAAATAGGGTAAATTCATTTCACAGAGAGAGACCAGTTTTTCCACTTCCTCAAAGCTTTAGAGACACTGAATTTTGGGCCATATTATTGCAGCACGTAACTAGCCATGTCTTATTGAGTGGCTAGGTAGATTTCTTTGAGTAGAAACATGCTGTAATGGAGTTTGAGAACTTGCTACATTCAAGGCACAATCTAAATAGGAGAGAGAATGTAGAAAAAAATTAAGTAGAATGTTTTGTCATCTCTTGAGGGACTTAAGTTATTTTTGGAGTCCTTGAAACCCTTGTGAACACAGCACATAGATCAAGAAACATAAATTTATATTTTGACCTTGAGGAAGCTCATCCTTCCTAGATGCATCTCTTTATTCCCTGTTCTACATCCCAAGGGCCTCTGTATCTTTAGAGAACTATGAAGGTTTTGGTATTCAGTCAATCTGGGATTGACCTCAAGGGCTAAGGTGGGACGAATCGCAGTCACATGACTTTCACGGCAGCAGCCCCTGCACAGAGTTGGCAGAAGATGATCGATGGGATAACCAAAAGTTTTATGCTATCAGCTACTGTTTATCCATTGAAGCAAATCTAAAACCTTAGAAGATTACTTTAGAGAGGAATCTATCCTAAAGCTGTGTACTGCCTGCTAGGTTGATGTGGTTTGGTCATTTAAATCAGGAAACCAGTAATGTTAAGAGAAAAAAAGCCAGTCACACATTCTGTGTGAATGAAGATGCCAGCAATTTGGTGAAGGCTAACTTTGTGTTCATTTGTTCAACTCTTGTGGAATCTACCATGGCCTTTCAACTTCCCTCCCACCCCCCTTTTTTTCCTTGTCTTTTAAGTATTAGTCCAAAGGCACTTCAATTCAACCTGTCAGTTGATGAGCACAAAGCATTTTACCTCAGGATACTCTTCTGTAGCTAAAGCAGCACAAAGCATTTTACCTCAGGATACTCTTCTGTAGCTAAAGCAGTTGTATAACCAAAAACTACAAGTATTCCACCTAAGTAAATTAAAAATACTATGAGTCCCATATAAGAACACCCATAATATAAAACAATTCCACACCCAGCACCTCCACTATAATTAACCCAAACCCCGCATAAATTGGTGATGGCTTAGCTGCCACCACAACAAACCCAAGAACTATGGCCATTAAAAGAAAATTATTCAAATAATTCATAATTTCTACATGGATATAAGCCATGACTAATGACATGAAAAAAATCATCATTTTTTTTATTCAACTATAGAAACTAATGACAATTATATGCAAATCACATCATTATTAAAAATTGTCAATCACGCTTTTATCAACTTGCCTGCTCCACCCAACATTTCAGGTTGATAAAACTTTGGGTCTCTATTAGGTATATGCCTAATCCTACAAATCTCAACTAGACTCTTCTTAGCAATACATTACACATCAGATACTCTTACAGCTTTTTCGTCAGTAACACATATTTGCCGAGATGTAAATTATGGCTGACTGATCCGATATATAGATACTAATGGAGCTTCCCTCTTTTTCATCTGCTTGTATATTCATATTGGACGTGGAATTTACTATGGATCTTATCTTTATATGGAAACATGAAATATTGGCATCTTGCTCCTATTCTTAACTATAGCAACAGCATTTGTAGGATACGTTTTACCCTGAGGACAAATATCATTTTGAGGTGCTATTGTTATTACAAATCTCTTATCAGCTATCCCTTATATTGGACAAGATCTCATAGAATGGATCTGAGGCAGTTTTTCAGTAGATAAAGCAATCTCACACGATTCTTCGCGTTTCACTTTATTTTACCATTCATTATTGCAGCTCTAGCCATAGTTCATCTTCTATTTCTTCATGAGACAGGATCAAATAATCCCTTAGGAATCCCCTCAGACTGTGATAAAATTCCATTCCATCCATATACACAGCCAAAGACTTCCTAGGAGTAGTTCTACTCATCATATTATTCTTCATCCTAGTCTTATTCTTCCCAGATAAACTAGGAGATCCAGATAATTATATACCTGCTAATCCACTCAACACCCCACCACATATTAAGCCTGAATGATATTTTCTATTTGCATATGCTATTTTACGATCCATTCCTAATAAACTGGGGGGTGTAGTAGCCCCAGTTCTATCAATCCTAGTTCTAGCCCTACTACCATATCTCCACACATCTAATCAATGAAGCCTCATATTTCGTCCACTCCTCCACTTCTTCTGAAAACTGTTTTCTCTGGTTTTTCCATTCCTTCCTTCTTTTCTGTCCTTTCTTCCTTCTTCCTTCCCCCACCCCCTTATCTCTTCGTCCCCATCTTCTTCCCTTTCTTGCTTCCTTTTTTCCTTGTATCCTTCCCTACATTTTTTCCCTTCTTTTCCCATCTTTCATGAATTATTGATAGAAAATAGTGGCTGGCTAGGATACATACATGAAATGCCATTGATCATTTTAAAATGCAAGGGGAAGGCATTTCCCTCATGTTCTCTGTATTTTAAAGGTGCTTTCTGGTGTATAGGAATAAAATTTAACTTTTCATGGAATGCTGACATGTAATTGAAAAAGAATGGAGGGATCATGGTTCTGTGAAGAGTGACTAATCCGAAGACATTTTTTTTGTTTTGCTACAAGTTTCCAAAATTGGTCACACTATCCTCATTTACTGTGATCTTTATGCTCTTTCACAATGCCCAGTTATAATATTGGGCTCTACATTCACTGACACCACTGTTTATAGAGAGTGTTTAAATAAATGCCTCCTCATATTCTCAGTTTCATAAATGCATACCCTTATGTGGAATGCATGTCTCTGCCTAGATATGAGGCTTTCAACACTGAAATCTCAGAAGCAGGGACAGATAGAGCCCCAAATTTGCAGTCCATGAAGCTTGCATGTAGGGGTCTCCCCCCAAATTATATATATATATATGTTATATATTATACATACATACATGTATATAAATTATATATAATATATGTAGATATATTATATATAATATATATACACATTTGGGCCTTGCTTCCATTGCTTCAAAGCTTATCTAGGTTACCTGAAGTCTTCAAGAAGAAGAGAGGTGTCAGCCCCATCCAGCCACAGGACACTTTACTCCCTATCTTCCTAGTATTTCTTTCTTTTTTTAATAAATTTTTTATTGTGAAGGGTTACATTATAGTCACCACATAGAAGGTGCATAACTTCACAAACATTGATACCCTTTCTCATGACATGGTCCCCATTTCTCTCCTACCCTCCCCCTGCTCATCTTGTTTTCCCCCCTTCCCTATCCAATTTCAAATAACCAATTAAGCACATATAATATATATCAGATAACAAGGTGAAATATTGTAACAATATGAGATAACCAAGGCATAGCAAAAGAGATAAGAGATAACATAGTACATTAAGGACAACAATCACTCATTATATGGCTTTTGTTTCCTTATCCTGGAGGTCCTTACTTTTAGCTCTCACCAAGATACCAGTTCTTTCTATTTTTTTTTTTGCATTCCCCTTCAGTTTATTTCTGGGATAGCATAGCAAAACATAATCCATTCTTATGTTGCTGATTCATGGTTCAGAGAACATGGCTGACATTCTAAACTACTAAAAGGAAAGTGTGTACCAATTGAAGCATGTAGAAATGGCTTGGTACGGAAAAGGATATGTTCTCTGGGGATTCAGCAGAGTATGTTTCCCATCAGCTTTAGAACACTGAGCGATCTTTGGGGGGGAAAATCATGTCTTTGGAGTCATTTTTCTGCCTCCTGAAAGGGTATCTCTTCTCTCTAGTTCACCCCCTGTTTCTCCAGTTTTAAATATGGAGCACTGGGGTTGATTGGGCCCTGAGTAGGATTATTTTCCCATTAGCAATGCTTTTCCTTCCTCCCAGGGCTTCCTAAATGTCTTAGCCCTTCCAGCAACGCTCCCTGCTCCAGGCATCTTGTGATGAACAGCTTTACAGAAAGTAAAGATCATTGCTCTCTCCCTCTTGAAATTCCTGAAGCAATATTGCTACAATGAGAGACAATATCTTGCAATGCAGATTTCATGGATGTGTGTGTGTGTGTGTGTGTGTGTGTGTGTGTGTGCGTGTGTGTGTGAAGAATTGTAAGGTAACAGTGTATTTCTCCATTATTTTTGCTTTGCATAAGAGTTTTTGATTGCATCTAGCATAGAGTACCACAGTAGCAGAATTCATGAATATTTTACCTATGGAAGGAAGAAGAAAGTTAGCCTGCCCAAATAGCTTTTATTTTATAAGGTATTAGATTTGGTTTTCCTTTTCCTCCTCACGGGTTCAAAAAAATACCCAACTTACATTAAACAGCTGCTTTGAAAGTTTCTCTTTTCCTTTAAGTATTTTCACATTTGCAGACTGTGCTTCTATGATCTAAATAAAATTAAGCTATCAGGAGGAAATCATGGCATCAGAAAGGGCTGGGGAAGCATTGGAAAGCAGCAGACATCTCGCTACAAGTGCATCTCTCGGGAGTTTGCTCTGGTAAAGAAACAGTGGGTGGAATTATGGAGCTCCTTGGTCTGTTAAGCTGATGTCTGCCTCCCCACACTTGTCTTCTTTACATAAGCATTTTCTTTTTAAGACAGCCCAAGACAGCATTGGGAGAGAAGTTATCAGGCAAACAGGTCATATCTAAATATTCTAGGGAGGAGATAAAAATAAAGTGTCTGCCTCAGTGAATGACCTCCCAGTTTAAGACCTGAGCTGCTTTATGAAAGTACTTTTGTATCCCACCTTCATTCCCAGTGCACTCTGTTTCTGATCCACTTGTAAAGTTTAGCTTCCAGAAGGCAGAATATACTGCAGACTAACAGCTAGAGCAGCAAGAAGAAAAGGACTTTCTTTCCATGAGTAGTTTAATCTTAACGAAGGATGTGAAGGAGTTCAGCACTCTCGGGCCTGTCACTGGCAGTTGGTAAGCCAGTATCTACTCCCCAGATAGATGTATTATTTTTTCTGCAAGTGTTAAGTCCATTATGTTCTCAAGGTGGGGCTTGGTACTCCACATATAATGCACAGGAGACATAAAATGCCACTTTTTGGTAACTGTCAAACTTTAGGGTTGACTTGACTTAGATTGGATGTTTGGTTTAAATGCAGACTGATGAATCCTACCTAATATTTGTGAAATTAGAACCAGTATGCTATTTTGAGAAGGAAGGCAACCTAACCATCAAAATGGAAAGGAAGAAAGAAAGAAAGAAAGAAAGAAAGAAAGAAAGAAAGAAAGAAAGAAAGAAGAAATTCAAAATATTTTAGTTTGACTATTCAATATGGGACAGACTGGAAATGTAGACAAATCTAAACCTGAATAGTCTTCTGTACACTCTCATGATCCTACCCTACCTCTTTCTAGCTGATACTTCTTTTTGTTCTTTCTAATTATCCTAGGCTTGCATTTCATTTCATCTTGAAAATGCCATTCACTGGGCTCTCTCATCTGCAGCACAATATTTAGAACAACAGCCCACTGTTACCTGCCTATTCACTGTGGTGAAAAGACCTGTGAGATGGAGCTATAAAAAGAGATAAGATGGTCAGTAGGCCTCGTGACTTTGGGAGAAAACTAAAATAAGGAGAAGCGTTGTTTAGGAGGAACTTACAACAAAGTTTGGTGTCCCCTGAAGACAGTTGATATTGGATAGATTTTTATAGTAGAATTCCTCTGTAGATTCATTTAACTGAACCACCTCTGAACACTGAAATCCAAATTCTTCATTCTTTTTGTTTCTGGCCATTAATGGGGTATGTTTCACCACTATTTACAGAATAGTAGAATGAAAACTCTTAAACAAGTTGTCATCAAGATAATAAAGATGAAAAAGTAAATTGAGAGCCATGTTTCTGTTGGTATTTATAAAAGAAAACATTTTCACATCTGAAATAACTGAAAAAAGAACTCATCCTTTTCCCTTTCCCTTTCTGCCTTTCCCTCCATCTTTTGTATCCTTTCATTTTTGCATAGAAGTTTCAACTCTAATAAAGTACAAAAATAATGGCGCAGAGTTATTTATAATCAAAGATGTCTAGTGACTATTACAATAGTGGCTGTCTCAGATAATTCTTTTTGGAGGAGTAATAGGCTAATACTTGCAAAGCATAGATGAAAGAGCATACAGCAGGGCTTACTAAATCATAGCCACTATATTAACAATATACTCACAGCATGTGAAATGGGTTTGGGTATGTTTTCAATGTTTAGGTCAACCACTTCAAGTCTCTATTTCAAAAGGAAATTTCTGGGGAATAATGGGAGACCATTCTACAGATAAATGATACACGCTAGTCAGTAATTTCACACTATATATAAAACGGCATTGGGAACATTTTTTTCTTATTTGGGATATGACTAGAGCATTGAGGCTATTTAAGATCCACTGCAAAAAATTTTAGGTAAGTATTCCATTCAGAAGGTATTACTAATAGAAGACAGACATGCTGAAGAGGACATCTTGGCTATTTAGAAGGGGAGAAATGAATGTATCAACCTAGGTATCACACTGATATGCCTAAGTTTCCCCTTTTGAGTAACTCTTTTGGTTGATATGAATGTTCCTGGTGAAGACAAAGACACCTGTAGTCTTCATTCCACAAAACCATCAGCAATTTGTTATGGATAATAAGAGTTCACATTTTATGACAGGCTAGTAAGGCAAAAGTACAAACAATAGTCTAAAATAGAGACTATTAATAAGTTACCTAAGGAATTTCTCTCACACACAGGCATCATTATGTTTATTATGCTTATTCTTTTCCTCCAAGTATTGTGTGTCCTCATAAGGACTGTAATATTAACAGGACAATTTACCAGAAAACATTATTTAGGGAAAGGTTCAACAGTGAAGCATCCCACTCTTTTGTCTACTTATTATAGTAGCTACTTGCTATTGCTCTCATTCTCTGCAAGTCAGGTCATTTCCAGATCTATTTTCTGCTTCTATGCAAAAGCAGCTGAAGGGCTCTTCCTCTTATTTTTCCTGCCTGTATTTGTCACATTGGTCCATCTCACTCCATCTCTACACCTACCACTATAGCATAAGCTGCTTTATTTCTAATCTGGCATACTACAATACTATCCACAATACCTCATCTACCCTCTCTCCAATGCTACAACAACCCATTCTCCTTACTCCTACTCAATTGATTTCTTGGATTCCAACCCAGATCCTGCAACTTTTATGTAATCAGTTTTCCTACATTTTTATTTACATTAATTATTCATACAAAGGGGTTTCATTTTGACATGTGCCTACATGCATACAGTATACTTTGATGTGATTTCCTTTATTTATCTCTCTCCTATCTGTCTCTCTCCTCCCAAACTAATATCAACACACTTTACTGCCAATTACTACACATATATACAATGTAGTTTGATAACATTGGCTATCCTTCATTTTCTCTGTTTTATCCACTCTTGCTAGTACAGACAGGATCTGTTTTACATTCTTGCCATTCAGTTTTTGGTGTCTCCAAATGCTTCAAATGGATTTCACCATGAAAGCACCTATGGTACTTTAACCAGACTAACATATATATTGAATAAATTAAGGTATACATTGTGAACAAATATTCAAACTTAAAAATGGGGATCACAAGCTAGAAAACTAAGATGTGGGCTTTTATAAAAATCAGAAGTCGTGAAGGACTCAAAAGATCATATCCTCATTACATGACTGCACTGTAAATATCTTGTGTTGTTTGGAACCGATATAATAAATTCCTGTTATGTCTTATGGCACATATTCACCTAATTTTCTATGATCAAATGAGTTTAGAGCAAAAACATAGAGGCTTCAAATACACTTAATGACTTTTTATGGTATGATTAAAATGTTTTCCTCAAGTTAGGGTCCTAGATA
The DNA here is from genome assembly GCF_031878675.1 of Megascapheus bottae. Classification (NCBI taxonomy): domain Eukaryota; kingdom Metazoa; phylum Chordata; class Mammalia; order Rodentia; family Geomyidae; genus Megascapheus; species Megascapheus bottae. The sequence continues at coordinate 53,597,802 of NC_143511.1, forward strand.
TTGTACTTAGTGAAGTTCACTGAAATGCTTCACTTCTCTGAGCCTTTTCCTTCCATAAAATGGAGTTAATGATGACATAACAGATTTCTTCTGAGAAGTTAATAAAATTGTATACATAAAACATGTTACGGCATAATATACAGAGCATAGGCTTTGTTTCTTTTTCTAGCTTTACTTTACTTTCTTTACTAACATGACTTTTAAAAGAAGAAAGTTTACCTCCAATAGTTCCCACTCAGACAGAGTATTTTTAGGCCAGAAAGGATGTGAAGGTCATTGAGTTCAACATCTTCATTTTACAGATGAGAAATCTCCAGTCCCACATGGTACACTGAGTCACAAAGCTAGTTAGTCAGACAAGCCCAGAAAAGACCTCTGAATCTCATGATCTTCATCTTGCATTATGCCATTCTGATTTGAGTAGAATCTCTCTTTTTCTCCCCTACTCTACAATATCTCCCTCTTTCTCTGTCTCTTTCTGCCTCTCTGTCTCTGTCTCTGCCTCTCTGTCTCTGTCTCTGTCTCTCTGTCTCTCTCTCTGTCTCTCTCTCTCTGTCTGTCTCTGTCTGTCTCTCTGTCTCTGTCTGTGTCTCTGTCTGTGTGTCTCTGTCTCTGTCTGTCTCTGTCTCTGTCTGTCTGTCTGTCTGTCTGTCTGTCTGTCTGTCTCTCTCTCTCTCTCTCTCTCTCTCTCTCTCTCTCTCTCTCTCTCTCTCTCTCTCTCTCTCTCTCTCTCTCTCTCTCTCTCTCTCTCTCTCTCTCTCTCTCTCTCTCTCTCTCTCTCTCTCTCTCTCTCTCTCTCTCTCTCTCTCTCCCCCCCCACCACAAAACTTAAAACTAATGGCCTCTAGATTCAAAATGTATTCAGGCTGGATTCATTTCATTATTTTCAGAGAAAAATGTTCAGGTTGCGAATGGATTATTCCGGGGGATTCAGGTTTGAAAGAAAAAGATCTGAGCATGATTCCTGAATTTGCTCAATAACCTTGGGCAAGTCACTTAATTTCTTTGAGCATCACTAACCTCGTTTGTTCAATGAGAGATGTAACACCTATCTCAAATGGTTGCTGGGAGGGTTATATATGAGATAAAGTATGAATGCAAAGAGCCAAATTAGAATAGTGCTGAGTACAAGGAAGTGTGTAGAATGTTACCTTGCTTTCCCTGTCCTAGAGTCTGCAGAATTGAACCCCAAAAAACCAGAACATCATCATACTTTGGAAGGCTTCACATTAGATCACCAAGTCAAGGTGTAAAGGGAGATAAAGGAGGCCCATGCAGTCATGATTGCTAGTAGAATTCAAAATATCAGTTTAAGTTTATTTTCAAAGTTAAACAGAAATTCAGGCACTTTAAAGTGTCTTTGAAACAAACTGGCTTTCTTCTACTTCCATTTCTGTTGAAAAATCACATATAAATTCCTCTTTCTTGATAACGAGAGGAAAAAGAGAACTATCAGCAGGAAAATTTTTACCTATGATTGATGCTTCCAGTCAGCTTAAAAGAGCAAGTAAAAATTCTGACACATCATTTTCTGATGAAACTACATAAAACAGCCACAAGTTTAATCCATTAACTCAACCCTGCAAAACGACCAAATTAAGTTTTTGATAGTAATATTCTTCAAATAGTTCCCTTTCTCCTTCAATTTTCCAACACAGCACACAGGATTCTCCATACTCAATCCTCTCTCTCCAGGCACCCTAACTCCCTGAAGTGGTATTGTCTATTAGTCTGCTTCTGAAATTATCAGGTGACATGGATACGACACAGGTTTATTTCATGTACAGCAGATTATGCTGCAGCACTGTGCAATCCCAAGAAAACAGAACTGGGAAAAAGGTAGGGAATGATATTGCTTTCCTCTAAGACTTGGAATATTTTAACCTCTATCTTTAGAGTCCCTTCTAGTTTCTCAGACTACTATCTTCTTATTATTAGTGAAAGCCAAAATATGCAAAGCAAAATATGACTGAGAAAATCATTTCTCAAGAAAAGGGATTTGAAAAATCAATGTTTAAGTGGACAACCTTAAAAGAAGAGAATATTACTGACATAGTTTTAATTACTACAACAAGCCAGTACTTCTGATAGATTTTTGGTATATTATTTCTTAAGTTTAGCTCCTACTGGTAGATACTATTAAGTACTTCAATGCATACATACAAGGAAACTAAGGTAAGAAAGAAGAAGCTGTGCAACTTCACAGAGCTAGAGAAGAAAATGAAATTGGGCCCAATTTTCTGAATCCAACCATTCATCTTTCACTATATAAAATGCCTTCCATGTGGAAATTGGAAATGTCTCCTGACATTTCCTTAAAGCTTATTTTCTGTACAACTCTCCTACTTCTGACCCCTATTCTTTCCTAAGATGAGGAACAGCAGGCAAAAAGAAAAAAAATAAAAATGGTATACTAAGCAAATGAATATTATATTTAGATGATAAAGGATAGGAAAAGATTTCAACTTCTATGAAGCAACTTACATTATACCTTTAGAATGTCACAATGCACATAATCTTCATTGTAAAATTATTATCAAGCCTAGCTATGTTATTGCATCATGATGCAGCTGCTCTGAGAAAAGTTTTCACCCAAAGTATTGCCTTTGTTTTTGTTTTTGCTGTGATGAAATCAAACATAAGACCTTGACCATGCTAAATAATTACCCATTTGGAGTATTAATGGCTTAGTGCTGCACATATCCAATATACAAAAGTTTTTTTCCATATATTTTTATTGTAATTAATAGAGGGGTTACATTATATTTGCCAGATAGAAGGTACATTAATTAACGTACATTGATACCCTTTCTCATGTCTTGGTCCTCATTTCCCTCCCCCAACCCCTGCCCCTCATCTTGTTTTCCCCCCTTCCCTATCCAATTTCAAATAACCAAATACAAATATATCCAATATATCAGATAACAAAGTAAGATACTGTAACAATATGAGATAATCAAGGGAAAGCAAAAGAGATGAGAGATAACATACTACATTAAGGACAACAATCACTCATTATATGGCTTTTGTTTCTATATCCTAGAGGTCCTTTCATTTAGCGTCATACTGTATGGCCTTATTATCTAGGTTTTGCTCTATTGCAAATCTCTGCTAGGAGAGCCCAAGGTTTCTACTGATTAGGACAAATGAGGGAAACCATTGAGTCTATCTTCCTTTGAGTCTGGCTTACTTCACTTAATATGATTTTTTCTAAGTCTTTCCATTTCCTAACAAATGGGGCGATGTCATTCTTTTTGACAGCAGCATAGAATTCCATTGTGTAAAAATACCACATCTTGCTGATCCACTCATTAACTGAGGGACATCTGGGTTGGTTCCATATCTTTGCTATAGTAAATAGTGCTGCAATGAACATCATTGTGCTAGTGAATTTAGTCTGACCTTGTTTCTGGACAATTGAGTAAATGCCTAGTAATGGTATTGCTGGGTCATAGGGGAGCTCTATGCTTAGTCTTTGAGGAACTGCCATACTGCTTTCCATAGTGGTTGAACAAGTTCACACTCCCACAAGCAGTGTAGTAGTAATCCCTCCTGGCCACATCCCCTCCAACTCTCTCCAATCCTCTTTAACATAGTATTAGAATTCCTAGCCAGTGCAATAAGGCAAGAAGCAAGCATAAAGGGGATACAAATAGGGAACGAGGAAGTAAAACTTTCCCTCTTTGCAGATGACATGATTCTGTATTTAAAAAATTCTATAGACTCTACTCCCAAGCGCCCTGAGCTGATTCAAAACTTTGGAAGGGTAGCAGGGTATAAAATTCATCCTCAAAAATAAACTGCCTTCCTCTATGCCAACAGTGAGAGAAATGAGGCAACAATCAGGAAAGCAACTCCTTTTGCAATCTCAAAGAAAATAAAGTACCTAGGAATTAGCCTAACTAAGAATGTAAAGGACCTTTTTGATAAAAACTTTAAAACCCTGAAAAAGGAAATCAAAGCTGAACTGAGGAAATGGAAAAACCTCCCATGCTCCTGGATTGGAAGAATCAACACCGTGAAAATGACAATCTTGCCAAGGGCTATCTACAAATTCAATGCAATACCCATCAATATCCCAATGTCATTCTTTAAAGAAATAGAAGAGGCAATCCAAAATTTCATATGGAATAATAAAAGGCCCCATATAGCAAAACACTTCTTAGCAGAAAGAACAGCGCAGGAGGAATTTCAATACCAAACTTTAGACTCTATTACAGAGCTATAATCATCAAAACAGCTTGGTACTGGCACAAGAACAGGCCTGAAGACCAATGGAATAGAACTGAGGACCCAGATATTAAACCACAGACCTATGGCCACCTAATCTTTGACAAGGGAGCCAAAAAATAGAATGGAAGAAAGACAGCCTCTTCAAGTTGTGCTGGCAGAACTGGATAAGCACCTACAGAAAACTAAAGTTGGATTCTTCTTTGTCACCCTGCACTAGAATTAACTCCAAATGGATCAAAGACCTCGAGGTAAAAGCTGACACTCTGAAAACTTTACAAGAAGGACACAGGTTGAAACTTTCTTAATAAGGACCAAGAATCACAACAAATCAGAGAAAGCCTGGATAAGTGGGACTGCATTAAACTGCAGAACTTTTGTATGGCAAAGGACATAGCAAGTAAATTAAGTAGGAAGCCTACAAAATGGGAGAAGATCTTCACCAACCACACAACAGATAAAGGCCTCATATCTAAAATATATGAACAGCTCAAAAAATTGAATCACCCCAAAACTAATCTCCAAAGAAACAACCATCCCATTAAAAGATGGGCCAAAGACTTAAAGAGAGTCTTCTCTGAAGAAGAAACAAAAATGGCCTATAGACACATGAAGAAATGCTCAACATCTCTGGTCATAAAAGAAATCCAAATCAAAACAACTCTAAGATCCCGCTTCACTCCAGTTAAAATGGCCAGGATCAAGAAAACTAGTATACGAAATTTTTTTAGTTCACGTGTCTTTACAACTAAAGGTTCATTTTCCTAGGAAAATGAAATTGAAAGGGTGAAACGTTGGAGAATTTGTCTCTAATATTTCAGAAAAGTGAGTTGGTAAGAAAAGTGTCTGGATATTTTGTGGATTTTAATGGTGTCTAGAAGTGAACATTTTGACCTCACTGACCCTTAGAGTACATTCTTCAATATTTGATCATCATCATTGAACTTTTGGAGGGAGGAAATACATGTCCCAGTGCCTAAGTAGTCAACCAAGTTGTAGACATTTGAAGAGTAAAGGCCACATCAGGATGATTACAGATCTGTGTAGGGGGAAAGCAACAAAAATTTGAAAATATGAGAAGGGGTATCAATGTATGAGAAGTAATGCACCTACTTTCTGGCAAATGTAACTGTAACCCCTCTACAATAAAAATATAATTAAAATCTTAAAAAAAAGAAAAGAAACAAAAGGGGGAATCGCAGAAAAGGCAAGGATATAAATGAACTTGGCACCTTGCAGAAATCTAATAACGAACATCAGTCCTTATATACTAGTTGAAAATGCACCATTTACACATAAAAGGAACACACAATACTTGTGTTTCTGAGACTGGCTTGTTTCACTTAATATGATCCCTAGTTCCACCCACTGTCCTACAAAGGACATAGTTTTGTTCTTCTTCTATCTGAATAAAAATCTATCATTTTTTTCTTATCTATTTATGAATTAATAGGTGACTGGGCTGATTTGACAACTTGGCTACTGTGTAAAATGCTATGAGAAGCATGGAGGTAGAGGTATCTCTATAGAAAGTTGACTGATTCTTTTAGATAAATGCCTAAAATCTGGATTTGATATTTCTATTTTTAAATGTTTGAGACACTTTTAAATAACCTACAACCACACTAAAAAAAGACCTGCTAATAAAACACGCCAATCGTCTGTGTTACTCATATTTTGCATGTCCTCATTTTTTTTCTGTTGCTCAGTTAAACAGTATAAGAGCAAAGTAGTGTTTCTGAGAACATCTGGAAGCCAATATTCACAGCAAAGATAAATCAAGATTTTAGCCCAAGTTTCCAAAACTTTTCCCAATTGAAATATGTCAGAAATAAATATGGAATTTTCAAAAATGTAAACCAGAGGTAGTTTTCTCCATTGATATTGAATAAATGATAAAACTCATGCTGTATTTGAGTCAGGTGTCCTTCATAATGCTAAAATTACAATTGTAGCTATCATCCACCTCGTTATCCTTCTAAACTAGCCTAAGTGACCAGGAGACTTTCTCTGAAATTCAGTATGAATCATTCTATTATGCTCCTTGACCATCCCTTCAGATCTTCTTACTGTGTAGCTATGGGATAAATGCATACAGACACAACAAAATGTGAGGAAAACTAGCCCATTTATTCATGCTGCCCTGCTATATTCCACTCTGTGTGTGCGTGTGTGTGTGTGTGTGTGTGTGTGTGTGTGTGTGTGCGCGCGCATGCGCGCGCCAGCCTTGGGACTTGAATCCAAGGCCTCAGCACTGTCCTTGGGTTTTTTCCTCAAAGCTAGCACTCTGCCAGTTAAGCCACAGCACCTCTTCTGGCTTTTTCTATGTATGTGGTACTGAAGAATCAAACCTGGGTCTTCGTTGCATGCTAGGCAAGCACTCTATCACTAGGCCAAACTCCAGTTCCCTATATTCTAGTTTTTATAGCTGTCTCCAGTACAATTGCTTACAATGTCTCCATACTTCTTCCATTAAGCTCACATTTGATATCCGAACATAGGAATAATTATACAAAATCTCATCCTTGTCTTCCTCTTATTATGCATTGCATGATTACTATTCAATGAATTATGTGATTCATTTATTTGTCTGATCTGTTTACAGATCTGACTCTGATATGTGTTTAAAGATCTTCAGATGTTTATAGGAGACTGTTTTCTCCCTTTAAGAATTTTATATACTGTAATGCCTTACAATTCCTGACTCATTGTAGGAACTCAACATACACGTGTTGAATGAATTAGTGTATGCAGTATTTCTCATGAATTAATTAATTAATCCATCAAGATCTATAGCCAATGCTTACAGAGCCAGAACACAGAACAAACAACACAGTACTTTTCACTATGCCAAAATAACTATCAAAACAGATTGGAGAAGTCTTAATACATTGTTCATACTATAGTTGGAAATGGAAGAGGAGTCTTACAGATTAAGATGTTTAATTTAATCTAATAACCCCTAAAATTTCAATTTGTACTATTGCAGGTTACAGAACAAAAACATGTAACTGAAATTACTTATCAACTATTGTCAGATTATTTCTTTTTTTTATTTTTAGGAAAGAAACAAATAGGTCATGGAGAATGAATGATACAATAGAACATCACACACTGGGCAGTCAGCATCTTTGCCTACATTTTAAGGTTACTGAACAAATGGCTCAGATTTATAGTAGCTGAATTTCATGCCAGCATAAAGCCATAACCTAGCCTGAGTTATCATGGGACATTAGGAAGAAAGTATGGCCATAATATATCCATTCAATTACTACAGAAGTACAAATACTAGAACCTTGGCTGAGTACTTGGATAACCTAATTCATAATCTCTTCAAAATATCTGTAAAAGGATTTTAATCTGAATGCCAGATTAAATATAGATTAAATAGATATTAAGGAATGTATCATACATATTTCAATCATTACACTTGAGCTGTGTATTAGACTTATCTAAAAGATAAAATGTTCTAATTCCTTCCATTGTTACCAAGACATCTGAAAACAGTTTCACCAGTGTTACTAACTTTGAAAGTTCCTCCACAGTTTTGTAAAGAACCATCTGATATAATGAAACTACCTTGGCTTTCAACATATATAATCCAGTCTTGTTCTACATTCCCTATGTTACCTTGGTAAGTTAATTTCTGTCTTCTCGGTACAGAAAACTAGCTTAATTACAAGGCAACAGAGAGAAAGAAATGTGTTCTCCAAAAGCAGTCTTTTTTACCTTGGGAAGCCTGGCTGACTGACTGACTTCCTTTCCAGTTAGTTACCGCTTTGGCCAATGGAATTGCGGTAGAAGGTAGATGATTGTGCTCCAACCTGGTCACACCTTTCAAAACCGCATCTGTGCAGTTTATCATATTTCCTGCACTTGCTAATCAGTCATCAATGGATGGCTTCAAGATCTTTTTCTTTTTTTTGGGGGGGGGGGTTGATTGTGGGGCTTGAAATCTGGGCCTGGATGCTGTCCTTGAGCTCTTCAGCTCAAGGCTACTTCCCAACTTCTTGAGCCACAGCAACACTTCCAGTTTTCTAGTGTGTAATTGGAGATTAGAGTCTCACAGTCTTTAGTGCCCAAGCTGGTTTCGAACCTCAATCCTCAGATCTCAGCCTCCTGAGTAGCAGCTAGGATTACAGGTATGAGCTAACATGCCCAGCAGCTTCAAGATTTTAATGTCATCAGTGGACAACTTCAAGATAATAAAGGGTAGACAACCTTGAAAAGGAAGAACCTGTTTTCTGAGTTATTCAAGTGAATATAATTTAGTTATTCTGATGTATACTATCCAATTGTCACTGGATTGGGATATCTGTGAGCCCTTACATTATTGTGACATTAATTCATTGTGACTATTTTTTTCATAAAAGTGAGGGTACTATGACCAATATAAATATAAATGTGCACTTGAAAGTGTTATTGAATGGGGGGAGGGAAATGGGGACCAAAACATGAGAAAGGATATCAATGTTTATGAAGTAATGCACCTTCTATCTGGTGAATATAATGTAACCCTTCTATTAATTACAATAAAAATATAAAAAAGAAAATAAATAAGAATTCTAAGGGCTTAAAACTAAATAAAGAAAACCAATACAGCTAAAAAAGTGCTATTGAAGTACAAGACAATGAAATTAATATACTCAAGATAGCTTAGTATTAGGTTTATTCTTTCTCTGTTCATTGGGAAGATAAAAATATGCCCAGCCTTCATTTTTCAGTTTTCACATTATTCATTCATCTTTTTTTTCTTTTCTTCTTTTCTATTTTTCTCTTCTTTTTTTAATCTACTGGGGATTGAAGTAAGGAAAGTTTCACACTTTCTAGGCATGCACTGAGCCATATTCCTAATCCTCACTGCTTTGGTTAATTTTGAGATACAGTCTCATATTTTTCCCATCAAAACTGGACCCTAATTTTCCTGTTTAGACTTCCTCCAGGGCTAGAATGACAGGTGCATGCCACTTTGCTCAGCATCTTGTTGTTCTTGCCATGGCTTAGATGCAAAGGAGGTTTTGAACTGTCTCGAAAAGTGAAACTATCCCAGCATTGTAGATGAAGACAGCACATGGAGGAAGGTTCATCTAGCCCATCCATCACAATGACTATAGCAAACAGGTAAATCTCAATTATTCTTAATAAAATAAACTTTTAGGTAAACTTTCGCATCAGTGTCCACTACCACATTAAAATTTCCATCTAAGAACTAAAGATGGTGCTGGGAGGGTGGCCTACTGATAGCGTGCTCGCCTAGCATGGAGGAAGCCCTGGGCTCGATTCCCTGGAACCACATACACAGAAAGGGCCAGAAGTGTTGCTGAGGCTCAAATTGCAGAGTGCTAGCCTTGAGTAAAAAGTGTCCAAAGACATTGCCCAGGCCTGGAGTACAAGCCTGAGAACTGGCAAAAAGAAAGAAAGAAAGAAAGAAAGAAAGAAAGAAAGAAAGAAAGAAAGAAAGAAAGAAAGAAAGAAAGAAAGAAAGAAAAGAACTAAAAATGTAGTTTCACTATTCAATGCTAAGTTGATCTTTTGAAAAATACTAGTGTAACTACTCAAGGGTAATCCAGACCCATGTAAGCAAGATCATATCATTCAAATAACTTAGGCATTCTCTGTCGTGAAGAATTTGCTTGTGTAGACGTTATGTATGTAGTGCTCTATCTAGCAAAATGTGGCTTAATACTTTTGAATACTAACACGCATTAACATAAAAAATTGCAAGCTTCCTGAAGCAAGAGTACTATTTTGTGATTACTACAGAATCCGTGTTTGAAACATTTGAGCAGGAAATAGCACGTATGACTTGTGTCTCGCTTTGTAATGTTTGGAGATAAAATCATATGGATCAAGCATCTCAATCTTTTTCTTTAAATCATTATTATTTAAAGGACTAGCTAGTACATAGTTTAAGCTGTGGGAGCCACCTCTACTCTCTATTGCATTTTTTCTTCTTTAGTAATACTTAAAAGCATAAAATTTAATTTTACCCATGGAATGTCGAAAAACAGGCAGCAGAAAGCTCTTGTCTCCAGATTGTATATGCCAGCTCTGATCACAGCCTTTCCTATCATGTCTATTACTAGGAGTAGAAGGTTGAGTCTATAAGTAATTCTTCCACATGATCTTTGATTTCTTATCTAAGTTCTTGGGAGTGGGGAGGAAGAGAGGTTAAACTCTAATAGGATGCTCTTGAGTGTCCCCAGAGAAATGGAAAACATTGTTAATGTTACTTTGAGAGAGAGAGAGAGAGGAGCGAGAGATGAGAGGAAAGAGGGAAGGAGGGAGGAGGGAAGGAAGGAAGGAAGGAAGGAAGGAAGGAAGGAAGGAAGGAAGGAAGGCCTAATAAATAAATCTTTCAACCTAGCTCCAGCAGTCAGTGTTTTTTTCTTCTACCCTATTTTACTCAAGCAAGTAAGACAATACTAGCCAACCTAGACATAAAGAGACATTTATCTCCATCTCACAGAAAAACAACAAGATCCCGTTGTATAACAAGGGGTGAGAAAAAGATACTGTCAAAGCTATCTTTGGAAAAGACAGACTGAAAATATCATTTTTTTACTTACCAGAGGTATGAATATGTAAAGATATGCAGGAGTCAGAACTTGAAGATCAGCTACAGTGCTGTCTCATGGTCAGATCTCTTATGTAGCTATCAAAACTGTGTCTGGATCCTTCTGTTTGATGAATTCTGTTTCTAAGTTTAATTTTTTTCTATATAACTTTTCAGGAGATCATCTATAATTTAAAAAAATATAGTAATTAATTGAAAGCACCTTTACAAAAAGAATGTTAAAAGAAAAGAGGCTGTGGGAGTTGGGACTTCAGTTCTAAATGCTACTGCTGTTATGTCTAGCTTTTACAAAAATCTATTCTTCGCATTTTCAAGTCACACTTTTTCAAATCACATTTTCAAGTCACACTAGCTTTGTGATGTGTGCAACAATACATAGCCTCATTTTTTTTTTCTCACTATGGGCAGGTGGACACAGCTCAGCCACTCATTTTCTTATGACTTTTTTTTTAAAATTTGGAATGTAGATTAAATATTTATGTCAAGAACTGCCAAAATGATGACAAATAACTACAGGAAACAATCCTCTTAATAAAATTCAATCACTGTAATGCAAACTGTTGTCAAAGGTAAATGCAAGTAACTTTCAAAAAGTTTTGCTTCATGATCCATGGAATTAATAACTCATATCCTGAACACTGAAAATGGAATTCATCTTAATATTCTTTATTATTACTTTGTATTCTTGTAATTTTTTAAAAATTATATCATGTCTTCTTCCCTGTAAAGAATCTTTTGCGAGTTAAAATATAATTATATTTTTATCTAATTAAAGTGCCAATCAATTACTACAGCATATTAAGTGTAATGGCTGTTACCCAATTTTTTCCACTTAGATTCTGATTATTTTTCCATGTCACTCAAAAATTTATGCTTTGCAACTTGTCCAAGATTTCTCCCTCATTAGCATAAAACATCTTAGAGTCCTGCTGGTAGCACTTTATCTAGTGTAGGAAATGATTTGGATAATAAACAGCTGGAAACCAAAATGTTGTGTACTGGCAGGGAAAAGAAGTAGATTAACAATTACACAAAAGAATATGAACTTCTTTCTTCTACCATTCCTTATGATTTTATAAATTGAATTTAGAAATGAAAAGACTGTCATAGATAAATCTACTAGACAATAATCATTTAGATTTCTGTTTGTTGTTGTTTTTGTTTTTTTTCCTCTGTCTATTTTTAACCACATCTTCTACTTTCTACTTTTATTTAATCTCTTTTTTCTATTTATTGTGCTGGTTAAACACAATGATATCTGAAGCTGTTCTCATCTTTAAAATATCACTTAACTTTTCAATATATTTTAGAGGACTCCATGTGGCAGAAATATTTTTTACATAGAATATAGATTATATCCTTCTTCCCAACTTAGCCATAACAATTACGTTTCTCATCCTCTTTCTCTATGGCTTTTACTTTTACTACTTCAACTTCTTGTTTAGCTACAAAGCTTTTCCTCTGCATACTTTATTTAGATTTATTATTACTATTAAAATTATTTATTTTGTCCCAGTAATAGGACTTCAACTCAGGGCCTTGAATTCTCATTTAGCTTTATTCTGTCCTCTGATATTTTATCCATTGTGTCACACTTCCACTTCTACTAGCTTTGTGCTGCTAGTTAACTGTAGATAAGAGTCTGGAGGATTTATCAACCAGACTATCTTTGAATATGATGCTCAGATCTCAGTCTCTGAATAGGCAGGAGCCATCAGTGCCTGGCCTTTAATTGGATTTGAAACAACTAAAATGGCACATTTTTTATTACTTATTTTTGTTGCATCACTGGATTGCTATTTTTCTTTAGACAATTTTCTGTTCAGAGAATGTACTGAAAATGAAAACAGTAAAGAATTACTCATTTATATAAGGTCTTAGGTCCTAATGCTCTTGTGTTGAGCTTTCTGAAACTGACATCTTTCCTTTGAAAGACTGGATCATCTGAGAGAAAACACCAATCTACCCGTAGTGTAGGTGTTGAGCTATTACGGGGATTGAAAATGAGCAGGAAAGTTGACAAGTCCTCAGTTGCTAGCCACAGCTAAAATTCTGACATTTAGAGAGAAAAGCATAAAGCCAGTATTGAATTGAGATGAAGTCATGTGGTCTCTGATTCACAGGATGCTCCTAACTGCTTATGGGCGATTGAACCTCAAGTGTTATCTTCTTTGATTTATGGAAAATATGATCAAATGTGCTTTAAGCAAAAAAGGAAAGTACTAGGATCATGAATATTGTACTGATATTAAAAATTTAGCCATTATAAGAGCAGTATAAAATGATCAACTAATTTATTTCAATTACTCAATTACTCATCTACAATATTTATCATCAAACAGTGTAGTCTCGTGCTCGGTGGGTTGTAATCTAAAAAATAAAAAACCTAAAAACCTAAAAGGGGAAAAAAAGATAAGTAACCTGCTTCACTCTGAAGTATGTGATTTGGAACAGTGCCTGTTGGAGGGAACAGCTGTTACTGCAGATGAATGCCAATGAACCAGTGCTGTTTGTCTCAAAATATTTTGAGTGGTTGCCTCTCTTTTTTAAATTCCATCTTACCATTGCCGTGTGCCTGCTCGCTCTCTCTAGCGCGCTCTCTCTCTCTCTTTGAAATACTGGTATCCTGGTGTTCAGGGTTTTGGTTCACAGACATTTTGTGTACCCTTCCCGATCTCAGAAGAGTACCATTTGAAATAACCACATATTAGGGCATTCAAAATTTAGACAAGTTTGGGGAGAAGACTCAGTCACACATAGTCATATTTTCCAAAGCGTAACATGTTAAAGAAGTGAAACACGAGGTTCAGTACAGCCTTGTGATGCCCGATCACTTCTAAAGGAATCTACCAAGAACTCTTTGTCTTAGTTTCCAAATCAAGGTTTCCAACCACAATATGCACTCATCTTCCTTCCTTCCTTCCTTCCTTCCTTCCTTCCTTCCTTCCTTCCTTCCTTCCTTCCTTCCTTCCTTCCTTCCTTCCTCCCTCCCTCCCTCCCTCCCTCCCTCCTTCCTTCCTTCCTTCCTTCCTCCTTTCCTTCCTTCCTCCCTCCCTCCCTCCTTTGTCTTTCTCTCTCTTTCTTTCCTTCCTTCCTTCCCTCCTTCCTTCCTTCCTTCTTTCCTTTTTCTTTACTTTCCGGCCAGTCTTAGAGCTTATACTCAGAGCCTAGGCACTGTCCTAGAGCTTTCTTAAGGATAGTCCTCTACCACTGAAGCCACAGCACCACTTCCAGCTTTTACTGTGTATGTGGTACAGAGGAATCAAGTCCAAGGCTTCATGCATGCTAGGCAAGCACTCTACCACTAAGATGTCTACCACATCTGCCTTTCTGATAAGAATCTATCCATATCCCTCATGGATCCAGTGACTGACAAGTATGACATTAATTATTCCTTTAAATTGTCATCTTAAAAAGCTTTTCCAGGAAGGCTGGCTCCAGAGCCAGCCTTCAATCACTTCCTGAAAACATAATGTTCAACAAATCTCCTCTATCACATCTTCTTATGCCCAAACCAGCTAAACAGATTAGTATTCATTACAAAACTTTTGAAAGACAAATGGAGCAATGAACAAGCAACCAAGAATTTGAACTCAAATCAGTAATTTATGCTATTTCTTTACTAAAATTTCACAGAATCCTTAAGTCCTCAAGTTTCATTGGGTTTGCAATGGGTTTAAAGGCTATCATATAATAGATATTTGAAAAGCATTCACTTGTCAGGTGAAGAATTTTATTATTTGCCTGGTATGTCAGGTATTTTACATTGGTCTTAAGATTCATTTGAAATCATATTGTTTTATTTCTCTAAATAATTTGAAATCTTCCCAAAGAAGATTATGAAAAAAAATTTAAAAATGTTTACAAATTTGTTCTCACTGACAACTCTTAAGTTATAAATTCCACAATGGAAAATTGAATAACAAAATATTTATATTAAGAATGATGACTTGGTTAAAACTGACAGATTTGGTTAAAATTTATGGTTCTGCCATCAAAACTATGTGTAAATTTAAGCTGATAGTTAAATTTCTGAGCTGATTTTGTCACTACTCAAATGGGTATCTACAAAGCTACTGGAATCCTTAAGTAAGATAATACACAGAAGACAGTACCTGAACATAGTAAATAGAAATATCTCTAAATTTACAAAAAAAACCAAAGTGAAAAATCTTAATTCATAAGGCATGGTACTTACTATAAATTGATAAACTAAATGATTTGAAGGTGAAACAAGATTATCCTTCAAACTTTTGAATTCCTGTAAAGTTAACACTTAGAATAAAGATTTAAACATACAAATCTGAATGTCATTTCAAATTTTACAATATTCAGTAACCCTAAATCTGGAAAAAGATTGCTAATGTGATTTATATGATTAAGTCCAAAAATTATATTTGGAGTTTATTAGTATGAAGGCCATCAACAACGCCAAAACCAAGAGTGACGTGTCTGTATCGCTTCTGTATGTAGTAAGTACAGAATGTGACTGAGAAAATGAACCATGTAACTTTTATGAGAATTAAAATATGTTCTTCAGTATAGAAACTGAGCTCTCCATTCAATAATGTGTAGAGGCATTCCAAATTTCAACAAGATCATTTTCCATTGATTTTGTTCTTCTCATTATTATTATTGTTGTTATTTATTTTTAATTGTATTTAAGTAGTTAAATAATGTGAGTACTATATGTTTTGGCCAACATCATTTACCCTTTCATCATTCTCCCTCAATGCTGTCAATCCATGCCCTCAACTTTCCTAGTTACATTTTCACATATATACATTAAATAGTATGACTACATTTATTTACCATTGATTTGTACCCCATTCCTTAACCTTACCTGTCAAACACATGTGCTCCAGCTTTTTTGGTATTTTGTTAGACTGTAAATTAGTTGTTCAGAAGAAATAAATCAAAAAAATTAAAAAATAAATAAATCAATGGAATTTTTCCCTGGCATGCCATCCAAACTTTAGTTAGTCTGTGTGTGTGTGTGTGTGTGTGTGTGTGTGTGTGTGTGTGTGTGTGTGTATTTACATACATATGATACCATCTAGGCACAGGTATAGGTATAAATATGTATTATATAATATATGTATGCATATAATTTAGATCTAACATCTATACAGGAGAGAAAACATGTATATTTTTGTCTCTCTAAGCCTGACTTAATTTCACTTAACACAACTTTTCAAGGGCCATTCATTTTCCTGCAAAGTACATGTCATTTGTTTTCTGATGGATGAGTAACATTTCATTATATATAATATATATTTAATCATAAATATCATTTTCGTGATCAGTATTTTCTTTATCCATTCATGCTCAAGGGCACTCTCATGGCTGTTTCCATCACTTTGTCATGATTAATAGTGCAGCAATGAGCATGGGTATGCCAATGGCTTCATTGTATCCAGACTTGTATTCCTTTTGATAAATGCCAGAAAGTGGAATTGCTGGACCGTAGGGTTTTCTTGTTGGCTCTGCCCTTCAACAATGTTTTAAGTCAGCTAGATCAAGCCTCTGGCCTAAGCTCAAAGAACTAGATAAAATTGCATGAAGTGAACAGCTTTGTATGTTCTTCTCTATTCACCTTTCTATCTATGCTATAATGCATTTATTCACTTACTTTGATTTTTCACATGATCTTTTCCTATATTGCCCCATGCACATTACCTAAGAAATCTTCTTTTGATATATGTCCAGTTTTCATTTGTGTATTTTTGTTTTGATTATGTAGAAGATTAGCTATATACCCACTCAACACATTTGTAGGTATTACCTTATCTAAATCATATATACACTAAGTGTTAATGTAAACCTGAGTATAAAAGATGATAGTTAGAGTTAGAGAGATGTGAGGGAGTCCAGAAGAATAAACTGTATAGGATAGTTAGCATTTCTATTCAACAAAGTATTTATTATATGCTTCCTATAAATTTAAGATGCTATAAAGGAAGTGGTTTCAATGAGCCATCTCAGCCTTCTACCATTTTAATGAAATGGTAGCTTGAGTAACTTGAGATGAGCTTATAACTGAGACTCCAGGCCAGCCTGAGCTCATGGGATACTTGCTGTTGATTGGCTGACCACATAGCTCAGTCTGTCTCCTAGGAATGTGCACTGTTAGGTATGCCTCATACTGTGAAAACTACTCAAATCATGCTCACTATACATAAACCCTACTGTGAGAAGAAAGAGTCAGCCCAGTGCTCTACTGGACTTCATTGAATATTGAAAAGAATCACTCCAAAACTAATCTCCAAAGTAACAACCATCCCATTAAAAAATGGGCCAAAGACTTAAAGAGAGTCTTCTCTGAAGAAGAAACAAAAATGGCCTATAGACACATGAAGAAATGCTCAACATCTCTGGTCATAAAAGAAATGCAAATCAAAACAACTCTAAGATTCCACCTCACTCCAGTTAGAATGGCCAGGATCAAGAAAACTAATAACAACAGATGCTAGAGGGGATGTGACCACGAGGGATCACTACTACACTGTTGGTGGGAGTGCAAACTCGTTCAACCACTATGGAAAGCAGTATGGCAGTGCCTCAAAAGGCTAAACACAGAGCTTCCCTATGACCCAGTAATTCCACTACTTGGCATTTGCCCAACCATCCAGAAACTAGGGCATACTAAATCCACTAGCACAACAATGTTCATTGCAGCGTTATTCACCATAGCAAAGATATGGAACCAACCTAGATGTCCCTCAGTTGAAGAGTAGATCAACAAATTGTGGTATTTGTACACAATGGAATTCTATGCTGCTGTCAGAAAGAATGACATCACCCCATTTGTTAGGAAATGGAAAGACTTAGAAAAAATCATATTAAGACTCAAAGGAACTTAGGCTCAATGGTTTCCCTCATTTATCATAATCAGTAGAAACCTTGGGCTCTACTAGAAGAGATTTGCAATAGAGCAAAACCTTGATACATAAGGCCATATAGTATGAAGCAAATTGAATGAACCTCTAGGATATTGAAACAAAAGCCATATAATGAATGATTGTTGTCCTTAATGTACTATGTTATCTCTCATCTCTTTTACTGTCCCTTGGTTATCTCATATTGTTACAGTATCTCACTTTGTTATCTGATATATGGGATATATTTGTATTTGGTTACTTGAAATTGGATAGGGAAGGGGGGAAAACCAAGATGGGGGCTGGGGGGGGAGGGTAATGGGGACCAAGACATGTGAAAGGGTATCAATGTATGTGAATTAATGCACCTTCTATCTGGCAAATATCATGTAACCCTTTTATTAATTACAATAAAAAATATTAAAAAAAGAATTATATCAACAGGCCTTACCAGACATGGGTTGACTTTACTTACTAATGGGCTTTTTCAACAAAACCTTGCTTCAGATACCAAATCCCTTAAGATGTGGTACGTTAGAGGAATTATTTCAATTGTGTGATTGTGTGAATGTGTGTGTGTGTCTGTGTGTGTGTGTGTGTGTGTGTGTGTGTGTGTGTGTGTGTGTGTGTGGTTCTGGGGCTTGAATTTAGCGCCCAGACACTATCCCTTAGCTTTTATGCTGAAGGCTAGCACTGTATTCATTAAACTACAGCTCCACTTCTGGCTTTTTGACAGTTAATTGGAGATAAATGTCTTGTGGACTTTCCTGACTAGGCTGGATTTGAACAATGATCCTCAGATCGCAGACTCCTGAGTAGCTAACATTACAGGCATGAGGCACCTGATCTGATTTACCTGCTCTGCTTCAACTGTGTGATTTCTTTTATACTAAAATAAAGGAAAGGATGATATTTGTTCTAAATCCTGCTGGCTAGGGAAACATTCATCATGATTCAGAAAATTCCCAGTTGTACCTTGTTTGCTACCAAGGGTCAATAATTCAAGCTATACCTCAACTGTGCTGTCAAAGGGCTTTCCCTCTAGTGCCCACAAGACATGACAAAGTAGAAGAGAAAATCATTTTTGGATTCAGAATAAATATATAACACACTTTTTGAAAGTACTGACTTCTTTATTGCATAATGCAAAATTAGATTCTTAAATAGTCTTTGAGGTTGAGCAATAATAATGCCTATCATTGAATGTCTTAATTAAGTTTAGACAGGACCTTTGCTTTAATACAATTTATTTTATTTTTTATTGTTGGGGTAATGTATAGAAGAGTTACAGTTACATTCGTCAGATAGTAGATGCATTACTTCTCACACATTGATACCCCTTTTCATCTATGTCCATAACACCCTGAACACACCTGATCTCATCTAATACAATTTATACAGCATTCCTCACTGAGTGTAAGATATGTATACCTAGATTCTATCATTCTGTGGAAACTCTGGTTATTGTGTTTAATTGATCAAAATTTTGATGATTAAAATATTTTATATTGTGTTTTTATTAATAAACCACTTAAGGCATATATATGTATATATATTCTGTGTGTGTGTGTGTGTGTGTGTGTGTGTTTGTGTGTGTGTGTTTATGTGAGTGTATTGGTCCTGGGGCTTGAAAGCAGGGCTCAGGCCCTGTCCTTGAGCTATTTTGTTTAAGGTCAGAGATCTACCACTTAAGCCACAGCTTCCACTTCTGGTTTTTTGGAAGTTCATTGGAGATAAGACTCTTTTAGGCTTTCCTACACCAACTGACTTCAAACTATGATCCTCAGAGCTCAGCCTCCTGAGTGGCTATATTTATAGGCATTACCCACTGGTGCCCAGCCATCTATATCTTCTGAAACTAAGAGAAAAAGATTACTTGAAAAAAATATTACTTGCTCTTCCCCCATAAAAGGATTAAAGTACTTACAAGATATTTGTAATATGTTCTAAGTAAATTCCTGTCTTATTTTCTGTAATTTCAAGCATTACTTAATAAGCTAAAAGAAAGATAGCTCTTACTCCATTTTTCCAGTAGAGGCTACCCTCAGGGATGAACCTCACCTGACAAGATTCAGGGAGTTTAAAAACCAATTGTTTGAAAACATCAGTATGTGAAACATCCAGTTTCATGCATTGGTACCTGATTTAATGAGAAAGGCAAGAGAAGAGCAGGCAGAATGGTCAGGTGACAAATTGAGAGTCCAAAAACTAAAGATGCATAAATAGGGCACAACAGATTCTTCCTATCTCTATCTATTAAACTAAGGAGGTAACAAGACAGCAGTGAAGGATATATGAAAAAAAAACACTGGGTGTAAACCATAGAGCAGAGGAAAAAAATGCTGACAAGCTAGAAAACAGCACAGAAAGATGGATAGGGCCAAATGACAAGATGTGCTTGCCTGGTGAGCTTTTTTAGTGCTTAACTATTTATTTTATGACTATATTAGTAATACAATTGAAATGCTATGATCTGATTACATCCTTGAGTATTCAGATTACGTTTCTTTTATTAGATGTGATAAACCAAGTCCCTTTTTATCCTTTTTTTTATTCAATAAGATTCTAGTTAAGTGCACACAGGGAGAAAATAAGAGCATTTTACTCAAGGGAACTCAGGGCTGCTATTTGGAGAATTTCCAGGAGATTAAGTTATAGCATTGGGAATTTATGGTTTCCAGGACTTTAGATGCTTGCTTCACGACTGAATTTCATCTTTGAGGTTGATGTGCACTTTTTAAAAGATGTTCTGCTAACTACATTAGGTCTTTATGAAATGAAGAATTCATGCATAAAATCCCATATCAACCAACTGGCAGTACCCTGAAATTCGCTGAGCTTGTAAAGTTATTCCTTTTCTGCCTAGTTAAAGAACAAATGCTCTCCCTGCCTCCTCAAACAGATAAACTTACCTACAAGACAAAAGGTACAGAAATCAAAAATAGTGATAAAGGAGAGGAAAAAATAGCACACACACACACACACACATACACACACACACAATAACCTAGGAGCAGAAATGCCTAAGTTATGAATTCCTTCTGTTCACTTAACATAGAGGAATGAGGGATTCTGTGCTTCAAGTAGAATCTGAAAGGTGATTATTTTTTCCTCCTCCTCTGTTTTCCATATGCAGGTGTCTAACAAAGAACTGAAACCAGAAATCTCATTCAAAGTGTTTAAAAACATAAAAAAACCTAGGAGACAGAAAGTCCAGTATGTAGACTGGAGTTTGAAAATAAATTCATTCAGTGGAAACCAGAAATAGCCCTAGAAGAACATTTCCATTTGTGGGTCTATTATTTTATGTATGTTAATAACTTTTCTTATCTATATTAGCAGATTATTTCATTTATCTCTAATCTCTTATTGCCAACATCCATAACTCAGTCCATGGATAATCAGAAAATAATGATTTCATCCAAGAAATGGAAGCAAGATAATTTTCCTTTCTTGCTGTTTTCTTTTCATGTTATCTTGTTTGGTTATTTATCTGTCTTGGGATGGATTATGGAGGGTCCACAGAAATGAAGGTACAGATGATGAACAAATAAAGCAATGGTACCCAGTAGACACTATATTGAAAATGAAATATATAAGGTGGAGAGTGGAGGGAAAACTGGGAAAGAGTGAGGGATGGGGCCACATTGTCCAAAAACAATTGTACTCATTATCTGACTTGTATAACTAGAACCCCTCTGTATGTAACCTTTATTAATAACAATAAAAATGCATGAAGAAAAAAGAATAAATGCCCCATTCCTTACCACAAAGTAGTCATCCAGTGAATCAATGAAGCATGAGTTTTCTTTGTTGTTAACTTGTATGACATGATTTTTATAATGTTGATGAACAACAATGGTATGAACATAGATGGATACATAGAGACCAGGAAATTACTTGTTCTTTCGAGAACCATAGTAGAGACATATGAGATGACAGCACTAACATTGCTGGATGCGGTGCTCATCTTGCAATGTGTCCTTAACAGTTGTTTTCCTGGAGATGTTGCTGAAGAGTGAGCTACAGTTACACTCAGCCTTTCTAGACCCTCCTATGAATACATGGAAAATAATGAAGGAAATAGCCATCCCATCAAAATGACATCAAAATGCTTCATTTTTTCCATTTGGAGAAATACAAAGACATACTGATATTCTGGAAGAATGGAAATCATGGGATAATGTTAGCACTACTCAATTTTATTCAAAGGTGTGAAACTGGAAGCATGTATAAAACACAAGATTAGCTATAGAAAATATGTATGAAATTTAAAAATTAAATATAACTTCAAAACTGGGTACTGTCCCCTGAGCTCATTTTGCTCAACGCTAGTGCTCCAGAACTCTCAGCCACAGTGCCACCTTCCATTTTGGCAGTGGTTAAATAGAGATATAAGTCTCATGGACTTTCCTGCCCAAGATGGCAATGAACCACAATCCTCCAATCTCAACCTCCTGAGTAGCTAGGATTACATAAAGAGCCACTGGCTCTAGGCCCAAAGTAGACTATATTCAAAGGAAGACTACATTCATTTATAATTGAAGTGCCTTGCAACAACTACTGAAGAAACCCTAGCTTGAGGGTAAACCCAGCAAAATAGGTGGCATTTGCCTCAGAATATTCTGCTACGTAAAAGATACCTTGTACTCATCACTGTATGAATCTGAGCTACATTTTCAATCAAATTCCCATTCCTGTCCTGAAAAACAGAGCTGTGAGTTTGGACATAAAGATTCTGTCAGCTCCATTTGTGAACTGCATGGATAAAAGAAGGTGGTACCAAGTTCTGAGAAGAGAAAGATGTACATACCTATTTTATGCTGTTTGAGGCAAGGGAACTAAAACATAAAATGAAGTCATCCAATGAAATTGTAAGTTGAGAATGAGAGAAGAGAAGCCAATAAGAAGTGCCAGGATCAAAAACAGTGTATCAATGTATGTGAAATAATGCACCCTCTATCTGGCAAATATAATGTAACCCTTCTATTAATTATAATAAAAATATATGAAAAAAAACAAAAAAATCATCTTGATGGGGAAGAAGGGAATGAAAGATAAGAATAACTTCATAGTACCCTGTGCATTTTATATAGGTTTGTGGGAATTAGTGAAGTTGGAAGGGAAATAACAAAATGATTAGACAAAGGGCAAACCAATGCAACAGCAGTTTTCACAAGACAATATGTAACTTGGCAGTGGTGAGTTGAGGGGAGGGAAAGTGGGAGAAAAATGAGTGAGGGAATAACAATGTTTGACAAGAAATGTACTCACTACCTTATATAACTATAACTTCTGTACACCATTTTGCAAATACAATTAAATTAAATTTAAAAACAAAATTTTGGCATAAGTTCATATAGGATGAAGTAAATGAAAGGATCTCTAGGATATGGAAACAAGAGCTTTATTAATGTACTATGTTATTTCTCTTCTCTTCTTTTGCCCTTTAGTTAATCTCCTGCAGTTACTGCATCTGACTTTGTTACCTGGTATATTGAATGTACATTTATTTGTTTATTTGAAATAGGAAAAGGAAAGAGGGAAAACAAGATGATTGAGAGGAGGTTAGGGGAGGAAAATGGGGACAAAAAAATGAGAAGGATTATCAATGTGTGAGAAGTAATGCATGTACTACCTGGCAAATGTAACTGTAACCCTTCCATGCATTATCCTGACAATAAAAAGTAAAATTAATAAAATAAATTAAAAAATAAAAAATAAGTGCCAGGATGAAGCAGTAATGTTAATGAGGGTAATATTTACTCTGTTTGTCGCAACTAATTTCACAATAGCCGTAAATGTAGGTAAAAATGCATTTATTGGTGCCAAGAACAACACTAAAAAATCAGAATTGCAACTTACCAAATGTCACAAGCCCATCAATATTTCTATTTTGAACAGTACACATCACTGCATGATTGAAACTTGGAGAGGTCGGGAAGCTGGGATTGAAGGTATCCTGCCGTCCTATCAATGTGAAACTCAAGATTTTCAAGTTTCTTCTAGACAGGCTCAGAAAGAATTGAAAACTACCCAGTGCCATAAGTTCAGAGACCCAACAATCCCTCTCCAAAGGGAAACAGAAGAAACAAAACAAAACAACAACAAAAATGGGCTAGAGGAGAGGAAGGAGGGGAAGAGATTAACCATTTGATTCCTTTTGCACCAAAGGCTACTTTTAGATCATAATTTGAATTTCTTAATAATAGATTCTGACACGTTGTCTGTCATAGGTACTTACTATGAACAAATTTGTTTCTGAGAGAAGATTTTAGAAAGAAAGTCTGGTACATGGTTTCCTGGTTGTAGTGCTCAGGTCTCAACATTCCTTTACCATGCTTAATGGTGCCTACAGCAACAATACATGGCATAGGTGGTATCTGTAATTGGTAGATCAAGGATGTTCCACCCCTCCCCCTCTCCCACAATTAGATTCTTTTGGTTGCAAGGAACAGAAATACTCTTGAACTGGAACATACAAATTAATGTTGAGTTTCTTGGAAAATTATCAGAGAAAATGTGAACCAGTGGTTCATGAGTTATAGTTAACCCACTGAGTCCAAGTTTCTCTCTCTCATTCCTCTGTTCAATTGTTTATGTTTCATTTTTTTCTCCATATCCTCAATGGCATACGGAAAAGTTCTGCTCTCAACAGCTTCTTAGTTTATAGCTCTGTTCCCAAGTCAGCCATGTGTTGGAGAGATTTGAACACGAAAATCTCTTAGAGTCAATTCCAGATAATTAGCCCTCTTGGGTTATTGGAGGCTATAGGCAAGAGTCCAACTGACAGTAAAGTTGATCATTATAGCCATGAGAATAAGAGATGGAGAACCAAAAAAGAGAAAATCATTGAGCTGGACACACATCCACTTGGGACCCACTCTAAAGATAGAATTAATGTTGAACAAAACCGGAATAACACAAGGTTTGAGAGTTTTACTTTCTTCAGGATTCTTCTGAAATGATTTTTTGGTATCATTAAGGTGATTAGAGTACAACACAAGTGATCTCTAAAAGATGATTTTTTTCTTTTTTCTTCTTTTAAAAGTATATTATTCTTTAAAATGTTATTACAAAGGTGATGTACAGAGGGGTTACAGTTACAGAAGTCAGGTAATGAGTGCATTTCCTTTGAAGCAGTATCACTCCCTCCCTCATTCTCTCCGAGTTTTTCCTCTCCCAACTTCCCTTCCCTGCAAGTTGTATAGTTTGGTTCCAACATAACATCTAGCGATTTTCACTACTGAATTGTTCACCTTTGTCCCAATATTTCTGTGCTTTTCGTTTGCATCCCCAAATAAATAAATTTATATCCAAGATAAAAGGTACAATTTTTTTAAAAAGCAACAGAATGAAATAAGACAATGCAAAAAGGAAAGAAGGGAAAAAAAGGAAGACCCACAAACAGTACAGTTAAAAACTCCCTCTTGTTTCAATTTCTTTGAGTTCATTTCAATAAACACCATTTTATATGATCATATGCTCATGGCTATTGAGCTCTTGTGATCCTTTACTAAGAGTATCCCCATTTCTTCCTTCTTTTGAATGTTTAGATTCCTGTTTAATTAATCATGTCCAAGTATATTGTTTATGTTTCATTGTCCTTGGGTTTAAATAAAACTATTTATGCCCTTCTTTCTAAAAATGATTTGGGACAGCTGAAAAAGAAGAAATTATGATTTCCTTAGGGTGAATTTGCCCATAGAATATTAAAATAATGTGACTAAACCATTGCCAGGTTTGATGCTAAATTTAATATTAAGATCCACAAACTCTTTTTATTTTAGTTGTCTGACAGGAACAGAGCAAAAATGGAGTTATTTGGGGCATCCAAGGCACGAATCCATCTGTCCAACAATCAAATCTATGCCTGTATAATTTCCATGAACTTCAAGGAGACCATTCTCATGCTCCATAAGAACAAGGGCTTGTGAATATTTAAACTCATAAAGAAATTCTATTGGCAAGGTATTTTCAGTTCCACAACTGAAAGTCTATGGAATTCTACTGTTAGCAAATACAATGAAATGTCAACTTGCTTCTATTTTATTCATTCATTTATGCATTAATTTACTCAAAAATGTTTACTGAACATGCCTAGTCTATATCCATAACCATGTCTTAGAGACACAGTAACCAATCTGAGTTTACAGTTTACTAAAGGAGCTACAAATCAAATTTAAAGCTGTGATAGATGAACTACAAAGAGCCAAGAATAGATAAAGAGAAAGACTCAGGTCAAAGCAATCTTTATAAGATATCCAAGATAGAGGAGCAAAGAAAAAAAAAATTCCAACAAGAGGCATGACAAGTTTAAAGTAAGAGTATGTTGAGACAACAAACCAAGGTGATTGAGCTACAAATAGTTACATATATTTGCAGTATAATATTTGAGAAAAGAAAGTGATTAACATGGCAATCTATTTAATCTTTCTTCCTCTCCCTTTTCCACATATGAGGGTTTGCCTTATTTGCTTGATTAAATGGTACTTAACCACTTGATCATGCTCCCTGCACATTTTGTTGCTGGTTATTTTGGAAATGGAGTCTCACAGACTAATCTACCCAGGCTGACTTCAAACCCAAACCTCTAGATTTTAGCCTCCTGAGTAACTAGGATTACAGTCTTGAGCTATTACAGTCAGACTTAATTCTTAAAAGTAAATATGCTGGAAATCCTTTCATTTGGTCTCATCCTGTATGGTCTTATATATCTAGGTTTTGAGCTATTGTCATCCTCAACTAAGAGAGTCCAAGTTTTGTACTAATTGTTACAAATGAAGGAAACCATGGAGCCTATATTCCTTTGAGTCTAACTTCACTTAATATGATTTAACTTGTATGACTGATGTCCTTAGTGTACTATGTTATTTTTCTTCTCTTTTGCTGCCCTTTGGTTAATCTCATATTATTACAGTATCTGACTTTGTTACTTGGTATATTATACATATATATGTGTGTGTGTATTTGTTTATTTGAAATAAGAAAGGAAATGGGGAAACAAGATGATTGGGGGGATGAGGGTAGGGAAATGGGGACAAAAACATGAGAAGGAGTATCAATGTGTGAGAAGTAATGCACCTACTATCTGGCGAATGTAACTTTAACCCTCTATACATTACAATTAAAACAATATTTTTAAAAAGTAAATATGCATTTCATTAATAAATATATGTGAAATACTCACTCTCTGTTCTTAATACACATTCACTCAGATGAGTCCTCTAGATTGATGGGAACTGAGATGCATACATACACTAATCACCCCAAATCTCAAGGTCCTACTTTCCAAATAGAGTCTCTGATTCCTCTACTACATGGATGACTTTCACCTTTCCTTGCACAAGTGTTCCCAGTCCCAGAAACTAAATTTGCACCGATGGCAGCTCCTCTTTGCATTATTTCTTTCTAAATTCTGAAATAACTAAGGGCTTTTTGGCTTTAGGATAGGATGTGAATGAATGTGTGTGATGTTGTAATGTAAGGGTAGCTTGCTAAATCCTCCACAGATGAGTATCATCTTGCTTTCACCCCATCAAATGTTCCATTTTCTCATAGTCAAATTACACTCCATCTGTTCTTACGATCCTTGTAGCTCAGTTCTCAATGAACAAAATCACTAGAAGTTTCACACACATAATTTTTTCTAATTCAAGTCAAAAAAGCACTTTCCAGTACCAAACATTTATAACATGATGGCAGAATTTTTTGTACCTTTGTAGCTCAGCTCAGTCTCTGCCTCGTACCCTTACATTCTCTGAGTCTGAACTTCATTTTTACTAATTTTTAGCCTATACTGATTCTACATTGAAGTTCCATTGTGATATTTCCACACGTGTATAACATACTTCAATTATATTCTACTCTATCATTTTCTTGCCAGTCCCCCTCCTCCCTCTTCATTTTTCTTAAATTTTAAGTGGGTTTTGATGCCATTTTCTAAATGTATATGGTATGTTTTAGTCATGTTCATATCCCACCTCCATCACAGATACACAGCATACCTAAACTCTGTCACTTTTAAATCATTATTTGGTATCATTGTCAAAAGCATTCTTCATCTTATTCTCTTAAATCAAAAATAAAATACACTCTTAAAGACATTTGAAATATATAAAACTTCATTCTGAGTCAGGAAATATGGATGTTAGCTTTAATGAGCTAGCACTAGGGCCAGTTCATTAAGTACAAAATTTACTAAGGAGTCCATAGAAACCAGGCAGAAGCTGAATCAGAGTCATAAGAACACAGTGACAGCATTGAAATACCATGAGGTACATCTGCAGAAAGAGCATGTAGAAGTTCTGAAAGCAACAACCAATATCTTCCTTGAACATATTTATGAACAACTTGTAGCCCTTCAGCATTTTCCAAATGACAAGGAATAAAACTTGTCTGACAGAGGCTTGGATGATATTTGTGGAGAAATCTGCTGCTTATCCGATGGCACTAGAGGCATTTTAAGGGAAAGCTTCTATCAAGATTCCCTTCAACAGCTTCTGAGAGAGAAATCAGTGTAAAAATGTTTCTGCTTAAATTATGTAAATACTGAAATGCACACAGTTCATGGTAGATTTTTTTCCCTTAACTATACATGAGCATGATTGTCATGCTCATACAAAAAAGAATTTCTAATAACTTCCCGTGGTTAAAAAAGCCAATGATGTTTACATATTATCAAGTGCTTCTATAAATATTAAATGTATAGCATTTCATTTGATCCTTGAAAAACTCGACAACATGGAATTTATCAGCCTCATATTATAACTGGAAACCTACCGCTTAATGTAGTTGGATAAATGGCTAAAGAAATCTCAGCTACTCAATAGAGCTGAAATTAAATTTATTCTCTAAATCTGAATCTATGACTTTTCTGCCACTATCATATTGCCTTCAAGTTTCTTGGAATTTTGCTGAGAGTAATTGCAGAAATGCCTGAAAAAGTCACAATGACCACAAAGTCTATAAATCTAAAAAAAATCTAATATTTGAGCCACACTATGATCAAACTTGTGTCACAAATTCTATGTCCAATCCAGGAGAACTGAAAGAATGTGGCCTTCAGGCTGCCAACTTACAGAACATGATCTTGCATAATTTTCTGGATTGTTGGAAGTAGGTTAATAAAATATGGTAGACATAAACAAAATACTTTCTTCTAAAGTGCTATGCCATCATCCATGTCTTAAAATATCACACATTATATTAAAATCACAAGGAAATTCTAGAAGATACCAAAATTATTTTTGGAGCTGCATATTATTGTTCAGAAGACCATCAAAAAGTATTGAATTGATTCTTTTTTGCATAGTAGATTTTGTTTCACCAAAGTGAATAGCACAAGACATGTTGGAAAGACCTCTTTTGTTAATCTACTTGAAATAAATATGAGTGCTTTTATGAAAAATGACACCCAGACTTCCATATCCTTCATGCACTGATATTTTATCATTACCTCCAAAAATGAAAGATCATTTCTGTTTCAATTTCCTCTTGACTAACTATACTCTCATACTTAGTTATACTTGGGATAAATTCAAGCTAAATAAAAGAATCATAAGAATTTCTGTGTAAGAAGAAATCATCTCAAAATGTGATTATGCTTTTTCCCCTATATACAGAATTTACCAGTGATATCCAAATAATACAAAATGTTACAGGAGCTCTAGAGGTAATTTTCCCAGAGTTCACTTAATCCATTTCTGACCATGAACACTTATAACAAAAAGCATTTTTTCAGATGAAGTAGAATTAAAAATATAGGATTACCCTCAGCCAAGAATTATGAGTCATCTATTGAGGAGCTAGATGTATTCAATATTAGTTATGAAGTTCAGAACAGATAAAAACTTTAAGTAAATTTATACTTGGAAGAAAAACAATACCTCTACTTAATGTTTATTGGGGAAAATGAAATTTCCCTTGTAAGTAAGAGCAAAATTCATGTGCTCAGAATAAAACAGTAATTCTTAGTTTTTCTGTTCTTATTCTAGAGCATAAATTATAAAACAACCAAAGGAAATTACCCTTTAAATAATGTTATTTTAGTAATTTGTCCAGAATGTATGATCTTACATTTTTTTAAAATTCTTCATTTGTACATTTGAAAGTAACTCATTCATCTCTATGTGATAAAACTAGATTATGAGCTGAGCTTAGTGGCTCACACCTATAATCCTAGCAACTCAGGAGGCTGAGATGTGAGGATTGTGGTTCAAAGCCAGCCCTGGCACTAAAGACCGTGAGACTCTTATCTCCAAATAACCACTAGAAAACCTGTGGCATAAAGGGGTAAGGCGGTAGCCTTGAGCTGAAGAGCTCAGGGATGACACCCAGGCCCAGAGTTCTAGCCCCAAGACCAACAACAACAACAACAAAAATACTAAGTTATAAAATAATGGGAAACCCAAGTTTTTTTTGTTTTGTTTTTTTTTTTGTTTTGTTTTTGGTTTGTCATGGGACTTGAACTCTGGGCATGGGTGCTCTTCCTGAGCTCCTCAGTTCAAGGCTAGCACTCTAACACACTCTGAATCACAGCATCACTTCCAGTTTTCTGGTGATTTACTGAGATGATAAGATCACTTTTGTGCCTGTGCTAGCTTTGAACCATGGTCCTCAGATCTCAGCCTCCCGAGTATCTAGGATTATAAGCCTGAGCCACCAGCACCTGGCTCAAGTCACCCTTCTGTTAGCACAAAAAGCATACAGAAAAGAGGCATCTAAATGTCAATTCAATGACAACATAAAAACAGAAAATATTTCTTCCCCACTGCTATAAACCTACAAGTTCAAAGGCATTTCTAATACAAGAGTACATTGTACTAGATTTAAAAAAATAAAACTGATGATCTGATATAACAGAAATGTGAGGGAAAATTTGCTGTTGCCTAATGACTCAATGAACCAGCTTAATATTACAACAGTTCTCTTTTGGAAACTTTGAGCTTTAAAACCACATTTAACAAGATTTAAACATTATTATTAAGCCCATATGGACAAAGAGTCTGATACAAGAAATCTGATTTCCATAGAGACATCATTTTGAGTCAAGATACCAGATCCAATACATTATCTTTTAATCTTAAGCAAACTCACTTTTCCCTTCATGCCTGAGTTTGCAGTTTTGAAAAATGTGGGTCTAGGGGCAAGGAGTGTGGAGAGTGTTTGCCTGTCATGTACAAAGCCCTGGGTTTGATTCCTTGGTACCATATATACAGAAAAAGAGGGAAGTGGTGCTATGGTTCAAGTGGTAGAGAGCTAACCTTGAGAAAGCTCAAGGACAGTGCACCAAGGCCCTGAGTTCAAGCCCCAGGAATGGCAAAAAAAAAGTGTGTGTCAAAAAAATGCATTTAATTGATTGATAATTTCAAGAACTTTCATTTTATCTTGTATTGTGACCAGTGCAATAAAGATACCATAGAATGAGAAAAACAATGCATTTGACTCCTTATAGGAAGATGATATAATAAACCTTGCAGGCCACTTAGACCTGAATCTGGTGCAGTGTTATACAGAATAACCATTATAGGTGTTATATAGAATAACCATTCAATTTACATTTGCATCTTGCAAACTATTTGATGGGGATTGGGAGAGCATAAAACATAAACATTCACAAAACCCAGGGGCTTAAAAAATCTTTCCTTTTACACTTTGTAGGGACAATAATATTTTTTTCTTATTTCCCCCCCAACACACACATCTTTTGTTGCTGATTTTGTATACCTTTTTCTTGAATGCAACTTTATGTGATTGGGGTAAGGGAGAGGGAAGCACAAAAATGGTGGGGAAAAGAGTGAACTAAATTCAGCAATAATACTCACTAGACAATATTTGAAAATGAACTATTCCACTTGGTGGGTAGGGGAAAAATCCTGAGAGAAAATGAGGTAGGGGTGACAGTGTTCAAAAGGAAATATACCCATTAGTTGATTTATGTAACTGTAACCTCTCTGTACATTGTTTTCACAATTTTTTTTCTTAGAAAGTCACTTGTAGAGGCTGGGAGTTTGGCCTAGTGGTAGAGTGCTTGCCTAGCAGGCAGGAAGATCTGGGTTCAATTCCTCAGTACCACATACTTAGAAAAAGCCAGAAATGGTGCTGCGGTGCAAGTGGTAGAACGCTAGCCTTCAGAAAGCCCAAGGACAATGCTCTGGCTCTGAGTTCAAGCCCCAGAACTGGCAAAAAAAAAGGCAAAAGAAAAGGAAGCCACTTGTAAGCCAGGTGCTGGAAGCTCATACCTGTAATCTTAGTTACTCAGGAGGTTGAGACCTAGAGGATCATGATACAGAGCCAGCCTAAGCAGAAAAGTTTATGAGGCTCCATCTCCAGCATAACCAGGAAAAAGCCAATTGAAGGAGTGGTTCAATTAACAGTACACTAACAAACCAAATCTAGCACTGTGGTGAAACAAATAAAAGAAAAATACTATCATTATAATAATTCAGGAAACCACCAGAAGAAAGAGATCATCTAAAGAAAAGTCTCGGTGCAGAAACTAAAGATCTAAAGTTTACTATAGAACGCATTTTTCTATGAATATACTTTATTTTTTGCTGTCACTCAAACTTGTTGTTTTTCAAATCTCAGGCTTTAGATGTCTTGGCTTCCTGTCATAATCAAATTCAGAAAGGAATATTAATGCCAAATTACAATTCAACTTAAAATATTGGTAAACCTACATCATACAAAAGACAGAGGGTTCAAGGCTCTCTGAGTAGGGGGCACAGAGAGTTTATTCGCTACTAGGAAATCAGTCAGTTTTTCAAGTAACAGAAGTGCAGACAAGGCACAAGAAAAAAGAGCATGACTGTCTTACACTTCTAGATTGGTAGAAATGAGCAGATTGATACTGAGCAATTTGATGTTTTGAAATAGATTATAGAAATCCAGTCACTAGGATTAACAAATATAAAAGTACAAGATACTTAGACACTGAAGTAAAAATTACAAAAAATGACAACAAAACTGAAATGTACATTGGGATACAGCTAAAAGGTATTAGCAGTTCAGTGGGTCTATCTATCAAGATAACAGTAAGAGAGATGGCAGAAAAGAGAAACATTAATTTCAATGACTCTTGCCTGGAAATTTTGATGATTTCTGCAAATATTGTTGAATCTCTAAAATCTAAGGTATATGGTGTAAGTATGATCAGGAGAAGGTAACAAATAACACAGCTGTACCTTTTCCCAAGATTTCTACTATTCATATTACTTTCTAGTTTTCTAATTTGAGGTTTGCAAAATACTGGTTAATTTTTATTTCACTAGTTCATTCAGGGTCTGATATGGGAAAAAAAGCTTTTCTAAAAATTGACACATAATCCATTTATAACAGAAAGCATTATTTCTCTTTTGAAGAGGAGAATGATGCCAATGTTAAGTAACAGAGTCAGGATTCCAGTCAATGTCATGTGTTTGCTAATACTTTTAAATTTTTTCTTCACATTTGGAAGATGCAACTGTCTTATAAACAAATCAAAACTTTGTCCATTGCACCTATGTTAGGAAAGGCTTAGAGTTGTTTACAAAGATAAAATCAAGTATTATTGAGGTAATTTATCTTTTGTTATTTCTTACAGTACAGAATCAAAAACCGAAACCATCATTTCTCTTTTCTCCCTATCTATTCTTGTCCAAGTAGTGCTTTGAGATATAATGTCTCATCAATCTAGCTGCTGAACTCTGCTATTCCTTTCTTTGCTAAACATACCATGTAAACAAGAAGGAAGAACCATGTCCACATAGTTATATTTTAGTGGGAAATAATTTTTGATCCCTCATAAATAGATTACTTCATTAAAATGGATCGTGTCATTAAAGAAATTCTGTCTGAAGAACTGATATCAAAAAAGAAGGAAACAGCTGAGAGGAGTA
Source organism: Megascapheus bottae (assembly GCF_031878675.1). Classification (NCBI taxonomy): domain Eukaryota; kingdom Metazoa; phylum Chordata; class Mammalia; order Rodentia; family Geomyidae; genus Megascapheus; species Megascapheus bottae. The sequence continues at coordinate 53,631,368 of NC_143511.1, forward strand.
AAGAATAAAAAAAAACAGGCAACCATAGGAAGAGCAAGGTTGTATGATCTCTGGTACATGGAATCTTAAAGAGCTCCACTAACAGAGGCGGAATGGAATGATATTTATCATGGGTGAGGAGGAAGAGGATTAGTAAGAAAGCAGAGAATATTATGCAGTGTGGTGTCTACAGTTAACAATGTTTTATATACTTGTCTGTTGCTGAGTGTATTTGTATATACATATATACATATATATGTATGTGTGCATAAACATTATAGCTATATAATGGTTTCTAGTAAGAAACTTCTTTTACATTTAGGCTTTAGAAATGGAAAGACCTGGAAAAAAGTATATTAAGAGAAGTAAGCCAGATCCAGAGAAACATAAGTTGCCTGTTTTCCCTCATTTGTGGTAGCTAGAAGTGTGCCTGTAAGTCTATAAGTAAACTCTTGTGGTAGCTAGAAGTGTACCTGTAAGTCTATAAGTAAACCCTAGATGGTAAGCAAGGAGTTACAAATTAACTGCAGTGTAACAGATTCTACGGAAAGTACACATAGTATAATTCTTTAAGAAAAGACTAAATAAAAACCCAACAAAATAAATACAATATATACAAGAAATACTTGCAAAAGTGTAGGGATAGTGAAAGGGAGGTCAAGGGGAAGGGGTAGAAGAATGAAAGGAGAAGGGGGAATAATTAATTATATATTAATTCTTGCAGGTAAGAATTAATTATAAATACTAGAAAATGGAGACGGGGTGGATGGAAGAGTGGTGAAGATGTTACAAAGTGGTGACACAGATAAAGATGTATTGTACACTGCTTTGTTAAATTGCAAAAATTTCAATACAGAGCCTAAAATTAAGACCAGCAAAGGAAGAGAAGGGTTGGTGAGAATGTTGAAGGGGTGACATTGATCAAAATGTGCTGTATTCATAAACTGCCTCAGTGACTGGCAACTCCCTTGTATGACTACTTATAGATGATAAAATATTTTTAATTAGGCTTTATAAATTAATTTTTCTTTTGAATTGCTAACAAGAGATTCTGATAACAAGGTAGTCAAAAGAACAATCCAAGCTAGAGGTTATATATACTTTTTTGGAACTTCCTATCAATACAATGAATTAAAATTTGAATTATTCAGTCCTGTTGTATGACTATATTAACCCAAATCAAAATAAAAAATATTTTCTGTTCACTTATGCATACACAAAATTTATCAGGGCTAAAGGACAAATATATTTGAATAAATGTATTCATTTTCAACTACTGACATTATTTTCCCTACACTGTTTGAGTTTTAATCTGTATTTTTATATCCATCATGAGATGAATTTCCTGTTGCTCTAATTTTATTAAAGGTCTGTAGTGGTCGAATACACATTTCAAATTCAAGGTAGAATATTAAGAAGAAAATTTACATATTGTAAAATTAACATAAATCTTTCTGTTACTTATGCATCCCATCCTGCCATACTTAAGGCAGGTAATGGGCTGTTTGTCTTCATGGCAAATAAAAATAGCTCCAGTTTTTCATATGTCTCAACGCAAATCCATCATTTTGATATTTTTACACTTGTCTCTTTTGTAGTTGTCTCTTCACAGTATATCTCAACTAGACACATTTTTAAAATCAATATTACTATTACTCTAGCTGAGTTATTAAATGCTTATTACATGCAAAATACAGTGTAGGTCCCATCTCATCCCCACATCCTGGTAATATTACTTTCATTACTTTTAACTGGTGTAGTCACAGGTGCATATTTAAACGTCTTTGCCAGGTGCCAATAGTTCATACCAAACTAGTTTGTAGGCTGAGATTTGAATATCATGGTTCTAAGTCAGCCAAGACATCAAAATCCATGAGACTCATACGTGTACTTAGCCAGCAAAAAGCTACAAGTAGAAGTATGGCTCAAGTAGCATAGTACTAGCCTCAAGTAAAAAGCTAAAGAAGGGTACCCTAGCTCAAGTACCAGTACTAGCACACAAATGACTAAATATTCTAATACCAAAAAAAATTTTACTGGCCTAGTCTCAAAAAGAATAACCTTCAATTGAGAATGGACCTGATGACTCCTATCCCAGTTAAAATAAAATCAATAAACTTTATAGCTGTTAAAAACTAATGAATTGAGTATAAAAATGACATATAGAAAGTAAGTATAATAAAAGAAAAGTTGGCATATGCATAAAAATATCACTTGCAAAATAGCTTGGTTGCGACTATTACAGCCCACTCTTCCACCCACTCCTTTTCAGTTTTGTCTTGTCGGTGTGGAACTAGCTTCCTAAGTTAGACAGGCAGAGAACCACAATTGCAGTTGTCCTTCAGGTTGTTATCACTGTTTCCAGCAAAGTGTTGTGGGAAGGTAGTGTGATGGCTGAGTAGGTGTAGAAATTGTACAGTTATGACATTTTGTGAGGAAAAACTAAGAAGCTAGTCCCACTTAAGAGGCTGCTCAAAGAAAATATTAAGTCTGCAAAGCACTGATGGGCCAAGTTCTCTGGAGGATGCTTTCTTTTTAAAAAATGTATTTTAGTGTTGATTCCAAAAAACATGCAGAGCTGGCAGTATTGTGTAGAGAAAAGACATATGCTACCTTTCCAAATAAGGAAAATATCCACAAGATAGGATTGCTGAGTGAAGCTGTGGGTTTCAGGATTAGAGAAGACATGATTAGAGTATGTAGCTGACAACACAACTCAGGAGAAAAGAAGCCTTTGACTTTTCCCTTGGCAGCTCCAGTGTAAAGTCCTGTTATGTTTCTAAAACATGGTTGTAGAATTCTGAAACAGAAAGCCATACTTGGTGGATCGAACTCATTGTTGTATGTGTCCAAAGACAATATTTTGCATAGTATCAGTGCTAATTATACAGAAACTCTCAGGAATTACTATCATAAATACATGTCAGTAGCCTAAATATTTCAATATTGGTTAATTTATTCTAGATCCTTGCACATCTAAAGATTACACTCTATCAATATTATTGTATGTCTCTTATTTCATGTTCTGATGAGTAACTTGTCTAATTTTAGATAAGGGTTATTAATTATTGCTAGATTTATTACAGGGGTATTTGGGAAATTTGGACAAAATAGACACTGATCAGGAGTCAAAAACTTTGGTACTGAGTTTAACTTTGACATGATCTGGTCATGTCAGAATACATGATACATGCAATAGGAATAAGGCCTGAAACTAAAGGTATATGGTTTTTCTCTTGATAAAGAATGCATTTTTTATCTGCTAGATTTGAAACACATTAATATCTGCACTGATAGATTTAAGTTAAATATAAAAAGACTAGTTAGCAGGCATGCATTCACAAGATTGCAGAATCCACATGAACCTGGAAAAGATGTCATTGAGTCCATTAAAATGTAAACAAGTATGAATCTCAAGTTGTCAGCTGCAAATACCACTTAATAGATAACTAGAATGCAACTTCCCTCTTAATACAGAAGTAAGGCAATGGATCCATTTGACATGCAAAGCAAAAGAATAAACATAGCATTCCCCTATGACCCAGCAATACCACTTCTGGGCATTACTCAAATGTCCACAAACAAGGCCATACTAAAGCAACCAGCACAATCATGTTCATTACAGTATTACTTAACCATATCTAAGATATGCAACCCAGTTGCCCCTCAGTAGATGAATGGATCAAGAGAATGGTATATATAGACAATGGTATTCTATGCTGTCATCAGAAAGAATGACATCGCTACATTGGTAAGGAAATGGAAAGACTGAGAATGAAGCTTTATATGGCTATCAGAAAGAAGTAGAAGTTAATAGATAAAATCCTCATTAGGGAGTACAAAGCCATAATGCAAAAGCATAAACCAGAATCAACAGAAGGAAGGGAGGCTTGGGCTCTCATCTGCATCCAGAAGGGATGACAAGCTTCAGGTAATTCTCAAGGCATGGAAGAGACAAAATCTATTTTCCTGAGCATATGAAAGATTATTAAAGCCTAGGAAGGAAAAAGTAAATATCTTCATTCTTGAAAATCAAATTATAAACTGGATATGCGTGGCTCATGCCTGTATCCCAGCTATGCAGTACAGTGAGATCTGAGGATTACAGTTCAAAGTCAGCCTGAGCACTGAAGACTGCGGGACTCTTATCTCCAATTAAATACAAGAAAACCGGAAGTGGCACTGTGGCTCAAGTGGTAGAGTACTAAACTTGGGCTGAAGAGCATAGGGACATTGTCCAGGCCCAGACCAAAAAAAAAAAAAAAAAAAAAAAAGAAAAGAAAGAAAAAAAAATCGAGTTATAAACGCTCTAATACATTGTTTTATTTCTCCATTGGCCACACTTCTAGACTATTTTTCTATGACTGGATATTTTGGAAATTCCTTTTCCTGAAATATCAAAGGCTATGTTATCATCTATGTGTAACCACCCTGTTCTATCACGTAAATCTAACCACTCATAAGTTTTCACCAGGATCACAACTTCAACTGAACTACTCTTTCTTGTTTCACAACCCATCATAGAGAAGAGCTGGGCCATCAAAATTCCATTTCTTGAATTAATTCTTCAATGACTCTGACTGAACAAATGCTGGAGAGTGAATGATTTTTACATTTCTCTGAAGTTTCAAAGTAATTGCAGCAAGAGTCACAGCATATACATTCTCTACATTTTTCTTATCATTTTTATATCCAATTCTTGCCATGTGTTCCTTTTCCTATTAACCTCTTTCAAATATCACAACATTCAAAGGTTTGTTGACCAACTATTTGTAGAAAAAGTTTCCATTTCTTTAAAGAATGACATTGGGATATTGATGGGTATTGCGTTGAATTTGTAGATAGCCCTTGGCAAGATAGCCATTTTCATGATGTTAATTCTTCCAATCCAGGAGCATGGGAGGTTTTTCCTCAGTTCTGCTTTAATTTTCCTTTTCAGGGTTTTAACATTTTCATCACAAAGGTCCTTTACATTCTTAGTTAAGATAATTCCTAGGTAGTTTATTTTCTTTGAGGCTAATGCAAAAGGAGTTGCTTTCCTGACTGTTTCCTCATTCCTCTCATTGTTGGCATAGAGGAAGGCAGTCGATTTTTGAGGGTTAATTTTATACCCTGCTACTGTGCCAAAGTTTTAAATCAGCTCAAGAAGCTTGCGAGTGGAGTCCGTAGGGTTCTTTAAATATAGAATCATGTCATCTGCCAAGAGGGAAAGTTTCACTTCCTCTTTCCCTATTTGAATCCCCTTTATGCTTGCTTCTTGTTTTATTGCTCTGGCTAGGAATTCTAATACTATGTTAAAGAGGAGTGGAGAGAGTGGGCATCCTTTTCTCATTCTTAATTTTAGAGGGAATGGCTTTAGCCAAAACCATGGGTTTGTCATGCACAGCCTTTATTATACTGAAGAATGTTCCATGGATTCATGTTTTCTCCAGAGCTTTTAGCATAAAGGGGTGATGGATCTTGTCAAATGCCTTTTCTGCATTTATTGAGACAATCATGTGATTCGTGTCCTTGCTCCTGTTGATGTGTTGAATTATATTAATTGATTTGTGTATGTTGAACCAGCTTTGCATCCCTGAGATGAATCCTGTTTGATCATAGTGTATAATTTTTTGATGAGTTGCTGAAGATAGTTGGCCTGTATTTTGTTGAGAAGTTTTGCATCAATATTCATCAAAGAAAGAGGCAATCATAAAAGACCCGGTATAACAAAAACAATTCTTAGCAGAAAGAACAGCGCAGAAGGAATTTCAATACCAAACTTTAGACTGTATTACAGAGCTATAGTGACAAAAACAGCTTGGTACTGGCACAAGACTAGGCCTGAAGACCAATGAAATAGAAATGAGAACCCAGATATTAACCCACAGACCTATGGCTACCTAATCTTTGATAAGGGATCCAAAAAATAGAATGGAAGAAAGACAGCCTCTTCAACAAGTGGTGCTGGCAGAACTGGTTAAGCACCTGCAGAAAACTAAAGTTGGATCCTTCTTTGTTACCCAGTATTCACTCCAAATGAATCAAAGACCTTCAGGTAAAAGCAGAGACACTGAAAACTTTACAAGAAATAATAGGAGATACACTAGGTCTCCTTAGTACAAGTTGAAACTTTGTTAATAAGGACCAAGAAACACAAAAAATCAGAGAAAGTCTGGATAAGTGGGACTGCATTAGACTGCAGAGCTTCTGTATGGCAAAGGACATAACAAGCAAATTAACTAGAAACCTACAGAGTGGGAGAAGGTCTTCACTAACCATACAATGGACAAAGACCTCATATGTAAAAATATCAACAGCTCAAAAAATTGAATCACTCCAAAACTAATCTCCAAAGTAACAACCATCCCATTAAAAGATGGGCCAAAAACCTAAAGAGAGTCTCCTCTGAAGAAGAAATAAGAATGGCCTATGGCAGACTCAAAGGAACTTAGGCTCAATGGTTTCCCTTATTCATCATAACTAATGGAAACCTTGGGCTCTACTAGCAGAGATTTGCAATAGAGCAAAACCTTGATACATAAGGCCATATAGTATGAATCTAATTGAATGGACCTCTAGGATATTGAAACAAAAGCCATATAATGAATGATTGCTGTCCTTAATGTGCTGTTATCTCTCATCTCTTTTGCTGTTCCTTGGTTATCTCATATTGTCACAATATCTCACTTTGTTATCTGATATATTGGATACATTTGTATTTGGTTACTTGAAATTGGACAGGGAAGGGGGGAAACCAAGAGGGGGGTGGGAGGGAGGGTAATGGGGACCAAGACGTGAAAGGGTATCAATGTATGTGAATTAATGCACCTTCTATCTGACAAATATCATGTAACCCTTTTATTAATTACAATAAAAATATTTTAAAAAAGAATGGCCTATGGACACATAAAGAAATGCTCAACATCTCTGGCCATAAAAAGATACAAATCAAAACAACTCTAAGATTCTACCTCACTCCAGTTAGAATGGCCAGGATCAAGAAATCTAATAACAACAGATGCTGGAGGGAATGTGGCCAGGGGGGATCACTACTGCACTGTTGGTGAGAGTGCAAACTGGTTCCACCACTATGGAAAGCAGTATGGCAGTTCCTCAAAGACTAAGCATAGAGCTCCCCTGACCCAGCAATTCCAGTACTTGGCATTTACCCAATTGTCCAGAAACAAGGACAGACTAAATCCACTAGCACAATGATGTTAATTGCAGCACTATTTACCATAGCAAAGATATGGAACCAACCCAGATGCCCCTCATTTGATGACTGGATCAACAAGATGTGATATTTATTATACACAATGGAATTCTATGCTGCTGTCAGAAAGAACGACATTGCCCCATTTGTTAGGAAATGGAAAGACTTAGAAAAAAATCCTATTAAGTGAAGTAAGCCAGACTCAAAGGAACATAGGCTCAATGGTTTCCCTCATTTGTCATAAGCAGTAGAAACCTTGGGCTCACCTAGCAAAGATTTACAATAGAACAAAACCTAGATACATAAGGCCATATAGTATGATGCTAAATGAAAGGATCTCCAGGATATAGCAACAAAAGCCATATAATGAGTGATTGTTGTCCTTAATGTACTATGTTATCTCTCATTTCTTTTGCTGTCCCTTGGTTATCTCATATTGTTACAGTATTTCACTTTGTTATCTGATATATTGGATATATGTGTATTTGGTTATTAGAAATCAGATAGGGAAGGGAGGAAGACACGATGAAGGGCTGGGGTGGGGGGTGGGAAATGGGGACCAAGACATGTGAAAGGGTATCAATGTTTGTGAAGTAATGCACCTTCTATCTGGTGAATATAATGTAACCCTTCTATTAATTACAATAAAAAATGTATGAAAAAAAGAATCTCCTAAACTCCAAAAAAAAGTTTCCAGTCTGAAAATGAGGCCACACAAGGTGGTCAACACTTGTCATCACGGCTACTTGGGAGGCAAGGCAGGAAGGCCATTGTTCTAGGCCAACAGTAGACAATGCTGTTATGAGAAACCATCTGGAAAATAAATTTTAAAAAATGATTGAAAGACTGAGGGTGCATGGTCCACGAGCATGGCCTAATGGTAGAGTGCTTGACTAGCATGCACAAAGCCCTGGGTGCAATTTCTTAGTACCAGGTACAGAGAAAAAGCCAGAAGTGCTGCTGTGGCCCTAGTGGTAGAGCTCTAGGCTGGCGAAAGCCCAAGTACAGTGCTCAGACCCCTGAGTTCAAGACCCAGGACTGGCAAAAAAAAAAAAAAGGACTGACGGTACAGAGCAAGAGGTAGATCATTTACCTAGCAAACATAAGACAGAAAGACACACACACACACACACACACACACACACACACACACACCACACACAAATTCTACCAGTTCTTACTTCTAATAATGTTACTGTGTAGACTTGAAGACGCCAAGAAACAGAGGTAGTAGAGAGACCTACAATTTTCCTGGTCTTCTGTAGCCAAGGAGAGATAGAATTTAAATTTAAAACAAAGAAAATTTTCAGTAAAAATTTCCTTATTTATAGAAAATGTAATTAGACAGGAAAATCCTGTTACAGTGATATATACTCACTCAGCTGTAAGTATTCAGGCACCAATATTTGGAATTATCGATAAATTGTAACGGTTCTGCTGCCAACAGTATAAACAAAGTCCTGTTATATTGATGGATCTTCTATGCAATTTTAATGTAGAGTCCAAGTGGAGAGCTCTGAATGAAACAGAAAGTCTTGTTTCTGTGTTTACTTCATAGTTAAACCAGAATCTGAAGATACCTCATCTAACATGCTGCAACTGTGAAAAAAATTTAAAGCAAAAGCCATTCACAATACATAATATTCATCAAAATTGACCAAAGTGCCTTTGGCAACAACTCGTTTCTTGTGGATAGAAAACTGTATTTCACACAAACATGAATATTCAAAGCAGATTTGTGTTTATCTTAGCAGTTACTGGTGCTTGAACTCAGGAATTTGAACTTAGCTGCTGGGTTCAAATTATACCTTATACCAGTCAAGGTCTTACTTTCTACTTGGGCTATAATCTGTTTATTTTAGGTTTCCCAGTGTAGCTGGGATGACAGGTCTACATCACTATAAAAAATCTTCTTCCAAACCTTGGACTCTCCTAGCAGAGGTTTACAATAGGGCAAAACCTAGATACATAAGGCCATATAGGATGAGGCTAAATGAAAAGACCTCCAAGATATAGAAACAAGAGCCATATAAGGTGTGAGTGTTGTTCTTAATGTACTATATTATTTCTCATCTCTTTTGCTGTCCCTTGGTTATCTCATAATTTTACAATGTCTTACCTTGTTATGTGATATATTGTATATATGTTTACTTGTTTATTTGAAATAGGATAAGGAAGTGGGGAAAACAACATGAGGGGAGAAAGAAGGGGAGGGAGATGGGGACAAAAACATGAGAAGGGGTAGCAATGATTGTTAAGGAATGTACCTTCTATCTGGCAAATATAATGTTACCCTTCTATTAATTACAATAAAAATTTTTAAAAAGCTTCTTCCAGTAAGATGGAGACTCAAAGAAGACTTTTTCACCCTGGCTCAGCCTCCCATATAGCTAAGAATGATAGGCACAGACAGACATGAACTATTCTACCCTTAACTGACCTCTGACCATGATCCCCAAAAACTCAGCCATTGGCACCAGGCAAAGCAAGATTTCTTAATGGCAAGAGTTAAAAAGCTTAGCTAACTGATTCATATAACTTGTAATTATAATTCAATGAATATTGCAACATATTATCCCTGTGTGAAAAAATAACTTTACAAGGAATATAATATACTTTACAAGGCTTTATAATATGGTTAATTTGCTTTAGAGAAATGTATTTTGGAGGAAACTTGCTTAGGGCAAGGAACTTAATACCTTAAATGAAAGCATTTTGTTGACTGTATTATATAGAAATATTCTTACTTTATACTTTCTATTAAGAAAGCCCTATCTTGCGGAAATAAAAAGGAAACATAAACAATATTTCTTCTGATTGAATTTTTTAAATTAACTGCATCCCTCAAACCACCACCCTAGACCCATTATTTTACTTATACTTCCTGAGGGGACAAAATGTCTCTATATTTTAGAGTAACACACTTAAGAAAGTACCACCAAAGTGACATTGATTGATTCCTGATATTTCTTCAAGCAAAGAAACCAAACTCCTATAAATGCGTCATTGTGAATTTTTTCAGAATAGAACCTCTCACAATAGAACCTTAGTGATTCTAAAAGAAAATGTCAAGGGTATCTAAGAGTAACTCATGTGCTTTGCCCCTCAAAGTAAGTAATCTAATTCTACCATTTGAGCATCACTGTAATTGTCAGAGAAGCCCTCCACCTGTTTTAATAATGGCTGGCTATTGTCTCAATCACCAGTCACAGCAGCTGTCTAGACCCCCAGTAACTCCTCTATGCACATCTCTACAGAGAGAGGCAAAAATCTGAGTATAGTGGCATGTCATTGTGAACTGGCTTTCTACCAGTTTTGCCCTTTGCCCTTTGCTCTTCATACTGTTGAGTACTCATTGCTTAGCAGAAAAGCAGGGAAGAGTATTTGGATGGAAAGGGAAAGGTCTTGTTATCTCAGAATCCATGCTACAGAAGGTCTAGGAGAATGCCTTTAGTTCTAACGTTTGAGTTGGATTTAACTGACCATTGGTAGTGGGAAAAACATTACTGGCCCAGGTTGTGTGTTTTTTAAAATAACAAATAACAATAAAAGGCAACAAAATTACTTTTTGAAGAAAATAGCAACAATGAAAGCAGATGAAACCTCATGATTTTAGTAGGCTCCAATTGCTTATGCTATAATTTCAGTTCCAAAAAGTTTGATCTGAAAGATATCCCACTTTATGTTTTTTTTCCTCTTTTATATTTGCATATTACAAAGTCAAATCCAGCTTTTTGAGATTGTGTTCTATGTGGTGGTGATTGTTGTAAGCCACTTCATTATAAAGGGAAGGAATAACAGTAATCTAGTTCTTTATTATTATGGTTGTTGTTGTTAATATTTTTACATACTTGTAAGAAAGGGTTTCAATCCAACATGTTAGTTTGTGAGTACAATGCATCTTGACCAATATCACCCTTTTCATCACTCCACACAAATGATTATTGTGTAAGCATTCCTCTCAGTTTCACTGGGACGGAAGTACATACTTCCTAGAGCCCTATGCCGGTGAAATCCATAGAAGTATTCTCTAGAAATGTGAGAGATGTGAAAATCAAGGGAGCAAATTCAGGAAAAGATGATCACATAGCATGAGAGACAGAGAGGAAGGAAAGGGAAAAATCTAAATGTCACAAGAAGAGACATAAATGTAAAGAGAAGAGGAAAATGTCACAAAGGAATATGCATGGGAAATTCAAACTGAATTTGATCATGTTAATCAGGTCAGATTTTTCTGATCAGTTTGGGGGAAGCAGCTCACATTTCTTGTTTAGGAGTCATTGGGCTATCTAAGGTTGCTGTTCTGCATCATGAAGAACCCCAAAACAAAGTAGATCAAATCTAATATAGTCTGAACCTCTCTGTAGGTACCTGACTTGGCCTTTGTTGGCATAACCTTTCAAAAGGAACTAATGGATTTACTATTCCAGTTTGAATTTTAAAATACTAGAAATTGAAACTAAATGAAGAATGAAAGAGATGAAGAATGAAAGGGATAAGAGATCAATAACCTAACCAAAACTAACCAAACTAACTGAAGTGACCAAATCAATACACTTCCATCCTGGAAGGCTCTTCATAAATTCTTACCATATTTTAAAATGTAGTTGAAATGTCAGGACTCCCACTTTAAACAATCGACCTTAGGCTTCACTCTCTAAAACGTATTTCCTTCAGTTACTATGATCATTAGTTAGTTGTCTACCTCCCCACTTAGAACATCAATGAAAATGAGAGCCATGCTCACAGTAGACATAAACTCAGAAGATTTCAAAAATATTTTTAGGGAATTAATACATTAAGATAAGAAAAATACATTTGGTGGCTCTTTCGGTGTAGGCCATATTTTTTGTGATGGTAACTTTGAGCCCCAACAAACAATATAAAATACAAGAAATATTTGTATTATCCTGGGCATTTACCCAAATGACCACAAACAAGACCATACTAAACATACTAGCACAACCATGTTCATTCCAGCATTATTCATCATAGCCAACCAACTCAGATGCCCCTCAGTAGATGAATGGATCAAGATGTGCTATATATACACGCAGTGGAGTTCTATGCTTCCATCGGAAAGAATATTGACCCATTCATAAGGAAATGGAAAGATATTTATATTAAGTGAAGCAAGCCAGGCCCAAAGAAACAAAGGTTGCATGGTTTCCATCATTTTTAATAACTGAATTATGCCTATGACATTCTTAGCAGAGGGTCACAAAACCTGATCACTAGGTACATATAACTATATGTAATGAAGCTTATCAAAATGAACTCCAATAATTGGAAACAAACGGTTTCTATAATGTACCGTTTGTAGTTATTTAGTTTTCATGTCTTTTTGTGTTTGTTTTATGTTTTTGTTTTCTTCTTTGTTTCCAGTACCTTTTGTCATGTATGTAAGTTCATCTGTTCCACTGACAGAAAAGAAAATAACAGAAACAGTAGGACAAATGATAAAACTGATGCAACCATGATACTCACTAGATACTGAGTTAGGAAAGAACTTTACAACTTGAGGCAAAGGATGTAAAGGGGAAGAGCCAGAAGGAAATGAGGGAGGGGGTAACAGTGTCCAAGAAGAAATGTACTCATCACCTTACAGTTACATAAGCAACTATAACTCCCTAGTTCATCATCTTCACATATTTTAATGAATATGCTTTTGAATTTCTGATGCAAACAGAAGAAACCTTGAAGATATCAAGCAAGGTGAGGTTTAGATTAGTGCATTTTGAAGTTGGACAGTGGATGGGGGTGGTGAACTACAAATAGAAATTTCTCCTCTGCTATGAACCAAGCTAAAAACAATTTGTCATTTCAAAGTGGAAAATATCAGGAAACAAGAGTTTCTGTTTTTGTTTTTTATTTTTTTAAGTTCCTCATTGCTTTAACTCTTTAATGTGAAGAAAAAAAACCTTAAGATGTTATTGACATGAAAATGTTCAAAACTCAGTTTTTTGCTTTAGACAGATTATGTACACATAAAACCAGATTGATTGATTTAAAATAGGGCATGATAAAAAGAAAAGAAAAACATTTAACTAGATGTTAAACTATCACAACTAGTTAAGGAAACTATTAAGAATATTTTTTTCACAAGAGCCATGTAATGTGTGATTGTTGTTCTTAATTTACTATGCTATTTCTCATCTCTTTTGTTGTCCCTTGGTAATCTCATGTTGTTCTATTATCTTACCTTGTTATTTGGTATATTGTACATATGTGTATTTGTTTATTTGAAATTTCATAGGTAATGGGGTAAAACAAGATGAAGGGAGGAGGTGAAGGGTGGGAAATGGGAACAAAAACATGGGAAGTGGTATCAATGTTTGTGAAACAATGCATCTTCTATTTGGCAAATATAATGTAAGCCTTCTATTAATTACAATAAAAGAGAATATTAAAAATAAAAAAAACTTCTGTCTTTGCAGAAGATCCAAACCAAATTTTTCAATAATTATTCTATATGTCTATGTTTAAGCTAAAAATATCTGAATATTTTTGTCTTGGTGGTAATTTAGTAGAAAATATCATAAAGACAGAAATACTATATGTGTCAAAAACTTTGTAAAGCAGGCCGGAAGTTTGTCCCAGTGGTAAAGTGCTTGCCTAGCATGCATGAAGACCCGGGTTCAATTCCTCAATACCACCAGAAATGGTGCTGTGGCTCAAGTGGTAGAGCTCTAGCCTTGAGAAATCCCAAGGACAGTACTCAGGCCCTGAGTTCAAGCCCCAGGACTGGCAAAAAAAAAAACCTGAAAAGCTATGTATTATGAAAATTACATATAACAATAAACATCACTGTATTTCAGGATATCCTGTGATATATTGCCCACAATTAGAGATAGCTTTTTATAGGCAACTGTAATATTTTGTACAAATAGAACCACAATCCAAAAATCTATTCTTGCATCAACTATTAATTTACTAGACGATAAATATTTCTGGATTTCTTTCTTAGGTCTAGAATGGAAATTATTTTCTCCATTCATCATGGGTTATGTCAGGGATTTCAATTATTGGTAAGTGCTTTGAAAATTAGAAAAAGATGATGGATTTCTCTGCCACCTATGCTATCACCTTGAAATGGATAGAAATAGAACTATTTCTAATAATTTATGTATACTTTTCTTTCTCTGCATATATACATAAAATATATTTAATATATATATGTCTATATAAACAAACATAATATAGAAATGGTAAATGTTTGTGGACTATTTTAAGGAGCAAATTTTAATAACACTATCAATAATAGAAAAACATCTGTCATTAGCACATGACCAATCTATTTTCATATTTTGACACTCCTACTTTGGCACTGCCAGAGATTACCAAAGGGATTCAACTCAGATCCTTACTCTAATCTTCTAATAACACATTAATTTTTTGCCTATAAAGCTCATGAAGCAGAGTGCATTATCAAATAAGCAATGACTTCCCAGACTATTCATGCATGAATCTGCCATGCTAGATCCTAGTCTCCTCATCAAAGTCCCTGTCGGGAAAGCATGACTTCTTGTCTCCTTCTTCCAGTTCCCCTAGCTATTATACCCATTGCACATGGAGTCTCTCCTAGCATTCTGAAGACCTGGAATCTATTCTGAAAGCCTATCTTTTCAACTACTCTGTTTCTACAAACCCTTCCATTCCGTAAGCTAGAGCTGAGCCAGTCCTTTGTATGAAGGACAATTCTCTATGTCGTAAGATTTCCTAATCTGCAATATTTGTCTGAATGATTGGTTTTCAGCATCCTATAAGTTTCTTAAGGGCAGATGCACTGCATATTTTCTGTATCTGAAGCACTGTTTTCAATATCAAAATATTGAATAACTTTCTGAACAAATAAACATCTCACCTTCTGCCTTTTTGACACCTTCCTTCCTGACTACTTATAAGGGAATTACCAAATGAGGGGTCCACCCTCTCTAGACATGGATTTTTATTGCTGTCTGACTTAATGCCTATGATAATTGCTTCTATCTCTACCCCAAACCACCTCTCAAGTCATTTTCTGTATTGCAGCCACCACGCTGATCTTATTAGAGCATTAGAACATGGCCTTTCCCTGATTAAATTCCTCCAATGATTTTGCACAAGCAGTCAGAATCAAATTCAAATCCCCTTTCCTGGCCTTGGTGATCTGTTCTTACACATAACTCCAGCCTCCCTTACATCTTCCCTCCCTCTTGCTCACTTCACCTCAGTCATACTGATCTTGAAGGTCCAGAAATATGTAGCTAATGTTAAAACTAGTCCATTCATTTCAACCGTTCTCTCAGCCTGAAATTCTCTGCTTTGAAATCCTAAAGTTGATCATTGAAATCCACTGATAACTTCCATGAAGAGCATTCTCTGACCTTGGCTCCAAAGCAGTTGCCAAAGACTCTCTGCCACAAATATCCATTTTATGTTGTTAAGAGCTCTTATCATCTCTGGAATACTTCATGTTTGTATTAGCTTTCATCTCCTAATATTTTAATCCCAAGAGATTTAGGACTTCATCTATTCTATATTCAACAATTTTTGTAATACCTATGCTGATGCCTGGAATGTGGGAATAACTCATTTAAAAAAAATCTTAATAAACTAATAAATAAGTCGATGCTTGAATCAATGCACATGCCAATTAATTTTATTTTTTACAGTTTTATTTCCAGAGTATATCTAGGTTTTACATGTTTTTAGACTATCAAGAAGTTCCATATCAAAAAAACAAAATTTATAAGGAAGTTCTACTGCTAAAGTTTTCTACTTGCTCTTGGTTAGAAAATGATGCATTTCGAGTTTTAATTTTATAAGAAAGGAAGGTAGATTTTGGGATTAATTGATAATGTCTATCCCATTACAAACTTCTGACGTACACAGAAATCTTACAACCTCAGCATAATTTAGTGTAGAAAGTCTAAAATGTTGATATTTAAAGTAGTCTATATCTTCTTACTTGGGATTATTCATGAGTACATTTGAAATTATTTTTTAATAGTTTATAAATCTGACAAATCCAATTCACTTTTGAGGGTGCCAGTCATAGGGAGTGACTAAGGGCCTAAGCGCTGTATGGGCTTTCTCAAGGCTAGTGCTCTACCACTTAAGCCACAGCACCACTTTCAGATTTTTCGGTGTATGTGGTACCAAGGAATCGAACTCAGGGCTTTGTGAATGCTAGCCGAGCACACTACCATTAGGCCAACCTCCCAGTCCTCAAATTCACTTTTGGAATTACTGTGCACATTCACTTTTCCTCCATTGTTCTTCACTTGGTTTGTTTGAGTGATAGTGTTTTCAATATATTTGCTAATGATATGAATAAATATTACAGAGGGACTCAGTATTTGCTTTCACTCACTTTTGTGGAGTTAATTAGGATGACTTAGTCACTTTGACCCAAAATTCTTATAACTTTCCAATTATTAATTAGTTCTATCTTAGGGTCAGAATTAATCCAGACTGTGTGTCCCTAAAAATCATTCCCTTCATTTCATGAGTGGTAAAATTGTCGAAAGAGGCAAAAATGAAAAAGTATTTTTTACTTTGGTTTTAGATAATTAAAACTTGTATTGACATATACGAAGCAAAAGTTTGTTTTTTGTCTTGTCTTCTAAAATCTGGTCTGAAAAACAACCTCACTCATAATCCAGTCTATCTGAAATAACCAAGCCACATGTCAGTTCCATAAAGAACCCCTGGTTCTCCAAGTAAAAGGACTATGAAAGACAATATTGGATTGGTAGAGAGGACTGGAGCCCTGTCACCAGGAGCTTACGTGGAAAAGCTCAGAAGTCCGGTACCTTGTTCTAAATTCCAAACTTAGCCCTCAAAAAATGCGTAACTTTGTGAAGCATCTATTCCTTTTTAAAGTATTTTTTAAAATAATGAAACACTGCAGAACACCTCTTGTAGGCCGGCAGGAGGCATGATGAGAATTGTCTCCAGTCCATACTGGCAAAGGTGATAATGGGTTCAGCACTGGAAATTCTGCAGAAACTATGAGAAAATACCCATGTTCCCACAGCTTTCCCCAACCCCCGACCTCCCTCAAAGCAGAATGTCTCTCACTGCTTCCCCCTGGGTGGGCTGGACTTTTGCTAAGGCTAGAAAACCCTCAAGTCATCTCTGGAACTCCAGATTGTTGCTGTGGGCCCACGGGAGAGAGGCAGGTTTCAAAGGTGAACACACATACACACACAGAGAGAGCTGTGTGCCATCTATTCTTCATAGATAAGAATCCCTAGCATTCTAGGGAAACATATCTATCTGTCTGTCTGTCTGTCTGTCTGTCTGCCTGCCTGCCTGCCTGCCTGCCTGCCTGTCTGTCTGTCTGTCTGTCTGTCTCTCTGGTTATGTATTGAATTTTTTGCAATTTAACAAAGAAGTTTATGTGTACAATGTATCTTGATCTGTTTTACCATATTAACATCTTCATCCTAGCTTCAACTTACTCATTCCCTTATATTTCTCCATTCTGTGGTATATATAATGAATTCTTGTCTACGTTCTTCCTCCTTTCCCTGGTCATTCTTCCATACCTGTCGCCTTAGCTGCACTCTTCCTTCCTGCAAGTACTTATCTCCTGAACCTATTTTGTTGGCCTTTGACTTAGTCTTAAAAGCATTAAACTAGTGTGCTGTCTACAGATTCTACAGTTAGTATCCATTTGTAGCCCTTTGCTTACGAGTTTACATTCTAGCTACCACAAATGAGGGAAACCATGTAACCTATAGTTCTCTGGGTCTTAATGTAATTTTTTCCATGTCTTTCCATTCCCTTATAAAGGGTACAATATTATTCTTTCTGGTAGATATGTGGAATTCAATTGTGTATGTATGTATATATATATATATATACCACATTTTCTTTTTTTTCATATAATTTTTATTGTAATTGATAGAAGGGCTACATTATATTCACCAGATAGAAGGTGCATTAGTTCACAAACATTGATACCCTTTCTCATGTTTTGGTTCCCATTTCCCTCCCCCCACCTCATCCCCTCATCTTTTTTTCCCTCCTTTCCTATCCTATTTCAAATAACCAGATAAATATATATACAATATATCAGATAACAAGGTAAAATGCTGTAACAATATGAGATAACCAAGGGACAGCAAAAGAGATGAGAAATAACATTGTACATTAAGGACCACATTTTCTTGATTATTTCATACATTGAGTGGCATCTAGGCTGATTCCATGTCTTGACGATAGTAAATAATGCTTCAATAAACACGGTTGTACTGGTTGCTGTTCTGTACTCTTGTTTGTGTTCTATTGAACAAATGCCCAGGAATGGAATTGCTAGATCATAGGGTAGCTGTTGTGTTTATTGAGCATTCTTCATAATGCTTTCCAGAGTGGTTGAACAAGCTTACATACCTAGTAACAGTGTAATAGAGTTCCCTTTAGGACATATTCATGTCAATATTTGTTATGGTAACTATACATACACATACATACATACATACATACATACATACATACATACATACATTCATATATACATACATATGGTATAAATATACACATATATGGTATACATATCACATATATTGTATGTAATATATGGATATATGTGTATATATGTTTGCCACAACAAATGCTACATGAATGTGGCCATTTACATACATATACATATTCTAACTGAAACAAAGTAAAATCTCAGTGTTTTGATTTGCAATTCCTTTATAGCCAGAGATGTTGAACATTTCTTCATGTGGCTATTGGCCATTTTTAATTCTTGGTCTGAGAAATCCCTCTTTGAGTCCTTAGCCCATTTATAATTTGGGTTGGTAGTTTCTTTGAAAGTTTATTTTTTGAAGGTTTAATTTTTTGAGCTTTAAGTATATTTTGAATAGTAGGTCCTTGTCTGGTATATAGCTGGTAAAAATCTTCATCCATTCTATGAGTATTATGTTAGTTTGTTAGCTATATTCTTTGCTATGCAGAAACTTTTAAGTTTGATGCAACCCCATTTCTATAGTCGTTGTTTGATTTGTTGTTACTCTGGATCTTAACTTAGAAAGTTCTGAGCTATGCTTAGAAGCCCCAGTGTTTCCTCATCCCCTCTGGCAAATAATTTTATAGTTTCTGGCCTATTGTCCCTGAGCTCTTCAGCTCAAGGCTAGCATTCTACAACTTGAGGCACAAGGCCACTTCTGATTTTTCAGTTGGTTAATTGGGGATAAGTGTCTCACGGACTTTCATGCCTGGGTTGGCTTTGAACCATGATCCTCAGATCTCAGCCTCCCAATGAGCCAGGATTATAGTTGTGAGCCACCAGTGATTGGCTTCACATTGAGATCCATAAGTATTAAGTAATAGAAACTTTAAGATTATGAAATTTAATAGCACATAAATCGCATATCTGTGAAATATCATCCTTCTGAAGCTACAGAAAGTAAAAGAAAAACCAGGCACCAGTGGCTCATGTCTGTAATCCTAGCTATTAAGGACGCTGAGATTTGAAGAACCCAGCTCAAAGATAGACAGGGCAGGAAAGTCTGTAAGATTCTTATCTCAAATTAACTACCAAAAAGCCAGAAGTAGAGTGGCTGGTGGCTCAATTGATGGAGTGGTAGCCTTAAGCAAAAGAAGTCAACAGCAGCACCCAGACCATGAGTTCAAACTCCAGGCCTAGTGTACACACACACACACACACACACACACACACACACACACACACACACACAGTCTAAGAAAGCAATGGAGTTTTAGAATTCCTTTTATAGATTATTAGAAAATCATGGCTGTACTCCAGAAAACACTGGGCTATACTTTCAGAAATATTTTCCTTTAAAGAGTAATAAAGCTGAGTGGTTAATGTCATGAGTTTTGGAGTCAGGCTAATGTATTGAATCCATGCTCTGGCAAAAAGAGCATGTACACATTTCAGTGAAATATTTAACCTCTCTAGACATATTTCTTTGCTCATAGAATGGAGGTTGGTTATAAAATTCATTTCCAAAACTTGCTCTGAGTAATAAGGACATTTTGGTATAGTGCAATTCCTTTTGTGAGGTAACTACTTTTGCTTGTCATATAGACACATACATAAGATTCAACAGAACTTCTCACCCCAAAATCACCTCTCCAATTTCCTTCCTGAATTTCTCTCTCTTATTCTGCACCCGTATTGTAAAATATTTGAGGGGAGAGATTCCTTTCCAAAAAGTGAACTTGATGTTCACTTTCAGTACCACAGTAGGTGATAGCTAACCATGTGACTCTTCTGTACGTAGCTAAGCCCATGTGTTCTGGAGAACCCTTAAAAAAAATCTCTAAAACTTAGGGGCCAGGAGTTTGGCCTAATGGTAGAGTGCTTGCCTACCATGCACAAAGGCGCAGGTTCAATTCCTCGGTACCACATACATACAAAAAAGCCGGAGTGGTGCTGAGGCTCAGGTGGTAGAGCTCTAGCCTTGAGAAAGCCCAAGGACAATGCTCAGGCCCTGAGCTCAAGCCTAGGACTGGCAAAAAAAAATCTCTAAAACTTAATATGTTCCACTTTAAAATGTTGTTAGAAAGAACACTTCTTGGGGCTAGGAGCGTAGCCTACTGGTAGAGTGCTCACCTAGTTGCATGAAGCCCTGGGATTGATTTCTCCATACCACATACTCAGAAAAAGCCGGAAGTGGTGCTGTGGCTCAAATGGCAGAGCACTAGCCTTGAGTACAAAAAAGGACAGTGCCCAGTCCCTGAGTTCAAGCCCCAGGACTGGCCAAAAAAATTCATTTTTTCTTAATACTGAAAGACACACAGAAATCTAACCATAACAGATTCAACAATAAAGTAATTTTTCTATTAAAGCGATTACATGTTTTCATACTCTGAGATACTCTTATAAAGGCTACATTTGTATTTGCTGTAAAGCTCTATAAGTCTTCAGCATTCTAATTGTATTTTTCTAAATTTCTGATACAAGATAAATGTTGGGGAAAGTCTGACTAGAGATCATGCTGCTTGCCTAAGACTTATAAAACTGGTAACCTCATGCTAAGCCTAAGCATACAAATTGGGAGGATATTTCTAAAGCTGTGAAAGAACATAACCAGATACTCTAAAGGATTGGAAGTTTGAAGATTTTTAAGAGTTTGATTCAACTTGCCCATCCCAAAAAGATTAAGCAAGATCATACCGATTCAAAGATGTAACTTTTCAAATCTTATAAGACAAAACAGATTGAGACCAATGAATTGGTTGAGCTACTATCTAAAGAAAATAATTCAAATAAGTCATTGACTGAAGCTGATAGGAACTAGACCCCAGGCAATCAAGACCAATTTTCTTGCTACATTCTAACACCAAGGCAATAATGTGTGTGTGTGTGTGTGTGTGTGTGTGTATGTGTATGTATATATAAATATATAGTCTTAGAATAGTTTGTGTGGAGAGACAATAGGTAAGATTTTAGAATTTTAGAGGACAATTTTGAAAACAATTAGGAAGCATAATTAGTACATGTCAATCCAGAAAAAACATAGTTTTTGAAAACAGTTGAAACTTATGAGCATTGTATTCAGTCCCTAAGCTAAGAGTCAAGAAACAGACTTTTGCTGGGTATGGTAGCTTACACCTGTAATCCTAACTACTTAGAGGTCTGAGATTTGAGGATCTCAGTTCAACGCCAGCCAGGTCACAAAAGGCCATGAGACTCTTATCTCCAATTGATTACTAGAAAATGGGAAGTGGTGCTGTGGCTCCGGATGTAGGGCAATAGCCTTGAGCTGAAGAGCTCAGGGACAGCACCCGTGCCCAGAGTTCAAGCCCCATGACCCACAAACAAAAAGACTTTCTTAAAAAAAAATCCCTAAAACATTGTTCCTTAGCCTTTTCTCTCAAAGCTGGTGCTTTATCACTTGAACCACAGTTTCACTTCTGGCATTTTGATGGCTAACTAGAGATAAGAGCTTCCAGGACTTTCCTGTTGTAGCTGATTTGAAACTGTGATCTTCAAATCTCAGCCTCCTGAGTAGCTGGGATTATGGGTGTGAGCCACTGGTATCCCAGCTGAGTTCATCTTTGTAAGTGAATACATTGAACTTCTGAAAGATTAAAATGATGTTCACATTTACGTGGTAGGTAAAAATAATAAATAGGTGATTGTGCTAACATACCAGAGAAAAGCTCATGTTCCCATTTTCCCCACTGATCAATTATTTATATTCTGAAATCAGATAGTCTATGTTCAAATCTTACTACTATCTGGAAACCCAAGAATCTATATAACTCTAAGATATCAGTATTTCCTACTCCTTTGTATATGAAAACCCCAAGCCAATATCCATTCATTGTTGTTTCAAGCTATTGTGGATCTCCTTGGAGAACTTGTCTGTTCCCCTGCATAAACTCTTAAAAGGGGTGGCATAATAGTATCAGCATCAAAGCCAAATTTTGGACCATTCTGGAAGGACTAACCACTCAACTTTTAAATGGTGACACTGCATTATCTTTAAGAACATGCCTGTGCTTTCACTCAACCTTTAAAACACAAGCCCAGTGACTCAAAAAATTAATGTGGAAAGGATCTTTCTTTCTGCAAAGTTGGCTTTTCCCATGAATTCATTTTTATAGTTTCCAAAAAGTGCTTTTTCACAATTTCTGTTGTCATTCTTTCACATGAACATGATATACTTTGTCATTCTGAGTAGAACTTTGGGAATTAGCAGCTTGGGGCACAGAGGAAGTTGTGGACAGAGGATTTTCTTGGCACACTTGAGAACTTTGGACATAGGAATATTGAGACAAATGATTATTCAAGTGTCTTTCAAGCAATTTCATACTATACAAATTGATTACAGTAGTCCCCTTTTAAAAAAAAATCTCAAAAATCATATTGTTAAGTAAGCCAGACCCAAAGGAGCATAGGCTCCATGGCTTCCCTCATTTGTAGTGCTTATTAGACATCTAGGATTCTCCTAGCAGAGGATCACAATAGCTCAGAACCTATGTACCTGTGGTCATACAGGAGAAGACTAAACTAAATGAACTATAGCTTTTAGAAAAAAGAAGTGTATCTTTGTGATTATTATTCTTAATGTACTACAGGAAGTTATTTCTTCTCTGATTTTTCCATGTAACCACTATATCTGACTTTGTTACCTGGTATACTGTGTATCTGTTTAATTGTTTATTTGAATAGGAAGGGAATAGGGAGAACAAGATGATTGGGAGGGGGTGGAAGGAGGGAAAGGGAGACAAAAGTATGAGAAGAGGTATCAAGGTTCAAGAGTAATGTACCCATTATCTGACAAATGTAACTGTAACCCCTCTAATACATTATCCCAACAACAATAAAATACAATAAAAAATCTCAAATATGTCGATTTTGGCTGACAGTTTACATAGAGAGAAAAGTTCTAGTCAAAAGTTTTTGAAACCAAGGATAGCTCAGTAAATCTATAGGGGTAGAAAGATCTGATGTTCACCAGAGATCCCATAAGGAGAACACAGAAGAATGACAAGTGACAAAGATGTAGATACCTTATTCTCATGAAAACGAAGACAAAGGATCAAATGGGTATGTAGCATGTAACACAGGATACTCTGAAACCTGCTATCATCAGTAAGCATTCTTCAGTAGAAATGTAGATGAACTCATATATGACTTTTAAGCTACATACATAGCTAGATCAAGAGTTAAGAGATAAGCCCTATGTTGGCTCCATTTCTTTATGACTATATGATGTAAACAAATCTTAGAACTTCTGAAATTCTTATCTATGAACCTGAGAGAGTGGCTACTAACCTTAGTAGAGGTCATTATAGGTATACCATACCTATGGCATATACCATAGATATAGTTTATACCATAGATATAAACTAGAGCTATTACTTATTTTAATGAAATCATCTCTACTACTACAATTGTTAAGAATATCAACAATATCTAAGTCTCCAAGTTCCTCCAAGTAGTTTCCATGGTGGACTTATTAAGTGCAATGAAAACAAATTGGTCACAGTAAACTAGGTGAAAACATTTTTTTGTTTGAGTTGATGAGTTGTACCCTAACTTAATAGCATATTTCTAAAAAGTAATTTGTCAAAACATGTAAGGCCTTTTAAGATGTATTTTTTTTGCCAGTCCTAGGGCTTGAATCTGGGGGCCTAAGCATTGTCCTTGGGCTTTCTCAAGACTAGAACTCTACCAGTTGAGTTATAACACCACTTCTGGTTTTTTCTATCTATGTGGTACAGAAGAATTGAACTCAGGTCTCCATGTATGCTAGGCAAGCACTCTACCAGTAGGCGAAACTCTTGGCCCCTAAGGTTACAAGAAATGTGAATTTTTAAATTCATGTTTATATCTCAAATATTATCCTGATAGTCTATTTACTTATTGACTCAGTAAATGAAAGTATGTGTTCACAATGGAGATATAACAGTAGGATCTACAATGCAATTCTAGTTCTGGTGTTCTCAATATAAGGCAAAAATTCTACTCATCTATTTCCTTCTCCAGAGCTGTTCAGATCAGGCAATCTGGCCAGACACTTCACCTCACATAACAAAATGAGTTGCTTAAGAACTGGAAGCATAGATTTATCAGAAGTATCCTCAGTCAGAATACTACCACAAACTCATTGTTCTCATGAGCTTCTCGTGACAGAAGTGATCTGAATTTAGATTACTTCCTGTGGTATAGAATTCTGAACATCACACTACTGACTCATGTGTATTTGTTTTTTTCTAATCAAACAAGTAGGTCTGATTAATAGCTAGGTGATTCCTTTCGTTTCTAGAATTGTATTTATTATCTCTTTGGCTTATAATGATCAATAGGCTGAAATTTTTCTTTACTAAGATTGTGAGGAATCTTTTTTTTTTAATTTCTTAGACTTTTCTGCCTGAGCTGACTTTGATCCTTGATCCTCTAGATTTCAACCTCTTTAGTATTACAGGTTTGAAACACTGGCACAGGCTCCAATATTTTTTTCTATTAGCTTACTTTAGTTATCTAGGGGGTAGGGTGGGATATTTCATTGTTAGATTTCCATATGTTTAAGTATATTCAGATCAGTCTCACCTCTATTACTCCCCAAAATTAGTATTTCTTTTCTCTTTCTTTTTTTGCCAGTTCTGGGGCTTGAACTCAGGGCTTGCATACTGTCCTTGGGCTTTCTTAAGGCTAGAGCACTATTACTTGAGCCACAGCACCATTTCCAGCTTTTTCTAGGTATGTGGTAACAAGGTAACAAAGAATGGAACCTGAGTCTTAGGTGCATGCTAGCACTCTACCACTAGGCCAAACTCCCAGCCATGAGGAATCTTTTAAGTGGCATGGTTAAAAGCTATATAGCATATTCACCCTCTGTTTTGAAGAGTACTAGACTAAGAGGATAAATAACTCTTTTTCCACATCTACAGAGTTAGATTTAGAGGAGGAACAAATATAAAATGTCTTCTATTGTTACATTTACCACTATGCCTCTTTTCTTGGCACTAGATCTAAACATTTTTGAGGTTAGACCATAAAACTATTTATCAATCTACGCAAGTACAATATTATTCAAAGCCTAGGTACTCCATAAATAATTCTATAAGATTTAATAAAAGAAGAATGTCTTTCTCTGCATAGCAATATTGTTCCTTACCTATGTAGTGGGCAAAAGAACTAAATGAACAGAGTTAATACAAGTAAGGTAAAAAATTCTGAAATTTAAAACAAGGCTTCATAGAAAAAAAAACTCACCAAACCAACACAAAAGTCATTTTAAATCAGGAAGGCAGGAGGGGAAATATGTTCTACACATTTGCATTTTTCTATGACCCTTTGTTTCTACATAATATAGACCTGATTATGTAAAAATATTGTGTCCCTAATACATGCATACACACACACACACACACACACACACACACACACACACACACAGTATGCCATTTAACAATGCATCTGAAAGTAACTTCGGGATTGTGCATTTGTGCTTAAAATACGATAAAGCAGGTATCCCTAATCCCATAATGTTTCAAATTTTCACGAGTCTGTTGATTTCTATTTCAGTGGTTAATAATAAGTAAATTAAACCCAATTAAGTATTTTTGAAAGAGTTCTGTAAATTGTACTCAGTAGATCACACTGTTTGAATTCCCCAGGAAGAGAAATCTGTTACTGGAAGCTAAAACAGCTCTAATACTGAGAGGAAGTGAATTATCATCACTGGTATACAATTGAGTCTGTAATAAGCATTTCCTCTTACTCAAGATTTGATCAACATACTGCAAGCCCCTTTCAGTTCTAATTTTTTCCAAATAGCATAAATGAATTGCACATATTTGGCATCAGAATTAATATCTCATGAGAATATTTTAAAAATATGTTTGAAAACAAGGACTAGGTTTTAGAAATCAGAAATATTTCTAAAGATGTGTGTGTCATAGTAGAAAGTAATGACCTTGTGGTCTGTCTTCAATAAAAATATTTCCATCTTACCCCAAGAAGTCATTCTTCTTCCTCATGAACTCAGCCTTTCAATTCAGATAACTGGAAGTCATCCTCAATATCACGTTCTCTCCTATACCATCCCTCCTCTGTCCTGTCACCAATGCTTACCAATTCTAATTGGTAAAGCAGCAAATAAACTGCTTATTAGTCAGACTTGTAGCTTTTATTATTGTTAGTGATGTTCCAATAGGCCCACGGCCTTCTCTTTCAAAGGTAACTGAATCCTCTTGTATGACTTCTTTCCACCACAGGTGCCGTGGTCCTCTCTTCTAAAATGTTTCCTTCATTGATTCATTCCTTTTGTGAAATCTTCCAGAACTTTAGTCCTTTCTCTACATGATAGATTCTAAATACTTTGTAGGATAAGGTATAAAATTTCCCAACTCCTAGCCTCTGTCTAAATTACCAATGTCTTTCCTTGTCATATTCCTCCCTTATTTCAATCTTGAAAACTAAGAATCTCCTTGCAAAGCTTTCTGTCTGCTCTCCTCCATCTTCCTGAATGAGAATCACTTTCATCTTCCTGAATGAGAAACCACCTTTGCTATCAGAATCTATGGGGATTTCCATAACTCTAGTCACAAATACCACACTTTCGAGACTAACATGATGTTTGTCTCATGACTGACATGATAATATGTGTCCTTGAAAATAGGAGTGGCAAATGAATTCTATTTTTATTCCATATTGATTTAATCAATGTTTAGGGATTGTCTGGAATAGTCACTGGGAAACAGTGTTGAGAAACTTCTCTGAGCTGATCCATGCTACGTCTGCTACTGTAGCTAGGAATGGGAAAAGTTCCATTGAACCAGAGTTTGTCACTCCCTGCACTACAAAGAGACTCCCCACAAGTAAAGAAGTAGATTTAACATTGTCATTCTCCATATCTAGCATAGTGTCTGGCTTAAATATTGTGGAAAGTCATGTCAAGAACAATGTAGCATTAACAGTAACTGTACATATAAAAATCCATACACCTTTTCTTCTGACACTATGAAGGTAAAAGCACAATAGTTGAGTATAACTTGTACATTTAGTTTTCAAGAGGAGATATTATTGTATCATTATGAGCTGAGAGAGGCAAAGGACCTAAGCAGAATGATACGATACCTAAGGCATTCTGAACACAATGCTTATTCCTAATAATGTGTAAGATTTTCCTGGGACAATTATTTGACCTTTCTCAAGCTCCATTTCCTCATCAGGAACATAGGGATAATGAAATCTTCCTTGCAAGGTTACCATAAGAATTAGAAATAAAAGGCATCATTACAGAATGGGCCTGCTATAAATGATAACTATTAGTATGTACTATTTTGGTTCACTGCAAAACTCCATGGGGAGAAACACACTTTTGAGAATTCAAGGAGATAATTTTAGCCTCTTTTAAAAGGCATTTTTTTCTGCTCAGTTATGCAGGTTGTTTTGTTAGCAACATCAAATCAGTGAATATCAATTATACTTATTACATCATTATTTTGCCATTGCCCTCGTCCTGAGCTCATAATATCCAATAGCCCCAAGGAGGTTTATTATTATGACTTTCATGAGGCAATGAATAATTGATAGGTGCCTTCTCCACTTTGTGTCATAATCTTCATCAATAGACCCTCAAGGGTTAACATATTTGTTCTTCTCTTCTTGAATTTATCTTTACAGCACATTTGCCAATAACCAAAATAATTCTATTTTCAAGCTAAAAAAAATAAGGCTTTTCAGGAGAATCCTTTGAATATGTGCTTCAGGGACTTTAGAAGATAAATGCTGATATTCACAAGCTTGGGGGGGGGTAAATTCTTGCTGCACAGACTCACACAATTAGACCTGTATCATGACATCCACACTGTCAACTGCTAGGTCCCAAACTTGAATTCTCAATATGATCCTATTGAGTAGGTACTAATATCTCTCAGTAAGAAAATAGGAGATTAGAAAGATTAAGTCACAAAGTCACACAGCATGTGATGGGAGAAAAAGATGATAGCAGGGCTTAAACACTAATTCAAAAATTAATGGAAACATCAATCAGCACCATCATTGGATGTCTAAAAATGCTGTGTACACCCTACCAATCTATGGGCTTGAGGATGGCAGAGTTGAGAATAAAAGACATTTCTCTGACTTCAAAGTTGTTTCCCATGGCATTTATTTTACCCCTACAATTTGATGAATCTAGACATCTCTACCCTTTGTCATGATCCAGGGACAAACATTGAATGGAAGGACCTTACAGTTTCACCCAGACAGTGCCTCACCCACCCTCACCCACCCCCACCCCACTCACACCAATCTATCTAGATTCTTCCCCAAACGTAGACACACACATACACACACACACACACACACACACACACACACACACACACACACACACAATAAATGAATGACCTTTATGTCAGAGTATATACAGGCAAAACATTTTTGTGTGTATAATGGCACACAATCCCTCTTGGGCAGAAGTTTACAATGAACCAAAGCCATACACTGAAAATTTGAATCACAATAGAAAAAAACAATATTTTTGTCATCAAGAGCTGGTGTCCTGAGCCAGAAGATGAACCACAACTCTAAACAAGGACGATCTGTCCAGTTAGTGAGTGTCCACAATGTAGTTTTCATTTCTGACTCTGTTTTCATATCACCACCCAAACAGACCCTGAGGCATCTCTTCCATGTCTTCTTTTCCACTTATCTCCAGTATAAAGACTAGGAAAATACATACCCACTACTGACTGAAACTAAATCTCTTTCTTTCTTAAACAAATGGTTTCATTAAGTGACATAGAAGTGATAAACAGGTACAAATGATGTGGAAGTATTGCCATATGGCTTGGGTAAGTCCTGGGCAAAGCTTTTCTGCCCGGTTAGTGATGACCTCAAGAGGAAGAACTCTGGATCAGAGACTATGACTGAGAAATTATGTGCTCATGAGGTAATCAGTAGTAAGTTAAATAACTGTGCTTCTAATAGAAGCAGCCGCTCCGTGATTCAGCAATCTGAGAATCAATGAGCCTTGTGTGGAAATGTTCCGTAAACAAGACTAAAAGTTTGAGTTATAAATATAAACAGTAGAATGCTATTTCCTTAAAGTATCGACCACCTCTGCCAGCTTACAGCTCCTTCCATGGTGTTTTTGATAGAAATGTGATTATTGAACAGGATTTTTTTTTGCCAAAACCCAAGAGGTTTTTGATACTTATCTTTCACTTTGAAAAATATATGTCTGGCCAGGCACAGTGTCTCATGCCTGCACTGTAGAGATTAGGGAGATTGTGGCTCAAGGTCAGTCAAGTTTAAAAGGTCTTGAGATCCCAATTCAACCAATGAAAGTGGGGCACAGTAGTGAATACCTCTCATCCAGCTATATGGGAGTGTAATTAGCAAGAGGATGATCCAGACTAGGCTAGACATGAGTAGGATGTCCTATTCAAAAAATGGACTGACTGTGTGAATCAAATGGTAGAGTGCCTGACTAGCAACTGTGAAGTCCTAAGTTCAAATCCCAGTACTGCCCAAAGAAAAAGCCACCCAAAACACATCAAAATTAGACTTTCAGTGGCAGATATTTAAAAACAGTAATATACCATCTGTTTACTTAAATATTCAACAGATCTAACAATAACAACTCAATCAAAGAGGTATTTTCATATTTTAGAATTCTTCATAGCCTTCATGAATGATGATTCATTATTTGACATAAGAACATCAAGCTTCTTAGTGTTAATATATTATTTCCCATAGAATAACACCTCTGAGAAAAACAGGAGTACAACCTCCACATCTAATATATCTCATCATCTAGATGCAGTGTCAACAAACTATTCCTATAATTTATGCACATATTATTTTATGTGAATAGATGGTCCCTATTTCAAAAACAACAAATGGGTATGATCATGTTCTGATAAGACACAATTTACAAAATCAGCATTTAGAAAAAAAGACGGGGAGTGAAATTTGACCAGTATATTACTGTTTGCTAACTCATTCTATGTGTTTATAACTCACATACATATTATTAATTTATTTTAAAACATTATGACACATATTATGATAAAGAGAATGTATATACACATAACAATAAAATGTAAAATAAAAAATAACACCTCTGAAAATTTCACACACTCAGATTGTCATGTACAGAAAAAAGATCTATACAGTACCATTTCAAACAATAAAAAGAACAAAAGATTATATGACAGACATAAAGAAGTGCCCTCTACATTGTCAATTTATCATTCAAAAACTACATATTTTTTCCACTAGCATGAAAGACATAATTCATGGTGTGTGTGTGTGTGTGTGTGTGTGTGTGTGTGTGTGTGTGTGTGTGTATGATTCTGGGAAAGGTGCAATAAACATTATACCCATGTTCATTTCTAAATTCCATGGTAGATCTTCCCCCCCAAGATCAAAGCCAAATAAGCTAGTTAGCCACCTGTAAGAGCTATGGCTAAGGAGTTAGATATTAGATCAGTAAGTACACAGGGCACCATCAGAGGAGACACCTTACCAAAGCAGGCTACAATGGCATAGTGCACTGAATACCAAGATACATTTCACAAAGGTTTGTCCATATCACAGGCAGGTTAAGTAAGATATAATATTATATGGATTCGAATGGTTACCAGATGCTTCTGTCCACTATCATGGGTCTGGTTCTCACACACCTAAACATTTCAAAATCATATGATTTGGAGCAGAGTTATAGCTTTCATCTAAAGAGACACACCTCAACAGAGTGCATTGCGCTAACTCAAAGGGTCTTCAGCCTGTATCAGCTAGCATCATATCCACTAGCCACACACAATTGATGAGGAGCTGAAATATGGCTACTGCAATTTAATCTTAGTTAATTTCAATAGGAACACAAGTCAGACGGAAAGAGTTAGGCCTATGGTAATGATCCTTTTCTTTCACACATAATAATATCAATACTGTACTGATTCATAAAGACTTACAGAATCAGGCAACAGAACAAAAACATGGGCAAAACACATGAATTTTTTTTTTTACTTCTGGGAAAGTACTTTCATTAGAGAACATTCACAACCATGCTAACAGAGAAAAGCTTGCCATCGTGGCTGATGGGGCTTTTAACTATGAAAATGCTTCTATTCCTCAAACCCACCACACTCTTGGATGTAGGATCCATCTGGACCACCTAGCACCAGTCTAACCTACAAACATTCACTGCACTTACAATCAAGTCAGCTTTTGTTCCAAGGACATAAGACAACATAAATTACAAAATCTCACCCTGACGGCTGAATGGCGGTAAATACAGTATCAAATACATGGGATCTGTCCCAGGACCAGGGAAACATATGTGCCTATATACTTCCCAATAGGATTATGTGTGTGTATGTATGTGTGTGTGTGTGTGTGTGTGTGTGTGTGTGTGTGTGTGTGTGTGTATACACAAGAGAAGAGGGAAAAAATAAAGACAGATAAACAGATAAACAATGGCAGACAGAAAATGACAGAGGAATATAAAAGGCTTTTCCAAAGCATGGGGGAAGTGGTAGGTTGCTTTTGCCTAAATAGCACTACAATGGCCTCATATCAAAAAATAAATAAATAAAATCTCAAAAATGTTAGTCAATAGCTATTTATTGTATAAAATTCACGTAAGAAGATATTTTTACTCAGAACAAAATGAGAAAAATGTGTTTGACAAACAAGTAGGAATATTACCATGCAAAAAGCAGCAAGTAAATGCTAGTTTTTACTCCCTTCCTCTGTACAAGTAATGACACGTCCATTACTGTGGCAGGTGCACTCAATATAAATCATTTCCTCTACATGTTTGTGTGTGAACATGATTTGAAAAGTAAATACCATAAAGTGTAAGTAAGGAAATGTCAATACAAAAGAGAAGCATAAGGAAAGAGAGCAGAGCTAGCCATCAATCTGAAAGTGTAGAGGTCACACCGTATAATCAAACATTCACCTAAACACCAGTGTCGATCACACCTGTGGGTCTAGTCCAAGGATCTTGGCTGTGTCACACCTAAGTGAACGATGATACAGGAGACATTGTAGGCGATTTCTCTGATCTGTTTTATAAGGTATGAGTGACACCAAATGTCCCCCCCAATCAGTGCTTTTATTCTCACATTATGTTCAGCAAGTAAAAACACATCTGATGTGGTTTTGCAGCCCCTAAAATGGCCTCCTCCTTAGAAACAATGATTCTCATGTATACTCAGAGAGGAAGATACAAGAGGAGTCATCATTATCTCTTGTTAAGGAAGCTAGCAGTGCAACCTTTGGAGGGATGTAATATACAGGAAGATCTAAGAAACTTGCCCACAGTCATGTAACTGGTGAGGGGCAGAAATACTATATAAACCCAGGCATCTCAATTCATCTACAAAAGCAGTCCCTCTATTATAACATTTCACAGGCAAATAGGTACTCAGCAGTTTTTTTTACAGTCCTGGGGCTTGAACTCAAGGCCTCAGCACTGTCCTTGAGCTTTCTCAAAGCTAGCACTTGAACCACACCACCACTTTTGGCTTTTTCTGTGTATCTGGTACTGGGGAATCAAACCCAGGGCTCTGTGCATGCTAGGCAAGCACTCTACCACTAGGCCCCACTCTTGGCCCCATCAGCAAATATTTTGAGGGAGAAGAAAAGAAAGGAGGAAAAAAGGGGAGATTAAGGAAAAATCCCTAAATGGCTGATTTTCCCATATATTTTTAACATTCATCATTTAGCACTCCAAGAATCTTACTTCTTTTGTGATTCACTTGGAAATTTATAAATGAGAGCTCTTGTTGTAGCTCTACATAGGCCTATGGTACTGTGTGTGCTTTATATGCACAAAGCCCTAAATTCAATCACAAGCAAATAAATGAATGAATAATGAATGAACAAATAAGAATGTCAAATTAGAAACATTTTGGTTTGGGGACCATCCAATGAGATCACGTGAATCAAGTTTAAAACGTGAAAACAAATTGGGTGTGGTGGCTCACACCTATAAGCCTAGCTACGCAGGAGGCTGAGATCTGAGGATTAAAGTTCAAAGCCTGCCCAGGCACAAAAGGACCTGAGACTCTTATTTTCAATTAAGCCCTAGAAAATGGGAAGTGGGGTTTTACAGTAGCCTTGAGCAGAAGAGCACAGGGACAATGCCAAGGCCTAGGGGTAGGGTGGTAACCTTGAGCTCAAGAGCTCAGGGACAGTGCCCAGGCCAAGTTCAAACCCCATGACCCACATAAAAAAGTAAAAAACAGTTAACATAGTAGCCTTGAAATAGCGAACCTTCAAAAATATATTGCTTACAAATTTGGCTGTTGGCTATTATGGGCAAACTTGACTGATAAACAGTTTCCCACACTGACATAAAACTTTCCTTACATGGTACAACCATCTCCCAGTGCCTAAATTTTAAGTATAAACAATGTACTTGATGTCGAATATCTGCTTTCTTTGGGAAAGGCTGACAATTTGCTGCATGCTAGTTTAAATGGGTCTTTTTTTAAATTTTGTCATGTAGTGGGATGTGAACTCAGGACCTTGCACTTGCTAGGGTGGCCTTCTACAAGTTGAGCCATGGCTTTAGGTTATTTGAGAGATAGGGTCTCACTATTTTTTACCAAGCTATCTAGGAGCAGCATCTATTCTGCATAGGTGGGATGACAGGTTACTGCCACCAAGCCCAACTTTAATTGATTGAGATGCTATTTGATATTCTGACCAGGCCATCTTGCATCCTGATCTCTACTTTGTAAGCAGTTAGGATTACAGTGATGAACAGCATTCCTCCCCAACCTCCCTCAAAAACAACAACAACAACAACACATTGAATCCTGAGTCTTTAATGAGTTTCTTTTGTATAACTGTTTCCATATTTTTGGAGGAATTACTTCATACACCACGAGAGAACTATTGGAAGCTTATACCTGGGATATAAATCCTTATGTATCCAGCTTTGCCACTACAAATCATAGCCATAGGGTCCATCTAAATACTGAGTGGTACTAGTCATTTTAACAAATCACCAAACATAGAAATAGTCCTGAGGGTCTTCAACACAAAGGCTCTTAAGGTGGTGGGGGGAGGGGCAGAACCAGTAGAAAAACTTAACAATGTCCAAAATCTCCAAGAAAAATTGCTACAAAAGCAATATAAACTTAAATCAAAGCCATTATCCCCTGTGGAATAAGTAGAAGTATTGAAGTTAGACACTCCTACATTTTAAGCTCATTACTGTCAATGGTAAGGTAAATGATATTGTACAAACCACGTCAGTTTCATTTCTTTATCTGTAATATGGGAAGAATAATGCTTACTTCTGAGAATTACTGTGAACTTTAGTTGGAACAACAAATAAAAATGACCCTAGATAGCTCCTAACATGAGTAATCAACAATAAATATGCAATGCTTAATTCTATTACCTGGAACATTGCTATTCAACAAAGCAAAGCTCTTGAAAGACAAAATCCTGAGAAGGGGTATCCATGTGTGAGGAGTAATGTACCTACTACCTGATGAGAGTCACTGTAACTCCTCTATACATTATCCTGAAAGTAAAACAAAGAAAAAGAAAATATGAAGTATTTCAATCAGTTTAACCAAACACATCAGCTCCTAGCACACACATATTGATATAGTTTAAAAATAAATACAGAAAAGGAACAAACAAATGCAGCTTTTTCCCTGCCAGTCCATTTCATTATATGCCAAATAACAATCAACAAACCTGGTAGCTTTTGTTCAGGTGCCAGCCACATGGCTCTCACAAAATGAGACTTTAGTATTTTATTAATCATGAGACAGCTCTAAATTTACTTTACACCTGACAGCTTTAAACATGCAGTCAAATGGTGAGTTAATTAAGTGACAGTGTCCACGTTACTCAGGAATATGAAGCAATAAACAGCTTCTGTGGCAGATTAAGTGCCAGAATAAAATTGAGGTGTCTCTGCTGGCTGCCTGGAGAGGTCTCTGACAACTCTGTTCTCCCAGACTCTACACTGCAGCTCCAGAGCTCAGGAAGACCTACAGATTCAGCAAGCCCTGATGAGATTTTTGCAAGGTGATAGATTCAAGCTGAAAAGAGCTAAGGATGTTACATACATGAATGCAAATGTCACCATCAAAGGTATTACTTTGTACTATGCATGTATATTAAAAATTGATCAAATCTTTTTTTAAAAAAATGACCATTTCAGGCTGGGAGTTTGGCCTAGTGGTAGAGTGCTTGCCTAGCATTTACAAAGACCCAAGGGCCGGGAGTTTGGCCTAGTGGTAGAGTGCTTGCCTAGCATGCACGAAGACCCGGGTTCGATTCCTCGGTACCACATACATAGAAAAAAGCCAGACATGGTGCTGAAGCTCAAGTGGTAGAGCTCTAGCCTTGAGAAAGTCCAAGGACAGTGCTCAGGCCCTGAGCTCAAGCCCAGGACTGGCAAAAAAAAAGACCCAGGTTCTATTCCTCGGTACCACATACATAGAAAAAAAAAAAAAGCCACAAGTGGTGCTGAGGCTCAAGTGGTAGAACTCTAGCCTTGAGAAAGTCCAAGGACAGTGCTCAGGCCCTGAGCTCAAGCCCAGGACTGGTACAAAAAAAAAAAAAGGTAATTTCCAGTTTGGTTGAATGCTCTACATTTAGATGACTGACTTTGAAATGAACTCTTCCAAAGTATATTCCCCAAATGAGAAGAGTTGGGTTATATTTCAGAGTAACAGAGGACTTGAGGGGGGCATCTCATATCTTCAGAAAATAAAGAAGCAGAGTAACTAGACTCTATTCTGTTCAGTCTGCATCTTGCTCAATTCCATTGAGAGGTTGGAACCTTCTGCACTCTTCCCTGATGATCTTTGGTAAAAGGGGAAAATAACTGGTTTTTCATGTAATTATAATAAAAGAGAGAGCAAAAGAGGGAGAAAGATAAACAGAGACAGACAGACACACAGTGAGACCTTCCCTTTAAGTAACTTCCTTTACTCCTAAAAAGATAAGATAAAGAGGTATTTGTGTAAATGAGTCTATGGAAAAATAAGCCAAAATATTTTTTAAATGAACCTGAGTTATTTCTACAAAGGAAAGTTATAAGCGGAAGCAAAGAAGAATTTTTATCTTATTCTATATGTCTATATTATTTTAATATTTTTTGAATGTGTATTGAGATAGCACTCATTACATAAAGAATAAAGAGAGCATAGAAATTTCAGTTTAGAAGAACAAAATAGCTATGAATTAATCTGGGAAAGAGTGATCAAGATTTTAAAACAAATTTCCTTAACAATAAATTACAAGGCTTTCATTGCCGCATTTAACTTTTATGTTAATCTGCTTAGCTAAATCCTGCCCAGAAGTGTCCCCCATGGCTGGGGATTATGGGTGGAAATAATTCACTATTTCCATTCACAAATATTAAACATCTAAGACTCTGCTCCTATCCTATGCTCAGACTATATCTTCCAAGAAATGCTTGCTTATCAGGACTTGCTAGTCTCCTGTGAATATGTTTATATTGACTTCTATTGATCCAGGAAACATCTCAAATGAGAATCCTGCCTGCCACAGTTCCTCCTATGAACAGGTATCCTCTCCGAGGGAAACTCTTCAATCCTTAGTCACATCTGGAACT
The DNA here is from genome assembly GCF_031878675.1 of Megascapheus bottae. Lineage (NCBI taxonomy): Eukaryota > Metazoa > Chordata > Mammalia > Rodentia > Geomyidae > Megascapheus > Megascapheus bottae. Next base: position 53,668,601 of record NC_143511.1, read on the forward strand.
AAAAAGGCAACACTTCTCAAACTTTTGATATTGCTAATTACTTCTTCCTGCCATGCAAAATAGTTCATACTGCATACATATATGCAAATGTATGATAAAAACATACTATGATGTTTATCATCATATTTTAGTTGAGAGTCACCTTCCATGTAGTTTTCTCAATAGTCCTGTATTGTTTTAGTCTTTCAAAAATAACTCCTCATAATGACCATGGTGCTCATGATTAATTTTATTAGTAAAGAACAGAACTGAAATTTGTATCCCATTCTTTGGTCACAAAATCCCACATGGAGACTTTGGATGGAGGTAAGGATAAGTATGATTGAGTAGTCAAGTTCCCCACAGGTAAAATCATAGCACGTTGATTGTTCATGGCATCAGGAATCTGATCAGATAAAATGTATGACAATCAGATTCTTCTCATCTTAGTCAATTGTCTAGCAATGAGAACAGACAAATCTGGCATTAGTCAAGGATTCTGTTAATGCTGCATGACAGTCAACCAGCAGGAAATTCAACTCTCCACCTATCATCATGGGTGTCTGGGAGCTACTTTTCATAGCTCAACTATTTAATTTAATTATAACAGTAAGCAGGAGGTTTATATTTGAACAAATATACTCTTTTTAAATTTTTCACTCATTCCACAAACACTGAGTGAGCATTCAACTACTGCCTTAGGCATCAGATATATAAAACAGATTGGATACCACCAATTGCTCCAAAGAGCTGACCATCTGGAAAAGACTGCATGAACACTTGAATGCCAACCAGCCAACACCCATACACACAGGAATGAAGAGTCAGTTGAGAATGAGTCACAAGTTCTGCTGAAGGTGAAGGAGAATAAAGGCCACCATTAGTGTTTCTAAATAGGTATTGGGACCTGTCACTTTGTGCTTAAACCTGGGTATGAAACATTGTTGATATCCTATCCCCAGCTATGTTCTGTAATTCTTTGATTTCCAATATCCAGTCTCCTGTATCTAACTGTGAACACTCAGGTGAATAATTCTGACACTTTTCCAAGGTGCAATGTAATTTGAATTAAGAAACTATAATTGGATGGGAGAGGCAGAAGGAGGAGGACATTCTGCACTAGATTTTTCATATCTTTTTCTATTTAGACCCTTAGCCTAGGAAAGCAATAGAAGTTATTTCATTTCTGTGAAGAAAGCAAAACTCTCCCACCTAGAGTGAGCAATGTAAGAAATACAATTCCTATACGTAAGGCCAATTTTTAAAATCACATTTGTGTTGCCTTCTAGAGGCAAGCAAAGAAATCAGTGAAACCTGTGCTAAAGGATTACAGATTAACTTTCACAGACCACACAAATGTAAGAAGCACAGTTTTTCCAAGCTGTATTTGTCATTTGTAGATAAATTCTTGGGACTCCCAGTTGAACAAGGAAGCCAGAACACAAGTCTATAACTTTTCTCTCCAACCAAAACCCAATGAAGGAAAACTAGCACATATAAGAAAACTAGGAAAAAAGAAACTTAGATTAGGGAAAGTAGTTAGTTTTTAACAAACAAAAGGTATCAACATAACTAGAAAGATGTTAACAAGCAGAGGATATTTAAAAAGGTTTAAGTAAATAATGTCAAATAGATTCATGACAGAGAAAGTCTATCAGCTGTTCAGGAGGTAGAAATGGAAAGGATTGTGGTTAGAGGCTAACTAAGGTATGAAAGCAGCAAGTCTCTTCCCAAAATAAATAAACCAGGCAGTGTGGTGAACACCTTTCATCCTAGCTATGCATGAGGTATAAGTAGTAATATCACAGGCCAGGTCAACAAAGTAATATAGCAATAAATCAAATTTTAGCCTCTAATTTAGCAACTAATTTAAGTTTTTAACCAAACTTAAAAAGGACAGGCTTGGCTTCAGTGGTAGAATACCTGCTTAGCAAGCACAAGGCCATCAGTTCAAACTCCAGTACAGAAAGAAAGAAAGGAAGAAAGGAAGAAAGAAGGAAGGAAAGAAAGAAAGAAAGAAAGAAAGAAGAGAGAGAGAGAGAGAGAGAGAGAGAGAGAAAGAAAGAAAGAAAGAAAGAAAGAAAGAAAGAAAGAAAGAAAGAAAGAAAGAAAGAAAGGAAAATGGCCAGCTCTAATCATTTCACTTCTCTTCAATCCCAGTGATTTCAAGTGGAGAATCTTCCCTGGAGGAATTCATCTACAAAAAAGACCTGTAGGCACTGACATTTAAGCTTCTTACAAAATTAAACTGATCACTTCCTGTCTGTTTACCTACAGCAAGACTCACTTTTAACAAGCCTTTCTATACATCCTGGGCCTACCCACTCTTTAGTTGTTTACTCTTAACCATGAATGGGCAGCCAAGGAAGACAGATGAATGAGTATCATTTTCAATATTGATATGAAGACTATGACAGTCAAGCAAATAGAACAGAGTTGAGAAGAAATAGATCCAATACAGGAAAGTTCTTATAAACTATATATACTACATTCAGAGAGATGAGTGATTATCTGTATTTATCAGTCTAACTGTAGTGCATGTGAGGATACTTGACAGTTGAAAGTCTAGAAATCATAACATAAATCTTTTCAAAAGCAAACAAAGTATCTTTCCCGAATTTCTGCCTTAGGAGTCATTAATTTATTATGTTGGTGTTAACCTACATTCATCTATGTTTGAGATTATACCAGAAGGTAATAACATGAAAATGATTTGTTTGTCAACCTTCAAAATGAAATTTGACATAACTTGATGAGAGAGGACTTTGGTAGTGGAATTGGGGAGGGATAACATTCCCAGAAAAAGGAAAGCCATTATTGCTGAAGAGAAAAACCTTGACTGGAGTCCCATTTGGTGCTGATAAAATACCTTTAATTTTTTTTTGCCAGTCCTTGGCTTGAGATCAGGGCATGAGCCCTGCCCTTGGACTTTCTCAAGGCTAGAGCTCTAACACTTGAGCCTCAGCACCACTTCCGGCTTTTTTGTATGTATGTGGTACCAAGGAATTGAACCCGGGTCTTCGTGCATGCTAGGCAAGCACTCTACCAATAAGCCAAACACCCGGCCCAATACCTTTAATTTTTATAGAGAACTTTTATAAAGTAATTTGAATAGATTCATTTTGTAACCAATCTACTCCCCAGTGTGGTGGATCTGCATGATTAATTAAGAAATAGTGTCATCATCTAAGCATTCAATCTGAGAAATATATAATTGTTGATGGCATTCATGAGGGTTGCTCTTTAGGGTGATATTTTCAAAGATTAAAGATTGAAGATGAGATCTTTCCCAGAATTTTAAATACTATCACAGATAAAACTATGTTAATAAATGGGTTTTGATACCACTTCCGTGCTGAAATTTACCAAAACTGCAATTCCATGTTTAAGAAATCTTTGGGGGACCAAAGGCAGATAGCAGCAGCCTTAAAAAAGAAATGACCCATTAACTTCAAATCTAAATGGTGCAGTTTGAATCCTACCTTACCCCAACCCAACTCAAAGAACCTCATTGCCTGGGCTTCCTAACAGATTCTGAATCTGCACTTTGGAATGAATAGCATTTGTTTTAAAGGCCTCATATCTAAAATATATCTACAGCTAAAAATATTGAATCTCTCCAAAACAAATCATCAAAGAAACAACCATCCCATTAAAAGATGGTCCAAAGACTTAGAGACATCTCTGAAGAAGAAATAAGAATGGCCTTTAGACACATGAAAAAATGCTCCATATCTCTGGCCCTAAAAGAAATGTAAATCAAAACAATGTTGAGATTCCACCTCACTCCAGTTAGAATGGCCATGATCAAGAAATCTAATAACAACAGATGCTGGAGGGGATGTGTATAGGATGGATCACTACTACACTGTGGGTGGGAGTGTAAACTTGTTCAACCACTATGAAAAGCAGTATGGCGATTTCTCAAAAGACTAAACATAGATCTCCCCTATGATCCAGCAATTCCACTACTTGGCATTTACCCAAAAGTCCAGAAACAAGTACATACTAAAGCCACTAGCACAATCATGTTCACTGCAGCACTATTTACCATAGAAAAAATATGGAACCACCCAAGATGCCCTTTAGTAGGTGATTGGTTCAACAAGATGTCATATTTATACACAACGGAATTCTATGCTGCCATCAGAAAAAATGGAAAGACTTAGAAAAAATCATATTAAGTGTTGCCCTTTGGTTAATCTCATATTGTTACAGTATCTGACTTTGTTACCCGGCTTATTATATATTCATTTGTTTATTTGAAATAGTAAAGAGAAGGGGAAAAAACAAGATGATTGGGAAGGGGGAGGAGGAGGGAAATAGGGACAAAAACATGAGAAGGGATATCAATGTGTGAGAAGTAATACATTAACTATATGGAAAATATAACTGTAATCCTTCTATGCATTACAATAAAAATGTGTTAAATGAAAACTGAGTTTTTTCTAAATGCAAATCCATAATTCAGACCTTACTAATTCTTTTGAGGATAGATTTTTGAAATGAAAGCCTAACAAAAAAATGTGCCTTAATTAAAGTATGTGAAAGGGTTAGGATGATGCCTAAATGAATTGTTCCATCCATTAATCAATTTAGCTTTGCAGAGTAATTATCCATCTTTGAACTTGATTCATTTGTCCCTGCTTTGAATGCACAATCGAAGTACTATCTAACCACATAGGTAGTCACTCAAGTTGGCAAGACACACAATTTGATTCCTATGAACTAGGCCTCTCTGCTTGCTCTTACAAAATAGATAAGAAAGTACACTGAAGAGGGAAATGGTGGGCAAACTTGCCCCTTCAACATATAAGTCACTCTTCAGCAATGAGCTGAGAGATTGTTACTACTGCACTGCCAATTCCTCTGTTCTTGACAAACACCAGTGTTAAGTAGGAGAGACAATTGTCTAGCAACAACATAACTGTGTATTGGGTAGGCAAAAGTTTCCATAGCCAACAAAATGGGCATTGTACAAATGAGGGATAACAATGGGCAATGATGAGTCTAATGATGGCAAAAAGTATTAAAATCGTTACAGAGGAGTGTCAGAACTAGGATACCCAGACAGCTATACACAAAAGGGATAAGTCATTCCCAATGTCTAATTTCTCTACAAAACCAAGCAGAACTAGAAACAAGATGCATTTAAAGCAAGAGTTATACAAGTAGCCAAAGGAAACATCCAGTAGATTTAAACCCTAACATGAAATTCCCAAAGAGAAGTGAAACTGAAGCAAGCAAAGATTCTATTATAAAATAAAAAAAATCAAATATGAAGAAGTCAGAATCTCTTCTGCCAGTGTATGGTATACATTTAGATGGAGGGAATCATAGATCAGGTCTGAGTGACTGGTTCTGTGGTCATAATCAAAAGAGGAAAAAGATTATGTAGTGGATAGAAAAACAAAGAAAGAACCCAGATTCAAAAAAATGAAGAGGAACAAATAACATATCAAAATTGCTTTGTAAACAAAATTCCTCTCTGGAACACCAAAGCAGGACCACCTGGAAAGCACAAGAAATAGTGAATTACACATACTTAGATTTTGTAATAAGCATATCGAAAACAATAGATGAAAGGAAGAGGGTGGCATTTTACATGTCATTTGTATGTTCGTATTCAAACCAACTGCTCTTGGGAGGTGTGGCTTCTTGAGGAAGTAGACCCACCTGCAGGAACTTGGTTGTTGGTCGCTGCCATGTGTTCTTGGGGACTATTTCTTACCCTGCCCCTTTCTGAATTTTAACACAGCTCCTGTCTGCCATGAGGTGAATGGCTCCTCCTTTCCATGATCTCTACTTTGATGCCTGGCTCATCACAGGATTTAGAAACAACAAAAGCCTACCAAGCATGGACTAAAACCTCTGAAAGAAAATAAACCTTTCTGTTCCTCTTAGGTAGTTGCTTCTGTGACTCAAGGAGTAGGGCAACAGCCTTGAGCTGAAGAGCCAAGAGACAATGCCCAGGCTCAGTGTTAGGGAGGTAGCCTTGAGCTGAAAAGTTCAGGGATAGTGTCTAGGCCCAGAGTTCAAGCTCCATGACCCACCAAAAAAAAAAGAATGTAAAAGTAATTTTAAGGGTCAAACTGTTCAGTTGTTCAGTAAGCATACAAAACGGAAGCTAAAACATCCGTCTGAAAACAGAATGATTCTCAAACTGCAAATCACCTTAAGCTTAATAATCAACTTTATCTAGGATCAACCTTTAGCAAACAAAATCCACAGAGCTTATAAATAACTCCACATCAAGCTTTAAAAAAATAAGTCATCATACAAAACCCAATTTAATTCAACACGAAAGGGCAGACAAATATAATTAGATATACAGCCTTCAGAGGTCCTATTTTATCCTTAATAACTAAATAAAACAAATTGATTTTTGTCTGTGTACTTACAGTATGTGCCCATATTCTCTGAAAAAATCTAAGAGTTGGAGTGAGATTAACTCTTCTTATAATTTCTCCTTATAAATTTCTGCACTCTTTGATTTCTTGGTAATGTTCCATTATTACCACTTTTGCATCTGTTTTCCTCTTTTACCCTGATTGCTACTCAAATTTGACTGCTGTGTTTCCCCATGAACAAAAGCTCTCTAACCACAAGGCATGTGTGAATTTGTATTAGAGACTTACAGACAGCAGTCAGAGCCTAGACTGGAGAGAATAGTAACAAATATAAAAGTGAATATCAGATAATACTAACACTGGTTGGTCCAGTGAACACAGGATTGTGCATAGAAGAGTCATGCTTATCACTAATCCCAGTCTGTCATTACATTGTAAATCCACTTTTCACTTTTCACTATATCTCAAGGCATAAGAAGTACATATTACCTCTTTACAGGAATGATCTGAAATGATGTTACATTATTCCACATGACATTTTAGCTTTCAAGCCCTTTCACATAGTACTCACAGATATTCTAGTAGTGAGAACAGTAATTCACTGTAAGTAGAGAAAGTCCTTGCATGCTTAGGAAACTAGTTTCTGGCCATAGAGTCTATGAAAGTGAAGACTAGAAATTTAATTTTTATTTTCCTGGTTTGTAGGAGCTCTAACGATAGAGAAACAGAAAGACAGAAAATAGAATAGGACAAAAACTGTAAGAAAAATAACTAAACCAGGCATGGATGGCTTGCATCTGAAATCCTAGCTACTCAGGAGACTGAAACCTTTAGCATTATTGTTTGAAGCTAATCTTGGAAAGAAAGGGCTATGAAAATTCATCCAAACCAGAAAACAGTGGACTGAAGGTGTGAAGGTGTGGATTAGACAGTACAGCACCAGCCCTAAGCATGAAAGCCAAACAAGAGTGTGAGGCTCTGGGTTTAAACCCTGATACTAGCACTGGAGAGAAAGCAAAATAGAAAGAGAGAGAAAGAGAGAAGGGAGGAATGATGATGATGATGATGCCAACATGAGACAGAGAGAGATCTTGTAGAAATTGGTGTGATAAAATATAATAATTTTAAGACAGAGCAAATTTACAGAATTACCATTGGAGAGGACATATACAGATGCTGTACTGGTAAAAGGCCATTCAGATGGATTATTTCTAGAGAAGCAAAGGGGAACAGGCAGGGGTCGCTTGCAAGGACATCTGCCTCATTGGCTTTTGTTTCCTCCAGGGTTCTTTTCCGGCTGATATGTCATCCATGGTTCAGTGGGAGAGAAGTTATTTTCTCTGTCTCCCTTTTTACCTCATGGCTCCTAGCTCTTTAAGAGAGTGTTTAGCTCAGACAACAGCTGGCTAGTGTCAGTTTTCTGTAGGGTTATGTGAGACACAGCACTTCAGTGCTTATTTCAGAGTGCTTTGCTTCTACCATGGACTGCTGAAACCTCTGTGTTGACTCATTATGGGGGGGGGAAGGAAAGAAAAAGACAAGAGCTCTCTGTGACAATAAGAGCACCAAGCATGGGACAGTCAGCTATGTTTTAGGAAAACGAAGTTCCAAAATTTAGAGACTAATGAAGTCTGTATCCACTCTGTCTGGTGGTTTGGCATCAGGTGAAATCTCAGTGACTGTGTGTTCACTATTTTACATGAAGCTTGAGCCTCCTTATATGGTTCCATTTGTTCACTAATAATAATGGCTTCCTAGTATCTACCAATAGCACATGGATTCTGCTCGCCCTGTGAGAGGAATACCTTTGATTTCAGGCATTAACATAGCAATTAGAGTCTGTGCAAGGAATTCTCTGGACATAGATTATCCAGAAACACAGTCTCTCTGGAGCAGGGACATCAGAATTTCCTCAGGAGTATAATAGATCATCATAGAGCTGAGCATGGCCCCTAGAAAGACTATTATTGGGAGGAGAAACTGGCCTTTGTGTCAGTTATCAAAACTAAACCTTAGATCTTTTTCTCAGGCTCTCTCAAATTCCGAGATGTCCATCTACATTCAACTACTTAAGCTTTGTTTTAACAAACATTTCCTGGGCCTGTTTGCATAAAGACTAACCTTCAACCTTGTTCCCTAGTGTGTGAGACAGAAAGAAGCCCAAGAAGGAAATTAAGTATACATTTATGTCTTACTGTAACTTTTTCAGGAACACTTTTGACAAAACATCTTGCTTTCTTTCACCATGGTTTCTGACCAAGAAAGTTCCATTCAAATTATTTCAGTTTGAGTACAGAAAAGGTTTTCAAATTATAGATTCTTTTTCTGATATTTTTTATTGTAATTGATAAAAGGGTTATATGATATTTTCCAGATAGAAGGTACATTAATTCACATACATTGATACCCTTTCACATGTCTTGGTCCCCATTTCCCTCCCCCACAACCCCCATCTTGTTTTTCCCCCTTCCCTATCCAATTTGAAATAACCAAATACAAATATATCTGATAAATCAGGTAACAAAGTGAGATACTGTAACAATATGAGATAACCAAGGGACAGCAAAAGAGATGAGAGATAACATAGTAGCTTAAGGACAACAATCATTCATTATATGGCTTATGTTTCTATATCTAAGAGATCCTTTCATTTAGCATCATATTATATGGCCTTATGTATCACATTTTTGATCTATTGCAAGTCTCTGCTAGGAGAGCCCAAGGTTTCTACTGATTAGGACAAATGAGGGAAGCCATTGAGCCTAAGTTCCTTTGAGTCTGGCTTACTTCACTTAATATGATCTTTTCTAAGTCTTTCCATTTCCTAACAAATGGGGTGATGCCGTTCTTTCTGACAGCAGCATAGAATTCCATTGTGTACAAATACCACATCTTGTTGATCCATTATAATTATAGATTCTTTTGAAAAACATTTTTTCTGCCAGTCCTGGGCTTGAGCTCAGGGCCTGGGCCCTGTCTTTGGATTTTCTCTCAAGGCTAGAGCTCTACCGCTTGAGCCTCAGCACCACTTTCAGCTTTTTTCTATATATGTAGTACCGAGGAATTGAACCCACGTCTTCATGCATGCTAGGCAAGCACTTTACCACTCAGCCAAACTCCCCGCCCCTTTTGAAGAACATTTTAAGTTAAATTCAAATGTACACTACTATCTTCAAATTAATTTCAATTTTTGAGCATATATCTTAATAAACTCCTTCTGGAATATTTACACTCAAAGATTCCTTAAAAACAAATGTTTTGGGGCCGGGAGTTTGGCCTAGTGGTTAAAGTGCTTGCCTAGCATGCATGAAGACCCAGGACTGGCAAAAAAAAAAATGTTTTTGACTTATACTTAACCCAAAGAATATCCTTCTATATGTATTTTCATCAGATACCATGAGCAAGCTTAATCACAAACAGGTGAAACAGTTATGTTCTTTGTTTAAAAATACTGCCAGTGTTATATCAGCTTCCTCTGTGGTTGATGACTTGTTTTATTTTTATTTTTTTGCCAGTTCTGGTGCTTGAACTCAGGGCCTGAGCACTTACCCTGGGTTTTCCTCAGGGCTAGTGCTCTACCACTTTCAGATTTTTCTGTTTGTGGTACCAAGGAATCGAACCCGGGTCTTCATGCATGCTAGGCAAACACTGTACCACTAGGCCAAACTCCCAGCCCTGACTTGTTTTATGTGATCTAGATAATATTTCTTTAGAAGCTGTTCTTATGGCAATCACTTTTCTTCCCTCTTGTCTTTCATTACTTCTCTGTAGAGGAAACTCAAATGAAAACAGAACTTTGAGACTAGAACTAGACCTGTATGCAAAAAAAGCTAAAATTCTTACAACTGAATGACTCCATGAACAGAGTCTTACATATCCATTAGCAGAACCTCAATTTCTTCAAATTAAAATAACAGGGATGGAGCCTTTTATCCAGGCACAGCAGAATCTCACAGCCATTTTTTTCAGGGTAAAAAAAAATTAAAATTAGGTAAAAAAAATAACTGACTAACCTATATACGTAAATTGTCTTCTAATATATTGAAATGCTATCTTTCACAATTCTAAATTGTGGTATCTTGACTATTCAAGAATTTCCAGAGGAAGTCTCTGGTAAGATCCAAAAGGCTGAGAAATGTGGAATGAATCCAATCTTTGTTTGTCTGAGCAACACTGAGATCTTTACTCAGAGTTTCATTCTTGCAAGGCAAGAGCGTCCTACTTAAACTTCCTGGATAGCTGGAATGACATGCATGTTTCACCCCTGTGCTGATGGATTTCTTTGTTTTAAAATGAGGTTTTGCTAACTTTTTTGTTCCAGTCCATGCAATCTACTTGATCTCCCTTTCCCACAAGCTGATGATACTATAGATATGAGCCACTGCCCCCAGGCCTTATTCATTGTTTAACAACAGAGAGACTCCTTCAATGCTTAGTTCTACCACTTGCTGGCTGGGTGATTTAAGGATGCTTCATCTCTCTAACTGTTTCTTCCTCTATAAAGCAATATGAATAATGTCCAACTTTTAAAGATATCACAAATGTTAAATTATACAACTTGTACAAAATTGCAATTCCAGAAACAAAATAAATACACAACTCATAGCTTCTTTACATCAGCCAATTAGACAATTTCACAAAATTCCAGGCAAGAAGGTAGCTCAGGACTCCGGGGAATAAATTGAACATCTTTTAACTTTTTAAACTATGTACCTCGAATTGTACACCCCAGTCTTCGAACCTCAACAAGCTGCAGTTCTGTCATAGAACCAGAGGATGCGGAATACACGGAAAAAGAAGCGAAGGAATACTTTCCTTGGCACATTCTGTCGTAGGATAAACACTTTCCTTGTCTTCAAACCATACATCCACCTAAAGGGAGAAGTGGATGTTGCTGTTGTAGTAGACACTTATGCCCTGTTAGGGCACCAAGGACTCTATGCATTTTACCTTTGTTTTCTCAATTTCTTACTTGGAGGTCAAGGACACATGGCAGATATTTTTCATATTTTTTTCACAAAAAAACAAAGTGGTAACTGTACTCAAATATAGAGAGCCCAAAATGAAAGGAAAAAATTGTTTCCTGTGTCCTTTCAACTCGACAGAGGACATTTCTCTAAACCCTGTGCTAGATGAGTTCTTGTTGTTTAGCAAACATACACTGCCCTCTGTTGGAAAAGTGCCGCAGTTCTACTTAGTTTAAAGTTAAGGAAAGGTGCGGCTTAGGAGTAGCCACAGCACTGGTAAAATATGTACACAATTTTAAACATCTTTTCTAAAGCTTTGAGATGCCAATTTTGTGCTGGTTAGGGCAGCGAGAGAGAGAGAGAGAGAGAGAGAGAGAGAGAGAGAGAGAGAGAGAGAGAGAGAGAGAGAGAGAGAGAGAGAGAGAGAGAGAGAGAGAGAGAGAGAGAGAGAGGAGGGAGGGAGGGAGGGAGGGAGGGAGGGAGAGGAGAGAGGGAGAAGAGGAGAGAGAGAGAGAGAGGGAGAGAGAGAGAGAGAGAGAGAGAGAGACAGAGACAGAGACAGAGACAGAGACAGAGACAGACAGAGACAGACAGAGACAGAGACAGAGACAGAGAGACAGACAGAGAGAGAGAGACAGAGACAGAGACAGAGAGACAGAGACAGAGAGACAGAGACAGAGAGAGAGACAGAGAGACAGAGACAGAGAGAGAGAGAAGGGGGGAGGAGTATGAGAGGCTTTAATAAAAATCTAACAACACAAGGCCTTTCCCAGATACAACCCTTGTGAGAAATTTCTTTATAAAAGATGATAAACACTTGATAAAAGAAAAGCTTTTTTGCTAATAATAGCTTTGAGACTTCTCTGACCTCATTGAGTAGTGTCATTCCTACTTTCAAAGCAACAGAGGTCATCTTACTCTGCCTTGGCTTCAGAGGATTTGTAAAAGCAAGATACAACTGATGAGTTTTAAACTTGCTATCATGTCATCTACTGCTGATACTCTAGTGCCTTGCATGCTGCCATTTTGAAATCATACTAAGCACTGGACTCTTAATAATCCCGTGTAACAAAAATCAAAGCCCTTCATTTTTGCAGACAGACTCAACATTCTCCAAGAAGAAGTTAAAAATATAGATTTTTCTTAAATACAATGAAATGCAATGGTTGAGGAGCGAAATTGATGAGTAGGCTAATAAGTGATGGTCATTGAGGCATTGAGAAGAAATGGACATAAAATAAAATGCATTCAGCAATCACTGAGATACTAGAGGAAGCTGATATAGAATCTCCCAGGGGAATACAAAAGACTCTCTCCAGAGAACAAATTTTCAGCTATGTGGCAATCCTTCGTGAGCAATCTGACTGCAGTCACAGACCCAATTTTAAAATAAACTCACAGCAGGCTTTTTTATTATATAGTACGTATAATGGTAATGTGGATGTCTCCTCAGTTTGTTCAACTGCCTTGACTCCAGGAAGAGCAAGCTAGACTTCCAAATTAGAGAACAGCCTTCAACAATGCATTGCATCTGTAGCCACTGAATTATAATACCTTTCAGTAATTTCAAACAAAATAAATCCACTGGAAAGTCTTAACTAACAACTAGAGGTGAGGCTCCATTTACATAAAAACAGTATAATCTGACAATCCATCTTATAAGCAGATCTATAATAGCACCAGTTGCTCTACAAATTACCAGGGCATTCTAATAAACAACACCTTGTTCCCAGGAAAGCTACCAAACAAATTGTCAAGTCAAACCCTGCCCCTGGAAAGCCTGCTCAGATTGTAACCGAGGAAAATGGCAATAGTAATAGGCAGCCAGGTCCCATGAGGAAGATGATACAGGCTTAATTGAACAGGCCTATGTTATCACTCCAAAATTAACTAAATAATGAACTCAACCCCACAAACATGAAGCCAGATGTTAAGTACACAAAGAGTCCAAGAGGAGGTTTTAAAGTCTCTCCCATAGAAAGCAGAGGCATAAGAAATATTTTCCTATAAAATTCCCCGGCTTTGTCCTCTTCGCCTATTTGGACTTAACTGCTAAATCTCTACCAAAGCAGGGGTATGTGTATCTCCTAATGGAATATAATCACACTATTATATCCCTATACTCTTCACATTTAGACACCCCAGCAATCCCTGTTTCCCTAAATAACTTCCAATTCTGCTCTCACAATTCAGCATATTTGTCAAAGGCCACAACAGGAAGTCAATGGTATCTGAAACAGGACAAGAAGAGAAAATGTCAGTTAGTGCCTTCCATAGCTATCAGCCAGCCCACTAATGCAAAGCATTCCAGAACCCTCAGCCTATGAACTTCAGTGCAGAAACTGCCCTTTTAGACATGAGTCATCTCATAATTCCATGCCTAATGTTGGGAGAGCATCTACCTGTGCAGATTATCATCTCTCGGAAGCTGTACCTTATACAATTTACAAACCTACGATTATGGCAGGATGACTCACAACTAGTTTCCTTTCTTGTGGATTCTATTCAAATTTCATGTCTAACCTCCATAGTTTTTGCTTCCTGTGGGTTCTTTCTTGTTATACCATGATTCAACCTGCTGAGCATGCCTGCTCAGTACCTGATTACAGTGTGGCTTTTTTTCCCCTTACAAACCAATCTCCTTGAGAAAGATTCCTCTCATCTACATAATTAACCAAACCAAGAAACACAATCCCTACATTTTTTTCTACTTGGCCCCAACGACAGAATGGAACTTTAAGGTAACCTATCAAGACCTGGCTCCTCAGGCCTTGCAGGCATGATTTCAATCTTGGATCCTCTTCGAGTTTAGATTCCTCTACAGAAGCCAGGAAGGTTCTTTACAGTTTCAAAATAACAAATATTAGCCCCGTTCACTCATAAATAACAGCCCTGGTTCACTTCATAGCTGTAGCTCATATCTGACTCTCTCCTTCTTTTATTGTGTGGCCCATGCTTTTGCCTGTTTACCTGCACGGAGAGATCAGATGTGTGTTATAATTGCAATCCTGCCACCTATGTGCCTGCCCATGAGAGTCTGTATGGGTCATTCCTTTCCAGCAAGGCCTTGTCTAGCTTTGGCCTGCTCCATTTATCTAGCACATTTTTAGACCCCTCACACATTTTCACAGCCAAATATTTTTATCATAGCTGCTCATTCATAGTCACTTTGTCAGGGTCCAACAATATTGTGACTGGTTTAGAGCCACCTGCCCATGCTAGCACATTTAGAAGCAAAAAGCACAACTGTAACACTCCCTCAGGCCTACTGTACCCATTGCAAACTGTTATGGTCACAGTGGTCTCTCTAATTCAAAAACCCTCCTAAAGTGTATTTTACTTCCCTAATTTGGACTCTTTTATTTCCAACCCTCATTGTTCTAAATCTCAGATTTTCCAAGAAAAAGCCTACCAAGCCAGGTGCCAGTGGCTCATGCCTGTAATCCTAGCTACTCAGGAGGCTGAGATCTGAGGATCACGGTTGAAAGCCAGCCCAGGCACAAAACTTCATGAGACTCTTATCACTTAATAACCACCAGAAAACCAGAAGTGGCACTATGGCTCAAGTGGTAGAGTGATAGCTTTGAACTGAAGAACTCAGAGACAGCGCCCAGCCCAGAGTTCAAGCCCCACAACAGACTGAAAACTAATAAAATAAAATAAAATCCTACCTCTTCCTTGCAAGTATAGACATAAAAATGAGATGTGACAAATGGAAGACCAAAATGGTTATGACTGGAATTGTCACTAAAAACTAAGTTAGGCAAGGGTCAGGAGCTAAGCTCATGTTCCTAATGCTGAGATCCAGAATTGAAGAGATTTTATGCATTTAGATAGAACAATGCTGTTTCCCCTGCTTCTACACATAACCAAAATTTCCTCCCATCATGTCTGTTACTAATGCTTTCTATCCAGAACAGGGTAAGTTAAGAGAGAAAGAAACAGAGAGGGGGGGAGGGAGGGAAGGATATGCAGAAGGAAGGAAGGAAGAGGAGAGGGTGGGAAGAAACAATTTGGAGAAATTCTATTCCTATGAAAATCAGAGGAGTGGAAGAAAGTAAGTATTCATCTATCCTTCAATGCACCATGGGAAATCTGTTGGCTACTGATATAACTCTCCTAACTAGGAAGGTCTCTCCAGACAGGGTCTTTGTCTCATTCATTCTTGAATCTTAGGTACTCAGCACCATGCTTGACATTTACATATCTATTTATGCCTCACCTTTAAAAAGATTTATGGTGACATTAAGGTTTGAAAAATAACCCATAAAGTAACTGAAATTGAAGAAAAATGAGAGTAAGAAAATAAGATCAACCTACAGAAAATATTAGTATGTAAAAATATGACCTCTAAGATGGAATTATGTTGAGCTCCTGGCACTTAGTTGAAAGGGATAATATAAATTCCCACTGCCTTGCTATTCAGTGTGATCAATTGGCATTGCCTTGGAGCTTGTAGATACAGCATTATCAGGTTCCTAAAGATGAGAGAGGCTAGAAATGTTTGGAAAATAGTACTGATAACAATTTCAAACTATGTGGGCCTCAACGGCATGACATAAGAGGTAGGCAAAGCAAGAAGCAGAAAACAACCAAAGTGGAAGACAAATACAGGATAAATAGAGATAACTGGGGGGAAAGAGGAGATAAAAATAAGCAGCATCCATATGGTGCAGGAGGCTTGGAACACTGTGATAAAGACTTTGTACTTGAGCTAGGGGATAGTGGAAAGAAATTATAAATGTCATCAGTTGCTTGTTATGGTTGCAAAGAATAACAAAACCAGCCAGGTACTTGGAGGTTCATGCCTGTAAACCTAACCACCCAGGAAGAGATTGAGACTTGAGAATCACAATCCATAGCTGTCTCAAACAAATCTGAGATGTACCTTCAACAGCCCACCCAAAAGCCAGAAATAGAGGTTGGGGGTCAAACAGTAGATCACCAACCTTGTGCAAGGAAGCTAAGCCCTGAGTGGAAGCCCCAATACTGGTATAAATAGCAGGAATAAGAATAACACAGCTGTCTCCAAATTTCTCTCTCTATAGCATGATAGACTTAGAGTTCTGGATGCAGAGCCATCTATCTCCAAATCAGGACATTGTTTAGAGTGGAAGAGAACACAGTTGAAATTAGTCCTTGACACCAGAACATCAACCCAGGCTGTCCTTAGCAAACCAGGGCTTACTCCTTCTACATCCCCAAATCTCCTCATCTATATCACCTTGACTGGTACTGTCGCTATAGCACATTGCCCAAGAGAACACGTTCTACTTGACACAATGAAGCAGCAGCAGTCAATCTAAGGAGTAACTCAATTTCCTCCCATTTCATAATTCCTTGGATGCATATTAGAAGCCCATAAAACTCAACAGCCCATAAAAGTAGACAGCTTGATTTTTATAAAACTCTTTTCACCATAACTGCTCAATATTAACAACCTTTACTTTCACTCCACTAAAGTATAAAAGGAGGGTTTAAAAAGAAAACAAATTTAATGCATGGATTTGTTATAAAAATTTGAGAAAATGGGAAAATACCTTGAAATAACATAGCAAATAGAAATCATTTATCCATGACTATTATTTGCAAATTGAGATTTCTCATCCTGATTCACCCCAAATTTCCCTCTGCATAGTTTTGGTTAGCACAAGAAATAGAGTATTGTAAAATTCAGGTAATAAATACTTCTTAATTCATTAAACAATAAAAGAATTACATGAGTGGGATTTTTAAATACTAAAGGCAATTTAAAACAAATTAAGATATAACATCAAACCTTGATTTATTTTTACCATAATAAATACAATAATATATAGAAATCCTAGTAGGATTTCTAACCCATAGCACAACCCAGTAGCATAGCTTAACTTTAGGACCTTGCACTCTTGCCTGACTTTTTTGCTCAAGACTGGCACTCTACCACTGGAACCACTTGCAATCAATAGTTTTTTTAATCCATTATGAAAAAATTCTTGTGTGTGTGTGTGTACGTGTGTGTGTGTGTACGTGTGTGTGTGTGTACGTGTGTGCGTGTGTGCGTGTGTGTGTGTGTGTGCGCATGCATTGATCATGGGATTTGAACTCTGGGGCTGGGCATTGTCCCTGAGCTCTTCAGCTCAAGGGACACCTATGAAAAGATTCGTTAATATGCTGTTGAATGATGTGATAGCTAACAGACAAGACGACTATACAGAGTAACAGTTGAATCATCTGTATGAAATACATCATCCAAACAGCATATTTGTAAAACATGCAAAAGATTAATGGTAAGAATCTAGCTGTCAGTTTAGTTTTTAAACTTTTTTCTCAGAATTTCATAAAATCCTGTGTATTGATAAAGTTATCTATTGTTTTCAAGGTTTAAATAAGGAGTACTCCTAGTTTAATATGTATACTGATCAGCTTGTGGTCTCTTTAAAACAACTTCCTAGGAGTGGGATGTGAGATTATTCATTTCAAAAGAACTCCAGGTGATCCTAGTGTTGGCAAACACCATGCCCTGGATGTCGAGGCCCTAGAACTCCAGATTCCCATGCTGGCTGCATCTCAGCACCATTTGGAGAGTTTGTGTAACTTTAACTGCCAGAAATTCTGGTTGAATTGGTCTGGTCTGGATAGCAGGATACTTCTTTTTTTTTAATTTTCCAAGTGCTAAAAAGACATTTCCCATTTTGAGAGACACTGCTAGAGTTTTCATTTTAAACGTTCTGACTCTAATGTCATACCATTTTATTACAGGTACTGCTCAATTCCGTTAGCCGTTATAGTATAGATCTTAGCATAGCATTCATTCTTGCAACAGTGATTACTGGTGAATTCTCCAGAACAGGAAAGTAACCTTTGGTTTCTTCAGAGTAAAATGCCATAGCAGATGATCTTCATTGAAAGTAGAAGACTCCAACACCCACCAGGTGCCAGTGGCTGACACCTATAATCCTAGATACCAAGGAGGCTAAGATCTAAGGATCATGATTCAAAGCTGCCCAAACAGGAAAGTCTGCAAGAAGGTTATTTCCAGTAAACTACTCTGAAAAAGCCAGAAGTAGCATGATAGCTCAAGTGGGCTTAAGCCCTGAGTAAAAAAGCCCAGGGACAGAATCCAGGACTGTCAAAAATAATAATTCCAACATGTATTTCAACAGAAAATGAACATTATGAAAATGAAGCTCATGCTATGTAAGGTGTAGGTACAAGTGGGAAAGGAGCAGGCACACAAGAAAGTGAAGGAAATCAAATATGCAAATGTGTCCAAAATACTTTATGTATGTGCATGGAAATGAAAGGAGAATGATCAAAGGATTGATTGATTAAGATCCATGGTGTGCATAAATGGACATGTTAAAAAGCATAGCTATCAATGTCAGAAAATAAAATCAATGAAAATAATCAGTAAAGACTACTGAAAGTGACTCTAAGTCCCCCCCCCCCAGTTATTGGTCCAGTAGGTATGATATTGAGCCTGCCAATTTACATTTCTAATACATTGCTAGGTAATGGCAATGATGACAATGGTTGTACCCCAAGCTTCCAAAACCCCTGTTTAGAGCATCCATACACACAAAGTTAAAATGTGTCACAGTAAAAAGTAACAGCATGGAATTAAAAACAGGGCTCATAATACCAAAAGCCGTAGACACTAGCACAGAAAGCATATTGCCTGTGGAATATTAAAGACTTTTTCCTGCCTGATTTCCCATATAGATCAATTTATTGGGAAGAAGTATCTTTGCTCATCATTACAGGTATGCAATTTGGTACCAGCTACTACCAACTAAAACAGAATGCAAGGAGCAATGCTTTCCTCATGCACAATGAACTACTTTTGCAAAGCAAGTTTGCATGGGAGACAGTGTAAGCAAACAAAGTACCTTGGAAATACAATGAGCTGTTATGTGCTGACATAAAATTTTGGAACCCTGCTTCCAGGATGAAGTCCTAAATTACTTTCAGAAGATATCGAATGGTATTCAAAGATATGGCACATTTCCCCTAGATTTGTATTCTTCACACCCTGTAGACACAGGTTATAAACACTGAAGATTTCCTAGTAAGAACACTCTGGTAAACATGTTTGTCACTTCCAGTTTTTCCTTTCTTAGAGAGAAAAGGCAAGGGAAGCTATGTGTTATTATTTTGAGTTACTGGCAAATGGATAGTCTTTGATTTCCTTCACAGAACAGACACATCATTGAGAGGAAATCTTAAATACCAGTGAGTCCATCAGTCCATCATGCCTGTTTAAAGCATTCCTTTGTATTGACAGCAGGATGAGGGCGGGGTGGGAGAAGACGACATTTTCACCAGCAAATACACACATGTGCAGATGGAACTTGCATGCACGTGCACATGGACACTGAATGAACATGCATGCCTGTCCTTGCACTTTTTGTTCTTCGAAGTAATTCCTTAAAGTTTGAGAAAGGCCTGACCAAGGATCTGTTTCCTCCATCAGAATGTGCCTTTGTCTATTTCAGGCTTCTGAGAAATATAGGAAAATGAAAGGCACAACTACAAATATCAAGTCTCCTCACAGCTGACAACTCTTCTGGTTCACTCAGGAGCCCTTCCTAGAAGGCTCCATTTGTGCGTGAATCCTCCAAACCTATTTTAAGATCAATGTTATTAATAGTCCTTATTAGTTCATTGTAATGGACACTGTTTTCGTTCACAGAAAATGGTTTCAAAAAATAGCATGAAATCTTCAAAATGGTTTAGATGAAAGAAAAAAAGTGGAGTAGCATGGAAATGTCTTGAATCTTTTATTATTATTTTTAAAGGATGGATATTAAAATGTTCACCCTGAAGCTTTATCAAATGTTTTGGGTCTTCTTTGTACCTCTGTTCAGTAGTTATAAATTTGAGTGCTCCATGCTGCTACCACCATGGGCATTTTTTCAGTAACTTTACATGAAGAAGAGGGATTTTTTTTTTAGTTTAGTTGTCATGGTAACCCGATATTCAGGTTGAAAAGCTTTATTGAATGTTTTGGGTATTTCTCCATCACAGCTTTCATTTAATAGATTTTGATATTCAAATGTTTAAATATACAACTTCATCTCTCACAGCGTTGTTTGGCACTACAAAAAAATGCACAGCATATACTGTTCAAATGTTTAGGTACTTCAAGGAAATAAAATTGTTTAATATGTTTTTTTCTTGCTCTTCCTCTATCCCTATAGGTACACAGATTTTTTCTCTTGTGAAAAGCAAAGTAAGATATACAGATACACTCTCAGATATAAGGAAAATAGATGGCCTGTTATTTGTATCTCCAAGCAGTAACAATGTGATTCTGAAAATACCATAATTTTTCTCAGGTTATTTTCTTTATTCAAAAGGATGGGGATACCACCAAGGGCAAAAGGTCCTGGGGATCAAAAGGAATGGGTAAGAATCCTGTCGAAAAGACAAGGCATCCAGATGGGACTCTTATTGGCCACTTTTCCCTCATTTCCTTTGACCACCCTTACTGAACACAATTTTTTACAGGATGTATTTGTCCCATCAAGGGCAAACAAGAGTTTCAAGGTCAAAAGAACTTGGTTGTTAAATAAAACACTGAGTAACACTAGATGTACTTCTATTCATCAAAATGTCTTTGAAGCCTCACTCGCCGCCGATGGCCTGCCTCTCTGCGTGCGCTCCCGCCCGACGCCTCGCAGAAATGCTTCGTTTACCCACCGTCCTTCGTCAGATGAGACCAGTGTCCAGGGCACTGGCCCCTCATCTCACTCGGGCCTATGCCAAGGACGTAAAATTCGGTGCAGATGCCCGGGCTTTAATGCTTCAAGGTGTAGACCTTTTAGCCGATGCTGTAGCCGTTACAATGGGGCCAAAGGGAAGAGCAGTGATTATAGAACAGAGTTGGGGAAGTCCCAAAGTAACAAAAGATGGTGTTACTGTTGCAAAGTCAATTGATTTAAAGGACGAATATAAAAATATTGGAGCAAAACTTGTTCAAGATGTTGCCAACGACACAAATGAAGAGGCTGGGTACCACCACTGCTACTGTTCTGGCTCGCTCCATTGCCAAGGAAGGCTTTGAGAAGATTAGCAAAGGTACTAATCCAGTGGAAATCAGGAGAGGTGTTATGTTAGCTGTTGAAGCAGTCATTGCTGAACTTAAGCAGCAGTCTAAACCTGTAACAACTCCTGAAGAAATTGCTCAGGTTGCTACAATTTCTGCAAATGGAGACAAAGAAATCGACAATATCATTTCTGATGCAATGAAAAAAAATAGGAAGAAAGGGTGTCATCACTGTAAAGGATGGAAAAACACTGAATGATGAATTGGAAATTATTGAAGGAATGAAATTTGATCGAGGATATATTTCTCCATATTTTATTAATACATCAAAAGGTCAAAAGTGTGAATTCCAGGATGCCTATGTTCTCTTAAGTGAAAAGAAAATTTCAAGTGTTCAGTCCATTACACCTGCTCTTGAAATTGCCAACGCCCACCGTAAGCCTTTGGTCATAATTGCCGAAGATGTTGATGGAGAAGCTCTGAGTATACTGGTTTTAAATAGGCTCAAAGTTGGACTTCAGGTTGTAGCAGTCAACGCTCCAGGTTTTGGTGACAACAGAAAGAACCAGCCTAAAGATATGGCTATTGCAACTGGTGGTGCAGTATTTGGAGAAGAGGGGTTGACGCTGAATCTTTAAGATGTTCAGCCGCATGACTTAAGGAAAGTTGGGGAGGTCATTGTGACCAAAGATGATGCCATGCTTTTGGAAAAGGTGACAAAACTCAAATTGAAAGGCTTATTCAAGAAATCATTGAACAGCTGGATATCACAACTAGTGAATATGAAAAGGAAAAACTGAATGAACGACTGGCAAAACTTTCAGATGGAGTAGCTGTCCTAAAGGTTGGTGGGACAAGTGATGTTGAGGTGAATGAAAAGAAAGACAAGAGTTACAGATGCCTTGAATGCTACAAGAGCAACCGTTGAAAAAGGCATTGTTCTAGGGGGTGGCTGTGCTCTGCTGTGATGCATTCTTGCCTTGGACAAATTGACACCTGCTAATGAAGATCAAAAAATTGGTATAGAAATTATTAAAAGAACACTCAAAATTCCTGCAATGACCATTGCTAAGAATACAGGTGTTGAAGGATCTTTGATAGTTGAGAAAATTCTTCAGAGCTCCTCAGAAGTCGGTTATGATGCTATGGTGGAGATTTTGTGAATATGGTTGAAAAGGGAATCATTGATCCAACAAAGGTCGTATGAACAGCTTTATTGGATGCTGCTGGTGTGGCTTCTCTGTTGACTACAGCTGAAGTTGTAGTCACAGAAATTCCTAAAGAAGAGAAGGATCCTGCAATGGGTGGAATGGGTGGAATGGGAGGTGGTATGGAAGGTGGCATGTTCTAATTCCCAGAGTAGTGCTTTACCATTATTGATGAACTGTGACAGGAAGCCCAAGGCAGGGTTCCTCACCAATAACTTCAGAGAAGTCGGTTGATGAATATGACTAGAGAGAAGGCTGGATGATAAAATCACTATAACCATCAGTTACTGGTTTCAATTGACAATATATGTAATGGTTTACTGCTATCCATTGTCCATGCCTACAAATAATTTATTTTGTATTTTTGAATAAAAGACATTTGTACATTCCTGATACTGGGTGCAAGAGCCATGTACCAATGTACTGCTTTCAACTCCAATCACTGAGGCATTTCTACTACTATTCTGTTAAAATCAGGATTTTAGTGCTTGTCATTACCAGATGAGAAGTTCAGAAGCAGCCTTTCTGCAGAGAGTAAGAATAAGATTGTGTATAAAGTAGAGAGAAATCAAATTATGTGACAAAATTTGTGAAATAAAAATTTGTTTTAAAGTTAAAAAAATGTCTTTGAAGAAACAAATAGTAGTACTCAAATATTTTGACCCTCAGGGGTGGATTACCATCACATATGTGAGGAAATGATGCACCCCAACATATTCCCAATTGATTTCTGTTGTTCCAAAGGTGTAAGGGATCAGGGAAAGTGGTGGGAAGATTCTTGTGTGGATTGGCAAAGTCACAAGTTAATTATCATATCTTGTCTTCCTCCAATACATTTAAAATGATAGATCTCTCAAAACAAGGTTAGAGCTCATGCAAGAAAACAATGCAAACCTTGTGGCTACAGGGCCTATGGATACTAGAAACTCTTCTCCGTCAGGAAGCTGACAACAGCAAGTACAACAGGCCTTCAAGAATAAGTCAGAAAGAGGAGAGAGGTATGGTCCAACTTCCCCTGAAATTCTGCCCTAAAAGAGCTGGTCTGAGGAAGCAAATTTATCAGGTGCAGATGTGAATGAAGTGTGAGAAGGAAAGAGAAGGCTTCCTCAGGTGAATACTTGCTCTCCCAATTAACATGTTTTGCATTGTAATTTAAGCCTTTTATTCTCCATTTGTACTAACTACAGTAACAAGAGCCTGGAGAATAATTTTCAATCAAACACAATGTTGAAACATTAAAGAAAAAGAAAACATCTATTGGATGGTTATACCTTTTGGACTATGATCCACACAGACCTTAATATTTCTCTTCCAGTATAAAACAGCTTGAAACCATTGCTTGCATCATTTAAATATCCAGAGTTTGGTACTACTTCTATTTCTGTATTGAAATCTGGTTGAGTTCAGCTCTGCATATTTTCTCTCATAGGAGGAAGTTAGATCGACCTTTTAAACATATGTGAAAACATATACAGCATCATATGCATAGAAGCACAAATGAATGGACTCAAGTAGAGTGGATGCAATGGAGGAATTCAATGGTTTAACTTCTCCAGACAAAATGCATACCAGGAAGCTGAATCATGCTTTGTAGGGAATGGTGTATTACAGGTTTGGAGGGGAGGAAGAGAGTGGAAAGGGGTTGAATACAGTCATTGTATTCAATGTACATATATGAAAATAGAACCAGGTAACTTGATGAGATACATGATGTTAGGAGAAATGGAGACAACTGACTTGTGAGATCAAAAATCCCTTGTCCAATTACTTAAATTCAATAAAAAAATAATAAAATACCCAAGTAAGTGCAAGTTTATTATGCATTAATCAGTATTATTTAATACCTTCCACATCTAACTCCATAATAGATTAACTCTTCCCACCAAGATTTGCTTTCTTACCACACCCCAAATAAAAGACATAAACAAACGTTGGTGACTCATAAATGTTGGTGATTCATGTCCGAAAAGAAAATGGCACAGCTAAGCGTTTTGCTTGTGTTAGAATTTGTAAGCCTTGGGGAATGGTACTTCCAGATATCACTTTACACTTCTCATCAAGCATCTTCCTCACAGCTGTATATCTTACCTCAAGGACTCTATGAAAAGGCTAAGAAGGAGGAAAAGACACTGTCAGGCTCATCAGGGCCATTTCCCTCCTCCACAGGCTCACTTTGCTCAGAGAAAGGACTCTTCTTCAAAGGGTCCACTCCGTAACAGATCTTTCAGGTGCTGAATGCCCCATGGTAAAATAAGACATCTTTCTCAGCTATGCTTATCCTGTTTGCATATAGGGCCAGTTGTCTCAAAGTTCATGATTTAGATCTAAAAGGTATATTTACTTACGTATTACTTACTGGCTTTGTTTGGGCTCTTTCTCTGATTTCCCTACTTTAGTGAGTTAAGGAAGGAGGAGCAGGGGATGTTGGTGACACCCTGAACAAATTTTAATATGCAAGACAGAGTATGATTAGTTAACTATAGGCACAATATTGGATTTCTGGTCTCATTTCATCTAACTGAAGCATTATAATTTGCATAACAAATCCTTATCCCACTTCAGTCCCTGGCAACTACTATCTTACTGTACATTTCTACCAGGGTGAAGATTCTACATTCTTCCCATACAGTAAAATTATTGTGTATATATCCTTCTGTTACTAAATTTACTCTGTCCATTTTGTGGGTTTGTTCACCTTGTCATGAAATGTTAAAATTTCCTTTTTTTTAAATCATTGTGTAATATTCCATTATATGTACGCACTACATTTTCTCTACACATTCATCCATCAATGAATGTTTAGATTATATTTTGTGGTAAAATATGCTGCAGAACATACAACTCTTCAAAATTATGACTTCAGACTAGACACTATTGCCTTACTACTACAAACCTAGCCACTCAGGAGGCTAAGATACAAAATCATGGTTCAAAGCCAGCCCAAGCAGAAGAGACCATGAGTTTCTCATCTCCAATTATCCACCAAAAACCTGGAAGTGAAGCTGTAACTCAAGTTATAGAGTATTAACTTTGAGGAGAAAGCTAATGGAAAGCATCCAGGCCCTTGATTCAACCATCAATCACACACACACACACACACACACACACACACACTCCGCACACTTTGAATTTTCTTTTTTTCTTTATGCTGGTCCTCA
The DNA here is from genome assembly GCF_031878675.1 of Megascapheus bottae. NCBI lineage: Eukaryota > Metazoa > Chordata > Mammalia > Rodentia > Geomyidae > Megascapheus > Megascapheus bottae. Next base: position 53,694,293 of record NC_143511.1, read on the forward strand.
TTCTTTTCTTTTTGCTTGTTCTTTTTACTGTTCCTGAGTCTCTTTTGCACTCAAGACTAGCATTCTACTACTTAAGACACAGTACCACTTCCAGCTGTTTTCTCAGCAGTTTATTTGAGATAAGAGTCTGGCAGATTTTTCTGCCCATGCTCCAAAATGTGATCATCAGATCTCAGCCTCCTGATATCTAGGATCACAGGCATGAGCCACGAGTGCCCAGCTTCTTCTTCTTTACTTTCTCTCTTTCTTTTTTAATATATAGGGTTTCTGGGTCGCATGCTAGTTTGGTTTTTGTTTTGTGAGGAATCCATTGACTTTTACCACAAAATCTCTTTTATAGATTTGTAAGGCAAGACTCATAGCTAGAATAAATGTTCTGAGACAAGATTGATGTTTTCAAAAGTAATCAATAAGTTTTACTTCTTGAGCCTTTCCCGTGGTCTATAATATGTATATTACCCACATAACTCTTCATTGTCACAGCTCCAGAACCGTGAGAATCCATGAAGAGAATTGGCACCGGAGTTATTTAAAACTACAGAGTTAAAAAATTGTAAAAGAAATAACAAGGAGGAACAAAACCAAAATGCAACCTGAGGACTTTATAGAATTCTTTTTAATGAGAGATCATTAAAATTAAGCCATCTTGTGATTAATTTAAGTCGTGTCTGACCAATTTACATTACAAATTGACCCTTCTTTTTCATTACTAACTTCTTGGAACCTAATAATCATGATATATCCTAACAATTATTTCAGCATCATTCATGAAATTATCTAATACCCCTAAATCTTATTCATCATCCACAACAGAAAAACTCTCTTAGAAGTCACAAGATCCTTCTCCTGTCTCTACCAAACAGATGTCCATCTGTCATCAATCTTTACTGAGGACAGAGAAAAATACTTAGCATTCTAGGATGTGTTACAGCTGCTTACATAGGATTCCTTCAAATAGCAATGTTAGCTACAAACCATGAATTCAAATACTAACTCTTCTAAAAAGAAGGAAAAAATATTCAACTCTTATGGAGTCTCAGAAGTAGCTTTCACAAATAAAAAATAGCCTAATTGATGTACCTACAATTGACCAGTGAGCATCCCACATCAGTACGATTATGAAAAGAACCTGGCACTAGACTGGCTCTGACAGCTGGTGACAAGGTGTGGGCTTGAGAGAATAGGTGTTTATACAGGCAATGCCACTCAGTCACTCAGTACTAGCCATTTCAACCACGTGCTCCAGTCAGGCCCAGGATCCAAAAGTACAGCAATTAGATGAAAGATACTGTGGACAGTCCGATGAAAGTCAATAGCTGGGAAACCTAGAGTGACAGCATAAAATGTCACTTTCCTGCCGAGGGCTATTTTGATACTGAAAAGACAAAGTAAAGCCCTTTAAAATGGGATCACAGAATTGGTTCAAGTGGAAAAGCAAGAGCTAATGTATTCTTTTTTAATCAAGGGTTTCATATATTTCCCCAAGAAAGTTAGCAATCAGCTCTAGATTTTGTTATAATAGATGACAAAAGTCTCTGAACTCAGAATCTAATTGCTCAGTATGATACACTGGCTATTATTTGATCTAATAATCATCACTGTGAGGAAAGAAAAAAATCACCATGCAGGATTATAGTCAGCAAAGTTGCTAAGTAGTATCATGGCTGCCCCTTATTGTTTGTCAGCATTTACTGATTGGGAAAATGGGGTTGTATTTAAACCTAGGAAGTATAAATTCACATTTTTTATTCAACTTATTAAATCTTTGAAATGTTAAACAAGACTTCATCCCACGGGTCTTTTACTGTAAAGTAAGACAACAATAACATTGAATCATTGTGCAAAATATTTGATGTTGGGGACATGTAAGCTATAAAAAGCAAATAGAACAGAAAATGTTGATCAACACCTGTATTACCTACTCTATATAATAAATTGTACTAAAAGCAGTACCTAAGAAAATGGATTGATGAATATATTAAAATGCATTTAATGTATTAAAGTGCATTAACTAATACATTCTAGAGGCCAGAAATCAGAGGTAGAGGGATTTCTAGGTGACTTGGATAAGCATGTGTCACAGTAGCTAGTCAGGCTGTTGGCTAAGTATCTCCAGGTATGGTGGCGCATGCCACCTGGCCCATGGCCCAGCCAGGTCAGAGATCTTGGGTAGGATAACCAAAATAACCCCTTGCAAAAGCATGAGACCCTGCCTGAAAATAATATATAAATGTGAAACCTTCAATTCAATTTAGTGTCATGAAAAAAATAAACAAAATATTTAATGAACTAACAAAATAGTTAATAAATTAAAATCAGGTTAACTCTTCTTCCAGTGTTGGTACTAGTGATACTGTGGTTTCAAGTGCCCTACCACTTGAAACCCATCTCCTTAACTTATTTTTCAGAAAGTCTCTCTTTTTTGGGGGTTGGGCAGGTAGAGTTCAATCTGGTCCTCAACTCTGTTTCTGCTACTTGCATTTTCTATGTAGCTGAAAGTACAGCTATGCATCACCACACCTGGCCACTGGTTTAACACTTGAATGCATGATCCAAAGCCACAAAACTCTTATAAGAAAACAATAGGAGGGCTAGGAGTTTGGCCTCATGGTAGAGTGCTTGCCTAGCATGCACGAAGACCCGGGTTCGATTCCTCGGTACCACATACATAGAAAAAAAAAAGCTGGAAGTGGTGCTCAGGCTCAAGTGGTAGAGCTGTAGCCTTGAGGAACGCCCAAGGACAGTGCTAAGGCCCTAAGCTCAAGCCCAGGACTGGCAAAAAACAAACAAGAAAACAATAGGAAAAGCTCCTTGACAATGTTCTTGACAATAAATTTTGTATATGATACCAAAAGTTCTGGCCTGGAAACCAAAATTACACAAGTAGGACTATATGAAATGAAAATATTCCTCTATAACAAAACAAATGTTCACCATTATGAGAAACAACATTGCAGAACAGGAGAAAAACACAAACTTGGTATTTTAAGATGAATTAATTAACAACATGGTGAATACAGTCAACAATGACTTATTGCATACTAGAATCACCGAAAAAGTATAGAAAGTGTTCATATCAAAACCAAACCAAGGGGGGGGAGGGGAGGGAAATGGGGACAAAAAACATGAGAAAGGGTATGAATGTTCGTGAAGTAATACACCTTCTATCTGGCAAATATAATGTAACCCTTCTATTAATTAAAATAAAAATAAAAAAGCAAACCAAATATGTGAGGTGATATTTATGTAAGTTAGTTAGATTAGGATAATCATTTCACAATGTACAGTTACATCAAATCATAAGGTATGTATTAAGTGTATATCAGCCAGGTGCCGGTAGCTCATGCCTATAATCCTAGCTACTCAGGAAGTTGAAATCACAGTTCAAAGCCAGCCCGGGCCCAAAAGACCGTGAGATTCTTATCTCCAATTAATCACCAGAAAACTGGAAGTGGCATTGTGGCTCAGTGGTAGAATGCTCATCTTGATCTGAATAGCTCAGGGACAACATCCAGGCCCAGAGTTCAAGCCCCATATATATATATATATATATTCATCAGATCTCATTAAAGCTGGATATATGGGATCCCAAGAGATCTGATTACTGTAATAACTTCAAGTCCACTTCGTATCTATCTATTTATCTGCAGTACATTATGTCATCATTCTCTATTTCTCTTATAAAAGAATAAGACATGCTTGTTATAGATAGAGACTATGCTTTGCAATCTCATTATCAAGGCTGAACATACACTTTTTTGGAGTGGAATACAATAATACATAATGTAGTCCACTTCCAAATAGAAGTATTATATGAGCTTGCATGGATTTTTTTGGTCCATTTTCTTCCTATCCCAAGCCAAAAAGGATAATGAATCAGTAGAGGCCTGACAGAGACAGTTCAGACAAGAAGAATAAGGCTAAATAGAGGTATCTCTAGCCTATGGATGTACAAACAATAAAATCATTTTTAAATCACAAAAATTTGAGACAATTTGGTATCACAATGCAGCTGAAAATATGCGTCTGTATCCACATGTGGATCCATTTCCTAATGGAAAGTCCACAAATACTAACTGCTGAAAACTCATTTTCTCTATAAGAGGAACTGGGTAGCAATTCCTTGACAACACTAAGACACTTAAGTCTGTAACTTAAACATAAACTAAAATCTATTCTCTTTATAATGTATTTACACATGTTTTTGTGTTGATCATATATATTACAGAAAAATTTTAAATATTCTAAATTAATATTGTGGTGTTGGTTACACAATTTTCCAATATTCTTAACACCCCCAACTTATACTAGAATTATATTATTTGAGTGCTCCATAGAGTCTATTATACTTCAGTTAATTCATTTGTAATCACTTTCATAATACATAGTGTGCTTACTTACAGATTTACAGGCATATTCTAGCTACCACTAATGAGGGAAAACATACAATCTGTGTTTCTGAGTCTCACTTACTTAATATAATTTTTTCAAGCATATTCCCTTATGAATGATACTTTATCCATTTGCCCATTGAGGGACATCTGGGGCTGATTCCATTGCTTGACTATGATAAATAATTCGGCAGTGAACATGAATGGTTGTGCTGGTAACTTTAGTCTGGCCTTGTTTCTAATCTATTTTAAAAATACCCAGAAGTAGACTTGCTAGAGCATAGGGTAGTTTTGTTTAGTTTTCTGAGGACCTTCATACTCTTTCCAGAGTTGTTGAATAAACTGACATTCCTACCCATGGTATAGAGATCCCCTTCAGACCTATCCACACCAGCATTTGTGATTCTCTGCTATTCTTGATATTGGCCATTCTAACAGGGGTGAGGTAGAATCTTGTTTTGATTTGCATTTCCTTTATGGCCAGAGATGTTGAGCATTTCTTCATATGTCTATTGGCCATTTTTACTTCTGCTTAGAAGTCTCCCTTTAAGTCATTATCCCTTTTTTAAATTACACTATCTTGTCAAAGCCTAACAAAAATAAGCCCCAGGAAATGAGTACCAGCAAGAAGGGAGGGGGGACAAAGGGGATGGGGTAGAAGGATGAACAGAAGTAGATGGGAAAACCAATATATATCATCCATAAGCACAGTAATATTTTGGGATGCTACATATAGTTTTTAGAGTTTCTACTTAGGCTTACTTTATAATTTTCCCATCACGTTTGCCTTGAGAACCATCTAACATAGTAATGTTGGTTTCTCATTTTTATACATTTTGTACAGGAAATTGGATATTTTTGAGAATATATGAATATAGATTCTGCTTTTGTCTTGTTATATGCCTTCTTGAAAATATTTCAGAAGTTCAGCCCTAATGCTGTTCATACCTTAGAAGTAACTTCTTTTTCTTCTTTCTATTTAACCTTAATTAAATCATAACTTTTCTCCTAGGCTCTATGTCACTTCATGTCCCCAGGTGCCCAGTTCTGAGTGCATGTGTTTCATATTTCAATTTTGACCTAGGAAACTAGGTGGGGAAATATTTAGTACACAAGGTAAAAATGTCATTGTCTTTACTTTTATTAATTGCTCTCCCTCTGATTTAGATTCATAAGCTTTCACTCCACTGGTACTACTTCATGATTCTCCATGAAGAAGCTCCAACAATGCAGAGCCATACCTCGAACAATAGTGAAGTTGGCTAAATTGATAAGCGTTGCACAAACAGCCATCAGACATTCACTCATTCCTGCCAAGTGTTTCAACTCATATAAACCAAGTATGTTTTCTGTACTCTCTACTTTCATCCTGCCTTTTACTTCTCAGCCCTTGGAAAAGAATTGCATTTTATCTTGTCCCTCTACATATTTAAGAAGACAAAAAGCAGTAAAGTTTCAACATTGAGAAGATATTTACTTAATAGAAGGATGATTAGACAAGTCAAGTAGTCAGGCTAATTCTGAAGGATTGAATGCCTGCACTGGAACTTCAAGTATCTGGCAGGGTGATTTTTCTTTTTAAAATTCATGACATCATATTCCATTGCATCAAGTTTGGCTCAACATGAAAAATCTCTTTGTTGGAGAAATTAATTGGAATATTGTCTCTATGGGCAAAAGAAATCTTCCAAACCTTCTTATTATGAAGAAATTAGTATCTTGGACATGATATTTAATTCCCTAAAAGAAACAACATCTGTTGAAAAAGTAATAAACTCTACATTCAAATTTATTAAAAACTAGTTCAAAATTCTGCTTCTGTTGTTGAGTCAAATTCTAGTATAGAATGAAATTTCACTGACATTGATAACTCTATAAATGCACATCACAGAATAATGACTGATTGTACATAAGTCAAAATTTTAAAATGTGTATTAGGTAAAAATTTAGATTTTAATATCTATAAAGTTATGAAAGAAACTGGAAGACTTGTTAAAATATAATAAGATGCAGAATGGTAGGCTGTCAAAAACTTAATATCAAAAATGCTTTTGGACTATCAACAAGTTAAATATTTCATTGCCTATCCTGAAGCTCTTTCGATTGTTCTTGTTCAGTTAAGTTGATCTATACACATGTCTATTTAAAGGGTGGAAGTTAGCAATATATCCTCTAATAAGTTCAGTTAAACTATGTTGTCTATCATTTCATTGGCCTTGCCAAAAATGTTCAAGGTAGGTAGGGAGGGGTAGCTAGAGATGTGAGTCCCCTATGTGTTAAGCCTATAGTAAGCCATCATGTTCTTTGCTACAAAGAAAAATGTACTTTTCTATGTTTTTCAGAGAAATACGGGTTTTTTTTCAAATAAAAAGCAAATATTTTATTTCAAAATGTTGAATAAGAATGTACTTAAAGAATTCCAGCTGGTTAAATTTAGAATGCTAAACAAATCCAATCTAAGAATATTCTCTGGCTTTCTGCCCATAGCATTTTTTATTGGATTGAAAATTGGACATGTTTTCATTCACTGTAGAATGTTGCCTCTTGATGTTTTGTTTCATGAAGAGCCTCAACAGGTTGTGACTGGCATAAGGACACTATTGTAATGCTCTGCCTTCTGAGCACACGAGTGTCATTTCCAGTCAACAATGCAGGGTTGGTGTATCTATATTACAATGTTTGCTGTGAATAACCATTGCTAAAAAGGTTAACATTGCTTTTTTATATAAATAAATCAATCTTACTGAAGCATAAATTACAGATAGAGAAATGTGCCCCTTGGAGTCAAGTTTCAATGAAGTTTAATAATTAAAACACAGAACTTCTCTCTCGCCTGAAAAAGTTGTCTTGTGCCTCTTAAATCAGTTCCTTATACTCCCCATCCCAAACAGTAATAATCTCCACAGGTAGGCTTTATAATCTATGACTTCTTTTAATTAGCATAGTGTCCTTGTAATTCATCCATGTAATCTAGTATGTGGTAATTCTTTTTTTTTTTGGTGGTGGTGATCAGGGGGTTTGAACTCAGGGTCTAGGCACTGTCACCGAGCTCTTTTGCTCAAGGCCAGTGCTCTACCACTTCAAGCCACAGCACCACTTTTGGCTTTCTGATGGTTAATTAGAGATACCAGATTTCCATGATTTCTGGTTTGGACTTACTGTGACTGAAGCTGCAATGAATGTAAACACCTGTTCATTTGTGTGGGTAAATGTGCTAGTTTCTCTCAGATAAATATCCTATTAAATTAATACCTGGGATTTCATAACCATGCTATTGGAATTGTTTTCTTCCAAGTTTTTGTTGACAGTATGCAGAAATGCAATTGACAAGAAGCTTGTCTTGTGATCTTGGTAAATTCATTCGTTTATTATTTCTAGTAGGTTTTTGGTTGATTCTTATGATTTCTATACATAAATGACTATATTATTGGTAAAAAGCAGATTGAATTTTACTTCCTTTCTAATCTATGTAATCTTATTTTTTTGTTTTATTGTTGCATTGACTGTGACCCCTTTTTCAGTTTAATAGAAAAATTGCAAAAAATGTTATCCTTGCTATATTTTTGTGATATATGAGACATATTCAATGTTCGTTAAAACTCCTTCCAAATTTCTGAGAATTTTCTGGTTGATAGGCAAGAAAAAATAAAAACACGTTGCCTTTTTGGATATGACATGTTTCCAAACACCTTTATAGGACACTAAATTGTGTTATTAAACTCTGAGAGGAAAAAAAAGCAGCTCTTAAAAATAAGTAGGGTGGTAGTTTTATAGGATAGAATTTTGACAAGTTGAAATGTTCAAGCTTAGAGTGATTACATAAATACCAATACCAGAAAGAAGAATAAATTTAAGAAGTACTTAAAGAACCAAACCAACTTTGACTGAAACATTAGAAATACAACAAAAACTGACACAGGCATACTCAGAAAGAACTTTAAAAGGAATAAATAAACCTTAAGTCTAAATGTACTTGTTGGGATTTTTGAAGGTGTAGTCAGGTAGCAGGCCTGTTTAAACTGACAAAACAACACTTAGTCTTTTGTACACAGTCAAAAAAGAGACGAGTGCTTTCTCCAATTAATTGGTATAGCTTGCTTCAATACTGATTAGGCTTCCCATACATTGAGAAATAAAAGAAACAAAGGCGTTCTGGAAACAAATATGCAAAAACAAAATGCAAATGAAATGAGGCAGAAAATTTAGAGAGGATTTTTGTTACCTAAAGAACTAAGTGCAGTATAATTTTTAAATGGGCTTCATCTGTAGCCAGCATTCTGCTTCTTAAAATAGAAAGAAAAATCAATTTAACTATGTTGTTTTTCTCCTGTATAACATTTTATATTTCATTCCATGTTTCCAGGGACATTACCCCATCTGACCTCCATAACTAGTGTTGAGACAAAGAATATGATTAGCATTTGACAGATGAAGAAACTGAAATCAATGAAGAAAATAAAGTTATGAAATTGTTTGTATTTATGCTACAACAACCATGAAAACATGGCCACCATTTTGACAATCTGCTAGATGGGAGGAATTATGTTGAATACTTAAATATATTACCTAACTCAATTCTAATTAAAATTTTGCAGGACACATGCATTTGGCATAATATTACTTATGAGGAATATTGAGGATAAAACAGATTCAATAATTTATCTTAACTCATCTAGTTCACAAGTTGAAGACTAAAAGTTCAAGGTCATGTTTGTCTGATCATAAACCCTTCACACTGAAATGAAAACAAAACCTGACTTGATCTTATTAGTCTTTAGTTAATTAATAATCCCCTAACTCATCTAAAAATTGGATATGTATGCATTTTGCAAGTACTTATTTACATATATTATACATGTAGTCACATACTTCAAATAGTATGCACTCCATTTATACATGTTTTTCCTTTTAGGACTACTCCCTAAATGGGGTAATAAGTTAATGGATGAACTGAGTATTTTTCACTTTTATCATCCAAAGCCATATGTCATTTGTTACATAAACTTAGGTAAATAAGTTTCAATTTATTAACATATGCTTAAATTTTATAGGCTCTGAATTTCACACCAGGGAGCCAGGAAAAACAAGTTATATTATTTTCTAAAAAAAATAAATTCTTCATGCAGCGAGAGCTTTCTAGAAAGAAATCGAACTTCATTTTTTATCACTGCTGCACTACTGAGAGTTAAGTACTAATATGAATAGGTAACATATTTCAGTACCAAAGGATTCTATTATATAATAAACACTGGGCAATACACTTGAACGAGACATAACCTTTGTCCTTCAGAAGCTAAGGGTCTAATGCATGTGATATGTGTAAATGGACAACTTCAAATCAACACAGGGTGAATCCAATATTAAGAGATGTCATGGTGTTATTCCCTGTGTCTAAAATATTTATATTCTCCATCTATAGGCTCTAATTAGACAATACAGGTTATCTATCATTCAATATTTTCCTTAATTATATTAAAGGAAGAAAGCTCTTTTTAGGCAAAATAAAAATCTTGAAAATGTGGATATTCATTCCAAGCTCCTAAGGATTTCCTGGGGAGCATTTCCTAGTCATACAAACCTAACTTACACCTAACTTCTCAGATTGGTCAAATCCTCAACTGTAGCTGAAACTTTAACCCCAAAATAAACAAAACATATGTACATTAACATACTGCATATCTCTGCTTAGTAAATTGGAAGTGACATGTATTAAACTGTCACCAGTGAAGTCCTCTGAACCATTTAATCCCCCCCTTGAGAGAAGCTCAGATGTGAGATGAATTGTCTGATCGTCTTTCTTTAGATGTCATGGGTACCTCTTTCATTGAAGAAACACTCTTAGTCCTCCGAAGTATACTAACATCACATTGTAAATACATTACCTTTTTGCATTTACAAGATAGTACATGACAGCCCATAAGTCCTGTTTGAGGATTTTCCCATGATAGGGCAGATCTAGACCTAAGCCCAGGAATACTTGTGCTTTCATCTCAGCTTCACCAATTCCCATGTCATGTATGATCTTAGGCTAATTATTATTCTCTTGGATCCAGCTTCCCTTTGCTATCAGTTCAATGTACCTTCATACAGGATTTCTAAGAAGCATAAACGATGGTTGCAGTGAGAGAAATGGAATGAACACTAAGCTGATGCTGGTGGTCACAAAGGAAAGAACAGCAAGTACAATCAACCCAATAATTAACACTACAAAAATACTAGCACTTACTTGGCAGCATTGATTTAAGCCAAGAGAGAAGTCCATCCTCAGCATGGAATTTGAGGAATTCTTCAGATCACTCCAGTATTCAGGAAAAATGAAATAACTACAAGCAAAAATAAAATAAAAATAATCAGGAAAAGAGTACCAGGCTTTTCCCTTTGACAGAAAATGTTTGCTTTTTGCAAGGGGCCGTGGCTCATGTCTGTAATCCTAGCTACTAGGAAGGCTGAGATCTGTGGACAAAGGTTCAAAACCAGTCCGGGCACTAAAGACCATGATACTCTTATTGCCAATTAACCACTAGAAAACCGGAAGTGGCACTGTAGCTCAAAAAGTAGGGTGGTAGCCTTGAGCTGAAGAGCTCAAGGACAGCACCCAGGCCCAGAGTTCAAGTCCCATGTCTGAAAAAAAAAAGAAAAAAGAAGAAAAGAAAAAAGAAGACCAATCAACCAAAAAGCCAATCAACCAAATATTAGTTATTCATGCTTTCTATTAAATCTTCAATGATTCCCAAAAACTGACCAAGCATACTAACCCAGTGTACTCTGCTGGATGAGTCAAATCTTTCCTAAGGAGAGTAGAAAAGGCTTTAGTAAATATGTTCTCACCAATCCTGTTGTCCCCCTTCCTTTCAGCATACTGGTTTGTTTTGCTTTGCCTTATTTTGTTTGTCTTTCTTCTCAGCCCTATGTATCCCAATCCATCTACAGAAAGTGAAAGCATACTCCTGTCCTCTCCATTATTTTGTTTTCCAGTGTTTGCTTAAACCATGTTTATATTCAACATAATTTGGCATCTATCTGGTTTTATTCTCTGGCACGCATTATTCTTTTTTTTTTTTTTTTTTTTGTCAGTCCTGGGGCTTGAACTCTGGGCCTGGGCACTGTCCCTGAGCTCTTCAGCTCAAAGCTAGTGTTCTCCACTTGAGCCACTTCCGGTTTGGGGGTGGTTAATTGAAGATAAGTCTCATTGACTTTACTACCAGGGCTGGCTTTGAACTGTAATCCTCAGATCTCAGCCTCCTGAGTAGCTAGGATTACAGACGTGAGCTACTGGCACCTGGCTTCTGGCATTATTCTTACAGTATAGTTAGTAAACCCAGGAATCAATATATATCTAAAAATTGGGATAATTTAAAAATATAGAGTAGGTGTTTAAAACTTCCTTTATTAATGAAACAACAGGATACTCACAGATACTTCTGTTTCAGTGACAAAACTAAAGGAGCTTTTGTTTCAAAGGAGCACTTTTCATAAATATATTTGTCTTAAAATAATTAAGCTGCACTTAAAAATATTTTATATGTCTTCAAATTTGAAAGAACTTAAAGTCAGAGCCAGGAACAAAAGTAAAATTTAACTACTCAAACATCTTGTTAAAAAAATTAGATGTAAGTAGGGTAAATAGAATATGCTTTCCTATTTTGAAAGAAAAGACTAAAATAAAATGCTGAAACTGATTTCGCTGATTAAGTCAAGCAAAAGTAAATTAACTTGATCATTCAAATCTCAAGTGTATGGTATGTCCAACATTTGATTCATATGCCATTTTCAATTGAGTTATTTTTCCATTTTTTTTCTCCTAACCATTGAATGGCAGTAAGAAAGAGAAGAAGGTTGATTTGTGTTTTCTGTATGGATCTGATCGCCTTTGTATGGGTTGATATCCACTCTCAAATTAGTTTTAGTAGCAAAATTCACCCAGAAATGCATATTTATTAAGTTTGTACCACATAAACATTTTAATGTAAATAATCATTAATAATGTTGCAATTTCAAATCAGGTTTCTACTTCTTACTTGTTTTCTTCCTGTGTCCTTCCTGTCTAATTTTCTGTTCTCAAGACTTTTGTTTTTTACTTTTTGAGTATGTCTCCCTTGTCTTCCCCAGAGGGCCAAAAATTAGAGACTACAGTACTTCCACACAAAACAAGAAACTAAGAAAATCTTGCCTGGTTTCAAGCTTTGTCAAAATTTAAAACTTGGAGCTGGATCTAAAAAGTTTATTTTTTGAGGTAGACAAACCTTTCAGCAAGTTTTGTGAAAATCTGGGATGAATTCAAAGTCAGCCTGAGCCAATTAATTTTTTGGCAGGGTATATTGTAACATATGACAGTTACGTCTGTATAAGATGACTTTATATAAAAAATGGGTGACTTTGGATGGACTTGGCTTTGGATGTGTTGGCTCATTTTTTACCTAAAGGCACAAAATGAGATTCAAGGCTAGTAGAATTCTATCCTCTCAGGTTCTTTGCAGGAAGATTTGTCTGCTACTTCATTTCTTTTATCAGTATTGAACATTTTTCTCAGTTTGTGTTAACAATGGAATCTATTCCATTTTTAGGGGAGTGTATCAATTAATGAGATTAAATGAAAAAAGAGTACGGCTATACAGGTGCTGCAAGGACAGGCATTTCTGCTCTCTTATCAACACCTAACACAGTACCTGATACATACTGAATGTTTATTAAATACTTCTTTCCCCAGGAATACCACAATGACAAAGCTGCTTCCTGCGAAGTTACTTGTACCTCTTCCATCAAATACTCAATTTATCAGGGCTGGAAGCGTAGCCTAGTAGTGGAGTGCCCACTGACCATGCATAAAATCCTGGGTTCAATTTCTCGGTACCACATACTCAGAAAAAGCCAGAAGTGGTGCTGTTGCTCAAGTGGCAGAGCATAGCCTTGAAGGAAACGTGTCTAAGGACAGTGCCCAGGCCCTGAGTTCAAGCATCAGGACTAGAAGAAAACTATTCAATTTATCCTAGAATCACATGATCAAGCAAAGAAATCTATGCCACACCCATGAATTCTTTTCCTACAAACAGTGTTGCTAGGGGCACATGATAGCACAGAGAGTTCTTATAGTGATTTTAGAATTCCTACTTTGGAAAATGAAATTCCTACTTTGTAAATGGTAAACCTATTTTTTCTGTTATCTATTTTGTAAGTTTGAAAGAGATCATATAAAGCTTCATGCATGAACAACTTAAATTCATGGAAGAGATATGATTTTCCAAAATCATACAATTAATTATCAATTAATTAATGTTACCATTAATAATCTGTGGAGAATTCTGGAATCCATCTGAAGGACGGCTCTAATGACTCCAGATCTTCATTGTGGTATCAATGAGACATCACATTTCCTTACATTGCCTCTCTGTCAGTCTCCGTCCTTAAACAGTGTCCCTAATTCTAAATTTAACTCATTTTGTTTTCTTTTTAAGTCCTTGACCCAAGTATGTCAAGACAATGCAATGTGAATGTCAATCTATTGTCCAGATAACTGCTACTAAATAATTAATGGTACACTTCTATTTTGGCACCCAGTTTAGTTCTCAGAAAAGCAACTGAGAAAAAAATGAAACTATTCCCTGGAAAATCAAGAAAAAGATTATAGAATCAAATTGATTAGAGCCATAAAATGAACTGAAAAATCTTTCCATAACACTCAGTATTTTCTTTTTTGTGTCATAAAGAGTCAAGATGGTTAATGGGAACCATTTGACTCTTTATGACATTAACCATCTTGACATACCAACATCTCTACATATACTACCCATCCAATTATTCACCATAATTTTATAAATCTGATGCTTACATATTGCATATGCTGTGTCTTGAGGCTGTATACATGCTTTTATGACACACTGAGTCTGAAGAATGTTAATAATTATCAATCACCTACTTGCATAATATTTACACTGTGCTATGGAGGATAGATATAACAGTAAATAAAACTCATATCCTCTGTTATATATATAACTTAGATTCCAACTTTTTGACTTCACTTTTCTTCAGTTTTATGTACATTAAATATTTAATATTTTTTGCCCTCATGTCTCTAATGAGCTATTCATTTTCTTCAAGTACTTTTCTCTCCATCGTTGATTCTAATGTTTTCTGTTGATGTATCTTAACATATACTTACTCATTTTCCTTGCAGTTATTGCATATTTAACCTATAGGGTCTCTTGCTTTATTTAGTATCTATTTCTCTGATGAGATTCTTCATCACTTTTCTATATTATATAGGTTTATCTTAAAGTTTTAAAACTATTTGTAAATACTGATTTAAAATTCTGCTAATTGCGATATCTTAGTTATTACAAAGTCAGTTTTATTATCTGTGTATTTCTTGAATATATTCATATTTGTACTTCAAATTTATTTTTATACACTAAATATTATGATTAATCATTGTAGAAGCAACGTACTGCTACATTAATGTGGTAAGTGATGTTTTCCTTTAGAATCAGGTCATTTGGCTGAATTCAACCTAAAATGCTGTCTTTTTTGCAGAGGGCATTGTCTGTCATGCCACACAGATCATTCAACTTCCTCACGCTGAATATTTTGCTGGGCTTTGCAGGTTTTATACCAAGCATCCCAGCCAAGTTATTCCATTTTAGTACGTGGATAAGGGCTTTAGTAGATTTTATATGCAGATTATAAAACCAAACTGGTCTGCATATCATCTTTTCAGAAAGTCTCCTTAATTTTGTAGCTATTTTTCAAGACCCAAATTCTACCCTTGAACAGCACAAACTACTAAGACAGTGGCTTTATGCCTTTAGAGCTTTGAATAGGTTTAGTAATGATCTCACGCATAGAGCTACAAAATAATAAATCTTATCCATTATGCCTCACCTTTCAAGAGCATCACTCTCTGTTATGTTTGACTGTTTTGGGTCAATACTTTTTCCATATATTTTTATTGCAATTAATAGATGGGTTACATTATATGCACCAGATAGAAAGTGCATTATTTCACATACATTGATACACTTTCTCATGTCTTGGTCCCCATTTCCCTGCCCCCACCCCCACTCCTCATCTTGTTTTCCTCCCTTCCCTATCCTATTTCAAATAACCAAATAAGCATATATACAATATATCAGATAACAAGGTGAAATACTGTAACAATATGAGATCGCCAAGAGACAACAAAAGAGATGAGAGATAACATAGTACATTAAGGACAACAATCACTCATTATATGGGTTTTGTTTCTATATCCTAGTGATCCTTTCATTTAGCGTCATACTATATGGCCTTATGTATCAAGGTTTTGTTCTACTGTAAATCTCTGCTAGGAGAGCCCAAGGTTTCTACTGATTATGACAAATGAGGGAAACCATTGAGCCTATGTTCCTTTGAGTTTGGCTTACTTCACTTAATATGATTTTTTCTAAATCTTTCCATTTCCTCACAAATGGGGCAATGTCGTTCTTTCTGACAGCAGCATAGAATTCCATTGTGTATAAATACCACATCTTGTTGATCCACTCATCAGCTGAGGGGCACCTGCATTGGTTCCATATCTTTGCTATGGTAAATAGTGCTCCAATGAACATCGTTGTACTAGTGGATTTATTATGTCCTTGTTTCTGGACGATTGGATAAATGGCAAGTAGTGGAATTGCTGCGTCATTGGGGTGTTCTATGTTTAGTCTTTTGAGGAACTGCCTGGGTGAATACTTTTTAAAGTCAGTGATGCCTTCCACTTGATCAGTATAAGTGATACATATACAAATGCATACATATAATATATTCATTTTTTCTCTTTTGGACAAGAAATTATGATACTTTTAAATCTTTGGAAAAACTGAAGAAAGTATACAGAAAATATGTCTCAGAAGTTTGTTGGTAATTTAGAATGTGCATATTTCCTAGGAGAAAATTTTTACAAGCAAAATTTCCAAACAAAAGTGTTCTGTTAAGATTCTGTTATCTGTTAAAGGCAGGCATGTACCAAATCAGACACATGCTGACCTTCAAAACAGTTCCCTGGGTCTCCACATTCTGTAATGGAACATGTCACAATATGCTTAGAATTAACCAAGCTTTTGAAGAAAATTTCAGTCATTTTTTCAGGGCAGTAATCAATAGATTAAGACCAGACCTATCTATCCTATATAATCTCAGTGCTACATCATTTCACAGGTCCTTAGATTTGGAAAAATTACACACAAATTCAACTTGAACAAGTTTGTTTTCCCTCAGTGGTATGAGAGGATTTGTTCTCCATAAATGTCAAAATTAATTTGCTGTTCTAACAGAGGAGACTAATCCAAGGATCTTATTGTAAATGGTTTATTCACCAATAATTTCCTAGATATGATACATTCAATAAAACAATCATATAGAATGGAATTATAAATAAATGGATAAGCCATTGAGGAAACAGTCAGTTTTATCAGTACGAAAGGCTTTATTTCTGTGGAAAGAACCTCCCACCCACTGCAAGCTAACACACTTAATTGAACAGATCCGGATTGAATGGCTTATCCTTGTGTCATGTCACTTGAACTTTTGACTAAGTGTCATTCTCCTAACACTGTCATGGAGTTCTAGCTAATCATGAGAATGGAGGTGCTAATCAAAAGGAATTACATAGTAATTATGTTTTTATTTAGAATTTTTAAGTGTGCATTTCTATTTTTGGTAGCATCCCAATCATAATTTCTCCTTGTGTATTTATCTAAAGAGGTCCACTTAACCCTTTGTTAGCCAGGATTAAAAAAATAACTAGACCCATTTTTCTTCTTTCTGATATTATTTAGTAAGTTTACATGTTTTAGAACCCTATACTCAAAGCTGTAATGGTCAAATATATTAGTCAGAGTTATCCAGAGAAACAAAATGTGTGTGTGTGTGTGTGTGTGTGTGTGTGTGTGTGTGTGTGTGTAAAACATACTTTGGGAATACATAACTGGCATTAATGAACATTATCTAAAAATGCTGCAATGGTGAATTCAATGAAACAGAAGTGAATTCAATGAAATAATGTTTTATCTAAAAGTGTTATAGTAGCTATCTATTTATCTATGTGAATTCTATTTATCTATGTGAACTCACTTGTTTGACAAGGATGCTAATAAGTCAAATGATCTAAATCAGCAAGCAAGAAAACCAGATGAACCAATGACGTAGTAACAGCCCACATACAAAGACTGAAACACTAAGACAACTAGTATTGAAGTTTGAATTCAAAGGCTAGAAATAAACATCTCAGCTCAAGGCAGTTAGACAGGAGTTCCCTAGTAGTCATGGATCCAGGAAGGGGCAGTATTTTTTTTTCTATTCAGGTTTTACCCAATTGAATGGGGCTCACGTAACTTATGCAAGGGAGAAGAAACTGCTTTACTAAATCAATTATTGAAATTATTTATCATACCCTCAACCATAAATTTCCTTCTAAGTACTTCTTGAATGATATTTGATTTTTAAAAAATTAAACCTGGTCCTCTCACAGTGCAATCAAGTTGACTATCAGGTGAATTTGAAGTAGCTAAATTATTTCATCAATTCACCTCCACTATGCATTGCTTTGAAAAGAACACAAGAATGTGTTCTAACTCCAGTTACCACATAAGGAAGAATCTGGTCATTGTCATAGGTCTTGCCCAAGTATAAATATTATGAGTTAGTTTATGTCTGATACACACTATTTATTTTCCTTCCTATGCTCTTTGGACATTTACTTTTTTATGTGACACTAAAACAACATGAAAAAGATCTAGGGTGATATTGAATATTATAGCATACACCTGTAATCTCAACTACTATAGAGGCAGAGGTAAGTAGATCACAAGCTGAGTCAAGCCAGGCAAAAATGTCATGAAGATTCCTTCATTAAAAACCAAGCTGGGGTCATAATGGCACATGCCTATAATCACAGTTATTTAGGGAGGCAGAAATTAGAGGAACAAGATATAGGGCTGTTCTGAGGGAAAAAATGAGATCTTATTTTTAAAATATTTTAAAGACCTGGGTTTGAGAGGAAGACCTTTGTTTAACAAGCATGAGGCTCTCAGTTCAAATCTTGGTACCTAAGAAAAGCTATATGAAAAATGTACTTCAGCATCATAGTTGACATTAATAAATATTAACCTAAAAATACTCCTAGCTGGGCACGGTGGTTCATGCCTACAATCCTGGCTACTCAGGAGGCTGAGATCTGAGGATCAAGGCTCAAAGACAGCCAGGCACAAATTGGAGACTCTTATCACCATTACAAAATAGGAAGTAGGGCTTGGCTCAAGGGTAGGGCAGTAGCTTTGAGCTGAAGAGCTCAGGGACAATGTCCAGGCCCAGAGGTAGGGTGGTAACCTCGAGCTGAAGAGCTCAGGAACAGCACTCAGGCCAAGTTCACGTTCCATGACCCACCAAAAAAAATCAAAAATTAAAATACTCCTGACAGAGGTGTCTTCAACATAGTTTTAAGCATATAATTTTTATTCAGTTATCACTACTGAAAAGCCATCATCACTGTCAAAATAAGTTAGCAAGAAAAACCAATGACACTAAGTCAAAATGTCTTGGTTCTAGTAATTTGGTTAGCCAGCATGTGATTTCTCTGTTCTTCAATTTCCAGAACAATCAAATTGGAAGATCTAATGATTACCACAAGGAAAAATGGCAAATCCCACTTATAATCTTCCCACAGTTTAGTATTGATTATCTTTGTTAACAAATGTGCTAGGTACCTAGGGATACAAAGATATAACACATAATTCCCTTATCTCAAAGGACTCCCATTTGTACAAAAAGAAAAATGAATCTTCAGCTTCCCCCAGTACAAGAAAGACCGTGGCAGATATTCTAAACAGACTCAAAGCAAAAATTACATAAAAAAGACAGAGGCAAGAATACTTAATTTCCTCCAAGGTAATGGAAGATATAGCATTTTATGTGAGCAGAAATTCAAAGCATTATCCAACCCACTGAGTTAAATTTTATGTTTGCAAATGCATTTCCTTTTCCCCTTAGTAGCACAGCTAGTCTCTATCCCTCCGATTTCATTCAATTAGGACTGGCTGAGTGACTGATTTCCAACCAAAACTGTTTCCAGACTCAATCCTACAAGATCTCCATACAATACTTCTCATTCATTTTGTTTCCTTAATTCAGAGACTTCAGTGAAAACACTGGGATTCTAAGAGATGGCGGGATCATTTAGAAGGGATGCTGATATTCAGAATATTATGTGAGTCAGAGTTCTCTTTTTTAGCAAATTTCTTGGACTGTGACATCAGCATGAAATAAACCTTAAATCACTCAATTTCGTGTTATTAAGGTACTTCACCTACTTATAGTAGTAGAAAAATTAATAACCAGCAGAAGTAATTGCATAACAAAATTTAGATTACAACAAAATGGTGATAGGAGTGAATATCATTTTAGAGGCCCAAAGCACAACCATTCATACAAAAGCAAAATGTGAACAGGGAAATAACACCAGAGCACATAAAGGGAGACTCACAAGATAAGTAGACACACAAACCAGTCAAAAAATAGATAATATAATGACAGAATAGCCAGTTTCTAACACAAGAAGCATTTTGGTGATTAAACATTGGTATTTTAATTTACTCATGTACTAATACAAGTGTACCTACTACATATCAGACAATGTTCTAATAACACAGTATTATATACAATAAACTCTTTGCCTAATCATGGTGATTAGATATCACCAAGAACAAAAGAGCAATAATAAAATAATAAGTTATATAGATTATGTCATGATGATAAGCAATTTGTACAGCATCAAAACAAGGAAAGAGGACAGGGAAAATCAGGTTTAAAAGTTTTCATCTTGAGGGCCGGGAGTTCGGCCTAGTCGTAGAGTGCTTGCCTAGCATGCAGGAAGACCTGGGTTTGATTCCTCGGTACCCCACATACATAGCAAAAAAGCCAGAAGTGGTGCTGAGGCTCAAGTGGTAGAGTGCTAGCTTTGAGAAAGTCCAAGGACAGTGCTCAAGCCCTGAGCCCAAGCACAGGACTGGCAAAAAGAAAAAAAGAAAAAAAAAAAAAAAAGAAAGAGTTTTTATCTTGAAATCAGAAGTCAGGAAAGATATCTTTGAAAATACACTATTTTAAACAAAATAAAGGGAGTAAGTCATGTGGATATCTGATGAACAAATGTTCCAGAAAAAAAAATTTAAATGCAGAGAAGAGAATACATCTGCTCATGGTAGCTTCAGAAGAGGCCCAAACAAAGCATACTCAAGGCTAAGCCAGCTGCCTGAGGACTTTAACAGTTAAAAGGTAGAAGGAGGGAGTGAGACTATATATTAAAATTGTCAGGGAGAAATCGAGGTACTAGTGGGTCATGCCTGTAATCCTAACTACTGAGGAAGCTGAGATCTGAGGCTTACAAATCAGTCTACCCACACTGGCAAGCCCATGAGACTCTTACCTCAAATTAATTACCAAAACAGCCAGAAGTGGATCTGTGGCTCAAGTGGTAGAGTGCTACTTTTGAGCAAAACAGTTCCCAGACAGTGACCCAGCTGAAAGCTCAAGCCCCAGGACCAGCACACACACACACACACACACACACACACACACACACACACACACACACACACACACACACACACAAACTGGGGGAGAGAGAAATGACTGTGACTTGGATAAGGGATGGTACCAGTGAATGTTATGTTAAGTGATCAGGTATACAACAGTAACTAAATTAGATTAAAAATAAAGTTAGTAGGATGTCATTAGATGATTAGCAGTGAGGAGATTTACCAAGAGTATGCACTTGATAGTAGGTAAAGTAGGTGTCACTAGCTTACAAATAAAGAAAAGACATCAAATAGATACAAAAGGTTTAAATGTGCATAATAATAGCCACATTAGAAAAATGAGCAAATCAGAAGTCATATACAGAGATTGCTAAGTAGTCTAAGAAAAGCCCAAGCAATCAAAAGACAGAAGAAAATAAACATTCTAAAAATATAACTGGAAGACTCAATTCAATTGACATACATAGAATGCCATATCTAATAAGCAAAACCCATCATGAAACATTCAAGTGATTAAGGATATCTATTTCTTTGAGTATCAGCATCATTATTCACTGTGCAAAGATGAGAATTCTTGACATAATTCAAATGATACTTAAATGTTAAGTATAAAACCATGTCTGTAATCCTCCATACTTAAGAAGCTAGAATCAAGAAGATTGCTAGCTAACCTAGGGCACAAAAGTCAAAGAGACTCTATCTCCAAAGTAATCAGCAAAAAGCTGTGGTTCACTGGTAAAGCATTCATCAAGCAAACAAATTCAGCAAGTGTTAAGGACTTGAATTCTATTTGGTACTGGTAGAATGTGTGTGTGTGTGTGTGTGTGTGTGTGTGTGTGTGTGTGTGTGTGTGTGTGCATGTGCGCACACTTACGCATGCATAAGCAATTGAAATCTTATAAGTATGAAAGACATAATAGATTGTGATGGTTGAACAGTTTGCTTCAGTCAATTACAACTGCAAAACTTAGACACTGGCCTCAACATTTTCCAGTTGCACTTGAGAAACGGGTCCCAGACTCCAAAGGGCATTCCTACATATACATGTCTCATCCCTAACTCATCCACCCTGCTCATCTCATAATGTGTTCTTAAGAAGTCTTCATAGGGAGGGCTCTGAGGTCTTGAGAAAAGGTTCAAGTTACATTAGTCATTAGATTGTGCGGAAGTAATCTTGAATGACATTCATAGTTTACATAAATCAGCACCTCTCTTGGCACTTTTTCCATCCTGTAGTAAGAAAGGCAAATCACATGTTCTGCCTACATACCTATCAGTCAAAAATCATCTGAACAGAAGGAAGATGATGCCCAAACACTAAGGACCCAGCCTAGCTCTCTCCCACAAAAAAGAAAAAAGAAAAAGAGAGAACTGCAGGGGTTCCAGGAGCTAACCACTAAGAATTCGATAACTATGAAACTAGGAAGCAACAGAACTATACGAACGGGAAAAGAAAAACATAAAAAGCTCATAACCAACACACTCAAAGAAAAAGAATCCCCCGGATGCCTTCCCTACCCCTCACAGCGGAGCCTTGAAGCTGTACAAACAGTCAGGAGCCCCAAGATTCCAGCTGGCTGCAGAATCTAGCTGCAGCCTGGGCTCCGAGAGCACAGACAGCCACTGATACTGGAGAGGAGATACACAGACCAGGGAGGAGCCTTCAACACCAGGGAACAGCCCACAGCCAGACTTGAAATCAGAGAGTGACCCACGGGATCCCCCACCGTCCTCGGGAGAGCAGTGGTGATGGTGAGCTACAGAACTGAACCCAGACACTTCTCACTCTGGAGAAACAAGGAGTCCAGAGTCCTGCCCTCCCCTTACAGTCCCCCTCCCCAAGGCCATAGAGACTAGAGATGGACCAGCACTAAGACCCTGCCTCCCTACAGCACAAGTTGTCAAGGAAGGTAGGGGGAAGGGGTGTGCATGCGCATGTGCACTGGGCAATACCTGGAAGGCTGCTCTGCTGCTGGGAGCCAATGGCAAGACAGCAAAGGTGGGGCGACTGAGCTGAGACACAGAGGCACGCCGAGCCCTGTGCTCCTATTGGGAATCAAGTATGCGCTCTGCCCTATTACGGAAAAAGGGAAAGAGGGGATAGTAATCTTAAGCCACCACTGGGAACTGGAGAACACACCAACGAGGGTCAGGTGCACATTCTGAGAACTAGAAGTGTGCTCTGCCCTACTGCGGAAATCTCAAAAGCACACATCTTCAGTTGTGCTCTGCTGCTAGGAAGCGGGCAGGCAAACCAGCAACAGTTGCATTATCTGGCTGAGACCCAGGCATGCAACTGCCTGCCACTGTTGGGAACCTGTGAGTGTACCAGCAAAGGTATGCACTCCACACTACTACAGAATACCTGAAAGTGCACACAAATAAAATAAAAAGAGGATTCTATAAACAATTCCAGGAACATAAACAGGGAATTGCCAAGGAACTTCTCGATTTTCAAAGAGAAATGGAGACAAAAATAGACAAAGTTTATACTTCTTTAGATGGAAAGATAAACACCCTGGCTCAGACATAGAAAACACCAAGTGCTCAATTTCCGTAATACAAACCACAGCAGAAGCTACAGGTAATAGAATAACAGAAATGGAAACAGATATTAGAAATGGAAGATAAAACACAGGAGCTGGAACAGAGAGTCATTAACTGGAAAAACTAATCCGAATTCAACGAAGAGAAGTCCAAGAATAGGCAGACACAGCCAAGAAATGTAATCTTGTAATGGAATTGATGAATGGGAGGAGTTTCAAATGAAGGGAATGTAACATTTATTCACCAGGATTATAGAAGAAAACTTTCCCAGTCTCAAAAGAGAAAATCTCACCCACTTAGAGAAAATCTCACCCACATAACAGAAATGTACAGAATACCTAAAAAACAAGAACTCTTCCAGACACATCATAGTAAAAACATTAGACCTGAGTAGCAAAGAACTGATCCTAAATGCTGCAAAAACAAAAAATAGCTATACCACAATGGAAAGAAAATTAGAATCACTGCAGACCTCACCATACAAACCCTCAATGCAAGAAGAGCATGGAAAAATTATCATCCAAGCCCTGAAAACCAAAAATTGCCAACCCAGACTGAGATAACTAGTGAAATTAGCATTTACATTTGGTGGAGAAGCAAAAATATTTCATAACAAGGAAAAATTATAGAATTCATGCACACTAATCCAGAAAATATTTGATAAACAAGAACAAAGAGTAGAAAACAACCACCAGCAGGGAATCACATCAAATAGCTATCACCTAAAGACCAAGTTAGTAACATAAAGGGGTGGGGAAGAAAAGAAGAGAAACATAGAATGAATAAAATAAATAACAAAATTATTACTCACTTCTCCATAATTACCTTAAACATCAATGGACACAACTCTCCAATTAAAAGAAAAAAAGACCTGCATAATATCTGTTGTCTTCAAGAGACCCACCTCATTGCCAAGGACAGAAACAAACTGCAAGTAAGTAATGAAAAAGAATTTTTCATGCCAACATACCATTCAAAGTAGGAGTAGCAAATTTCTTTTTTTTAATTGTCTTAGTAAATTTATTTTCTGCCTGAAACAACCAGATTGATGAAACAGCCCATACACATACACATTTGCATATACACAAACAACCACATCCACATATACATATGCATAAACACTCCAGTCTAACGGAGTTCTGTGAAATTCCTAGAATGACACAGATGGTGGAAGGCAGCAGTGTGTGTCTTCCACATCCACTACCTTGTTTCCTGAGTTCTCAGTCACCCCTGGCCAATAAGGAGAATGCGAACAAGCTGGGGCTCACACCTTGAAGCAAGGCTAGCTACTCAAAGATTGCAGTTCAAAGCTAGCCCAGGCATGAAAGTCCATGAGACTCTTAACTCTAATTGAGCACCAGAAAAACTAGAAGTAGAGCTGTGGCACAAGTGTTAGGGTGCTAGTCAAAAGCTCAGGGACAGTGCACAGGTCCTGAGTTCAAGTCCCAGGACCAGCATCTGCCCCAATCTTTGAATGAGAAGGCCATGTGCACAGATGCCAATGCCAGGTGGTTCCCAGGGATAGAAGCATTTACTGAGGCAAACACACTCCCCTGGCCGTAGGTCAGACTCAGTGAGGGGGTGAGACAGGGAGGGACAGCTGCAGTTTTCTCACTGGCCCGATCTGTGGCACCAGCTTGTACATTTTTTTCCAGGCTATTTTACTGAGCTTCAGGAGCTCCCATTGTTCCTGTAAACTGCACAATATAGTGACTCCTCATCTCTGTAGATGATCTGCTCCAAGACCCAGGGGATGCCTAAAACATGGGGAGGATCAGATCTGGTTATGCACTGTGTGGACCATGAACCCTAGGTACGCTGTACTTTTTCTAGACATGTGCATCTTTGATGAGCTTTATGAACAACCAAAGAGAACAATCCTAATAGAATACTATGTGTCATGTGAATGTGGTATCTCCCTGGTTCAAGGCACCTTATTTTACTCTTCCTCCCCCCTACACACACACACACACACACACACACACACACACACAAGTAGCAAATTTCTTTTCTGTCAAAATTAGCTTCTCAATAAGATCAGTACATAAAGATAAATATAATCACTAAATATTAATAAGGGGCTCAATACATAACCTGAATATTACAATTATCAACATATATGCACCAAACATGGGAGCACCTAAATATGTCCAGCAGACACTCACAGAAGTACAGGACAAGATTGACTTAAACACAATCATAGTGGGAGACGTTAATACTCCACTCTCACCAAAGGATAGATCAACCAAGCAAAGGATAAGCAAAGAAACCTCTGAGTTAAATTACATCAAAGCAGCAGGGAGTTTGGCCTAGTGGTACAGTGCTTACCTAGCATGCACAAGATCCAGGTTCGATTCCTTGGTACCACATACATAGAAAAGTCGGAAATGGTCCTGTGGCTAAAATGGTACAGTGCTAGCCTTGAGGAAAAGCTCAAGAACAATGCTCAGGCCCTGAGTTCAAGCCCCAGGACTGACAAAAAAAAAAGAAAAGAAAAGACACTAAAGCCCAGCTGGGCTTAGCAGACATCGACAGTTTTCTACCCAATAGCAAAACACTTTACATTTTTCTCTGTGGCACATGGAAGCATACTCCAAAATAAATTATATAATAGTTCACACAAAGATAAATCAACTGAATAAACCAATGTAATACAATGAGATAGAGGAAGTAATCAGAAATCTGCCAATTAGGAAAATCCCAGGCCCTGATGGTTTCACTACAGAATTCTATAAGTCTTTTAAAGATGAGTTAGTACCTATACTCCCGAAGCTCTTTCAAGAAATAGAAGTAGGGGAATCATCCCAAAATCATTCTATGAAGCCAATATCACACTCATCCTCAAACCAGAGAAGGATCAAAAAAAAAAAGAGAGAGAGAGAGAGCGAGAGAACTACAGACCAATATCTTGATGAACACAGATGCAAGGCCCCTCAATAAAATATTAGCAAACAGAATCAAGAGATAAATTTTAAAAATTATACACTATGATCAAGTAGGTTTCATCCCACAGATGCAAGGCTCGTTTAACATTCACAAATCAGTTAATGTAATTAACTGTGTTAATAGATCTAAGATCAAGAATCATATTCTCAGAGTCCAGACTCTGAGAATGCATTTGACAAAATACAGCATCCATTCATGTTGAAAGCAGTAGAGAAAGTAGGAATAAGATATATGACAGACTAACAGCCAGTATCACAGTAAATTGAGAAAACCTAAAACCATTTACCATTTACCATTTACCTTAAAATCAGGAGTAAGGCAGGGATGCTCCCTCTCTCTACTTCTCTGCAACATAGTGTTGGAACCCTTAGCCAGAGCAATAAGGCAAGAGAAGGACATCAAAGGGATCCACATAGGGAAAGAGTAAATTACACTATCCCTCTTTGCAGATGGCATGATCCTATACCTGAACGATCCAATAAATTCCACTCCCAAACTCTTCATACTGATAAACCACTTTGGCAAATTGGAAAGATACAAAATCAACCTTCAAAAGTTGGTAGCCTTTCTGTACACCAACAATACAGAAACAGAAGGAAATGATCCCATTTGCATTTGCCCCCCAAAGAAAAAAATATTTAGGAACTAACCTAACCAAGGATGCAAGAGAATTAATGAAAACTATAAAAGCCTAAATAAGGAAATTAAAGAGGATAGGAGGAAATGGAAAGCCCTCCCATGTTCATGGATAGGGAGAAATCAACCTTGTGAAAAATGGTCATACTGCCAAAACCGATATGCAATTTTAATGCAATCCCCATCAAAAGCTGAAATAGTGGAAGTAATCCAAAAAGTCATATGGATCAACAAAAGACCTAGAATAGTCAAAGCAATTCTAGGCAAAAAGAGCAAAGCAGTGGTATTACAATACCAGATTTCAATCTCTACTATGGATCCATAATAACAGAAACAGCATAGTATTAGCACAAAAAGAGTCCAGAAAGAAGATCAATGGAACAGAATAGAAGATCCAGAAATAAAAGCACATATTCATAGTCAGCTTATATTCCACAAAGGAGCTAGCTATATACAATGGAATAAATGCAGCCTATTCAATTATTGGTGCTGGGAAAACTGGACAGCCACACACAGAAAACTAAAAATTGACCCTAGCCTTTCACCATGCACAAGAATGAACTCAAAGTAGATCAAAGACCTCAGTATCAGACTTGAAAGTCTGGAACTGCTACACAATAGAGTGGAGAAACACTGGAACTCATAGGCACAGTAAGAAACTTCCTGAACAGAGTCCCAGATTGGAGAGAGACTCTACAAATGGGACTACCTGAAAATAAAAAGTTTCTGCACAGCTAAAGCCATAGCTACTACAATAGAAAGACAGCCAACCAACTGGGAAAAGGTATTTACCAACAATACATCAGACAAACTCTTAATATCTAATATCTACAGGGAACTGAAGAAACTAATCCCCCCCACAAACCCAACAAACCAATCACTAAATGAGCAAGGGAACTAAGAAAGACTTATTGTAGGGGCCAGGAGTTTGGTGTGGTGGTAAGAGTGCTTTCCTAGCATGCACCGATTCCTCAGTACCACATACATAGAAAAAAGCTGGAAATGGTGAAGCGGCTCAAGTGGTAGAGTGCTAGCCTTGAGAAAAGCCGAAGGACAGTCCTCAGGCCCTGAGTTCAAGCCCCACGACTAGCCCCCCCACACACCAAAAAAGAAAGACATCATAGAAAGAGGTAAAAATGGTAAAGAAACATATGAAAAAATGCCCATCATCCATGGTCATAAAGGAAATGCAAATAACAACCCTGAGATACCTCCTTACCTCAATCAGAATGGCCAGTATTCTGAACTCAGACAACAAATGCTGGTGGCAATGTGGAGAAAGATGAACCCTACTGCACTGCTGGTGGGAATGCAAACTAGTACAACCACTCTGAAAGGCAGTATGAAGCTTCCTCACAAAACTAAACATAGACCTTTCCTACAGCTCAGCCATAACACTCATAGGCATCTACCCAGAGCATCATAACCCAGGATATAAGGACATCTGCACAGTCCTGTTCATCACTACACAGGTCACACCAGTCAAGTGATGGAAACAACCCAGATGCCCTACTACAGATTAATGGATGCAAAAAATGTGGTACATATATACAATGAAATTCTACATAGCTACCAGACAAGATAAAATAATGGCATTCACTTGGAAGTGGATGTTCAGTGAGATAAACCAAGACCAAAGAAACAAAAGGCACATGGTCTCCTTGATATGTGGATATTAGATCGAAACAATACAAGAACGATTACTCAATAGTCAGGTACTACAGGTCATTGACATGCATTTGGAGACATAAATATATCTATATAGGCATATAGGTCTATGATAAGTTATATACTCTATAGACATATACTAATATATAATATAGACTGATATGTGTACATATACACAGCTTACTTTTAATTATGTTCTTAAATATATATGCCAGTGATTGCATATAGGGTTTTTTCCCTTGAATACTTGTTTGTAGAACATGACATTTGAAACCCTGTGTTAATAAAAAAAAAACTTTTAGTAAAAAAAAATGTCATCTGAACAGCTAGACATGTGAGAAAATAAGCCTTCAAATGACCCAATCTTCAAATATTTGATCAGTGGCCAACCACTATAGAACAGTGATAGCTCACTGTCTGTATTCCTCCCTATAGGAACTGTAAAGTAATGTTATTTTTAGCCTACTTCATTTTGTGATAGTTACACATCACAGATCAGATCGTTACATCATCACAGATGTCTCCAAGTACTTCTAACCATATAAGATAAAGCAGTGTGTGTCTCCTCTCCTATTAACATGAGAGAGATCTTTAGCGGACTCATAAGGCACGGTTGCCAGATGTCTGTGAAAAAGATACATAACACAGAAATCATTGTTTAAATAATGCTTGCCAACTAGGTTAGGGTAAGAATGGGGCATAGAAAGACAAGCTAATCAGAAACTATAACTTGCAAACCACCAAGCAGGTAACATGTCTTCAAGCCAGCCTTCCCATGGCAACGTTTTGCTCAAGCACTGGCATGAAATATTTAGAACCCTGGAACTCCAGAAGACAGGCTTTTATCACTGCAAAAGAGTTTGTAGCCAGCAGCTGCCTGCTGGCGCTGCATGCAAAAACACACCACTTGTTCAACGCCAGAGCTACCTCTTTGACTGATTGACATCTAACCCATCTCCAAAGGCCTCCCTTGCCTTTATACCTGACACCTCCCAGGAAAAGCGGATTGTAATTGCCTCTTATTTAGGAATGGGAGGCTGGTTGTGGGTATTTGCTTTGGAGTGCCAAAGACCTTCCACTAGGCAAGCATCACAGGCTCCATAGGAGGAGCAATTCAGCTCAGCAGGAAGGGACAAAGACAACAGAAATAAAGGAAGGCTGATGTGTGGCTTTCCAGTCTCTCAGGGTTATCATTTCATCTTGGCTGGTTACTGAGTCTTGCTTAAAATATGTCACAACAGATTTCAGGACACATTTTTTTTTAATCCTCTATATATTTGTTCCCTAACTGCAGCCCCCTCTGAAGATATAAAAAGTAGGGATTGACTATGTCACAAGCAGGAGCTTGGCTGCTGACAAGAAACCCATCAGCTCCCCATTGCTGGGAAATGGAAGTAAAGGTACATGCAGGATATGACACAGTTTGAAAAAGTCTAAGCTGGAAAAAGTTGTCAGCATCGGTGAGTTCCCAGACAGATGATAAAATAGCCCAAAGGGATTCTGTTTAATCAGAGAACAGATTTTTTCATAGAATGAAATCTCAAGTACATAATCTTTATCAAAACTGGTTGTAACTGGGAGGGGCACATATAATAATGATTCCCAAACTGCTACAAGAGGATTCATTATTGTTGTTGCACTATTATTATTTTAATTTATTATGAGTATAGGATACAGTTGGGAACCTATTGATGTGATATAATTCCATTCAAAAATGACATCATTTTGATATGTTTTAGACTGGTGCCACATTAGCATAAGCATTAGACATGCTGAAATATAGAGAAAGGGTTATAAATTACTATTTCGGTGAACTCTGAGATCAGAAAAGGCCAAGAAAAGTACAATCATTCTAGAATTCAGGGAGAAGTCCCTCCCTCCCACAGGTAGGAAACTACAAATGGCCAACTCATTTGCTGAGTCCATGACAGAAACTTAAAAATATTAAATCACCAAATATGTGGAGTATGCCAGTTGACACAGCAAGTCTATGGACCACAAAAGCCAGAAATAAGAGATGTGTTAAAGGAAATCTAGTAATTCTGAGGCTAAAAGCATGTACTCTATAGAGCCAGATATTCTGTTGTTATGGTATCTAAGCTATGCAATTTACCAGCTATGAACCTGGGTAAGTTATTTAATCTTAGTTTGCAAAGTGGAAAACCCAAATAATAACATCCAGTAGCTTTGGAAACTTGAAAAGTTCATATTGAGAGTATGCAAAGCACAGAAATGCTGGCACATTTTAAGAAATAAAAAATACTGCTAGTGTTCTATAAGCAATGCTTATAAGAACTATAACCTAGAGTTATATATGGATAGACAGATGGTAGATTGACAGAAAAACATAGATGTATATATAAATACATATATATTTGATATGAGACCTGACGTCTCATGCCAACCTATAAAAATGCTCCAAGCGTGGCACAGATACACAGTCTCAGCATCACGTAGAAGCTTGTTAGAAAACAACCCAATGTCAGGCTCTATCTTAGGTCTACAGACTGGAATCTAAATTTTGACTAGATTACCCAGTGACTCTTAGATTACCCAATTTGAAGAAAGTTTGACAACTTATGCCAGAGATCTCAGCATATTGGGGCCAGATATAAGCTCATTTATGCCATGCTCAGCCTCAGCCCATTAGATGCCAGTAATCTACCTTCCCATCCCTCTTCCTCCACTGGGACAGTGAAGGTAATTCTGCAAATTGTTTGGCCTTAACTACCAAGGGTTTAAAATTAAGCACTAGTCCACACTAAACAATTTTCTCCCCATTCATATTCTACCATTATTCTTCACTGTAACATTGTTCTTAAAGTAACAAGTGCGTTCCTTTAGGTAATTTGATTATAAAAAGCTAGATGAGATATATCATTTCTCTTCCCTCTACCTCCATAGTGTTGGGTCCCAGGCTGGCCAAGGATACCAGCGGTCATCCTTACATTGTGCTGATTCTCTGTCACCTTTTCCAGAGACCCTTACTCTGAGATTACTTTCTGAATGGAATGCCTTCAGCAAAGTTGATGGTTGGAGTTTGCTTTCAAGAAAACCCAAGCTAACTCCTATAAAAATCTAGAACACAGGTACTTCATATGTTTTTGAGGAATAAAGCAATATTATTAACTCTAAATGATCTATGCACATTGAGAGAAGTATGGATGTATTGAGAGGAGAAGTATGTGAGCCAGTGGCTCACACCTGTAATCCTAACTACCACATGAGGCTGAGATCTGAGGACTGAAGTACAAATCCAGCCCTGGCACAAAAGTCTGTGAAACTCTTATCTCCAATTAACCACCAGAAAACCGGAAGTGGCACTGTAGCTCAAAGTGGTAGATTGGTAGCCTTGAGCTGAAGAGCTCAGAGACAGCACCCAGGCCCAGAGTTCAAGCCCCATGACTGAACAAAAAATAAATAAATAAATATGTTTACATCTCAGTTAAGCAAGAAAATAGCTCAAGGATTGCTTGATAGTTATTAATGAAACTAATATAAAATCTCTTCACTTATAACCCTTAAATGATCTTTTTTGATATTTCTAGTTCAATTTTATGGGCTTGTAAGAAAGAGCAATGTTTGAACTATTTTCTCTGAAACCAAAACTATTTCACTGCCATTGGATATACAACAACATGAAGGCATGAGAAATTTCTCAACTGAGAACAAAAGGGAAACTGTTTCTGATATTTCCCTAGACATGATTTTTATTCCTCTTCCCTTTGATTAAAAAGACTAAGAAACTAATTTCTGGATTAATTTTCCTCTCAACTTTCCAGCTATGATGTGTTACTGTTCCTTGTGTTTCTCGAACTCATCCTAAGATTTTTCTTGCTGTGTTTGTCTACCATAATCGCAACCGTTCTTTAGTGATAAGTATTAGAGCTCTATTAATGGAAGTTATAAAGCCCCCTACACTCTAATTTTAGAGTACTCAAATAGTATCACAAGGAAACAGAACAGGAAAGGAGTTTAGTATAATGCCAATTGTGGGTTTAAACTTTTTAAACATACCATAAAAAAAAAATATGGCCAGACACAAGTTGCTCATGCTTATAGTCTCACTATTCATAAGGCTAAATTCTGAGGATTGCAGTTCAAAAGCAATAAGGCAGACAAAACTGGGGGATTTAATCAACAAAAGCCAGAACTGGAGCTGTTGCTCAGGTGGTAGCACATAAACTGTGAACAAAAAAAATTGAGCTAGATTGTGAGGCCATGAGTTCAAGCCCCAGTGCCAGTACACACACAAAAAATAGTACAGAAATCCTCTAATAGCTATAAAGATCTCATTTTGTTGACTCACAGAATTCTAACAAAGATTTTCTTCACATCTTGTTCTTTTACAAGGGATTTTGCGTAAGAAATCTCTAAGCACTAAACAGGAAAAGAGTCTCAAAATGGTATTTCTGGTGTTGAACACAATTTTTCATGGGAATTACTGTTTCTGTGGTTATTTTAATATATTTGTAGGGGGAGCTCCTAGAAGAGGCATTTATCATAAACGAACTTGGCTCCAGTCACAGAAGCGATGCTGATACAAGATGGTGAGGCAGCTGACAAACATTGATTCTCTGTAAAGAATGGTTGAAGCCATTTCCCCTACTGCATTATCCACAGAAGCATTCTGTCACAGCTGTCAGGTTTCCCCCCACCTTAGCAAGTAAATGATCACAGGGATTCGTAAAAACTAACTTTAAACCCTGGCTCATAGGGGCTGTATCTCAGAAAAGATTCTTGGGAGATGTAAGGTTAAGCTGATGGATCACTTGAACTAAAGCGTGGTGGTGTTTGATAGCATTATTAACATCTCAAGGACAGGGAAGCAGCCTGAAAAGTGAGAAAGCTACAAAAATATGCCAACAACTAGAGACTGAGTCTAGACTAAAAACAAGCATGGGGTCTTAGAAAGAATGGAAGTCTGGGTGTGATAGTTTAAATATGAGATGTCTCCCCCAAAATGCCCAGGTATTTCATCCCCAGCTAGTGGCACTATTGATAGATGATTGGCTCATAAGGGCACATAATTAATCAGTGTATTAATCTATTGATGAATTTGTAGCTGAATTGCCTATTTGATAGGCCCAGCTGGAATAAGTGTCACTCAGGCCCTTCCTTTCAAAGGTAGATCTTGTGTACAGCTTCTCTCCCTTCAGAGTTCCTTTCCCAATTTTTCCCTCCCCTCCTCCCCTCCACCACCTTCTCTCTAGGTGAACAGTTCTTTTCCACCATGATGCTTCTGCCTTGCCACAGGCCAAAAAGCAATGGAGCCAGCCAACCCTGGAGTCAATGTAAATCATCCTTCCCTTAAGTCATCAGGCACTGTGTCACAGGGGTGAAATCTAACACATAGGGTAACTGGGTAAAGAAATTCCAACAAAAGAAAAAGAAAAAAAAGAAAATGATTTCTATATAGACAAATTCTAGTGTCTATAATCCTATGGTGAATTAGTTGGGGATATTTCATCAGCCCCTGAGTAAAAATGAAAAATCATCACAATATCTATCCATAGAAATTTTCATAAAAATAAATATGCTCAGCTTCAAGAACTGACCCTTTATGATGTGATTGTGTCTTTGTTATGCATTTGGTTCTATTAGATAGGGTAAAGAAGCTCTCTAGGTGCTTCTAAGGAGAGTACTTCTCTGCTTCAATGTAGTAAAGCTTTGTTTTGCATTCTCATCACAGTAAACTTACTTGGAGAAGGGAAAAGATTGATGACTATGGATTAGTCTCTTTTCTCCTTACATTTTATTGATGCTTAAAATCTCAAAGTGCTGGAAGTGTTCTTTTGTTGAAAAAAATTTTATAGACTTCATTTTCAAGCTACAGGTTTAATTGTATTCTTAAATTATAGGGACCTTTTACAGTTACAGAATAACTTGCAACTCTTTCCTGTTCTTTGTAACTGTTTCTTCAACTTCTGCAAAAATAAAAATAAATCATAGCTGAGGAGACAAGAAAGACAGAAATGGTGACAAGGAACCAATTGGTTGCTCTGTACATTTGGACCCCAAGTCTTTAGTGTTTTCACATGTTAATGAATTTCCTCGATCTGCATAAAAGAATTCTGGTGGAGAATTCAATGAAGAAGTGAACTCATTAAGTAACCATGGTCTAAAGAGCAAATAAAAAGGCAAGAATAATGAGAACACAGGAGGAGCAAGAGGAATATCTGAGAGTGGTACAGCTTAAATCAATAGGTTCTCAGCTTAAGTACTCACTCCTTTCAGCTCTAACTAACACACCCAGAATAGATGCAAGTTAAATGGAAAAGCTTTTCCACAGCAGGCTTAGCTTTCTCTCACAGACCTGGCAGCCTAAATTAAAGCATATTGTAGTCAAGATTCCTGGCTCAAAGTTCTAGCACCAAAGTAGAAAACTGATTGCATTTGTGCATTAGCAGCAAGCATTTGTCTCTGGCCTGACATTTTCCCCATACATTGAATCTGTTCCTTAATAGAAAAAAGAAAAGAATATTGCTCCACTTTTTCTTCTGTTTATCATTGATGGTTGGATTTTTGTATGTGAACCCTATTGGTGCATCCACTATAACCCAAACAGTGCTCTTGGGAACTTTGAAAGGGGCTATCTCTATTTTAAAATAAATAAAAATCCTTTGTACAACTATCTGAAGAAAATAAATAAATAAAACATGAAAAAATCATGGAAATATTATTGAATTCATGCATAACAGAGGTTAACTAAATGAAAACAGATCTTGGAACCACTCCATTATGCATGGAACACTAGAAGGTAATCTGCTTTTGTGAAGAAACAGACTTTCACTACTATTGTGATATGAGCTTCTTTGCTCCCCTCTCTCCATCTCTATCTCTGCAAATATCTCTCACACACATTACCTTGTACATTTTACACACTTTACATTCAATAACATTTCACTTGTCAAATATTTGTCACACTATGGCATGTAATCATCAAAATGGTTGGGGAACTCAGACGTTACTCCAGTAGCCAAGTTCTCAGCTAGTGTTCTATTACAGAGGAATAGATGTTCTCCTATACCTGTCAGTTCACACATATGTCCACACATACATACACGCGCACACACACACACACACACACACACACACACACACACACACACACACACACAGCAAAAATCCTTAGAAGTTGTTTCTATGGAAATTGTTTCTGTCTCAATATCTTATTGATGTACTATTGTGCTATAATGTAAGATTTGAGAATAGAATCACTTCCTAATATTTCTTCATTTGATGCTTGCATATAGTACTCTTCCTTTGTCATCAGTTGATGAAACTGTAGTCTTTAAGTCATTATCTGTGCTACTGTAGAGTTATATGGAGATATCTTTTTTTACTTATTACCCCTGCTGTGTCAATTTTGTTTTCAGTACTCTTAGAATTTCTGTTACCAGAAAACAAAAAGCAAAAGCTTTCAAAGACAAGAAATTTACATATTTGATGTGATCTAAGAAGACTTACTTTTCACAGAAGTTCCTGTACTTACTAATTATTAATCGTTATACTTATAAATGCAGTTGTCTACAAATTACACCAAGCTCTACAAAAATGTAGGGACATGACTAATTTATTAAATGTTGTCTTACTATACAATATTTAAAGAACTAACCCAAGAGAAAAGCACAAGAGAAACCAAGCCCTATTTTTTTGTGTCTGTCATGGGGCTTGAACTTGGTGCCTGGGTGCTGGTCCTGAGCTCTTCACATCTTCTACCATGTGAGCCACACAGCCACTTCTGCTTTTCCTGGTGATTAATTGGAGCAAGAGTCATACACTTTAGTGCCTGAGCTGGCTTTGAATTGTGATGCTCAAACCTCAGCCTTCTGAGTACCTAAGATTACAGGCCTGAGCCACTAGTGCCTGGACCTTTTTAATTTTTAAGAAGGTGGAGTTGCCTACACCTGGATCCTTCATTTTGCTTATGCAACTCAGGAATGACCAAATGGAAAATATACATAAAGTAAACTATGACAGCTGACATGGTAGAAAGCTCCATGCCCAGTCAGGGGCATTGCACCTTCCCTCTGCATCAATGTATTCATCAGTCCAAAAGGTCCAGTCTGCATTTTTAGACTGTACATCTTTCTTCCTCCTAGACCAGCAGGATATAAACTTTGAACAGTAGAAAATTTCCCAGGTGCCTGATACATATTTAACAATTAAGGTCAAGTATGATAATATCTGTCTCTAAGTACGGGTACTCTGGAGGCAGAGCCTGGAAGGATTAGTGTACAAAAATGGTCCTGGCAAAAAGGTAGCAGCACCTCAATCTCAATTAACAAGCCTGTCATGGCGGGTCATCTGTGTAATGCTAACAATGTGGGAGGTAGAAGTAGGGGGATGCTAGTAGAAAACTGACTCTGAAAAAAAAAGTGAGCCCTAACTGAAGAATAACTAAAGCATATGCAAAAGAAAAAAGAAAAGAAAAGCTGGCTAGGTGTCTCAAGTGGTAGAATACTTATCTAGTAAGCAACAGGGTCTAAGTCCACACCCTGGAGCTATAAATAAATAAATATATATATGTATATATATTCCTCAAATAAGACAAATGAATACATAGTAAATTAAGTTTAGACTATGAAACAGCAACAGGAAAGGTTAAACTCAGAGCAGCAATGTAAAACAATGCCATTGCTTGGTCACAATAAGCCTCAACTGTCACTGGCAAAAGGACAGAAAAAGGTAAAATATTAGGCCAAGATTATAGAAATAAAGATGAGGAAAAAAGAAATAAGCAAAAAGAAATATAAAGCATAAATACTTACATGCAATCAACATTTAAATTCTAACCATTTACATGTTGATTATATGTAAATGAGGATGCTTTATTCTCCATGACTTTGTGAAACAACCATTTTTATTTGCTCATGCAGCAACTTTTGTCCTAGAAGTTGGGGATCCTGTCCAGAATGCTATAGTTAAGAATGTAATTCTAATGCAATAAGTGCAATAGCAGATTTAATTAATTCTAAAAGACAAAAAAAAAAGTGGGGGGGAAGAAAGTAGCTTCCCTCAGAGGAAGAGTGATTATCTGAGTCTGGATAGGAATAATAAAAAAGAAAAGGCTCCATGACCTTGAAGTAGTTGAAGAGCAAGGAATGGATTTTGACAAATCCTTTATAGAAGATAGTTAAGAAAACTCATGAGATGGGAAGAAGCCAAAGCAAAAAAAAAAGGGAAGAAGAAAAGAAAAAAGGAACAAAGAAAAAGAACTGCAAACAGCTAATAAAAGAATGTTTTGACCATACAACAGACAAAGGCCTCATATCCAAAATATATCAACAGCTCAAAAAATTGAATCACTCCAAAACTAATCCCCAAAGAAACAACCATCTCATTAAAAGATGGGCCAAAGACTTAAAGAGAGTCTTCTCTGAAGAAGAAACAAAAATGGCCTACAGACACATGAAGAAATGCTTGACAATCTGGTCATAAAAGAAATGCAAATCAAAACAACTGTAAGATTCCACCTCACTCCAGTTAGAATGGCCAGGACCAAGTAATCTAATAAAAATAGAAACTGGAGGAGATGTGACCAGGAGGGATCACTACTACACTGTTGGTGGGAGTGCAAACTCATTCAACCACTATGGAAAGCAGTATGGCAATTCCTCAAAAGACTAAACATAGAACTCCCCTATGACTCAGCAATTCCACTACTTGGCATTTACCCAATCGTCCAGAAACAAGGACATAATAAATCCACTAGCACAACAATGTTCATTGTAGCCCTATTTACCATAGCACAGATATGGAACCAACCCAGATGCCCCTCAGTTGATGAATGGATCAACAAGATGTGGTATTTATACACAATGGAATTCTATGCTGCCCTCAGAAAGAACGACATTGCCCCATTTGTGAGGAAATGGAAACACTTAGGAAAAAAATCATATTAAGTGAAGTAAGCCAGATTCAAAGGAACATAGGCTCAATGGTTTCCCTCATTTGACATAATCAGTACAAACCTTGGGTTCTCCTAGCAGAGGTTTACAATAGAACAAAACCCAGATATATAAGGCCATTCAGTGTGACGGTAAATGAAAGGACATCCAGGATGTAGAAACAAAAGCCATATAATGAGTGATTGTTGTCCTTGATGTCCTATGTTATTTCTCATCTCTTTTGCAGTCCCGTGGTTATCTCATATTGTTACAGTATTTCACTTTATTATCTGATATATTATATATATGCATATTTGGTTATTCGAAATAGGATAGGGAAGGGAGGAAAACAAGATGAGGGGCGGGGTTGGGGGAGGGGAAAGGGGACCAAGACATGAGAAAGGGTATCAATGTTTGTGAAGTAATGCACCTTCTATCTGGTGAATAATCTTTCTACTAATTATGATAAAAATATATGAAAAAAGAACATTTTACTTTCATATCTTGGCATTCATTTGGACAAGTATCATTATAGATGACCATATGCACATAGGTTCTGAGCCCTTGTGTACCTTTTGTCTTATATATAAGTTTTTCTGATA
The DNA here is from genome assembly GCF_031878675.1 of Megascapheus bottae. Taxonomy (NCBI): domain Eukaryota; kingdom Metazoa; phylum Chordata; class Mammalia; order Rodentia; family Geomyidae; genus Megascapheus; species Megascapheus bottae. Next base: position 53,733,520 of record NC_143511.1, read on the forward strand.
AGGGAAAGGGAAGCACAGACATGGTGGGACAGAGGGTGAACTTATTCAGCAGTGAAACCCACTGGACACTAAAATGGAAACAAACTACACAGCTTTGGTGGGAGAAGGAAGCTGGGAATGGAAATAACAGAGAGAGGATGAGGGAGAGGGTGACACTGTTTAAAAGAAAATGTTCTCATTATCTGAATCATGTAACTGGAGCCCCTCTGTGCTTCATCTTTACAATGAAATTTTAAAAAAGAAAAAGAAAGCCTATGAGCAACACAAAATAGATATCCTAGATAGAAAAAGATTTGCAAATGAAGAAAGAAGGTGTAAACTGAGCCTCAGCATGAAAGTCCATAATTGCAGTAAAAATAACTTCACCCCTTGATAGAAGAAATCAATTCTTCTGGAATTAAAGACAAGCATTTTAGGAATAGTAGGAGGAGTTGGAATCATATTTCTAGATTTCAGATGGCAACAGTGCCATGTAGGCAATTCCATGAACATGCCTATAGAAAAATGCTGATATTAATAGGAGGGACCATTCTCCTCTGTATAAACAAAGCCTGAGGATTCTAGGTTGGAAGCAGTGATCAACTCCACCACTGGCCTTACTTCTGAACCTCTCTAGTCCTCATGGCTTTGTGTCTAACAATGACTCAGCATAGACAAGAATTGAGGTGGAGTAAAACAGACCTGTACTTATTTCTGACTAGCATTTAACTCCAAGGCCTATTCTGGAAAAAAAAAACCTCAAAATGACCTTCAGAATCTGTTTTCTCACACACCATATATCTTTCTTCTAAGTCGTATCAAAACTAAGTAAGATAGTGCATGTCAAGTTCGATCATGTGCTCAACAAACAGTAACTTCTACCTGCCTGCTGCATGTAGGAACTATAGAAACTTAATTTTTCATGGTGAGGCATTATAACTGAGAGGTCACTGTGTTCAAGATATGTTGACTTGTAAAAGTAAAGGATGCTGGAAGATACCTTTTAGGACCTGTGAAGCATGGAAATTTAGTCATTCAGAGTGTGCCCAAGCAAAGCACCCAAGAAGTGGAGAGATTTCTGGGTGGCCCTTACAAAGGGAAAGCAGACTAAGTGGGAAATCAACCGAAACACATCCCTCTTCCACCCACACGCCCTATCAACACATTCTAATAATAGTCTCTGCACACTGTTTGCAAATCAAAACTCCTATTAGAAAATTCTAGCTTCTCCCTCAAACTAGCTGAAGTGCAGTTAAGGCTACCAAACATATATATTTATGTATGTATAAAATAAGTATATATGTATGTATATTTAATATGTATATATTATATCTATATCATATATAAATACCTATATATGTAACTTTGTAATATAGACGTTCAGTGATATATTTACAATTTTCTCATTTCCACTTGGTTTTCAGAGGACCAGTAAGATGCTTCTTGGTTTACATTTTGTAGCAATGGGTAATATGTACCCCTGTCTCTCTGCATCTTAATTTTTTCTTCTACTTGCTATACTCACAGACTTGCTGGAACTCATCGAGTAAATTGTCTCTTCCTCAAAGCAACCCATGTTAAGAGCTCCCTGGTGCTAACTGAAGTGTTTAGAATGGAACATTAACTCTTTCAAGTACTCAGGAAATTCTTCAGGGACTTAGGATGTGAAAAAAGAAAAAAAATGGTTGTGTAACATTCTGTTTGCTCAGAAAGGTAAAATTCTCTTGCAACTGTATTAAAAGTAGTTAACTTTGTTTTCTATTGTCATCTATCTCCATCTTGGATTTCTGACTGGTATATAGTCCTGGAATTTTTGTGACATTGAAGCCTATTGTCTCATGACCTCCAGCTTCTCGTTCATGCAACTATTCTCTAACTACAGAGCAACATTGTCTCTATGCTCTTTCAATGGGTAGTTCCAATTTATCTTTTTGACTTCAACTCTTACTAGTATTTTATATAAATCCCAAGCTATTTTACTGGATATCATAGAAATGGTAGGGAGTCCAGTATAAGCAGAAGATATATTTATTCTTTGCCACCACTAGGCCATTAAATCCAATACTGCCACCAGGTTTTTTTTTCTCTACTCTTAAATGAATTCACAAGTGGGTCCCATGATTAACTCAGTCATTCCTGGATAATAAACTATACTCTAATTTTCTTCAGTCACAACAACAGTTCTTTATTATCATTATTATTATTATTATTATTATTATTATTATTATTATCTTTAAGTAATTGTACAGTGTTGCCATTTAACAAAGCATGTTTTGAACATAGGGCATTTTGATTAATGTCACACCTTTCAGTCTTCCCACCCACCCTCCCAATCTATTCCTTCCCTCACTTGTCTTAATGTTGTAGGATATATATTGAATTCTTAACTGCATTCTCCTCCTTGCTCAACATGCACATACCCTTTTCCCTTTGACTCCATCTCACCCCTTTCGAGTACCTATTTCCTGGTATCTAAAAGTTTTGTGCATGTGGACCATCTGCCTTGCAGCACCTTCCTTCAACCAAAAGCTTCTCTTCTCTTTCTAGGCCAAGCAGATTTCAAGCTCAGAAACCTACAGTAAACAAAGAGCTATGCAGACATTTCCATTTCCTCTGTTAATTCCCCTTCTTCCATCCAACACTAGCTACAGCATCTGACTCCCTTAGGGCTGTCTGAGTTTATGAGGGACTCAAGAGAAAGGCTTCAGGCTTACATGGCTGATGCTGGGCAGTTGAGGTCTGAAGACAGGGGAGCAATTTGGACTAGCTCTCTCTCCTGCAGAGGCTTTTCAGGGTTCTGGAGAGTAGCTTCTCCCCAATGTCTGATGATCAATCCTCAGGGATCAACCATATGCTTCCATAACTGACTGCTTAAGACTCTTCCCCTCTCCCAAAGATTCAAGAAATTCCTGTCAACCAAAATCTAAAGTGTAGAAACATCTCCTCTAAGCACTCTTGGACAAAGTCATTATTTAAAAGAAAAAATAATGCACACTTGGCCAACTCACTTGCCTATTAAGCAAAGGAAATTCAGTATGGGTCACTTCATCTCATGTCACCCCATGCAGAGGGAAGTTCTCTTTACTTTTGCTCTCTTCTCTCATATTGAAGCCATAGGAAACATACATCAAGGAAACCATATGGTCTCCTTAAAGTTGAAAGTTAAAGTAAGCGGTGTCTAGCTTGCTTAGAGATCAAAATGATCATTGCTCTTTTTTCTCCCTGATGAACAGGCCTGATAAATGGAAAACTCAAAGACAATTACAATGGAGAAAGTTCTTCATCCAACTATTTTGCTTTTTTTTTTCAAGTTTCAGATCTTTCTCTTTGATAGATGGCCACTAGTAGAAGTGCTTTCATGCTTTCTGAGCATATTCCATGGAGGTTCATGTCAACTCCATTTAGCATGTTGGTGACTTGTCCCTGGCTATAATGTTCTAGGTGTTTGGAATCTCAAAGAAAAATGTGGGAGGGAGAAAGGATGAACAAGTGCAGTAGTGGAGTTTACTGAACATTGATGAAAGTGAGCCATGCAACTTGTGAGTGAAGACAACAAGGAAGGACTGGGACAAAATGAGGGAACAGAAGACACTGTACAAAGGAAATGTGCATATTACCTGACTCACATAACTGTACAGCATCTCTGTACTAACAACACAAACATAAAAACTTGGAAGTGGCCCTATGGATCAAAATGGTAGAGCACTAGCCTAGAGCAAAAGAACTCAAGGACAGTGCCCAGGCACTGAGTTTAAGTCCCATGACTGACAAAACAACAACAACAACAAAAAAAAAACACAGAAGTGGAGTTTTGGCTTCTGTTAGAGCTCTAGAATGAGCAAAACAGCTCAGGGATACTACTCATGCTTGAGCTCAAGCCCCAAGACCTCCAGTACACACACACGCATACACTCACACATTTAATTCACAATATCTAACAACTCTGCTCCTACCTATGGAGCAGAGTTTGATTAAGAGAATCAAATACATGGCCCCATCAAGTTGCACATAAATGCTCATAGCAACATGCTTCATGAATGCCCCAAATGGGAAAAAATCCAACCATTCATTAACTTGTGAATGGATAAGGAAAACACAGAATATGGAAACTTTTCAACCACAAGAAAGGATCAAAGCACTGATAGCTACTACCACATGGATGCATTGAACAGGCTATAGGTAAAGTAGAAGAAGATAAGCATGAATGATCTCATTATTGTATAATGTCCTATTCAATGCAATTTCATTATCATAATTTTAATTGATTAATAAAATGTCTAAAAATACCAAACTCTAGAAATTAAATGCCTGTATGCATATATCATTTACTTTGCCTGGCTGGGTTAGAATTTCGGATTAACTATAAATTGTCATACCAAGAGCAGGTACCTCATGCCCATTATCTGAGAAGGCTGAGATTTGAGAAAAATTATTTGAAGCCAAGCCCTGGTAGACAAAAATAAGAAAAATCACTTATCCCAAACTAACCAGAGCAAAGGTAGAATTAGAGGAATAGCTCATGCAATAGAGCATGATTCTGTTTTTTTATTTTTTTTTAAATTATATTTTATTGTTGAGGTAACGTATAGAGGGGTTACAGTTACATTTGTCAGGTAGCAGGTACATTATTTCTTTTTATCCATATATTTTTATTGTAATTAATAGAAGGGTTACATTATATTCACCAGATAGAAGTTGTATTTCTTCACATACATTGATACCTTTTCTCATGTCCTGGTCCCCATTTCCCTCCCCCCACTCAGCCCTTCACCTTGTTTCCCCCCCTTCCCTATCTGATTTCAAATAACCAAATATGCATATGTACAATATATCAGATAACAAGGTGAAATATTGTAACAATATGAGATAACGAAGGGACAGCAAAAGAGATGAGAGATAACATAGTACATGAAGGACAACAATCACTCATTATATGGCTTTTGTTTCTATATCCTGGAGGTCCTTCCATTTAGCGTCATACTATATGGCCTTATGTATCTAGGTTTTGTTCTACTATAAATGTCTGCTAGGAGAACCCAAGGTTTCCACTGATTATGACAAATGAGAGAAACCATTGAGCCTATGTTCCTTTGAGTTTGGCTTACTTCACTTAATATGATTTTTTTCTAAGTCTTTCCACTTCCTTACAAATGGGGCAATGTCGTGTTTTCTGACAGCAGCATAGAATTCCATTGTGTATAAATGCTACATCTTGTTGATCCACTCATCAACTGAGGGGCATCTGGGTTGGTTTCATATCTTTGCTGTGGCAAATAGTGCTGCAATGAACATCATTGTGCTAGTGGATTTAGTATGTCCTTGTTTCTAGACTATTGGGTAAATGCTAAGTGGTGGAATTGCTGGGTCATAAGGGAGCTCTATGTTTAGTCTTTTGAGGAACCACCGTACTAGAGCATCATTCTTGAGTGAAAAACCCAAGGGAAACTATGAGGCTCTGAGTTCGAGGCCCAGCCTCCCTCTCTCTGTCTCTCTCTCTGTCTCTCTGTCTCTCTGTCTCTCTGTCTCTCTCTCTCTCTCTCTCTCTCTCTCTCTCTCTCACACACACACACACACACACACACACACACACACACACATACACAATGACCATGAGGAATGAGGTAGATAGATAGATAGATAGATAGATAGATAGATAGATAGATAGAGATATAGAAAACCGTTTTCCTGGAATAAGGTAAAACTTCAGTGAACTTACAGAAACCATTGAATTATGTACATAAATGAATGTAAATTATTTCAGTGAAGATACTTAAAAAATGGCTTGCTCAGTGTAATTTGGGGCATTATTTCTTTGATGTCAGCTTAGTGTAGGTGTTAATGCTGCTGAAGCCAGAACAGTTCAAAACAGGGATGAACAGGGCCTCTGGACCCTGCCAGGCTCACAAAGTCATAAACAAACATATTGCTTCCATATCAGAAGCCAGGATACTTGAAATTTCATGTGAGGTCAGATCACAGTGAGATTGAGTGCAGCTGCAATGCACTAGTGGTTTTCTGGCAGCGAACAGAGCTGTTGTTTCCCCCAAGTGTCTAGTTTAATAATAAAAAGTGACTTGAGCACTGGGCATTAAAATTTCCTCATAACCTGAAAAATCTTGTCTTTGTGGGATTTTTAAATCCTAAATTGGATCATCGTAGCAAAGTAATTCAGAAATCAATCAGCTTCATGAGCAGCAAATGAAAAATGTGGGGAATCAATGTTCCCTCTAGATATTTAAAATAAAATCATACTTTAAAAATGATCTATACTGCAGCTACTGCTAAAATATATTTTATGTACGAGAATGAATATAATTCATTCATCACTACAGAAGAAATTTGAAAGTTCTACATAAGGCTTAAATCTTGGGTTTGAAAAAATAAATGTATCAGTTGTAATTTTCTGAACTTACTATATTTAGGAAATGTTTGTTATTTTCCTCGGTAAGCAACTATCTATAGAAATAGGCCAGGCTCTGGTGACTTATAATTCTAGCTACTTCAGAGGTTAAACTCCAAAGAATTGCAATTGAAAAACCAGCTTAGGCAAGAAAAGTCTGAGGGATTCCATCAGAAAGCATGACTCAGGTGGTAAAGCACCAACCAAAATGCCAATGAATTTTTATTGTGCCTCCATTTATGAACTCCTGTAAAATGGATAATTGTTGGTTCTTCAAAATTCCCAAGGTTTAAACAATTTATATATATAGGCAGCAAATGGATATCACAAAATTAACAGTATTTATTTTTATTTATTTTTATTTTGACAACTCCAAATATTGACCATTTAATAAAAATTATATATTCAACACAGACATAAAATGCTCAGACAGCTACTTCATTTCACAATTACTAATGGAAAAGTCACTTTAACTTCTAAGTTAATGTTTTGTAACTTGAAAATACACCAGGATTCACATCTCAGGTTTCACCCCATTTCAGAAAAGAAGGATGTATAGTATCAGTACCAAATAGGAAGAGAATCTTCCTACTTCATTATGCCAACCCAAAGGAAAAACAGTAAGTCAAGCCATGTAGGCATTAGCACTCTAGTCTAATAAATATTTATTGAGTGCCTGCTATGTGCCAGGCACTGCAATAAGCCTGATAATATCATAAGCCCTGGGATGCTAATCAATGAATTTCAGTCAGTAGGGAAATGTGTACGATTAACTACATTGATAGTATGCTTCATTCGAATTAGAATGATGGTAATCAAGAAAACAAACAACAACAAATGCTGGAAATGATGAAGGAAAAGGAACTCTTCCACTGCTAGTAGGAATGTAAGTTACTCCAGCAACTGTGGAGACCAGCATGGAGAATACATACATTAAAAATAAAACTATGTGAAACAGCCATACTACTTCTAGGCATATATCCAAAAAACTACAGTCAGCTTACTATAGTGAGACCTGTACACACCCATGTTTACCATAGCACTATTCATATACCGCAAGTACGAAGCCAGTTTAGGTGCCCATTTATAAATTGATTTTTTTGCCAGTCCTGGGGCTTGCACACAGGGCCTGAACATTGTCCTTGGGCATTCTCAAGGTTAGCACCCGACCACTTGAGCCACAGCACCAGTTTCCATTTTTTTTCTGTGTATGTGGTACTGAGGAATGGAACCGAAGACTTGGTACATGGTAGGCAAGCACTTTTACCACTAGGCCATGCTCCTGGCCTACATAAATGGATTTTTAAAAACTATATACATAAACAATGGAGCATTCTTCATCCAAAATCTTTTTTAAAAAGAATAAAATTATGTTTGGAAGAAAATGGATGGAACTGTAAAATGTCATGCTAAATGAAAGAAGCAAATGCCACAAAGGCAAACATTTCTGTTGTGGAAACTAGAGAAGAAGAAATCAAAATCATGAAAAAGAGTTAAAAGGTATTACTAGGAAAGGGAGTGATACCTCATATACAATGAAATCTTTTATTTTTCCCTCAAGGTTGGCACACTGCTATTTGAGCCACATCTTCACTTGGCTTTTTTTTTTCTACTTATTTGGAGATAAGGTTATCTGCCTGGACTAGCTTTAAACCATGATCCTTGGATCTCAGGCTAAGTAGCTAAGATTACAGGTATGAGACACTAGTGTTTAGATACTGTTATTATTTTTAAATGTGAATACTTATCCAAATTTGACAAATGGTATTTAGACAGTATAATTTTAAGTACATACTTAATTTTTATTGGATAAAACAATTTTTTAATGAATCATTCATTAGTGATTTGCTGGCTCAAAAAAATCAATGACAGTAAATCCCAAACTTTCTATTACCATCTATTCAGTCAAGTGTGTACTTGGGGGAAAAAAAAGCCGGAGAGATGTCTTGAGAAGGAAGATAAGTGTATTTGGACCAGGACCAAATGTGTTTTTGATGATTACAAAGCAACTAATTTTGTAAAATGTATGTAATACCACTGGTGGTTCTCGTCATGGTCAATTTGTTACGTTTCTTTTTTTTTTTGGCTCTTTGACATTCAAAATTAAAGAGTTTCAGGAACTTTTTAAACATATAACTTAAACACACAGGCAGACAGTAAAAAGACTCACAGGGACTCACTAAGTATGGCACAGAATCTCTTTGGCCAGTTACCAGTTCAAAAACAAAGTTAAAATTACAACCACAAGCACAAACAATTCCTTTGACATTTGACTATCCTGAAATATTAACTTTAGGCATCCAGTATCTCTGTTTATATATTGGCTTTAATTGATTATTTTGAGGAATAGTCTAGAAAGAGGATAAATGATTTATCATATTGGCTTCCCTTTGTCTCAAAAAGTCATTCATTTAAAAATACAAATAAAAAAGACTATGCCATTTTAAAAGACTAGCTTATCTCTAGATATGAGGATATTCACTTTACAGATGAAAACTTTTAGAGATGCAAACAATCTGGTCTGTAGATCCTTAAGCAAAATTGAATGAGAATTCAACTTGGTAATACAATTTCTTTTCTGTCTTGACAACCTGAAGTCTGACTATCATGTCTATAATTGTAAATTGTCATTGAAGAATAAACAAATAAAAAAGGGCTAAGCATAGTTGCAGTCCATATCTAAAGCTACAGCTACTTGTTTGATGGAGATACGAGGACCTTGGTCTAAGGCTGATCGAGGCAAAAGCACTAGAGCATATCTAAAAATCAAACTAGAAGTAAAAGAGGCTCAATTGGCAGAATGCTTTCCTAAAAAGCACTGGGGCATGAGTTCAAATAATAGAATCAGTAAAAGAAAATGTAAAAAGATATATATCTCCATAACTAAAGTAATAATTCACCATCAGAACAATTAACAAATGTAAAGCAACCAAAGACCATTTTTCAAGCTTCTGTCAATTTCAAGCTTAGGATATCATTCCATCCTTTCCACAAGTATTAATCTTTAGTTGTTGCATGCCATGAGTTAGGGCCACTGGCCCCACATTTCTCTTCTGCAGAGGGATTTTCACTAATGCTTGTTTAACAGTCACGTTACACAGAAGTTCAATATTTGTGCTCATGAGGAGAAAAACTGAAGGATAATCTGCCCAGCTGCAGATCTGAAAAGCTCTTCCACTCATTCAACTAGTACTACATTTTTTACCATGTGAAAACTACTTCCTTTGCCTTACAAAATTCATGAAGAGAACAACCAAGCCTCCAGCATGAAGGCACTTTTGACCTGAAACAGTTTTAATATGACCCTGACATGCTGAATTGTAATGAAAATGGTAGACATTGATAACCAAACATCCAAATCAATTAATGTGATTCTTTTTCTATTTCATCTCAGTGAATGATATAATACCTATAATAGAGATCTCAGATATTTACACATTTTAATGTTCTACATAAAGGAGTTAGTTTTTAATTTTTCTAAGGGATAACTATGTCTGAAAGTACCAAGCAAAAAGTCAATGCTTAATTAACAGATAGTTGAAACTGATAGATAATTGGTGTCTGAAAGTTGATTTTTTCCTAACTTTAAGAATAATAAATAGATGGACAATTCTAGTATGTTTTAGGTTGTAGGTTTCAGAGCTTGATGGAATGGAGGTATTGGGAATTTAACACGAGATCTTTCATTCTCATAGGAATTTGCATTCTGATGTTACTCAGTCAATTTACACACGCAAGTCCTGGAGAAAGTTCTTCCTACCACTCCTGATTACCTGGAAAGAGCTGTTACTCAGGAGACTATTGGGGCTCTCTCTTTTCTGAAGGCTTTCAGGACATTGAGCTTTCTGAGCTTGCAGTCTTCTAACATGATTACTGCTGCCTCTATAACAATAATGTAATTACAAAGAGAAAACAAGAAGTGTCAGTGCAAGAACTGAGCAATGATGTGCGTAGAAAAGTCCAAATTCTCAGCTGACACTTGTTTGACATTGTGGTTTTCAATTAAGACTCTCTAAGACTAGAAAAAGCGTGAGCAATAACAAAGTTGAAGTCTAGGTTTTGTCTTTAATTCATTTGGCTAAGAAAAATATAAATTTAATCATATTCGTTTTAAGCAAGTGATAAAAAGGAGTGAATTAGGAGTGTGGAGAGCAATTGGGGAAAAATAAAGCACAGTAGACTCAGTTAATGTTCAGTGTCCTCCCTCTTTATTTCCCTACTATAGTTTTCAATTTTATAGAACATTTATCACTAAAGCTTTACATTTAATGAATATCATTATATAGATAAAATTAATTTCATACATCAAGGATGCAATAATGAAGGGCTGTACTTCAAACATGACTTTGAATTTACCTAAGGTAAATCCATTATTTTATACTCCAATTACTAGATAATTGACTTTTTAGTCATGGTATAATTGATATCCTCATAAAAGATTTCCCATTAACCAATTTTGGAAATAAAGCCATTGTAATACTCCTATGCAAGATTTGATTTTCTTACTTAAATGCCTTTACAACTACAAAATATATTCACTTTTGGAGCACCTCTGTTTCAGAAACTGTCAAAGCGCAAGGGTTTTATGTGAACATCCTCTTGGTTAACCTTTGCCTGCTACTGGCTTCCATTATTTTCCCATTGAAAAATTACATTGAATGTTTGCATTTGAGATGTCAATTTCCCCCCACAGATTAGAGGGGAGAGTGGGAGGAATTTACATCAGAGAATTGAAGGGTAGCGTAGGCTGTGCAGAGAATACTCTGGGATATTATCAGTAGAAATAGGAAATTGCTTTTCAACCTACAGATTACTGAGTCATCAGAAACACCAACTAAGAGGGTCAATGGTGATTATGATTCGAGTTATCTCTGCCAGTTAGAAAATAAGGATGTTCCCATTTATCTTTATACAACTGAGAGCTCGGTTTATTTTAAATGCTGGAAAAGGTGCCTTGCTATCAGTCCACATTTCCTTCTGATGAATCTTAATCGAATTCTCCTCCAAAGACAGTGTGGGCTTTGCAAATCCTTCAGATGACTACTTGAAGAGATCGGTATATTAAAGAAAGACAGTAGTGGAGGCAAACAAAGGACTTGTATGCCACGATGGTGACATTGGACTTTCAAATGGGAGCAATCAAGAGTAAAGAGTAAAGGCTTCTGAACTCACTACCTATATCACTGCTGTCCTTGAGGGTTACTGAAAGGGAGAGACCAGGCTGTTTTCTAAGTTACCATAGAAAGGACAGATACCTGGCCCTTTACTTCTCAGCAAGAGCTCAACATGGAAAGAAAAACAACTTCAGCTCTCATATTAAATTTGAGTTATGGTTCCATAGAGAAGCTGATATTTCCAGGAAGAGCTATAACAGTAGCAAAAAGGGCCATTTGCTTCCAAATTTGAAAGAGTGACAGCCCACCAGGGTCTCCATATGGCCCACCTACCTGCAACGCTCAGCTTTTTGTACAAAGTAGCAGCTTCTTATGCCATTGTGTGTCACTTCATGCACAGAAAGCACAGTGTTGAAGAAGTTTCTAGGTGTAACATTAGCAATTAATCAGGTAATTGCTAAATCTTTTGCCAATAGCCCGCAGCCATTCACTGTTCTGAATAATAAGTGGATTATTAATTTCTTCATCCCAGCCCTGATCTCCCACTCTGGCTCCCTTTGCAGTACCTTGAGTCCCTGCTGTGTCAGCAACTCTGGTCAGATGCTTGGCTTTCCACCCTTCACATAAACCAGGATATAAATTGTTGCCTTGTAGACCTCACAGGTACACACCCTTTGGGTATTTAGAATGCAAAGATGGTGGAATCTTTGTGTATGTGCATGGGTTTTTCTTTTCTTTAGGAAGCCTGCTTTCAATTGTTCCCAAGGTATTGAAATTGAATCACAGTAGAAGAGAATGGTTGAAGATGTTCATTTCTATACAAAAATCATGATTGTTATACACAAAACATACAGCCAATTGCTTATAATGTCTGTGTTGTGGGAAGTTTGACTCTTTATTCCTCCCATAAATCTCTTAATTGAGCATGCATTAATTTTAAGTACTTCAATTAATGCTTCAGGGAAAGCAAAGATAAAGATCTTCAGCTATCTCGGCCTTATAGAAGGAAGGAATGTACCCATAATAATTGAAATATAAGCAGGAATGGTAAAAATGTAAAAGAGAATATATTTGGAAACACATATGGCCAGGGCCTTAGTAAAGAGCCACAAAAGCCAAAGTAATAAATTAACAACTAGATGTGAGACTGGGGAAGAAAGGATGGATTCATAAACTATTGGAATTAACAGAATAAGTAGATAGGTAAAATAATCTCCAAAACTTTTCAGTATTAAACTCCAACAAAATTAAGCCCCAAACTGCGTGCTCTAAAAATAGATTTAGAATAGTATTTCCCACATTTGACCCATAACAATAACAGAAAAAAAGGACTGGAAACAAACTCTTATATAAAAAAATGATAATCAGGACTCAGACAACTAATTTGCAAATGTGTAAAGCTATTAGATATCTCAAAAATCAATTGCATTGGAAGTGACACCAGTAGTAGAATGCCAGCTTTGAGCTGAAGAGCTCAGGGACAGCATCCAGGCTCTGAGTTCTAGCCCCACAATGGAACAACAACAATTAAATTTTCTTTGATCTTCTATGGTTTACATATGAAGGGTCCCTAAAGAGGCTCATATGTTTAAGATTTGAACAAATGGTGACCCCACTAGGTTCTGAATTCCACACCAGTAGATTCAACAATCAAGATGTGAGTGCATTATAATGGCTTTCAGCTAATCAATAGATTCCTCTCTTGAGAAATTCATAATGTTAATGGCATTATTGGTAGGTTAAGGAAAGTAGAAGGGAGGACCTAGTGGGAGGAAGTAAGTCACTGGGCGCTGGACCTGAAAAGGCCTAAACTGTCCCTGGTCCCCTCCTGTCTTAATCTCTGCTTTCTGGCCACCTTGAGCCCAGAAGCCTTCTCTATCATATATTGCCACCACCAGGATCAGGCCAAATCAATTGAGCCAGCTAGCCTTGGACCCAAATAAATCCCTCTTTCTTTTATTTTTTTCTTTATTTCCAGTCCTGGGGCTTGAACTTGGGGTCTGAGCACTTCCCTTAGGCTTTCTCAAGGCTAGAGCTCTACCACTTGAGCCACAGCACCATTTCTGGCCTTTTCTATGTGTGGGATACCAAGGAATCAAACTTGGGTCTTTGTGCATGCTAGGCAAGCACTCTTATCACTAGGCCAATGTTCCAGCCCCTCCTCCTTTTAAATTAACACTGCTGTGTGATAAAAATTCTGTTGATCTTCTGTGGTAGCTAAAGATCTAAACCCAAGGCCATGGAATAATTTCTGGCCCCAATTCAGGGCCCACTGAAGTTATGGGTTGGATTGTGCACTTTGATGTTGCACAATGTGGCTCCTGACACCTCTGCACCAAAGTCAGTGCTCAGGCTTCTTCTTGACCATTATTCTGCCAAGTGGGCATCCATCTGTCTGCTTCCCTTACCTACCTCCAGTTTAATTCATTTCACCAGGCCGCTGGAGTTACCTTTCTAAATGGAAGCCTGACCTTGATATTCTTTTTTGAAAAGCCTTTAGAAAGATCTTTATTCTATACCAAATCTATTCTGAAAACTTGGTCAACTCCTAGCCCAGCAATTACATCCTTGGCCACCATTTTACCTTCCTAAAACCTCTCACCTTCACATCATTCACAGTAGCCTTCACGTGAGATTCTGATTCAGTAAGACAGTTTAGCAAACATTCCTTGTCTATTTCTTTGGTGACACTGTACCTGTGCCTGGGCTGCCTTTTACAAATGGAAATCAAACAGACACAGGCAAATACTAGCAGTACCCTGAGAAATACATGCACAGAATAGAACTAGACATGGAAGAGAGAATGGCTTCTTCCATTTGTCATTCTTAGATCTTGTGTGATATTTTCTTTAAATACTTGAGGGGTTTACCTGATGGCTATGTGAATGACAGATAGAATGAGGCTTAGAATTTAGGCTTTTTTAAAAAATAATGTCATGATATGATCGTTGTGGCAGACACTACAACCCACAAACACAAACATATTTATGATCTGCTCCTTTGTAGAAAAAAATTTCCAATCCTTTCTAGATGGTAAATTCCTAGATGTGAGAGACAATTCATGTTCTGTCCCTCTGTTTTTAGAACTTAGCAATAATAGATATTTAGCAAATGTTAGCTGAACACAGGAATAAACACAGGCATGTTTTCTGGGTAAGAAGCAAGGAAAGACTAATAGAAAAAAATAAAATGAAAAAAATGAATAAATATCCAAATTTCTAAAGATGTATATTTATATTAGCTTTGTGAGTTTTCTTACTACAAAAAGTCCCCTAACCAAATCACCCTTTCCTTGGCTAAAGCTTTGTTTAGCTGTGTTAGCAATGCATTCTTATGCAAAGATTCCAAACAAAATGGTTCAATAACAATGAGTTCATGTCCCCAAACTTCCTATATCTGCTTTCATAGTCAACAATGCCACCACTGAGGCCAAAGCTCTCTAGGACCAAGGACCCCTAGAGAAACCATCCATATCATAGGAGACACACTCTGCCTTACCTCCATACCTAATCATTTATCTGAATATTCTTTATGCAATAGTCCCCCCACCATAGCCTACAGCATGAATTTATCAAAAGAAAATGGTTCCTAAATGTAAAATTCAATACCTCAAACTTCACTAGGCAGACTAAAGAGAGACAGAGAGTTGATTTAATATTGCATTTGGCCATCATAGCTTCCATCCATCTGCCATCATTTACCCAAAGGCCTTCAGGGCAATAGAAATGACGAACAAAATTTTATTCCCCTGATGAATTTTTCAGGGCCACTCTTAATATTGGAGCTTTCAAGATGAGAAATGACTACATTTGACTGGTCCTCAAAGAATCTTGTCCCCAATCTGGCAGCATCTGTGGAAAGGCAGAGCTAAAAGGGACTTTCAACTTGGCACAAGCCATTCCATCAACAAAATGTAGTGAGTCAGAGGTGTAAGTTAGGCATCCTAGGACAGAAAAGAAAATAACCACAAGCGGCCCATATCAGAAATGGAAAAAGGAGAAGAAAAATGCAATGGAAGTCTTTATAGCCAGTGGGTGGTGAGGTATTATTACTTGAGCTCTGAAGAGGGGTCTAGAGTTATTCACAACATTCCCCATAAAGAAGTAGTGCTTAAAGGGTTCTTTGAAAATGGCCTAGGTTGGCCTAGAAGAACGCATGAAAGGAACTACAAATTAATGAGCTTAGTCCAAAATCTGTGACAAGGAGTAATGAGAGATGAAAGTGGCCAGATTTAGGCAGACAATCAATTGCTACCAGGCCTTGAAGCATGTACTGAGAAGCCCAGACTTCATAATAAGAATGTCTTACTCTTATAGCCATGATACTTGGCAAATAATTTTCACATGCATCATTTCTTCACAGCAATCTTCCCTCTCGAGATCAAAATCATCCCTTTCCCCTTCATCCTCCTTGCCTCACCTCATCTTCAACAATCACCCGCTTAACCTTCAAATACAAGCTGAAATATCACTTCTAGAAAAACCTTTAGTAGTTCAGAAAACAGATCAGGTCTCCATTTCCATCATCACTTACTCTCAAAATAATCTATGAAACTCCCAAGAGAGGCAATCCAGGTTGCACAGGGTGGCTTCCAAGTTTCTCAAGTACTCACACCCGCTTTGGTCTTTCTTTCTACAGTGTCTAGGGAATCACTGTCAGTCATGATTTAAGATACCGTTCTAGCAAACATCTGTATTCCACTCACTGGGATAGAGGAAAGGGTCAAAAGCAAAGAGCAACGGGGATTCACTGAATGCTCCTAGGAAAAGTTGCTGGAAATTGCCACATATATTTTCACATTTACCCTGTTGGTCAGACTTAAGCCATATGGCTTAAAGTTTGACAAGTGTCATTTTATAATGGTAGCATATTCCCTTAATGTGAAAGATCAAAGATGAAGATTTTAAAAATACAAGAAGACAGTCTTTTTATAAGCACAATACTTGATGATAATAGATTTCATGGATTATAAATCTGTATTTCTACATTGTCTGACTGGTCTGTTTCTTTCATTGTATGATATATACTATGAGAACAAAAGATAAACTTGGCTTAGGTCCACTGATATCCTTGCCTTCTAACATGGTGTCTACTGTCAATACAAAGAAGAAACGTTTGTTGAATGAATGTAGGTTTTTTATTTATTATTTTCATTGTACGCATCTGTAAGGTTCTTTGGGTTAAATTAACACACATAAACCAGGATAGTTAACTGTTCTATCTCTTAGATATTATCGTTATTGAATCAATATGTGTATACTGAGGAATTAACTTTTTGATTAACAAAAATACTGAATGTATTTATACGTTAAAATGACTAAACATAGAGTTTTCCCATGACCCAGCAATTCTACTACTGGGCATTTATCCAGTAGAACACAAATGAGGCCACACTAAAGCTACCAACAGAACCATTGTTGTTGCAGTATTGTTTTCCATAGCCAAGATATGGAATCAATCCAGATGCCCCTCAATGGATGAATGGATCAAGAAAATGTGAAATGAAATTCTACTCTTCCATGAGAAAGAATGATATTTTACCATACGTAAGAAAAATGGGAAGACTTAAAAATGAGGTGATATCATTCTTTCTGATGGCAGCATAAAATTCCATTATGTATAAATGGAATTGGCCAGAAGGGACTGCTACTGCACTGTCGATGGGAGTGTAAACTTGCCCAACCACTCTGCAATGTAGCATGGAGGTTCCTCAAAGGACTAAACAGAGCTGCCCTGTGACCCAGCAATCCCATTCCTGGGCATTTACCCAAATATCCAGAAGCAAGGCCATGCTAACCATGGCTAAGATATGGAACCAACCCAGATGCCCCTCAGTAAATAAATGGATCATGAAGATGTGGTATATTTACACCATGGAATTCTATGCTGCCATCAGAAAAAATGATATTACCCCATTTGTAAGGAAATACAATATAGAGTATTGAAATCATAAACAGTGACAACATGGGGCTGAAGAAAAAAATAAAAACAGAAGAATAAAGAAATAACTGCATACAGTACACTAAGAAAAAAGCCCTCTTGCCATACCTTGTAGTTCATTTCGATTAGCAACATTTTATAAGGTCAAATGTACATAGCTATTGAGCAATTGTGATCCTCTGCTAGATCTTAGATATATACTAGTTATTACACAGAAAGCCTATGTTTCTTTGGGTCTGGCTTACTTCACTTAATACAATTTTTCTTTCTAAGTCTTTCCATTTCCTTCTGCATGAAGTGATGTCATTCTTTCTGATGGAAGCATAGAATTGTGTTGTGTATAAATACCACATTTTCTTGAAGCAACTCAGTTGCTTCTGGGTTGATTCCATGTTTTAGCTATGGTGAATAATGCATCAGTAAATCTAGTTATGCTGGTAGCTTTAGTATGAACTTGTTTGTGGTCATTTGGGTAAATGCCTAGGAACGAAACTGCTGGGGAGCTCTATGTTTAGGCTTTTTTGGAATCTCATTGTTTTCCAGAAGAGTTGAACAAGTTACACTCCCACTTACAGTGTTGTAGTGTTTCCTTATGGCCACATCCCCACAAGTATCTGTTATTAATAGTTTTCTTTTTTAATATTTTTATTGTAATTAATAAAAGGGTTACATGATATTTGCCAGAGAGAAGGTGCATTAATTCACATACATTGATACCCTTTCACATGTCTTGGTCCCCATTACCCTCCACCCCACCTCCCCATCTTGGTTTTCCCCCCTTCCCTATCCAATTTCAAGTAACCAAATACACATATATCCAATGTATCAGATAACATAGTGAGGTACTGTAACAATATGAGATAACCAAGGGACAGCAAAAGAGATGAGAGATAACATAGTACATTAAGGACAACAATCATTCCTTATGTGGCTATTGTTTCAATTAGCTTCATACTATATGGCCTTATGTATCAAGGTTTGGCCCTATTGCAAATCTCTGCTAGGAGAGCCCATGGTTTCTATTGATTATGATAAATGAGGGAAATCATTGAGCCTAAGTTCCTTTGAGTCTGGCTTACTTCACTTAATATGATTTTTTCTAAGTCTTTCCATTTCCTAACAAATGGGGCGATGTCATTCTTTCTGACAGCAGCATAGAATTCCATTGTGTACAAATACCACATCTTGTTGATCCATTCATTAACTGAGGGACATCTAGGTTGGTTCCATATCTTTGCTATGTTCTTGATAACAACCATTCTACCTTGGGTGAGGTGAAATATCAATGTTGCTTTGATTTTCCTTTCTTTTATGTACTAATTCTTTAACTCATGTTTGAGTGACTAGACTCAAAGTGTTACATTCCCAGAAATATCTGCAGGAATAGAGAAGTAGCCTTTCAACAATGACTGCTTCTTTGGAGGTTGACAAATGGGTTATGTTGAGGTACATAATGATACTGATATCTACTCTTAGAACATTCCAAACTATATTAATAAAAATCACAATCTTAGCTGAAGAATAAATCTAACCCAATAATTCCCATAAGAATTACCCAGTGAAAACATTTAATTAGATCTTTACCATTTGGTGCTATGGTCTAGGAAATCAAAGCCTTCAAATCTGATGTTGTATATAATTTTTCCAAAGATGTTGGCTACAAACTCTTTTTCTTCTTCTTCTTCTTCTTCTTCTTCTTCTTCTTCTTCTTCTTCTTCTTCTTCTTCCTCCTCCTCCTCCTCCTCCTCCTCCTCCTCCTCCACCTCCTCCTCCTCCTCCTCCACCTCCTCCTCCTCCTCCTCCTCCTCCCCAGAAAAATTATATGTTGAAATCCAAATTGCTACATTCTGGTACTAAAAGATGATGTCTTTGGGAGGTATCTATGAGGGCACATGAGATTAATGCCTTTATAAAAGAAACCCCAAAGACTTCCTTGCTCCTCTGCCTTGTAGAAGATAGAACCAAAAGATACTCATCAATGAGCCAGGAAGAAGGTCACTACCAGATACTGAAGTCATCTGTGTTAGGATATTGGCCTTTCTCATTTCCAGAACTATAAGGGAGGGGGGAAAATACATTGTAAATCACCAGTTTATGGTCTTTGTTAGCCTGAACAGCTAAGACAATATTCGAATTACTTTTCCTCACTGAAAATACACAGTAATTCGACAATGCCTCTTACCAGCCCAGTCTGAAGCTATTTGTAGTATTTCAAGGCTTGCTTCAGGAAAGGCAGCTCACATGGAGAGAAAAAGCCTTCACAGGCCTCTTGCCAGCATTCTGAGGGTAAGCCAGAACTTCTTGGGGAATGGTAGCCACAACAGTTTATTGTTGCAGTATTTACAGACCAGAGTTCTGCCAGTTACTTCTAGTAACTTCCAGTAACCTCTAGTTACATAGAGTCTGTGAAAGAGTTCAAAAGGTGAACCAATGCATTTGTGATCGCTCACAGCACACTATATTGGAAATAAACTTTATAACTTGGAGGGGAGGGGAGCTGAGGAAAGAAAAGTTGGAGAAAACAAGGGAGGGGGCTAAAAATGTTTGACAAGGAAGGTACTCATTACCTTCCTATGTCACTGTAACCCCTCTGATATCACCATTAAAATAAAACTAAATTTAAAAAGGTTTTTAAAGCAGAGGGAAAAAAAGAAGAAGAAATCTCATCTAATTTTCTTCTTGTTCTCAGTGAACTGAGTTTCATTACTGGTACAAATTTAACAGGTTTGGAGTTTTGTTGCAATGAAACTAAGCATCAACCATTTATAATCCATCGCAGGTATGATTACTTTTATATTGTCTAAAATATCTATATCTAGTGCCAATTATGTTTTTATAACAATTAGCTGAAAAACTTTCAAATGTTTGAAAAATTCTTATAACTTGTAAGAATCCTAACTAAACAATTATAAGGAATTATAAGGAAAGATTATTCTCAGATGAGTCAGAAAAATACATACTTAATTTTTTGAAACCATATTTCATCTTTAAGCAGTTGTCAAGTGTCTGATATCTATGTATGTTTATGGAATTGTCACTATTACAGATTTTTTTTCCTTCACCAATTTGCCTGGAAAAGAGCTTGTAAACTTAGACAATGCAGTACTTGATCTACATATCACAAGATGAGGAGATCCTCTGTGCTTATAATGAGTTGAAACTCTTAAAACTTATGAGCAAACTCTTCCTACTTAATGTACTCAGTTTCACCTAATCAACCAAAAATGGTCTAGTTCTTAAGGCCACCTTTTTAAAAAATCAAATATCCAAATCGATAGATTAATAGTAACTTAGAACATGAATATAAGGGGGTAAATTACAATCTGCCCACTGAAGAAGTATCTATTCTTCTCAGTGAATACAGCCAAAGGAAATTTTTAGATGTGTTAGGCACCAAACGAAATAAAAGAACAGTGCTTCAAGCGAACACCTGTCAGAAAAGGGAGGTAGCAGAGGGTACCTTTCACAACTCCTGTGGCAGTGTATTGAAACAGAAAAGTACTAAGGGAAGATAGTACAGGAAGATTAAATATGATCTTGAACAGTGATATCCCCAGAGATCTTAGGCTTTTTATTCTTGCAGACCTAAAAATTGTCAGGATTTTGAGTAAATCACAAAAGCAATTGTCAGGGAGAACATCTGCTGCAGCTGCTCGAACAACTATTTTAAGGTGAGGGAAGCTGGCAGGCCTGGTGCTGCAGTGGGAAGTCACTGCAATGAATAAAAATGGAGCACATAAAACACTGATGAGGAGGAAGGACTGAAGCACTGGAGGCAATCTGGCCTCTGTGTTACGTTTACATAGACGGCTCGGTATGGTATTGTCTGAATACATGTTTTTACCACTTTGATGTATGATACTATTGCTTTTAAGGCTACCAGGAAGGAATTGATCATTTCCAACACAAACACCAGGCTTCACATCCTCATTATTTCTCAAATAGTACTGAGTTGAAATTTTTGTAGATGCAACTTCTAAATGAATGACAAAAAAAAGAAAAGGCAGAAGTGAAAAAAAATGATGACAACACAAGCAATGAAAAGAAATACACTGAACAGTTCTGCTCTGAGCTTTTGCCTTCTCACATTACACTTCAGAGATGATTCCCAGAAACTGGAGAGAGAACATTTAGTCTCCCCGTGAATGCTATGGACATCATTTGTAGTCATAAACATTTGGCAAAGCAGAAGTTAGTTATTTCACTATCACATTAATTCACATATCCAGATGGGATTACACACTGTGGGATTCCTTCTGAAGCTATCTTATCTTTAAATATTACAAGCAAGATGTTTAGCTGCCTCTTGATGTTTACTAACCTTTTGTAGCTTTCATTTCTAACACAAATTCCTATGAAAATTGGTAATTCAGTTTGGGCTTATTTTAAATCAGGATTGGAAATGCCTTTAAAACAAACAAACAAACAAAAAAACATGTTCTACAAGGCATTGTCACTATAACGGTACAATAAGGGAAATAATATGGTTCTGAAAAATCATTATGACTTGCCCAGCATTTTTAGTGAAATAAAACTCCAGAATATTACATAGTTCAATAGGACCATACTTATATAATCATTTTATTAACTTAACCAATATTTACTGAACACTCAGTAAACATTCCAGTCACTGGAGAAAGATCATTGAATGAGAGTCTTCAAAACCCTTAAAGAGTCTATTAGGAATTAAACAATCACAATAAGAGACTACTTTCTTTTTAGCAACTTTTTTGGGGTAGTATAGAAGTACGTAAATATTGTAAAATTTTTTAGATTATGACAAATGTATATGCTGATGCAAATCTCTTCACATTTGACATAGTGAAAATATCTGTCATCCTGAAGTCTTCCACACCAACTTGCAAAACCTATCTTCCTCATCATCCACCTGACTTTTCTAGTTCACTACTGACCTATACTCTTTACTCTAGTTATGGTCACATCTTAAAATTCATCCATGTTATGTGTATTAACAATGTTTTATTTTAATTGATACATAGAATATTATTGCATGAGTGTACTATTGTTTGTTCTTCAATTTTCCTTCAATGGATATTTAAGTTACTTTCTGGTTTGATCTACAAGTAAAACCTCTATGAAGAAGTCTGGGTTTAAAGTGTATCTGAGGTGTAAGTAGACATGTTCAAAAGGAAGTTCAATTTATGGAGAATATGAGGTCTAGCTAGAGTTTGGGATAAGTCTCATCCTCCATAAAAGAACTACAAAGATTTTTTTGGTCATCCTCTCCTTAACAGATACAGGATAGGTTGATATAAAAACACAAAGAAGAATTTCCTTTGTTTGCTTATTTGTACCAGTATTAGGGCTTGAACTCAGACCCTAAGTGCTGTCCACTAATTCTGGTGGGCAATCTACCACTGAAGCCCCACTCTGGCATGTGGATAGTTAATTAAAGAACAGAGTCTCATGGATTTTCCTGCCTATAACTGCAGTCTTCCGATCTGTTTCCTGTGTTAGCTAGAATTATAGGTGTGAGCCACCAGTACCAGGCACAGAGAAATTTTAATAAAACACATGTTGGGAAGTCCTAGCAGAGGTGTCCATGTCCAGAGAAACTTGGGGCGTTTCCCCACACACCCAGAAACATAACCGTCTGGACTCATTTATACTTACCTCTCTCTTGATTATAAGATATAAGCTGTCTAGCTGACATTATCAGTAAACAGTTTATACTTTATACATGTTGAAACCTCAGCTCCCAGCACAGAAAATATTAGAACTTAGTAAATATTAATGAAATGAAGGCAAAGAGGAAGAGAGGGAATTCATAAAAAAGGGATAAATCAGTGAAACAAAATATACTAAATATGTTTTTAAACTAATATTCATTTTGGCTATTAGCACTTGTAAAATCTGACAGATGCATAAACTGTCATAATGCTGAAAAAAATCATCCTGTCTATGATATGGAAATAGGAGGAAAGCCACTTTTGTGCCTCTTTGGGCAGATGAGACTTTATTCACACTTGCGTTAACACACACTTTTCTCTCATGACCTGTAGTAGCTCATATACCTTAATAGAATGGTACTAGCTAGTGAGCTCCAAAATTGCAAGCACTAATGATTCTTGAGTTCATAGGACAGTGCCTATTGATATTCAACCACAGTTCAGTTTCAGCCATTCACTACAGATAACCCAGTGCTTGATCTTGGTGCTAAAGAACAAAGCCACTAAGATCATTGATCTTCCCCTATCTTCTGAATGCACAAGATACCCATGATAGAATTCCTTCCATAATCTCCAGCATAAAGGTGCTAAAACAGACTTTCTGGTAATTATATTATAAAAGTAAATAATGTACTCAAGAAAACTAGGATTATCAGATTGGCTTTTTAAAGTGTCCTATCGGGTTCTTTTCTATTGTTGCTCACAGCTAACAGTTGCAATTGTGCATTTCCTTTCCATTCTGGTCCACCATCTCCATTTGTCTGCGAACTTCAAAAGTTCTTTTCTAAAATATGACCCAATATTCTTGGCCATTGTCTGACTGCTACTGAATCTGATATCTAGATATCAGTATTTTAAGAAGGCATATTTGTGCTCTCTACAGCTTAATCCTATCATTGACCAACTTTAAGAGTGCTATAGAGAGAATTATCTAACATTCTAGTGGAATTATACTTCGTCTACTCTGTAATTATATCACTTTGTTTTTCATCTTAAGAACAGGTCTCTAGATTTATGTTGATTAATTTTAAGAGGGTTGTAGTTGGTGCTCAAGAACACCCAACTCATGTTTGTAAAAATGTGAAAGCTTAAAGTTTTGCTTTGGTCAGTCGTGGGGCTTGAACTCTGGGCCTGGGCGCTATTCCTGAGCTATTCAGCTAAAGACTAGCTCTCTCTCACTTGAGCCACAGCACCACTTCTGGTTTTCTGGTGGTTATTTAGAAATATGAGCCTCGTGTAGCATTTTCTCATATTTCCTAGATTTGAATTGACTCATTTTCTGTTCTTTCTCTATAACAACTAAATTATCTTCAACCCCGGAAATTCTCTCTTCTGCATTGTCTAACCTGCTATCAAAGCTATCTACTTTATTCTTCATCTCCCTTGCTTTTAATTGCTCATTTTTGATGCCTTGCATCTCTTGTTTTAGATCATGTATGGATTTCTTTAGCTCTTTGATTTCCATTTGAGTGGTTAGCTCAGCAGCTTTATTCTCTTTGGCCATTTCTTGGAGTTCGGTCAACTTTTTGTTTGTGGAGTCTATGAATTCGTCCATTTTTCTTTGAAAAACCTTTATTATGGCCTCCTTTGTGGCTTCCCTTTTTCACATATCACCTTGTTTATGGTTTCCTCTTGTTTAGCTGTGGCTTCCTCCATTATCTCTTTCTTTATGTTTTCACATTTTTCATTAATGATGTTTATCAATTGCATTTGTATAGCACTTGGAAGGCTCTCCTCTAGACTTGCCACTGACTGCTCCATTGCCTGTTTATGTTGGGTTGGAGATGCTATTCCTTGATTTGACATTTTTCTTGAGTTTCTTGTTAAATTGTTGGATTGTCCGGTTCCGTGAAGCTGGCGGGTCCATGCACGGCCGGGTGTCGGCTCTGGGCTCACACAGGCTCTGTGTGGCTCTGTCTGCATCCAGAGGGTCTGCTTTGCTGTGGAGCCCTGTCTCTGCTCTGATTCAGAAGAGCCTTTGTCTTCCCGGCCAAAGCAGGGTATAAAATTAACCCTCAAAAATCAACTGCCTTCCTCTACGCCAACAGTGAGAGGAATGAGGCAACAATCAGGAAAGCAACTCCTTTTGCAATAGCCTCAAAGAAAATAACGAACCTAGGAATAACCTTAACTAAGAATGTAAAGGAACTTTTTGATGAAACCTTTAAAACCCTGAAAAAGGAAATTAAAGCAGAACTGAGGAAATGGAAAAACTTCCCATGCTCCAGGATTGGAAGAATCAACATCGTGAAAATGACAATCTTGCCAAGGGCTATCTACAAAGTCAACGCAATATCCATCAATATCCCAATGGCATTCTTTAAAGAAATAGAAGAGGCAATCCAAAATTTCATATGGAACAATAAAAGACCCTGTATAGCAAAAACACTTCTTAGCAGAAAGGACAGCACAGGAAGAATTTCAATACCAAACTTTAGACTCTATTACAGAGCTATAATTCTCAAAACAGCTTGGTACTGGCACAAGAACAGGCCTGAAGACCAATGGAATAGAACTGAGGACCCAGATATTAAACCACAGACCTATGGACACCTAATCTATGACAAGGGAGCCAAAAAAATAGAATGGAAGAAAGATAGCCTCTTCAACAAGTGGTGCTGGCAGAACTGGTTAAGCACCTGCAGAAAACTAAAGTTGGATCCTTCTTTGTCACCATGCACTAGGATTAACTCCAAATGGATCAAAGACCTGGAGGTAAAAGCCGACACACTGAAAACTTTACAAGAAGGAATAGGAGATACACTAGGCCTCCTTGGCACAGGTCAAAACTTTCTTAATAAGGACCAAGAATCACAACAAATCAGAGAAAGGCTGGATAAGTGGGACTGCATTAAACTGCAGAGCTTTTGTATGGCAAAGGACATAGCTAGTAAATTAATTAGGAAGCCTACACAGTGGGAGAAGATCTTCACTAACCATACAATGGACAAAGGCCTCATATCTAAAATATATCAACAACTCAAAAAATTGAATCAATCCAAAACTAATCTCCAAAGAAAAAACCATCCCATTAAAAGATGGGCCAAAGACTTAAAGAGAGTCTTCTCTGAAGAAGAAACAAAAATGGCCTATAGACACATGAAGAAATGCTCAACATCTCTGGTCATAAAAGAAATGCAAATCAAAACAACTGTAAGATTCCATTTCACTCCAGTTAGAATGGCCAGGATCAAGAAAACTAATAACAACAGATCTGGAGGGGATTGCCGGAGCCAGCCGGCCAAGGGTCCTCAAAGAGTAGGGCTGAGAGGCTAAAAGGAAAAATAAGACAGAGACACAGGTGTTCGGGAGGGCCAGAGCAATTGCTGCATCTGACAACTTTATTAAACAGCTTGTCTATTTTATACCTTAGTAGAAAGCATTTGCTTATGTTGGCAATCAAGCTACAGTTCCATACTTGAATAATAACAAGAATTTTCAGAAGACTTATTGTTTGTATAAAGAGTCATCTAGTCTCAACTATCATGTTATTCTCAACAAATCTATCTCCTGGAGGGAGAGGGTAACCAGATAAGTCTGGGAATACTATCAAAGCACACTGTCATGACCCGTGAGAATATAGGCAAAAAGGTCACTCCACCCTTGCAAGAAGGCAGGCAGATTGTACTCTTCACCCTTTATCCTCAATATAGGCCTTTCTAGTATAACTCTGTTAGACCCCAGACTCATATTGGTTTCCCACAGGGGATGTGACCAGGAGGGATCACTACTACACTGTTGGTGGGAGTGCAAACTCCTGCAACCACTATGGAAAGCAGTATGGCAGTTCCTCAAAAGACTCAACATAGAACTCCCCTATGACCCAGCAATTCCACTACTTGGCATTTACCCAATCATCCAGAAACAAGGACATACTAAATCCACTAGCACAACAATGTTCCTTGCAGCACTATTTACCATAGCAAAGACATGGAACCAACCTAGATGTCCCTCAGTTGATGAATGGATCAACAAGATGTGGTATTTGTACACAATGGAATTCTATGCTGCTGTCAGAAAGAATGACATCGCCCCATTTGTTAGGAAATGGAAAGACTTAGAAAAAAATCGTATTAAGTGAAGTAAGCCAGATTCAAAGGAACTTAGGCTCAATGGTTTCCCTCATTTGTCATAATCAGTAGAAACCTTGGGCTTTCCTAGCAGAGACTTGCAATAGATCAAAAACGTGTTACATAAGGCCATATAATATGATGCTAAATGAAAGGATCTCTTAGATATAGAAACATAAGCCATATAATGAATGATTGTTGTCCTTAAGATACTATGTTATCTCTCATCTCTTTTGCTGTCCCTTGGTTATCTCATATTGTTACAGTATCTCACTTTGTTACCTGATATATCAGATATATTTGTATTTGGTTACTTGAAATTGGATAGGAAGGGGGGAAAACGAGATGAGGGGTGGGGGTGGGGGGAGAGGGAAATGGGGACCAAGACAGGTGAAAGGGTATCAATGTATGGGAATTAATGCACCATCTATTTGGCAAATATCATGTAACCCTTCTATTAATTGCAATAAAAATATATGAAAAAAACAGAAAAAAAAGAAATATGAGCCTCCTGGACTTTAGTGCCCAGGCTAGCTTCAAACTATGATCCTCAGATCTCAGCCCCCTAATCTCAGCTAGGATTACAGGCATGAGCCACCAGTGCCTGGCTAATATTTCTACTTACTCTCATCATACCATCTACTTAATAAAGAAATGTATTAATAGAGAAAAGTAGAAAACTAGTAAAAAAAATACCTATAGAAGAGAAATCATCCACCATAGGTAAAAATATGAGGCATACATTGTTACTTTTCATTTTCTTTTTCTCAATTTACCAAGTAAATATTAATCTTCTGCTCATTTTACCTGTGTAGAACCAACTTGTTCAAGAAAGCTAAGTGTCCCCACTACAGATGAATGGATACAATAAATGTGGTACATATATACAATGGAATTCTACATAGCCAACAGGCAAGATAAAATAATGGCATTCACTGGGAAGTGCATGAAACTAGAGCAAATCATGTTGAGTGAGATAAGTCAAAACCAAAGGAACAAAAGTCACATGATCTCCTAGATATGTGGATATTAGACCTAAACAGTACAAGAGCGATGACTCAATACTTGGGTACTCAAAGTCATTGACATGGTCTTGGAGATATAAATATAACTACATAGACATAAAAATCTATGACTGGATATATGCTCTATAAACAATGTTATATAGATTGATAAGTATCTATGACATACAAACTTAGTTCTTTAATTTATGTGCCAGGGCTTGCATATAGAGATCTTATCCTTGAATACTTATTTGTTAAACTTGACATTTGAAATATGAGGTAAAAAAAGTCAATGTTAATAAAATCTTTTAAAAATAAAAAAGAAAGCTGAGAGAGAGAGAGATAGACAGAGACAGAGAGAGTGTGGTGTTTAATTGGACATAAGAGTTTACAGACTTGCCTGCTCAGGGTAGCTTTGAACATAGATTCTGAGATTTCAGCCTCCTGAGTAGCTAATACTAGAAAAATGAGCTACCATTACCCTACCAGAAAGGTAATTGAAGAGAATGCACTTTGTGCACAGAATTGTTTTAGATCACCCAGCGTGGACTGAATTGCTTTTGAACAGAGCCTGCGATCCTGGCCACACCTAGCTTCCATTCAACTGAAAGTACGCAATCCATCTCTATCCTTTTTTGTTGTTTGTTTTGTTTTATTTTTCATATATTTTTATTGTAATTAATAGAATGGTTATATGATATTTGCCAGATAGATGGTGCATTAATTCCCATACATTGATACCCTTTCACATGTCTTGGTCCCCATTTCCCTCCCCCCCACCCCCACCCCCACCCCTCATCTTGTTTTCCCCCCTTCCTATCCAATTTCAAGTAACCAAATACAAATATATCTGATATATCAGGTAAAAAAGTGAGATACTGCAACAATATGAGATAATCAAGGGACAGCAAAAGAGATGAGAGATAACATAGTACCTTAAGAACAACAATCATTCATTATATGGCTTATGTTTCTATATCCTAAAGATCCTTTCATTTAGTGTCCTACTATATGGCCTTTTGTATCAAGGTTTTGCTCTATTGCAAATCTCTTCTAGGAGTATTCAGCCTTTTATATTGTTTTTGTTTTACATTCTTTTTCTCATTTCACATTTTTTATTTTCCTAAAAAATAAAAAGGTTGAAGAATACCATAGGGTGCAAATGAAATCCATGAGTTGTAATACTTTATTAATAGCATTTAACTTGGCTATTAAACTATTAACATATAATAAAAATGCTACAATATTACATTCATGGGATAAATGTATTCCGGTGAGGAATAATAAACCATTCACAATTTACTAGGAGCTCGATTTAGCTCAAATTATATTGTTAACAATATGCCTAGTTTACTCACATGAAATTTAAAAAACCACTCTCAAGAATTAACATAAAACACCTTCTGCTGTTTATGTACACTATAACTCATAGAATGAGCAATAGGAATTGCCAAAATTAACACTTAAGCCAGAATCCAGAGTAGCTATCACTGTATCAGCCTTACAGAATGTGTGCCAGTCTATTTTATTTGCATGTTTTCCCATACTAGAGCCCTGGAAATTCAGTCTTAATCTTGGGTGTGTAGCAAATAGACAACCATGTAGCCAGACATGGCAGACTCCACCCCTTATCATTGTTCCATCGTGATCTTTAAACCAAAATCAGGCCATTGAATTCTTCTTGAATCATCCCATCCTACTGATGTACCAGACTACAAGTTACAGAAGATGTGTCTAGCAAAATTTTATCTTTGAGTTTAGTTGTGACCCCTGACAGCTTGCTTGATGACCCAAACTACTCCAGATGCTTCCTCTCAGAGAAAAGGCATCCTTAGTTATGATAAGCCTAATATAAGCCTAATACAATTCTCCCAAAGTTAATTAAATAAATTCTACAACAGGTGTATAGGTTTGGAGACACAACTTCAACCTAACCCCCTCAACCATCAAATAACCCCAAGCATGATTATATAGGAAACTTTGCTCAGTGAACACTTTCAAATGTAATAATCTAACCCAGACCACCCAACTTTCTCACTAATCATGACTACTTCCACTAGACTTCCTGGTTGAAACAAATATTCCCTGATCACCAGCACTTCTGTTCTTCAGCCTGAAACTCAGGGGGTTATTGGCAGCCAGAGAATCATTTAGAGCCTCACATGGCTGCTGAAGGCTCCCCAGGCTCTTGTAATGTAGCTGAGAGAGAGAGAGAGAGAGAGAGAGAGAGAGAGACGAGAGGAGAGAGAGAGAGAGAGAGAGAGAGAGAGAGAGAGAGAGAGAAGAGAGAGAAGAGAGAGAGAGAGAGAGTGCTGCCACCCAAGCCCAGGCCCAGCATGTCTTAGCCACTGCCAGCAGCTGAAAAGCCCTGGATATGATTTCGCCGAGAGAAATTCTCCCAGAAATTCTAGAAAGAAAGTGCTAACATGCTCTATTTCCCATAGGAATGTGTTAACTTAGAGATTTTTCAGATGTGTATGCATAGCAAAAGGAGGATGGTGTCAAGGAAACAAAGAAATGAGTGACAGCTGAGAGACAAACTATTTCTCCCTGGCCAGCCTTATCAATCACAGTTTGAACGGCCTCTTCCTCTGCCTTGGCAATGGTATCCTTGCCTGGGTTGAGATAGTTGCTTCAAGGGTTGGGGTTTTTGATTGTTCTTTATTCCTTCCTCTATCCCTAACTTATATAAAGGCTGTGCTCAGATGCCCAAGAGACAGGGAGGGTCCTTCTTGAAGATCAAACATATTTCTCTGTCAACCTGCCATCAGTTTTCCCGCTGAATTGTGGCAAGTTCTAACACCTAACCAGGAAAGAAGAGACGTGAAAAGCCGCTACTATCTCCTTTCATTGGCAAAATTTTACTTACAATTTCTCCAAGAGACATGAAGGATGAGCCAAATAATCACATTATTCATAGGAATGCTAGACATATTGCTAAAGGCTTTATATTCAGTGGATCAGAGGATTAGAATTTTGTTTAAGGTCACAGTTCATAAGTGAAAGGACCACAATTTGAACTAGACTCCACTAATGGCAGGGCAATGTGGTTTGAAGTAAATATGTCCTCAATTTCTTATTTAATGAAATAAATAATTCAAATTCAAGTTGAATGGAGTTCCAAATGATAACTTCTATCTTTATAAGTAATGCAGGGGAAAAAAACTATATCGGTTATAAAAGCACCTCTAAGCCCGCATTTTTGTAAATATCGTGTGCTTCAGCAATTTTTCAAATTGATCTTACACCAATGATATATTATACTGTGTTTTTTTTATCTACAAAGAAGACAAATAGTTAGAAAAACATTTTTGACCCCCCACCAAAAAGCAAATATGACCTCTTTTCCAGACCAGAAACCTCAGTCTGGACTTTGAATACTGATTGGAAAACAAGTTTTTAACAAATTAGCTCAAAGCAGCAGGTTTGTAGTGCATATGACACTAGATGATCAATGACCACATTAGCTGCTAATCTACGGCATAAAACATGCATGAGGCATTAGCATGGAAATCTAACACATTCCCACCCCAGGTGGCACTGGATTTCTAATCTGTTGTCCCATCTAATAGGAATAAACTGAAATAGCTTATTTAGAGGTTCATTTACAAAGTTAATAATTAGAGTGATTTACTCAAAAGGCAGGGGAGGAGGAAGAAGGAAGAGAGACAGATGGGTGTGGGTTGAATAGGGAAAAAAAATAAAAGTCATCTTAACTTCTTACCATAAGGTCCTTGCTTATAATTTTGTCTTGAAGGAGATCTCCTACTTTTCTGGGGTAAAATGAAAATCAGGAGGAAATAAACACATAACCTTTAGAAAGTGAATCCTGATTGGAAGCCAAGCATATTCTGTTGTTTTCAAACCCAGTGAAAGTTGTTTAATTCCCAATTTCCATTTCTGAATGTTAAACTAATACCTTCCTTACCAGGAACAACAAGGTAATAAAATCAAAATGGTTGATATAGTGTCTGGTACGCACTCAGTGTATTCACCAGAGAATGCTAAGACACAAACCTGGGTCCTAGTCCTCTTCCTGGCTCTGTATTGGTAGTGGATGATCCCATCTCAAATTTTGACACAATAATTTTTGTGCCTACACCCATGCTGTGACAATAGTTGAATGGACTACTTAATTTAGTATTATATGGAATATTAGACAAATGAGACCCAGCTAATTACAACAGGCATGTAGTACATCATCCTCTCAAGTGACTCAAATTTCTCTGTATGTCTTATTTTAATTATTTGGGTCCAGACTTACCCTTATTAGTCATGGATCTAATTTCTTAAAGTCCAAGGTAGGTCAACAGTCCAATAGAAGCCCATACATCTAAAATAAAATTTAAATTACAAAATAGGTCTGAATACCTGAAAAGGCTTGTGTTGAAAGTTTGGATCCCAACACTACTGGGAGGCCCTACTGGTGAGAGGAAGTTAAATCCCTTTCAACGGGACACCGGGGGTTTGTTGGATAATAACCCCTTTGTGCAACTACTTAAAGATAATGAAAATATAATTTTTTAACAAAAGGATAATGGCACCAGTGATTCACACCTATGGCCAGTCAGGAGACTGAGATCTGAGGATTGTGAATCAAAGCCAGCCCAGGCAGAAAAATTCATGAGATTCTTATCTCCAAATTAACCAAATTAACTGCCAAAAGTACAGACGTGCAGCTGTGGCTTTAGTAGTAGAGCAATCTCCTTGAGCACAAAAGCTCAGGGAGAGCAAGCAGGCCCTGAATTCAAGTCAATGGACCAGCACATAAAAAAAGAGGGAGTTAATGGCCTTCATTCTCTTTTTCAATCTCATCCTGTTTCTTGCTCACTCTTGCTCTTGGTCTTCTTGCCTTCTGCCATGAGCAGAGCAGTTCTGCTTCGTCACAGGGCCCTCACTATGAGATTCTGCTCCGCCATAGACCCAAAGCAATAGAATCAAGACACCATAAATCTAAAGCTGTAAGTGAAAATAAGTATTTCCACCTTATATCATCTAGGTATCACCCCGTTGCAGTAACTGAATGTTGACTAGCATACACAGTTAGAGATAAAGAAACTAAGATGGGATAATAGAATTCCACAGTCACTATATTTTATCTTTCTGTGAGAAAAGCAAAACACTAAGCCTTTGTCCCTGAGAGCTTACTGTGATTCCTTTAAGAAACAAAAATAATTTCTCTAAAGTTCTTGCTTTCCCCCAACGTTTCTAATGTTCAAGGCAATGGAGAGTGAAAAGCAATGATGGTAAAATCTATGCATTGAGGGGAGCTCATATCCACTGCTGATATAAGTGCTTTAACAACGCATGGACCATAACTATCAAGGAGGTAATGTACACAGAGTACCTTTGAGGTGTTTTGAGGACACCCTAAAATTATTAAATCATTCTCCTCCCTCCCAGGAGTTCAAACTCTAGCTAGGGAGGTAGAATAAATATGAAATAGCATTGCAGGATTTAAACAGCACTAATAGAATGGAACTCTCAGAGCAACACAAGATTAATTCCCAAATAAGTGGTACAATTTGTACTTGCCATAGGAGGTCAGGCAAGGAAGGACTTCTGAAGAGGAAAGATAGAGAGGGCATATGAGTTGAGTTTCTAAGTATTTATTAATTCAGCAAACATTTAATAAGAGCCACCATGTGTCAGACACTGTAAGGTTTGCTGATACCTTAGAGATTAAAAAAAAAACCAGAGTGGTATGAAACTCAGTGTCCTGAGAGGAAAACAGACATTTGGATGGGTAACTCAGATGGCATAAGAATAATTATGAGATAGATGTGCCCAGGATACTGTGCTACCCAGAGAAGGACATCCATTATTCTGCTTGGGCAGAATCAAGACATAGCAAGTCCCACCAGCAAGGGACCTGCCCAAACTAATTCTCAAAGAAGATAGGGATTAGCATAAAAAGTAAAAATAAAAACCCAAAGAAAAACCCCATAAAGCAGCACCAAAGCAAGGAAGAATCAGTTAAATAACTATTTAGGAAGTCAGAAATTCAAGAACCAAAACAATTAGGGAATTTAAGAAGGTAGGATATGGAAAAGTTGGGATCACACTAGGTAAAGAAAATTCTCTGGAAAGGAGGCATTTAGATAGAACACTGGAAAGAGAAATGACTGGGGATATTTCTTTGTTTTTGTTGTTTAGTAGGATTCCAGAAAATGAACAGATTGCCTTGCTATCTGTGAGCTTTCTTGAAGGAATGCAACTCATTCTTAAATGTACCTAGAGCAAAGAAAGCACAATGTTTGCTGTGTGAAATATATATGTGTGTATATATATACATGTATGTTTTGTGGACATGCATATGTGCTTCTGTGTGTATGAATATATATACATATATGATTTATATATGTATATGTGTATGTACACATGTATGTATGTATATATACGTAAATCATCTTCCAGAAGAAAGGTAAGTGAGAGACAGAGACAGAGAGGATAGATGGGTAGATGGGAGAGAGAAGAAAGGAGAATAGGAGAAGGGAGAAATGAGGGAAGTAGGGTGGGAGAGAGGGAGGGAAGGAGAGGAAGGAGAGACAGAAACAGAGAGAGACAGAGAGACAAAGAGACAGAGAGAGACAGAGAGAGACAGAGAGAGAGAGAGAAAGAGAGACAGAGAGAGAGAGAAAAAGAGAGAGAGAGACAGAGAGAGAGAGAGAGACAGAGACAGAGACAGAGACAGAGAGACAGAGAGAGAGAGAGAGAGAGAGAGAGAGAGAGAGAGAGAGAGAGAGAGAGAGAGAGAGAGAGAGAGAGAGAGAGAGAGAGAGAATAAATCCAAGGGAAATAGATTAAACTTAAAAAGTAGAAATACATTAAACTTAAAAAGTATATGAATGCGAGCGGAGCCAATTTGGAAGGAAGCTGGAGGCACAGTTAAGCTGTTAAGAGTTGTAGTGGCCTTCGCTTCGCCGGTCTGCTTGAGTCTTGCCACCATGCCTATCCGGGTCCTGGGCACGATTTGCTCCGACTTCTTCGACCATTCCCGCGACGTGGCCGCCATGGACTGCGGCCACACTTTTCTCCTGCAGTGCCTCATACAGTGGTTCGAGACAGTGCCAAGTCGAACCTGCCCACAATGCCCAATTCAGATTGGCAAAAGAACTATTATCAACAAGCTCAGAAGGAAGAGAATGCAGAATTCTTAAAGAATGAACTGGACAGTGTCAGAGCCCAGCTTCCTCAGAAAGAGAAAGAGAAAAGGGACAGTCAAGTTATCATTGACTCTCTGCGAGACTCACAGGAAGAGCGCAACGCCACGGTAGAATCTCTGCAGAAGGCAGGGACAAGTCCCAGACAAGCCTGAGATGCTGTGCTCCACTCTCAGAAAGCAGATGAAATACTTGGAGCTGCAGCAAGATGAGACCAAACAAGCACGGGAGGAGGCACGTCGACTCGAGAACAAGATGAAGACCGTGGAGCAGATTGCGTTCCCACTCCGAAGCCAGAGGCCTGAGGTGGAGGAGATGATTGGACATATGGGTGTGGGGCAGTCAGCAGTGGAGCAACTGTCCATGTATTGTGTGTCCCTTAAGAAAGAGTATGAGAATCTGAAAGAAGCCCAGAAAGTCTCAGGGGAGCTGGCTGACAAGCTGAAGGAGGACTTGGCCTCTGACGGTCTACTCTGAATTGAATCAGACAAAGTTAGAACTGAAGTCAACTCAGAAGGACTTACAGAATGCTGACAAGGAAATCGTGAGTTTAAAAAAGAAGCTAACAATGTTATAAGAAACCTTGAGACTGCCACCAGGAGCCAAGGAGACTGTCCACCGCCTGGTGTTAGAGAGCCCAGCTCCACAGATACAGAAACTGAAGCCCCAACGGCCATCATACATGATGATATTGTCCTCAACGCTATCTTTCATGTGGATACCCCTCCAGCTCAGCCCTCCAGCTCCCAGGATGTCCACCCCAAGCAGCTCTGCCTGGAGAAGGCCCACTCTCCCATGAAGGATGTCTTCGAGAAGCTACCCAAAAGACCCAAGCAGGAATCCCAACTCACCCTGGGTGGCCAGCACTGTGCAAGAGAGACAGATGTGGAGCTAGCTGGTGTGTTTCCTCGCTTCATCCAGAATGCTGTCCTGCATTACAAACAGCCCAAGAGGACTGTGTCAGGGTCCTATCACAGTACAGATATGGTACTAACAGGATTTGATGGACTTGGAGGCCATACAAAATTCATACAACCTACAGATACAGCCATACTATGACCACTGCCAGTGAAATCCAAGGCCAACTGTAAGCAGAGAATAAAGATGAAGACGATGCATTCTCCCACCAAGACCTCATTGGGTACCCTTGTGCAGCAGTGAGAACAGTGAGTGATTCATGCCACCATCTAGTAGACCAAGAAGCCAGGTGCTGGTGGCTCACGCCTGTCATCCTAGCTACACAGGAGGCTAAGATTTGAGCATCACTGTTCAAAGCTAGCCTGTGCAGGAAAGTGAAGACTCATCTCCAGTTAACCACTAGGAAACTGGAAGTGGAGCTCTGGCTCAATGCAGTAGAGTGCTAGACTCAAGAAGAAGAGCTCAAGTACAGCATCCAGGCCCTGAGTTCAAGCCCCATGAATGACAAAAAAATGCAACTGACCAGACATGGGTATTTTGGGGGGAGATTTCCCTTCTTCCAGGACCAGCCCAGAGAGCAAGGACAGGCAGCAGAAGAGGACAAGAGTGATGCCCAGAAACTGCTTCCTGCCATACTGGGACACCACACACATTGGGCTTTGTTTTAGGAGCTGACACAACCAGCTTATTGTTCTGGTTAGCAGTGCCTTGGGCTCCTATTTTTAATCATGATTTCAGATGTGATTCAGCCTCTTCTGGTCCTGTAGACCAAGGTCATTTGTTGACTTATGGACACAAGTACTTAAGTTTCTCAAAACAGCTGAGCCTAAGCTTATGCCTGTCTCTGGCCCAACCTGGGCCAAGCAGATGGGGAATGGGGAATGAAGTTAGAGAAAGAGGATGGGGAAAATTTTCCATGTAAAATAAAAGAATCTTTCTTTGTGGCCAAAAAAAGTATATGAATGCACACATGAACACAAAACCATGTTACAAAGCACAATCTAACCCTATTTCCTATTCATATTCATAAAAATCACAAAATTGAAGTTTTTTGTGCGTGTGCTTGCCACTAAGGCAAACCTCTGTACAGTCTGGGGCCTATTAGAAAGATAAAGGCTTTCATTTTTGTTTTTGAACAGTGATTATGAAATTTACTTCCCCAAAATGGAGATCTATAACCACCTATTTGTCTTTTTTGTATCTTTTTTTTTAGAATTAAAATAGCCATTGCTAAGGAATAAAACAAATGTTCCCAAAGAAGACATAAATTTTTGACAGAATGTGTTATGAAAAATGTTTATCATCTATGAATATATATCTATACACATAAAGATACATAAAATATAACTTGAGCCTTCCCTTTATCCAATAGGTTAATGAAGTAATTGATCAAGAGGCATTAGACTAGAATGATTAAATGCACCATCTCTGAAGTTAGCCTGCCTATATTTGGTGCTGGCTCCTCTCCCCTGCCCCTCTATGAGTACTTTCCAGTGATCATAAACAATATAGCTGCTCCAAGCTTCAGTGACCTCATCTATAAAATAATTATAGACTACACCATGTGATTGTTATAAAGATTAAATGATGTAACTCACATGGACGGCTAACATGTTGGCTCTTATGTCATGAGAACTCAATAGTTCTCTTTATTACACCTATATCAGAAATTATCCCAAAATACCAAAAAAAAGATGTTTGGAAAGTATGAACCAGATGAGATGGGGCTGACAAGTCTTTGTGATGTCAGCTATAAATTCACAAGCATAATAAACATCTTTTGTAAAGAACCATCCATTCTTTAAAACAGAGAATCATTTGTCATTTTGCTTTCCATTTATTCCTGTCACTTTGACTCACTTCATCTATAAAAATAACCTTAAAAAATCCACGCATCTAATCACTTCTGAAACCCATTGTTTATAAAATGTAAGAACCCAGTGTGCAAATCTGCTGAAAATTAGGGCATCCATAATACCCCAGACTTGAATAAAAGAATGTTAGTAATAAGCAATAATAACCCCCCAAATGAATCAAAGAAACTACTTTTTAAGTTTAGTCTATTTCTCTTGGATTTATCCTCTCTCTCTCTCTCTCTTTCTCTCTCTCTCTCTCTCTCTCTCTCTCTCTCTCTCTCTCTCTCTCTCTCTCTCTCTCTCTCTCGTCCTCCTCCTTCTCCTCCTCCTCCTTCTCTCACTTATATCTTTCTTCTGGAAGATTATTTTTTAAAAATCTTTGCCAAGATTTTGAATTGCTTGCATTAATAAGATCTGAGGAGTACCAGGATATATATAAAAAAAATCCCACTGCAAAGACAGACATTTCAGAGCTTGTAATATTTGGAGTTATTAAAAGGCAGATACTTTGGAGACAAAGAGTGAGACTAATGATGTGAAGTAGGGAGGTCAGTTCTGGCTAGCTCCATCTTGGCCACACGGTGCATACATAGTCAGATCTGGCATCTTGTCTTCATGGTGGGAGGAGGTAAAGTCCTCACCTCCCAGGTGATGGGTGTCCCTGAATCCCTAGAGGCAGGAGCAGGCACTTGGATGATAGGTTACTAAACCTGGTCCAATGCCTGTGACGCTGCCCACTGCCCTTACCTTATTTTGACCTGGCCTACCACAGGCACCATTATGCCACTCCATGTGTCTCCATGTTCACGTCCTGTGTCCTGCCTCTTGGCTCTTCTCTGGACACAATAGTGTCCTAATTCGGTTCTCCGTTGGAGTTGAATTGGATTTTTGGTATAGTTTTCATTCTTTCTATCCTTTCTGCCTCTTTCCTAACTGTGTTAAGTGTATTTGCTGGCTGCTGGTCTTTGAGACAGGAGTTTACCACGCAGTTGCTAGCTTTTTAATAAAAGACTTCAAGACTGGACCTCTGCAAATGTGGCTTTTCTGTTTTCTTGCCTTATAACTGATGAAATTCAGGAGATTTGTATTTGAAATTATGTTTTATACATGTAAATACTGATTTTTTTATCAATTGGTCAAAGTAGATGTTTGGGATAATATTGAGAAAAAAGTTTCTCCATATCTGACTTGTTTTTCTGTCCTGGAGTAAGAGGACTATTCCTCCCTTGTATATGCATGAGATGGTAGGAACTCAGATCTTCAAACAAAAAAATTTTTAATCCTAAATCTAAGATGAGGCCAAGGCTAGTGGCTAACATTTATAATCCCAGCTACTCAAAAGGTTGAAGTCTAAGGATCTTGGTTCTAAGCTAAAGAGGGCAAAAAACTAGAAGTGGAGATGTGGGTCAAGTGGCAGAGCAAAATTACCAAGGAACACACACACACACACACACACACACACACACACACACACACACACACAAGCAAAAAACACCTAAGATGATATTTTAAAATGTGATTAACTTTAAAAATAATAATAGATTTAGTGTTACAATTGAAACCTAAGGTCTAACTTCTCCCACTGTCCTTACATTTGCCTGCAAATAAATTCTTGCAAACCTAAGAGTCTTCTTTTTGGCTTAGATTTATTAAGCCCTGATATGATTCCTCTAAGGTTGAAGATCCTCATGTTAAACCTCTTTACCAAAGATTTACAAATTGAAATGTCTCTCAGGAGAGAATTATTTTCTGCCCAGTTAGTTCTGTTACTGCAGTTTATAAAGTCAGAGATTACTGAGATAAAACTGATCAGAAAAAAGCCAAGCCCCTCTAACTTTTAAAACCAAATTGGTCAGATAAGTTCAAATCAGAGGGCTTGCAACACTTTCTGCTTTTGTGTTATTAAAAGACCCTATGCTGATAAATGAAAGCCTGTATGCTCTATACCAATTCTCAGAAAACAATGCCTCCAAGCAACTTTCCCCATAGCATATTCAGAGCACCCAGTCTTCCCTTATTGACTCCAGGAAAAAGTTACTTCCTACAGATTCAACAAAGCATAGCATGGCAACTACATGGCCTGGAAAGAGAACTAACAAAAAACTAAAGACCCTGATCTTACAAAGGAAAGACAAAAGAAATACACTCTCTCTCTCTCTCTCTCTCTCTCTCTCTCTCTCTCTCTCTCTCTCTCTCTCTCTCTCTCTCTCTCTCTCTCACACACACACACACACACACACACACACACACACACACACACCATGCTTCTTCCTGAATCTCAAATTTTGTGATGCCTTTAATCTTAGAACACCAATTCAGACTTAAGATTTCTTTTATTTTTTGCCAGTTGTGAGGGCTGAACTCATGGCCTAAGCACTGTTCTTCAGCTTTCTCAAAGCTAGAACTCTACCTCTTGAGCTACACCACTTCCAGCTTTTTTCTATGTATGTGGTACCGAGAAATCGAACCTGGGTCATGAATGCTAGGCAAGCACTCTACCACTAGGCCAAACTCCCAGCCCCAGACTTAAGATTTCTTTCCTAGGGAGGTAGCATTATATGGGTAGCCCAACACTGTATTTTATTTTTGTTCTTCCCATTATTTTTCCCACTTCCACTACTGGAAAATAAAAATAAGTAGTTTCCACATGTATATGTGGTCTGATCTAAAAGTTGCACATGAATTGATGAACACTGCAACATTTTTTTCTTCCCCATTCTTTTGTTTTAGAAATCATTATCATCTTTGAAATGTAGTGCCATGGGGTTTCAATTCAACATCTCTCCCAAGCTGGCCTACCCCCTCCTTTTACCTAGTTCCTTTCCAAGACATTAACTAAGCTGACTGGATTCACCCAGCCTTCCACTCTCCACTGTCCACCCTCCTCCCCTCTTGACTTCATTCCTTACTATAACACAAGTTGCAGCTACATGGTATTCCTAGATTGCTCAAAATTCTCCTTTACATCTCCCATATCTCAGTTAATATGTGGTATATATCTACCTATGACCCTGTGACATGTTTCCATATATATTTATAATTTAGCTCTAATTTCCACATGAGAAAAAAAAGCATGAGCCCTCTCTCTGTCTCCCTCTCTCCCTATCCCCCCTTTCCACCACCCCCTTCCTCCCCCCCCCCCGTGAATTTGACTTACTTAACCTAACCTAACATCCATTTCCCTGCATTTCTTTTTGGAAACAGTAGCTGCTGATCTGTGAGACCGTACTCAGATGTTTATATCCATACTGCAAGAACCTTGTCTCAAAGCTCCTTGAGAGGTGGATCCTGACCACAGTTTAAATTCCTGACAGAACTTACAACTTTAAAGGCAGCCCATTTCTTTTATTAGACAACTCATCTTGTACATCCACTAAACCCTCTTCACACTGAGCCACAATCTGCCTCCACGTACCACCTGGCACTTCGTTCCTCAGCTCCTGTTATCCTGGCCCAGGGAACCATCTGCATCTTTGGTCCTTACTTTTCCACAGAAAAACAGACCCAGTTTCTTGAATTATTTCTCCTAATGTGGATTCCAGTCCCCGACCACTGCAGATGCTCCATTTCATTTTTAATGACATTTGTGTAATGTGGTGTGCACAGCCAGAGAGGATCAGACATGTGTGCCTAGCACAGTAGGTAGCTGATTACACATAGCCTGGACAGGGTGCTTTTATTTTGTTTTGCTGAATACTAACTCATTGGAAGACACAAACAGCTGCTGATGGAACTTATTTGGGTTAGAAAAGAGTCTCCTTGTTTATGATGTGTGGCAGTGTGCCTAATGAGGGGAGCTCAAAAAAGAAAACAAAAAAATCAAAGAAGGTGAGAACTAAAAATATCAGCCACTTCTAAATCTAACAATGGCTCCAGCAAATAGGATCTGAATAAATCTTTACAGAAATATTATTTAGATGACACTAGTTACCTAATCATGAAGCAAAAAAAAGTGACTATCACCCTGGAAGGAGGTATAAAGGAATATTATTTTCTATAGCTTAGCCAAGTCTGTTTCTCTCCAAATCCCTCAGAGTTACAGTCTCCAATAGAGGGAGGGAAATGAGCAAAGTGATTTACATAAAGAGCTAGGAGAAAGGGGCTTTCTGAGAAGGAAAGAATCAATACTACAAAAGATGTTGACTACAAGGGACCTAATGACAGAAAAATAGGAACATGCTTCTGAAGCAAAATAGCCTGGAGGTAGGAAGCAGTAAACAGAAGAAGAGAATAAAGGATGCAACATCATCATCGGTCCTGCCCCATCCCAGGAACATATTCTAAAGCAGGAGTTTTGTGAGTAAATCTAAGGAATTGTCATTTTTATTAGGTTACATTAATTTTTACAAAGGAGGAAGCTTTATTGTAACATATGTGTGTATATCCATATAAATATGTATAATACAATGCACCTGACGAAATTCCCTCTCCCCCATTTCTCTCCCTCTTTTCTTTTGTTAATGCTTTACTGTTTTTACTTTTTGGCCAGTCAGTCCTAGGGCTTGAACTCAGGGCCAGGGTACTGTCCTTAAGCTTTTTCAAGGCTAGCACTCTACCACTAAACCACAGTGTCACTTTCGGCTTTTTCAGTGGTACCAAGTAATCGAACCCAAGGCTTCATGTATGATAGGCAAGCACTCTACCACGAGGCCACAATCCCCAGCCCTCTCCATCTTCTCTTAT
Source organism: Megascapheus bottae (assembly GCF_031878675.1). Classification (NCBI taxonomy): domain Eukaryota; kingdom Metazoa; phylum Chordata; class Mammalia; order Rodentia; family Geomyidae; genus Megascapheus; species Megascapheus bottae. Next base: position 53,776,337 of record NC_143511.1, read on the forward strand.
AATGATTTTAACAGGTTCAATTGTCTCATCCCTCTCTCTGGTACCTGCCCTTCATCACAGATTATTTTACTGTTTTAGTACATATTAATCATATAAGTAGGTTTCACCATAATAACTGACACCATAACATACGTTTCATGTATTATAATTTACTCATAGAAACCTCATCTATTGCTCTCTGTGTCCCCAGTACCCATCCGCCATTGGTCAATAACTGTCAGTGAGTCCTTCTGCTCTCTTCATCCATAGACAAGATGTACTATGGTATTAGAAGATCCAATTTGTCATGGAAGTCTCTTTCCTAATATAGTAATGACAGGTTAGGACCATCATCTCTAAGAACTATGAGCATAAATGGATGAAGCCGAAGTTTCAGCCATAGCATTGTCACTTTGCGGAGGACCCACAGAAACCATTTTTCCAGAAAAGACTACTTCACCCATTCCTAGCACAGACTTAAGAGCTAAACAAATGAGTTCATATAGATTTAGATTTGTAACCCAGTTCTACTGTCTCCGAGATGTGTGACCTTAAAAGTTTGTTTGTTTTTGTCAGTCCTGGGCCTTGAGCTCAGGGTCTGAGCACTGTCCTTGGGCTCAAGACTAGAGCTCTACCACTTGAGCCACAGCAACTCTTCTGGTTTTTTTCTATGTATGTGGTACCAAGGAATTGAACCCCAGATCTTTATGCATGCTAGGCAAACACTCTACCACTAGGCCAAAATCCCAGCCCCCTTACACTTTTTTTTTCTAGTTCTCTGATTGGCCCATCTATATGGTAAAAATACTATATCTAAAAGAATGATCTAAAATCTTTAAAAAAATAATGGATTCAAATTTTAATATACAACTTTGGAATCAGGTTTTATAAATGTTATTTTATATAAGTCGTAGGCTTTCTGTTGCAAAATAGATCACATCTATAGAAAAGTACATAAAATGTAAGTGATAGCGAAATAACTTGAAGGTAAATATCCACATTCAGATTTTCTTAATCTTATACACTTGGAACTTTCTCTGCTTCTTTTTTAGAATTCTTGTCTTTATTTTTATCATTTTACAGTTCTCAAAATTATCTGGCTTGTCTCTGATTTCCTTGAAAACACTACTTAGTTACTTTAAAATTTTGATGATTCTGCTGATTCCATTTTTATCGGCTTCTCTCTCCATGTGCCAGGTCAATATTTATGATGTCATGGATATGACATTTTTAGAAATAATTTCCACGTCCAATGATATTACTCCCCCCCAAATGTTTTGTTTCTTGCCTCAAGTTTCAGAAATCACATTCTTTTTTATTTTTTTCATGTATTTTCATTGTAATTAATAGAAGAGTTTCATTATATTCACCAGATAGAAGGTACATTACTTCACAAATATTGATACCCTTTCTCATGTCATGGTCCCCATTTCCCTTCCCCCTTCCCCCGCTCATCTTGATTTCCTCCCTTCCCTCTCCTATTTCAAATAACCAATTAAGCATATATAAAATATATCAGATAACAAGGTGAAATATTGTAACAATATGAGATAACCAAGAGACAGCAAAAGAGATGAGAGATAACATAGTACATTAAGGACAACAATCACTCATTATTTAGTTTTTGTTTCTGTATCCTGGAGGTCCTTACATTTAGCATCATACTATATGGCCTTATGTTTCTAGGTTTTATTCTACTGTAAATCTCTGCTTGGATTGTCCAAGGTTTCTACTGATTATGACAAATGAGGGAAACCATTGAGTCTAGGTTCCTTTGAGTCTGTCTTACTTCACTTAATATGATTTTTTCTAAGTGCCACCTATTATATAATTATGACTCCTATTGGCAATAGCTAGTGTGGTGGAGTGTCTTCTTTACAGTTGTTCCTTATCTCCTGTTCTGGGTCTAGACTCCCAGTGGGTAAAATATACACTACTCTCACATTGACTTAGGACACTTTGCCATAATCAATGGAAAGTGGATAAAGATGGTGATGTTACTAAAAATTCTAGAGAGAATTTTTTCCTCAATTGCTCCACTCAGGAAAGCAAGTAAAATGATCCAAATAGGGAAAGAGGAAGTAAAACTTTCCCTCTTTGCAGATGACATGATTCTGTATTTAAAGAACCCCATAGACTCCACTCCCAAGCTCCTTGAGCTGATTCAAAACTTTGGTAAGGTAGCAGGGTATAAAATTAACCCTCAAAATTCAACTGCCTTCCTATATGCCAACAATCACATTCTTGTATTCATAAAGATAAAGCATTTCAAGCCTCCCATATGGCACAGACTGGCTTGCAGAGATACCCTTAAACTGCAGGTAGAACAAGGCTGGGAGTTTTGCCTAGTGGTAGAGTGCTTGCCTAGCATTCAATTCCTTGGTACAACATATATAGAAAAAAGCTGGAATTGGTGCTGAGACTCAAGTGGTAGAGCTCTAGCCTTGAGAAAGTCCAAGGACAGTGCTCAGGCCCTGAGCTCAAGCCCAGGACTGGCAAAAAAACAAAAACAAAAAACTATAGCTAGAACTTACTCAGCCCCTCTTTTGGCAGACCCTTCATTCTAACTTTTATCCTGTTTGTCTCACAAAACTTTTGACAATAACATTCAGTATTTTGATCCACAATCAGCAAAGGCAAGCAAATTGAATACTGCATTCACCTCTAAGCTTGTGTGTCCACATGCTGATTTTGCAATTCTTCTACATACCTCCTCTGTGCCTTCAAATACATGCATGTCCCATGTAACATTTCAGTTAACATACGAAAATATTCAATGGCACAAACATTCCATAGAGTCTAGGTATATAGTATGCTACATGAACAGTTTGAGGTGCACATACTCTGATTTTTGAAGAATAACAGGATTATCTCACAACTTAGCCTTCCTTGAACCACAGATAGAATGGAAGAAAGACAGCCTCTTCAACAAATGGTGCTGGCAGAATTGGTTAAACACCTGCAGAAAACTAAAGTTGGATCCTTCTTTGTCACCCTAGGATTAACTCCAAATGGATCAAAGACCTCGAAGTAAAAGCCAACACTCTGAAAACTTTACAAGAAGAAATAGGAGATACACTAGGTCTCCTTGGCACAGGTCAAAAATTTCTTAATAAGGACCAAAAATCACAACAAATCAGAGAAATGCTGAATAAGTGGGACTGCATTAAACTGCGGAGCTTCTGTATGGCAAAGGACATAGGTAGCAAATTAAATAGAAAGCCTACAGAATGGGAGAAGATCTTCACTAACCATACAATGGACAAAGGCCTCATATCTAAAATATATCAACAGCTCAAAAAATTGAATCACTCCAAAACTAATCTCCAAAGAAACAACCATCCCATTAAAAGATGGGCCAAAGACTTAAAGAGAGTCTTCTCTGAAGAAGAAACAAAAATGGCCTATAGACACATGAAGAAATGCTCAACATCTCTGGTCATAAAAGAAATTCAAATCAAAACAACTCTAAAATTCCACCTCACTCCAGTTAGAATGGCCAGGATCAAGAAATCTAATAATAACAGATGCTGGAGGGGATATGGCCAGGAGGGATCACTACTACAGTGTTGGTGGGAGTGCAAACTGTTTCAACCACTATGCAAAGCAGTATGGCAGTTCCTCAAAAGACTAAATAGAGAACTCCCTTATGACCCAGCAATTCCACTATTTGGCATTTACCCAATCGTCCAGAAACAAGGACATACTAAATCCACTAGCACAACAATGTTCATTGCAGCACTATTTGCCATAGCAAAGATATGGAATCAACCCAGACGCCCCTCAGTTGATGAGAGGATCAACAAGATGTGGTATTTATACACAATGGAATTCTATGCTGCTGTCAGAAAGAACGATATTGTCCCATTTGTAAGGAAATGGAAAGACTTAGAAAAACCACAGATGGCTGAATATGTGTCCTTTAATGTTGTGCAATCTTTTTGTGATCTTTGCTAAAAACCCTGGTTAGAATCACCTGTTACTAGAAAGAAATGTCTTTACTCTTAGTGGAATTGCTTTAACTATCTATAAGAAATTAACCTACCAAAAAAAACGACATCGCCCCATTTGTTAGGAAATGGAAAGACTTAGAAAAAATCATATTAAGCGAAGTAAGCCAGACTCAAAGGAACTTAGGCTCAATGGTTTCCCTCATTCATCATAACCAGTAGAAACCTTGGGCTCTAATAGCAAAGATTTGCAATAGAGCAAAAACTTGATACATAAGGCCATATAATATGAAGCTAATTGAATGGACCTCTAGGATATTGAAACAAAAGCCATATAATGAATGATTGCTGTCCTTAAGATGCTATGTTACCTCTCATCTCTTTTGCTGTTCCTTTGTTATCTCATATTGTCACAATATCTCACTTTGTTATCTGATATATTGGATACATTTGTACTTGGTTACTTGAAATTGGACAGGGAAGGGGGGAAAACCAAGAGGGGGGTTGGGGGGAGGGTAATGGGTACCAAGACATGTGAAAGGGTATCAATGTATGTGAATTAATGCACCTTCTATCTGGCAAATATCATGTAACCCTTTAATTAAATACAATAAAAATATTTAAAAAAATAAAATAAAAAGAAACTTCCACAGGGGAAAAAATAAATAAATTAATTAATTAATTAACCTACCACCTAAATAGAATTAGTACTTTATATGTACATCTCTTGATATTTATAGCTTCCAATCCCATATTATAATCATTTTTAAATATTCTTTTATTAGACTTGTGTCTTCTGTGACACAAGTCATTACTGTAAAGTGAATGAGCAAACCTAAATGTCTTTCATCTGTACAAACTGGATATTTCTGGAGTTGAAATTCTAAATCTCCTTAAATTATGTAATGAATCATCTTAGCAGAAATAAGTAGAATAGAGACCCAAACACCAACTGGGATGCATGTTAACAAGTTTGTCCAGACTTCATATAATAAACAGTTGCATATCTGCAGCTGTAAATATCAGTAATAAGATCCAGCAAATGAAAGCTTAGATATTTCACGTTGCAGTTTTGATATTGATCTGCATATTTTATTCTGTATCAGCACATGCGCCTTAAATTGTTTAGTCATTGCTCTCATTAAATTCATAAACTCCCTCTGGAATTCATGGCAGCCATCTGGCTAAATATTGGCTTCTTCCATTTGAAACTCAATTGCACTGAAGTCACTGAATCTCTCAATCAATTACAAAGGATCTGAGCTCTTAAGCTTTACATTGATTGACCACCATTTTCCTAATGGAGTCACAGCCTCTGTAATTACCTATTTGACAGGAGAGGTGCCTGCTTCTGAAGGCTATATATCCAAGCTCTTCATTTACCTAAAATGTTAGTTGGCAGCCCTTATAAATGCACCAGCTACAAAATGTGATTAGAGTTAATATAAGTGCAACAAAATGATGTTCTCATCTCATCTCTACTTATTGCATATGGTTTCCACATATTATCCAATAACATGGATTGCATTTTCAAAGTCACTTTGGTGTACATTTTTATTTTGTAATTCATCAGGAGTCAAAATTTATGCATTTTGCACACTCCTTTATATCAAGAAGCATACTAAAAAAATAGTTCTTGATTGAAAAAGCTAGAATACCTTTTCCCAAATACATTCTGGCCTCACAACAGGAAACATATTTGATCATGGCTTTTTAATAGGAACAGAGAAAAGTAATTAGGAGCCTTTTCTTAATTTACCAGAGGTGATAGAAAGAACACGGCTGTTGGATTCAGATACACAATTCAGATTCCAAGTCAATTAAGCTACTTATTGGCTTCATAGTCTAGGTTAAATTTTTTAATCTTTCTGAGTCTGTCACTTTGTTTATTACACTGCAATATCAATACCACTTTATTTTACTAATTATAATAAGACAATAATTTACTGTGGGACTTTTTGTGGCAAGGTCGAAATCACAAAAATAAAGCAGCTGGCATAGTACTTAGAAATTATTAGGCTTTTATATTATGGAAGTTTGATTTTACTAAAAGCTGCAACTACCTCAAAATCTCGGTGGTTTATAAGACTAATCACTAGTTTCTCAGGAATCTTCAAGTTGTCTGTGGCTCCTCTGCATACAGCTGAGTTTACCTGGTCAATGAAGCTGCATTTGACCCTAGTTTGTAGATTGGTTTCACTATCATTCCATGAGTCTTGTATCCAAGATACTCAAAGTGAAAAAATGACTCCTAGGATGGATATGTTCTTCTCATTGTAGATAAAAGTGCAAAAAAGATGGAAACAAGTTGACATCACCATCTTTATCCACTTTCCATTGATTGTGGCAAACTGTCCTAAGTCAATGTGACAGTAGTGTACATTGTACCCACTGGGAATCTAAACCCAGAATAAGAGATAAGGAACAACTGTGAAGAACACACTCCATACACTAGTTATTGCCAATAGGAGTCATAATTATATAATAGGTGGCACTGCTATTTTATCTGTGGTAATGTCCTGAGATCTCATAGCAAATAAGAGAAAAATCTTCCTACTTACCAAATTAGGAGACCAAGTTTTCTTATTAGGTGATGTAAATGCTTCATTTTAAGTTACTTTGGTTACCTATCTAACAGTCATGAGTAATTGACACAAGCAATTAGTTAAAAATCAGTCAGTACTTCCACAAGGATGCTTTAAAAATAAAATACGGGGCTGGGAGTTTGACCTGGTGGTAGCATGCTTGCCTAGCATGCACGAAGACCTGAGTTGATTCCTTGGTACCACATACATAGAAAAACCTCCCGAAATGGTGCTAAGGCTCAAGTGGTAGAGCACTAGCCTTGAGAAAAAGAACCCAACGACAGTGCTCAGGCCCTGAGTCCAAGCCCAGAACTGGAAAAACAAACAAATAAATAAATAATAAATCACATACATTCTATTTTTTGCCAGTCCTGGGCCTTGAACTCAAGGCCTAAGTGCTGTCCTTGAGCTTTCTCAAGGCTAGCATCCTACCATTTGAGCCACAGCACCACTTCTGTGTATGTGGTACCGAGGAATTGAACCCAGGGCTTCATGCATGCAAGGAAAGCACTCTACCACTAGGCCAAACTCCCGGCCCCATATATTCTATTTTTTATTTCACATTTCTCATAGGAGTCTGGTGAGTCTGAATGCTTAGTGAACTCTAAAAATATCTCCAGGTAGACAGGTGCTGGTGGCTTGCACCTATAATCCTAGCTACTCAGGATATTGAGAAATGAGAACCATGGTTCAAAGTCAGCCCTAGCAGAAAAATCCATGAGACTTTTACCTCCAATTAACCACAGAAAACTGTGTTTCAAAGTAGTAGAGCCCTAGCCTTAAGCAAAAGAGCTCAGCGCTGGGGCCTAGGCCCTGAGTTACAGTCCCAAGACCAACAAAACAAACAAACAAAGTATCTCCAGGTAGATGTTGTAGAAAGAAAAAAGGAGTCATATCTATCCTTTGAATTGAGAGAGAATCTTTCAAATCACTTTTAATTTTAACAGTCAATTGTTACTTTGTTGATAACTACCCTAGGTTTTGAAGAATGTATAGGCCAAATGGAAAAAAAAAGGAGTTAGATGGGCAGAGGAATAATTGAGAGACTTCTTGAAAATACTGTGGAGAATCTCTGTGAACAGGTTATTAAAAACTTTTGAGCAGGCTTTAAGAAATTCAACTTATCCTACTTCAGACTCCCGGAGGAAATCATACTGAACTGAATGGTACGCCCCCTCCCATCACTATGGTACTGCAGGGAGGCTTTCTCAGCACAAATAGCTGCTCATGGGTGGTTTTCTTGCATCAGCCTCAGCAGACCGTGCTAGAGCTTTACCCACTTCTCTATAAAAAGGCAGCATCTATGAGTCCAATTTCTCTAAAGAAGAAGGAGGACAGAGACTCAGTGTGTGGTATGTATCCTTTGGCACCTGAATAATTAATGTACAATAATTATAACAATTGTCTTTGCTCTTGTTTTATTGTTCTTTTTGCCTCTCAGTTACCCTGAAGGAGGTGCCATTTGACTTGAGCCTGAAGAACAGGACAAGATCCCACTAGTTTAATTTGCAAAGGAAGAGAGACATCTAAAATGAGTTTGTACTAACAGAAATGGCCTTAAGTGACTACTACATAGTATCATGAGGTGAGGGAGAAGAGAGGATAGAAATATGAGTTGAACAAAATAATTTGGGACCCAGAGATGGTGGCTCATGCTTATAATAGCTTCTAGGGAGTCTAAGACCTGAAGATCACAGTTGGAAGCCAGCCAGGGCACAAAGTCCAAGAGACTTTTATTTCTATTTTCATCAGCCAAGAGCTGGAACTGGAGGCATGACTCTAGTGATAAACACCAGCTGTGAACAAAAGTAAAATAAAAAATAAAATAAGGCAAGTGATAAGCCCTGATTTCAAGCCCCAGTATGGACGCAATGAATAAATAACCAAAAGAAGTTAGGTAAAAATTTGGGAAATTTTGAAAAATCCCAGCAAATAAATAATAATCTTTATGGCTTACTCTGAAAATGATGTTGAAAGAATAGAAGAATAAAAAGACAGAGAAGAAAACAAATAGAATCTATTTTCTTGCCATTCCCTGCAGCTCTGGTGGGACTCATACTGAGTGTTGCGTATCTAAAATAGTTTGCTAAGAGGATCCATCACACTTCCCTCACCCTTCCCTTTGAATCTTATGACAACCCATGAGATTTACAACAGATTTATTTGACTTTGAATCCTGTCCATACCACGTACAAGCTATGTAAGCTCTAGCAAGTTCTTTAAGGCCCCTAGGCTTTCATATGCCCATGGAAGTGTAATTGGGTTGTGAGGACATAGAAAACTGATGCATGTGAAGGTCTAACAAAGGGCTTTCTTTATACCTGGTAAAGATTTGATGCCCAGTAGCTATTATTAAATGAGAGATGGACATCAATTAAGTTCAACTTTAATCCATGTGGTCCAGTTTTATAGCTTATTACCTCTCCTTGGCTCTCATTAACTGTGACTTAAAGGTTTGTTCCTTGTTGAACACAATCATGGTAAATGACATGTTTCTAGAGACTTTCCCCCAGTTAGCACCAATTTATAAACAACATGATTTGGGTACAATTTTTCTAAGATATAAGCTTCATTTATTTATACCATAGTCTTCCATTTTGTCCACAAAATTACCATGCAATTCTTTGCCAAATGCTTGACAATTAAAAATATGAAATTTTTCCTTTATCACTTAAACATCAGAAAATAAAGCTATGTGATATGGCTTGTTTTGACAAACCATCATATCTGGAGATCAGTTTTCTTTTTTAATTCTTCTCAAATCTCTTAATATTCTTTGAGCAGTTTATTAGAAATCAGCTAAAATGCTATAATCTGCATTTCTACTTCACATTCCTCAGAGCCAAACTGCATTAATATTCTATACAATATCCTTAATCAGAAATCTGTAGTAATTGTTTCTGAACTAAATATAGAGACAACTGAAGAAACCTTAGGGGGATTTGATTTAGCTCATCAGTAAAATAAATGTGTTAAGAGGATCAACTCCGGTAGCTTTGCAGTTGGCTTGACCTGTTTGTTTTCTCTGAAATCATGGGTCTACTTTTATGGTACTGACATCTGGTCAAAAACATGAAATGTGGTTTCAATGGTTATTGTTTGGGGACTATTTAAATATACCTATCAGTGAAGTGCCCTAGAAGACTCTGGTCACTGGGAAATAAAATGCCCATACAACAAATAGGATATTAGCTTTCCATCGGTCTTTATTGTGGACTTTCTGGTTCTGAGGTGTACATGTTTTGCCTATATTGATTTATTAAACATATATCATACATAGGGCAGAGCTATTCTCTTCAACACCATTCTACAGATAAAGAAAAGCAAGTCACAAAGGTGTTAACTAAATTTCTCATTTTGAGGTGGAATAGATTAGATACACTAGCTCCAGAAACCATCTCCCAATAATGGCTAATTATTCAGATCATATTAAAAATCACTTACTAATAACTCAATTATATGCCTTAACGAAAATTTCCTGGACGCTTTTAAGTTTGCTCTTTAATAATTAGAAATTCAGGGGGCCGGGAGTTTGGCCTAGTGGTAGAGTGCTTGCCTAGCATGCATGAAGACCCGGATTCGATTCCTCGGTACCACATACATAGAAAAAAGCCGGAAGTGGTGCTGAGGCTCAAGTGGTAGAGTGCTAGCTTTGAGAAAGTCCAGGGACAGTGCTCAGGCCCTTAGCCCAAGCCCAGGACTAGCCAAAAAAAAATATTAGAAATTCATATATCAAGGCCTTAAATTCTACCAGTGCACACAATGCCTTTCCAAAAGAAACTAGACAAAGAATAAACTCCAGGTGCTCTATAATAATAGAATTGTCAGTTCTGAGAGGGGTTTTCCTGCGTAACACAAATAGAAACAGGTGACCCAATGCAATGTTGTCATGTTGGTAGCATTTTACTGAAAGTAAAAAGCATTTGATGGAAAGAGAATAATAAAAAAAAGGTGCTCCTTTCCTCTGGTCTCCAGACTGAAACAAAAGAGAAAAATTTACAAGAGTGCACATGATGGAACTAGGTACATTTTTAAAAAGAAATAAAGTTTCATAACTGTGTGAGCCCCTATATGCAGAGGAGAGCGGAGAGCACAGCAGTGACCTGAAAATACAAAATGCTAATTCCAGAACGACCCAGAACATTCCAGGGAGGTCTGGATCTATTTTTCACTCTACTGAACAGGCTTATCTCACCCAGAAAGAATAACAGGACTGTCTAATTTAATTATTTTTCCAGCTCAGATTTAAATGTAAAATAAAACTAACTCTAAAAAAAAAAAGGAAAAACTATCATCCTGTAGAGGTGGTCATTTCAGACCAATAATTGATTTTTCTGCTTCTCAAATTATTATATCAAAGAGCCAAATTTATATGGATTTGAGGAAAAGACCAAGAAATATACAACACACACCAGCATCTTTAGCAAAAATTATAAAGAAGGACCTTACACATCTTGGTGTCTCTTCTTTCCTGCAGTCAGGACAGTAAATCATTTAGCAGCAACATATTGTGGAAAAGAAGAGAGTATAAATAAATACACAACTGAGCTTATGTTTTGACTTTGTTGTACCATTTCAAAATAAAAATTGGAACATTAAATCATTTTAAGGAAATTAATGATATATCTTGGCTCCCAACTAAGATGTATATAGTACATTATACTAGCAATAGAATAGAATCTTATAGGATGAGCCAGGCTAAGGACAGGGGTTTCCTGGTCTCCATGTGCACAGCAGGCAGACGTAATACACCTGATTCCCACAGAACACAGAGCACAGAACACCTCAACACCTCATTGCAAGGAAAGGGGAATGAATCTCTGACTGAATTCAGAGATAAAGCAGGTTTCCTTCCTAGAGAGACTGAACAGAAGTTTCAAGGGCTTTTAGGACTGGAGGTGGTTGAAAACCACTGTGTCAAAAATAAAAATGCACAAAGTAAACCCACATGCAAACAAATAACAGAGCCAAGCTTCTTGTATGTTTGTGTGTTGTGAGGGTGTGTGTGTGTGTGTGTGTGTGTAGGCAGTCCTGGGAATTGAACTCGGGGCCTATGTGCTATTCCTTAGGGTTTTTTGCCTCAAAGCTGGTGATCTGTCACTTGAGACATACCTTTACTTCTGGTTTTCTCATGGTTAATTGGAGGTAGACATCTCACAGAGAACAGGGGGCCAATGGCTCATACCTGTAATCCTAGCTACCCAGGAGGTTGAGATCTGAGGATGCCGGTTCAAAGCCAGCCCAGGCATAAAAGAGGGAGAGACTCTTAACTCCATTTAATGACCAGAAAACTGGAAGTGGCACTGTGGTTCAAGTGGTAGAGATCTACTAGCATTGAGCTAAAGGGCTCAGGTTCCAGGCCCAGACTTCAAGCTCTGTGACCAGGCTTCCAGCTGTGACAATCAGATCTCACCCTCCTGAATAGTTCTGATAACTGGAATGAGCCACCAGAAGCCAGCTCAAGCTGGTCTTTTGTCCCAAACATTGCATCTTTTTAAAGGTCCACATCAAAACAGAGCCATCAATATTACAATGGAATCCCAAAGGACCTTCCCTCACACAGTAGAAACATAGGAATAGAAAAGTAGAAAACTCCACCCAGAGCATAAAGCCTCAAACAGGAAAAAGGAAGATGAATCAGCTCCAATTTACTGGAAATCATGGTGAAATTTCAGAACAACTTTAACATAAATTGCATCTAAGGTCATCCTATAAGCCCAGGAAAGACTAATACATAAAAATTACAAACGTCATGAGCTGAAAATGCAGATATAAATCAAAAACTGACAGAATGAAAATTAGATCATTAGAAATTCTACTATTAATATGGACATTTTAATAACTTAATGAAGGAAATAACTTTTAGATACGTATATTCTCCATGAAGTGCTGTAACACTTAACTGCAAAGCTTAAGATGTTCTAAATGCCCTAAAGCAACTTCTGTACTATAAGGATAAAGAATTATACTTTACCAAAGACAGTTATGCCAAAGAGATAGATAAACTGAAACCACAGATTCTGCTCAACTAATGAAAAAAATAGGCAGGAAAAGAGAAAAAAGAGACTAAGAGAACAAACATCGAAGTGGCAGATTGAAATTCAATCACTCTAATACTTAACTAAATGGTATATAGATACTATTGCAGACAGAGATGATGACATTAGATAGAAATATAAGGTCAATCTCCGTGCAGCAATAACAATATTTAAGTATGCTTTATTTTTTTGCCAGTCCTGATGCTTGAGGGCCTGAGCACTGTCCTTGAGCTTTTCTTTGAGGCTAGAGCTCTACCGCTTGAGGCACAGCACCACTTCCAGCTTTTTTCTATGTATGTGGTACCAAGGTACTGGGTCTTTGTGCATGGTACCAAGGTACTGGGTCTTTGTGCATGCTAGGCAAGCACTCTACTGCTAGGCTAAACTTCCAGCCAATATGCTATATCTTTTAATGAAGTCACGTAAAACAAGATAATATCTAAATATATATTTTTAAAACTCAGTGGACATATTAAAAAATTAGACCTGTTAGAGGCCAGGTATTGTGATACATATAATGCCTATAATCTCAGCACTCAGCAGGCAGAAGCAGAAGAATAAGCTTCCAACAAGCTTAGTCTACGTAGTATGACACTGTCCCAAAGCAAATTAATTAATCTATTTTTAAATGAATAAAGAATTTAAACAGACATTTCTCAAAAGAAGACAAAAATGTTCAACAAGTATATTACAGAATGTTTGCATTACTAATCATCAGCCCAATTCAAATTTAAGTCACAGAGAGACATCATCTCACATGGCTATTAGAATGGCTATTATAAAGGAAGAAGGAAAGAATGAAGGAAGGAAGGAAGGAAGGAAGGAAGGAAGGAAAGAAAGAAAGAAAGAAAGAAAGAAAGAAAGAAAGAAAGAAAGAAAGAAAGAAGAAAGGGAGGAAGGAAGGAAGGAAGGAAGGAAGGAAGGAAGGAAGGAAGGAAAGAAAGAAAGAAAGAAAGAAAGAAAGAAAGAAAGAAAGAAGAAAGGGAGGAAGGAAGGAAGGAAGGAAGGAAGGAAGGAAGGGAGGGAGGGAGGGAGGGAGGGAGGGAGGGAGGGAGGGAGGGAGGAAGGGAGGGAGGAAGGAGAGGAAAGGAAGGAAGGAGAGGAAAGGAAGGAGAGGGCAGCAAGAAAGGAGGGAGGGTGGGAGGGAAGGTAGAAAGGAGGGGGGGAAAGAAGAAGGAGAGAGAGGGTGGGAGGGAGAAGATAAGGCTTGACCTAATGGTGGAAATCTATAATCCTTGATCGTAGGGTGACAAAATCAGGAGGATTGTAGTTCAAACCTGGCAAAGGCAAATAGTGAGACTCCCTCTCAAAAGTAAGCCAGGTCAGGAATTGCTGTTTCATGTCTTTAATCCTAGCTACTCAGGAAGCTGAGATGTGAGGATCATGGTTCAAAGCCAAGCCAGGCATAAAAGTCCGTGAGATTCTTCTCTTCAATTAACCACCAGAAAACCAGGAGTAGTGCTGTAGTTCAAAGTGGTAGAGCACCAGCCTTGAGCTGAAGAGCTCAGGGACAGAGCTCAGGCCCAGTATTCAAACCCCACGACCAACAAAAAGATTAGAAGTGGGGCCGGGAGTTTGGCCTACTGGTTAAAGTGCTTGCCTAGCATGCACGAAGACCCGGGTTCGATTCCATGGTACCACATACATAGAAAAAAAAGCCGGAAGTGGTGCTGAGGTTCAAGTGGTAGAGCTCTAGCCTCCTTGAGAAAGATAAGAAGTAAGCCAGGAGATGGGTTCCAGTGGGCTCAATGGCTCATTCCTGTAATCCTAACTACTCTGGAAGCTGAGAACAGAGGATCATGGTTAAAAGCTAGCTTAGGCCGGAAAGTCTATAAGACTCTTATCTCCAATTAAACACCAAAAAGTAAGAAGTAGAGTTGTAGCTCAAGTAGTAGAATTGCAAACATACAAAAGTGCATATTCAGCAGAGCAAGCGTGGGCCTGCTCTTTACATAGCACTACACTGCCTCAGCCAACAGAGGTGGTGTGTAGACATTCTGGCCTAAGGTGACTCCAATTTGTTTTGTTATATTCTGGAAATATAAAAGCTAAGTTCATCATTAAACATTAATTCTCAACCTTCCCAGGGACCGCACTCTTTTTAGCACATGGTATGATTGCTTATTTTTAAGTTTTAACTAAGAAAATCAGCTAGTTCACAGGAGTTAAATCTTCAGATTTAACAATATGACAGACTTCCATGCTTTCATTAAAATATAGACAAGTCCCTGCTCCTCCTTGACACCATCTTTTCTTTTTGTACTAGCAGTCATAAGGACAAGCTGGCACCAATTTCCCATTATCCTCCTCCTGAAGGGCACGCATAACTCACATAATTGTTTCACACTACAGCACACTGCTATTTAAAACCAGTCTCTCTTTCTTTCCATTGTAACAGCATGGAAATAAATCAGCAATTTTCATACATTAGGAAACATAAGCACGACAAAGCCTAATTCATATTTACGTGATTAATAAACCAAAGCACTTAGATGAAATATACTGCACAACACAAACCCTATTCCATTAGACCGGTCATTTGGGCATGAGATATCATTTGGTCTTGTCTCCCTGCTTAGGTAAGCCTTATAACCCAGTCATGCTATGGAAACTCATGGAAGTTTCTGAGGGTGAGAACTATCCTTTAGGTTGAAAAATTGAGGGGGAAGAAAATGGAGAGTCCACTATCCTGCTTTTGTAAGTGGTATTGGCTTTTTGTGAGCTATGAGCAGTCAGCACAACTCTGAGCAAATATATTTTTGTGTCTTGTTTATTAATGGACAGAAAAGCTAGCCTGAAAATGAAATTGATTTTATTCACTTAGGATTTTATACTCCATTGCACAACCACAACCCAGCAAATTCTTCATTAAGAGAGATAATTACTTTAATGAAGATTAAATATAATTTTAAATTCACATTTATCTTTATCTACCTAATGCAGGTCTGAATTACCCCCCCCAAAAAAATTGTTCAGGAATAAATAGGTACTCCTTCAAAAAATACATTTCCATTTCTTCAAGTAGAAGGAGGTCTGAACGGGCAACTATTCTTGCTTTTCTTCCTCTTTTCCTCCTTTTCTCACTCTATCTGAATCAGACCCAATTCAGACATTCTGCTTTTTAATTTTGAGAGGTTTGACAGAGGCTTCAGGATGATAGCAATTCATATTAAAGATATTCGATCAACTATAAAAAAACCTGAATCTATGATGGACTCATAAGGAGACAAACAAGACTAAAGACGTATCAGGTTGAGTTTAGAAATACCCTACTTCCTTCAGACAAAGCATTTCTACTCTACCTGTCAAAGACAAGAAGCTTAAATGATACTGAATGGATTAGTGTTAGTCATATATCATGAGGTTTTAGAATTGCTCATCATTACTAGCATTTGAGCATTCTTCTGCAAAGCGCATGGACCTAGGAAAAAGAAAAATACAAGTTCTGACTTCTGGAATCTCCTCTAATCAAATGTCAAATTTGGGTGGGGGGGGGGCATAGGGCTTGAACTGTGGGCCTGGACATTGTCCCTTGAGCTTTTCAGCTCAAGGCTATCTCCCTACCCCTTGATCCATAGCCCCATTTCTTGTTTTCTAGTGATTAATTGGAAAGAAGAGTCTCACATTCTTTAGCGCTTGGAACTAAGATCCTCAGATCTCAGCCTCCTGCTTAGCTAGGATTACAGGCGTGAGTCACCACATCAGGCTCAAATGTTAGATTTTAATTTTAAGATATGCTGCAACATCTATGAAAATCGCATAAAGAGACAAACAGGCTCTGTTGGGGAGGTATGTACTAGAGAGAGGGTGTTGAGCGAAGGAGAGTGAAAGAGAATGCATATGATTGAAATAGGTGCTTGTCAAGTATAGTGAATATGGAAAAAAAAGCAGTTATGCTTGTTGAAATTGTGTTAGGAAGAAAGAGGCAGAGGGTAGAGTGATAAAGAAGGGATAACTAAGTAGAATACATCTTATATATATTGGTGTGTGAGTGGGAGTGTCATAATGGTATTTCATCATATAGTTAATGTATAATTTTAAAAAAGTTCCCTAGTGTATCTGAGTCTGGGGCTCATCATTTGTAAGATAGGGCTGAATACTACCCTTAAGATCAGAGAAGGGCACCTGACACAGTGTGAGCATGCAACAAATGAAGAGTCCCGATTCTCTCGTAAATTCTATTACAAAGCCTCAAACACTACACCATAGCCCGTTCTTCCCTAGACAAGGATGACATTTGATTCTGCAGAAGTGACCAGCGAGTTTTGACGTAGGCTTTTCCAGTTACTGATGTATGAGATAGCATGGGCCAAAGGAATAACACACAGACTCATCAGACTCTCTAGCAGAGGTGGCCATAGAGAAAAGGTACATAAACTTTAGTTAGAATATGTAAACTGGCTCCCAAATTCAATATTGTCAATATTGCTTCTCATTTGTTGAGCAGTGACATCATAGTGCATTACATATGTTCCCTTAGTTCATGTGGGGTTACATTATAATTTGTCATCCAAGTTAAGGACGCTTTCAGAGTAAAGGGGATTTCTATAAATAATTATATCAAGACAATAGGTATATGTCTTGATGGCTTTGCAAAATCCAAATCTATACTCGCTTCATTTTTAATTTGCTCACTCACTCTATGGGATACAAAACATCATATTTGACCATGATTCACAGAGGTTAAAAGCACTGAGCCCAAGGACATGCAAAGTAGCAAATGGCAGACCCGTGAGTTGAAATCTCAGTAAGATGTCAAAGGTTCTTCCCTGTAACAGATTCCCTCCTTGACACCCTTTATTCAAGCTATCAACTATCACAAGGCAGTATTCATTTTGTTTTGCAAGCCGGCCTTTCTTGAACGATTAGCACACTTCAAGCTTGGGGTCATGACTTCCAAATGCTATCACAAAACAGGAAAATAAAAGGGTGAAATTGAAGCAATAGGATGCCAAAATTAGATCAAAATAAAGCAGAACTAAGGAAATGGAAAAACCTCCCATGCTCCTGGATTGGAAGAATCAACATTGTGAAAATGACAATCTTGCCAAGGGCTATCTACAAATTCAACGTAATACCCATCAATATCCCAATGGCATTCTTTAAAGAAAAAGAAGAGGCAATTCAAAATTTCATATGGAATAATAAAAGACCCCGTATAGCAAAAGCACTTCTTAGCAGAAAGAATAGCGCAGGAGGAATTTCAATTCCAAACTTTAGACTCTATTACAGAGCTATAATTCTCAAAACAGCTTGGTACTGGCACAAGAAAAGGCCTGAAGACCAATGGAATAGAACTGAGGACCCAGATATTAAACCACAGACCTATGGACACCTAATCTTTGACAAGGGAGCCAAAAAAATAGAATGGAAGAAAGACAGCCTCTTCAACAAGTGGTGCTGGCAGAACTGGTTAAGCACCTGCAGAAAACTAAAGTTGGATCCTTCTTTGTCACCTTGAACTAGAATTAACTCCAAATGGATCAAAGACCTGGAGGTAAAAGCTGACACACGGAAAACTTTACAAGAAGGAATAGGAGATACACTAGGCCTCCTTGGCACAGGTAGAAACTTTCTTAATAAAGACCAAGAATCACAACAAATCAGAGAAAGGCTGGATAAGTGGGACTGCATTAAACTGCGGAGCTTTTCTATGGCAAAGGACATAGCTAGTAAATTAATTAGGAAGCCTACAGAGTGGGAGAAGATCTTCACCAACCATACAATGGACAAAGGGCTCATATCTAAAATATATCAACAACTCAAAAAATTGAATCACTCCAAAACTAATCTCCAAAGTAACAACCATCCCATTAAAAAATGGGCCAAAGACTTAAAGAGTCTTCTCTGAAGAAGAAACAAAAATGGCCTATAGACACATGAAGAAATGCTCAACATCTCTGGTCATAAAAGAAATGCAAATCAAAACAACTCTAAGATTCCACCTCACTCCAGCTAGAATGGCCAGGATCAGGAAAACGAATGACAACAGATGCTGGAGGGGATGTGGCCAGGAGGGATCACTACTACACTGTTGGTGGGAGTGTAAACTCATTCAACCACTATGGAAAGCAGTGTGGCAGTGCCTCAAAAGGCTAAACATAGAACTCCCCTATGACCCAGCAATTCCACTACTTGGCATTTACCCAACCATCCAGAAACAAGGGCATACTAAATCCACTAGCACAACAATGTTCATTGCAGCACTATTCACCATAGCAAAGATATGGAACCAACCTAGATGCCCCTCAGTTGATGAGTGGATCAACAAGTTGTGGTATTTGTACACAATGGAATTCTACACTGCTGTCAGAAAGAATGACATCACCCCATTTGTTAGGAAATGGAAAGACTTAGAAAAAATCACATTAAGTGAAGTAAGCCAGACTCAAAGGAACTTAGGCTCCATGGTTTCCCTCATTTGTCATAATCAGTAGAAACCTTAGGCTCTACTAGCAGAGATTTGCAATAGAGCAAAATCTTGATACATAAGGCCATATAGTATGAAGCTAATTGAAAGGACCTCCAGGATATAGAAACAAAAGCCTTATTATGAGTGATTGTTGTCCTTAATGTACTATGTTGTCTCTCATCTCCTTTGCTGTCCCTTGGTTACCTCATATTGTTACAGTATCTCACTTTGTTATCTGATATATTGAATTTATTTGTATTTGGTTATTTGAAATTTGATAGGGATGGGGGAAAACCAAAACAGGTGGGGCGTGTCGGGGGGAGGGTAATGGGTACCAAAACATGTGAAAGGGTATCAATGTACGTGAATTAATGCACCTTTTATCTGGCAAATATCATGTAACCCTTTTACTAATTACAATAAAAAATGGCCTATAGACACATGAAGAAATGCTCAACATCTCTGGTCATAAAAGAAATGCAAATTAAAACAACTCTAGATTCCATCTCACTCCAGTTAGAATGGCCAGGATCAGGAAAACGAATAATAACAGATGCTGGAGGGGATGTGGCAGGAGGGATCACTATTACACTGTTGGTGGGAGTGCAAACTCATTCAACCACTATGGAAAGCAGTATGGCAGTGCCTCAAAAGGCTAAACATAGAACTCCCCTATGACCCAGCAATTCCACTACTTGGCATTTACCCAACCATTCAGAATCTAGGGCATACAAAATCCACTAGCACAACAATGTTCATTGCAGCATTATTCACCATAGCAAAGATATGGAACCAACCTAGATGCCCCTCAGTTGATGAGTGGATCAACAAGTTGTGGTATTTGTACACAATGGAATTCTATGCTGCTGTCAGAAAGAATGACATCGACCCATTTGTTAGGAAATGGAAAGACTTAGAAAAAATCATATTAAGTGAAGTAAGCCAGACTCAAAGGAACTTAGGCTCCATGGTTTCCCTCATTTGTCATAATCAGTAGAAACCTTGGGCTCTACTAGCAGAGATCTGCAATAGAGCAAAACCTGGATACATAAGGCCATATAGTATTAAGCTAATTGAAAGGACCTCCAGGATATTGAAACAAAAGCCATATAACGAATGATTGTTGTCCTTAATGTACTATGTTGTCTCTCATCTCCTTTGCTGTCCCTTGGGTATCTCATATTGTTACAGTATCTCACTTTGTTATCTAATATATTGAATTTATTTGTATTTGGTTATTTGAAATTTGATAGGGAAGGGGGGAAACCAAGATGGGGGGGCGGGGGGGTGAGGGTAAAGGGTACCAAGACATGTGAAAGGGTATCAATGTATGTGAATTAATGCACCTTCTATCTGGCAAATATCATGTAACCCTTTTATTAATTACAATAAAAATATTAAAAAAAATATATAAGGGCGTTGTATCCTAATGAGCATCTAGTCTTTTTTGGGTAATCAGTACAGCCTCAAAACCAAAGGCTTGAGCAAATGTTTATTTTAGCATAAAGAGTGGCAGTCAATAGAGCCAGACATCAGTAAACCTGTATCCCCAGGTGCTGGCCTGGATTCTCATGTACCCAGTGAATTTTGTGATTTGGATGAATTCACTGCTGATTTTAAAGATCTGCAATTATGAATAAATTTGACTTGTTTGCATAACACTCCATCATCATTTCTTTCCCCACAGAGCTTAATAGACAAAAGAATATTGAGATGACTGACAGCCTTCTCCATGGTGTTTCTGTAAATGAATCATGGATAACAAACCTCTTCACCTTTTGTCCTAGGCTGACAGTCGCTGTTTATATTTTTCTTCTCTCTTTGCACACCAAGGAAGGGGCCCAGTCTAGCATCCCACACACAAGCATACACACAATAGAATTTAAATTCTGGCCAAGAAATAATAACTCTAAGCAGTCACAAATTCCAAGCATCCTTTCTCACAACCACTGAGAAATGATCATCTTCACTGACAAACTAAGCCCCTGATCTTACAAGTACTTCAGTTATCCTGGGATGTCATCTATCCTGAAAAAGGGCCCAGCTTGGGATCTAGGAAGAAATGTTGAATCAAATTTAATTCTACTTCTCTAAAACTATATGGTCTCAACTCTTACTCAAACACATGTCTCAAACTTCTCAACTCTAAAAACCTTGTTTCTCAAACCTTAGGAAGCAGAACTAGTTCCACAATGCATTAAAAACACATGTCTGGGCCTTACCCTTGGACATTCTGATTTGTTAGGTTTGGGGTACAGAAAGAGAACGTGTGCTTCTAAGTTTCCCAATGATTATAGAGACAGATGAGAATGATGGAGCACATTCTGAATGTTGCTGATGGTAGCCATACAGAACTCAGTTTCTGTAAAGATCTGAAAAGATCTGTAAAGATCTGAACAGAACTGCTGACTCATCTTATACTCAATGATGACTACACAATCAGCCAGCCAAAGTCCAAGAGTCCAGTAGGCATAAGACCTAGGACCATGTAACCATTTCTAACATGCAAAGTACCAGATTTCATTATAACACCAAGGTAGTAAAAAAAAAAAAAAGAAATAGGGTCCCAATCTCATTTTTGTGTACTTTCTCATGCCCTCCCAGTTCAATGTTTAGTTAGAAAATGTAATTTGGGGTTCCCAAAGACTATTTGTTGTCCCCTTAGCCTCAGCTTCATCTCCACACCATCCAAATCTCACTTTTAAATCTTGACTAGCACTTACAAACAAAACAGTACAAAAGAAGCAAAGGGAGTAATATTTGTTTTTCTGAAAACTAGAGTCTTCCATCATTCCAATTGACAATTCTACAATCAGACAGAGCCCTTCACTTTGTCCTTGTGTACAGAAATTCCACAATCTGGGAACTCGCCTCTCTCTCCCTCCCCTCTCTTCAATCTAGCGTTTTCTCTTTGCAACATTATTTAATCTCTCAGTTGCAGCTTCTTGGGATTAGCTACAGCATCTATTAATAGTTTTACTTCTGTTTACAGTTCCAAGGGAGAGAGAAATGGCTCGTTCCCTTTCTCTAATCTTAAAGATATGTCTTATTACAGCAGGAGCAAGATGTACAAGCTCTGTGAATAACCTATTTACACAACCATTCCACTGTAAAGATGCTAATGTACTTCTATGCAGAATGGATCCATTTAATAGGCAGAACAAGTTGGATATAACCTCTTTAATTGCTTTCAGCACACCGATTATCTTCCTGTGTCACCTATTGTGGAATGCAAAAAATGTTAACAAAAGCACTTACTAAAGACATTATTGGGAATTACAAAACAAAGAACCATCAGTTGTCACTAAATATGCCTTTCATGGTCCCAAATGGAATGCATTTGTGCACTCAAGATACAGAGTAGAAATGTGCAGGCCTGCCATTGTCAGACGCAAACATCTTCATTAGATTTTGATCCAGCTGCTGCAAGATCTATAAAAAGAGTTATCTAAGCTGGCAACTCATTATTGGTTATTTCAGAGAAACTTTGGGAAAGCAACCCCAAACCTACACTGATCTTTTCTGACAACTTCCCCCGCCTGGCAGTTGGTTCAGGAAGAGAGGCAGTATAAGCCTCTGCCAAGTCAGAGTGGTACCTTAGAGGAGGCAGCCTGTCTGTGGCTCTTAAGCCGCCACAGTTGCGAGCCATCCTATATTCCTGGACACCTTGAGCTGTAAATCTCTCATCCTCCAATTCTCCTGTTCTGACCCAACTGCTTTTCTTTAATGGCATAGAAATGAAAGTGGGCAAACCTAAGTCTTTATAGGCCAAAATGGAAAGATTAATATGTACCATGTCTCATAACATCCTCAGTCTGTTGCAATAAATCTTTTCATGCATTTTTGGCAGTCAGCTCATTTCGACCCCATGTTTTCTACAGACTGGCTGCTTTAGAAAAGGGGAAAAGACCTGGCAGGGAACAAGCAAGAAAGGAGAAGGAGGAAGGAAAGGAAAAAGAAAAATATTTAAAAAGGAAAGGAGTTAAGGTTCTGGAGACAGTTTATAGAGGAGGTTATAGGAAGGAAGCTACAAATGCTAAATGACTTGGAATTCTTCTTGCATCTTGTGGAGGCACGAGATCCTACAAAAACTTGAATCGCATTTATATCAATCATGGTCCCTGCTTTCTTGACCTGGAGACATTTTCAGTCAAGTCCAGGTCTCTAGAGGCTCCTGATAGACAGACACAAGACAAATAACTCACAGAAAACAACTGTCAGAAATGTCACTGTCATTTATAAAGAACTCTTCCCTGCCCTCTCATACACACACACACACACACACACACACACACACACACACACACACACGTGTCAAAAATGAAATTGCAGTCATTATTATTCAACATCAGTAAACAAGAAGGGAGGAATATAGGGATGACTTAAGTCCATTTCAAAGATATTTGGCTTTAATTTCCTCACTATATTACCTATCTGCATTATAGGCAAAAGCAAATTGAAATGTTCAAAATATTAATGTAATATCATATCCATTATTTGAATTAGTTACAAGAGCTCATTTGGGTATCATTCTATTGTGCTTACATTGTTATTAAAATTATTAACCATATCTTAGATCTTAAGACCTACAAGATGGTTTTCCTCATTTAGTGCATCCCAAACCCCTTCCAACATGACTTTCATGGAACTTCTCCAACCACCTTCTTTCTTCTTGAAGTGAGCTCCTTGATACTGTCTGATGGCTGAGAAGCCGAGGCTGAAGCCCAATCTCACTCAAATAGAAGCTGGATTCTGAGTTTGGAGTCATAAGGCTCCTGTGAGTAACACCGTTCAATGGCTCCCTAATGTCCTTCAGCTAAAATCACATCCCTCCCTGCAAGTTATTAAACTGCTCTATGACTCTATTTCCTCATCTATAAAATAAAAATCAGAAAGGAAAATACACTTAGATCAGAGCAAATAAATGCCCAGTGTTAGTTAGTATTGATGCTATCTTACCAACCCACCTCTTTCCAGTTACCCCCTTGCTTTATCTGGCAATTACACTTAACAATGTATTTTTCCAACTATCCCATGACCTTTCTTATTTCTATGCCCTGCTCTATGACATTGTTTCTCTTCATATCATTCTCTTCCTCCTCCAGGCTCGTTCATTTATAAACTGTTCATTGAAAAGGGATGACCCCAGTTCTGGATTTGCAACCTTCACTAGATGTATGCATCACACAGTCCAGTCTTACCACATCTTACCGCATGATTCACTACATAGGATCTTGTTTGACTGAAATATCCTGAAAGACACCCCTAAATCCACCAAGATGGGATATTTAGATATTAGATACTTGCTTATCAACGTATTTTCTCAGTGGCAAGCACAGTAAAGTCAGCACCAACTGGATCACAATAGGACTAAAAAAGGGATGGCAATGGCAAAAGATTGGTTCTTGTTCCCAGTGTGTACGATGGTAATCCCATCGTTGTTCTACATGGCTTCATGCTAGGTTCCCGTCCCTTCATCAGGGAACATTGTTGTAACCATGTTAAGTAGAAACACAATGCCTTAGGGATCACAGCCTCCCTTGAAGCTTCAAATTTCTCTTCCCATTTTACTGACTTATGGTAAAACCTGATGTCAATCAAGTGGAGAGTTCTCACATGGAAAGGATATCATGACAGAGAACTAAAAGACTTAGTAAACTGCTCATTGAAATCTTGCCAGAGACTTCTCTGAGAGACTCAAAGAGATCATTCTTTGTGGAAAATTTTGACTGTTCTATTTCCCAGTCACAGAGCCATGTCTCCTGCCACAGACATTAGTTTTATGTGTAGCAGCCACTATTTACAATCATACCTGTACATATCACTCAGATATCAGAGAAAAAAGCAAAATATGATTTATATAAAGCATGAATGTGCTAATAAAGATTATGTCTGGTTTTATGAAATATACACTAACAAAATAACCTTCTTGATCAGTTTCTCTGACTGAGAAGTGAGATGAGAACCAGATAGCTAAAAGAACTGACCAGTTCAAACAGCTAAGAGCAGAACCAGGATTGCAATATGGATCACCAGGTTTAAATTAATGACTCTTTCAAGCTCAACAAACTGCCTTTTCATAAGAAGCCTGGCCCAGATGGACTTAGAAAATACCAGCTTTTTAATAGATAAGGAAAACCCTTCCTTCCTTCCATTTTTCCTTTTCCTTCCTTCTTCCTTCCTTCCTGTCTCTTTCTGTTTCATTCCTCCCTCTCTCTTTACACACACACACACACACACACACACACACACACACACACACACCTAATCTTGTTTCACTCAACCACACCAATCCTAGGAAACTGGTTGTTTAAAACCCCTAGAAGAATGTCTGCTTTTAACTAAATTTACTAGGAATAATTATTAAGATGAATTAGACTGAATTGAAATAACACAAAATGGAGAGATGCTCTTTATCCCTATTCCATAGCCCTCATTCCCCTGTCCCATGGAGCTCTAGACATTTTTTCCAACTAGCAAGTTATATTCTACAGCCTATAACTTACATCTTTATTCCCAAATTCTTTCATATTTATAGCTGCCTTCCTCCTTTGAGCAGGAACAAATTAATATCTAGAAATTTGTCATCTCATGACATTTACAGAACAACCTAGGATCTGGAAAGCAAAAACATCAATGTTACAAAACCCCTAAAAGGTTATTAGACGGAGAACTTTATTCCCTCTGAGCTAAGCAGGTCAGTTGAAAAATGACATAACCCAGATGCTCCTAAGCCACAGCAACAAAGGCCATTAAGTGTCTGCTTTCTGACAACTAAGTGATATGTAGAAGGAATAAGAATTAAATTTGGAGACAGAATACAAATTCTGGCTGGGCTCCAGACCTAAGGGATATTAAATAAGAAAGAAACAATAGCTCTGTCAAGTCTAATTGTTTAAAACATAAAACTCTTTCCATATGTCTAGAGGTGACTGGAGTTGCAGAATATTGGGATAAACCATGAAGCCATAAAAACAAAGCAAAGCACATGCCATTCAGATTGAGAATCTTGTCTGCAGGGAATTTAGCTCTGTTTTCTTTTTCATCTTTGTATGCTCTTCTCAGGCACTTAGACATTGAAAATATCTCTTTTTAAGAAAGCTTATTATGAAGCCTCTCTACTATATTATAGATTGAATTGTATTATGGGAAAACTTAACCTTTTGGTACAACAGAATTTGGTTAAAATCCTAATGTTACACTTTTTATTGTTTGACTCAATTCTCCAATCTCTAAATAAAGATATTCTTAACAGCACGTATAGTAAATGAAAAAAATTGCTTTAAAATGTACTGGCACTGTAAATATTTATCACAATTAATATTTCCTCCTTTCTCCTTTAAATACACAGAGGTATACTCACCACATAAATCAGGAATCAGAATAAAATGAAAGATAGTTTTTTATGTTTTGTCAATAAATGCCTGCATACCATCCCTTCAATTAACAGCAAAGGTTTACTGGGCACTAGTCACAGGCAAAATTTCATGGAAAGGACTATAGAGGTTAAAATCTTTCACACAGACTGGGAGCATAGCCTAGTGATAGAGTGCTTGCCTAACATGCATGAAGCCCTCCGGTCAATTCCTCAGTACCACATACACAGAAACAGGCGAAAGTGGTGCTGTGTCTCAAGTGGTAGAGCTCTAGCCTTAAGCACAAAGAAGCTCAGGGACAGTGCCCAGGCCCTGAGTTCAAGCCCCAGAACTGGCAAAAAAAATATGTTTCACACAATTTAAGAAAATAGGGTACCTATTAAACTCATCAGTCACAAGAGTAAATTCTCAATATTATTTGATCTTTTAAATATCTTCATCTGATCAGTGTGGAAAAACTAATAAAAAGAAACCACTTAGGCTTAATTTTAATCTAAAATTAATGGTTTTTAGTTCATATTAGTTTGACTGGAAATTTCTTGTTCTCAAACAGTTTTGTGTTACAACTATTCATCTATATTTATCTGTAGCTTTCATGTTCTTGCATATGCATGCTGTTTGATGGCAGAAAAATCACTATGCCAGAAGCTTAAGCTTTGCCTTTCCCAGATGGAATCTCAATTTCCACTTTATAAAAGGGAATTCCCTGAATAGAGGATCTCTAAAGGCATTACTGTATATTTAAGTTAAAATGTGACTCGTGACTTTCTACCAGTGAGTATTTATATGTGCATTTGTACAGGATATGTTCATTTCCCAGAATATAAGCCTATAGCAATTTCATGGAGATATATTTCATCATATGAATATAGTCCTACATTTATATATCAAAGTGTCTTGAGTGAAAGTCTCAAAGGCTTTTCAAATATATATCGATTTCAGTGATGCCTAGAATAGTCCAGTGCTGATTCTTGGCTAATACCAATGAGCTTCTCTTTAACTGTGTTCCCTAAAAGATCCTGCAGAGCCAGTTAGAGGCAGTGTTGGCAGGTTTAATTGACCTCATGATGCATTGCCTATGACAGCAATTAAAACCAATCTCATTTCAAGAACACTAAGAAATGACCCAGTTCTAAAAGACAATATTACATTACTAGTGACTGTCACCAACCACTTCTCCCACCTTGTTAAAATAACTTAAAGTCATCAAGACAAAAACTAGGTAGGGAGATGTAAAAGATGGTTGGTTGTATTTTTAGGAATCTATTTTTTTAACTTTCTTTTTTTTATTTCATATATTTTTATTGTAATTACTAGAAGGGTTACATGATATTTGCCAGATAGAAGGTGCATTAATTCACATACATTGATACCCTTTCAAATGTCTTGGTCCCCATTTCCCTCCCCCCCCCACCCCTCATCTTGTTTTCCCCCGTTCCCTATCCAATTTCAAGTAACCAAATACAAATATATCTGATATATCAGGTAACAAAGTGAGATACTGTAACAATATGAGATAACCAAGGGACAGCAAAAGAGATGAGAGATAACATAGTACCTTAAGAACAACAATCATTCATTATATGGCTTACTTTTCTATATCCTAGAGATCCTTTCATTTAGCGTCCTACTATATAGCCTTTTGTATCAAGGTTTTGTTCTATTGCAAATCTCTGCTAGGAGAGCCCAAGGTTTCTACTGATTATGATAAATGAGGGAAACCATTGAGCCTAAGTTCCTTTGGGTCTGGCTTACTTCACTTAATATGATCTTTTCTAAGTCTTTCCATTTCCTAACAAATGGGGCAATGTCATTCTTTCTGACAGCAGCATAGAATTCCATTGTGTACAAATACCACATCTTGTTGATCCACACTTCAACTGAGGGACATCTAGGTTGGTTCCATATCTTTGCTATGGTAAATAGTGCTGCAATGAACATTGTTGTGCTGGTGGATTTAGTATGTATAGCAAAAACACTTCTTAGCAGAAAGAACAGCGCTGGAGGAATTTCAATACCAAACTTTAGACTCTATTACAGAGCTACAATTATCAAAACAGCTTGGTACTGGCACAAGAACAGGCCTGAAGACCAATGGAATAGAACGGAAGACCCAGATATTAAACCACAGACCTATGGACACCTAATCTTTGACAAGGGAGCCAAAAAAAAACGTAGAATGGAAGAAAGATAGCCTCTTCACCAAATGGTGCTGGCAGAACTGGTTAAGCACCTGCAGAAAACTAAAGTTGGATCCTTCTTTGTCACCCTGTACTAGAATTAACTCCAAATGGATCAAAGACCTGGAGGTAAAAGCCGACACTCTGAAAACTTTACGAGAAGGAATAGGAGATACACTAGATCTCCTTGGCACAGGTCAAAAATTTCTTAATAAGGACCAAGAATCACAACAAATCAGAGAAAGGCTGGATAAGTGGGACTGCATTAAACTGCAGAGCTTTTGTATGGCAAAGGACATAGCTAGTAAACTAATCAGGAAGCTTACACAGTGGGAGAATATCTTCACCAACCATACAACAGACAAAGGGCTCATATCTAAAATATATCAACAACTCAAAAAATTGAATCAATCCAAAACTAATCTCCAAAGTAACAACCATCCCATTAAAAGATGGGCCAAAGACTTAAAGAGAGTCTTCTCTGAAGAAGAAACAAAAATGGCCTATAGACACATGAAGAAATGCTCAACATCTCTGGTCATAAAAGAAATGCAAATCAAAACAACTCTAAGATTCCACCTCACTCCAGTTAGAATGACCAGGATCAGGAAAACTAATAACAACAGATGCTGGAGGGGATGTGGCCAGGAGGGATCACTACTACAGTGTTGGTGGGAGTGCAAACTGTTTCAACCACTATGCAAAGCAGTATGGCGGTTCCTCAAAAGACTAAACATAGAGCTCCCCTATGACCCAGCAATTCCACTACTTGGCATTTACCCAATCGTCCAGAAACAAAGACTTTTTTTAACTTTCTAAGATTGAGAAATCATTAAATGGAGCCCCAAAATTTCACATTTCCAATCCTTCCAAATTTTTGTATGTCAGAATATCTTAATTTCTGATACATTACTCTTTTACATACTTCTCACAACACAAATGGCAAGCATACATACTTTTTTCTATTCCGTAACCATTACAATCCAAGGCAGAAATTCGCCTGAGAGAAGGAAAAATGCAGAATAAGGGAAATGATATTTTCCATCATAAAAATTTTAATGCAGAGAAGAAAAAGAGCAATTACTAGTCAATTCTGCCATGGGGAATATATAACTCATAAAGATTTCTGGATCAAATGCAGATAAAAAGAGGAGAAGGAATAGGTATAAGAATTTACTATATTTTTTTAGGAATAGTAAACTTCTATATGATTAATACTGGGTTCTTTTTATATTAATAGTCCCTGACCTCTTTAATAAATGGGCCACCCAAGACCTACTGATTCAGTCTCTGGAAATGATGAGAGCTCCATGTTTATAAAAATAGACAAAATTCCATTTGTATTTATAACAGGCTGATATTCAGAAAAACATTGCATTATCTGTAGAATATGTATGTAGCCCTCTCTAGGGTAAAAGGCCTAACTACATACTGAAATTTTCATGAAATAGAATCATGACTTTGCAATTCCAATAGCTAATTAGCTCCACACCACCACGAGGATGGCATGGGAAGAAAAGGACCTGGTATTCTGAGAACTGAAGTCAAAGGGAGCCAGTTAGGAAATTGACTGAATAAATGTAAAGCATTTGTGCCCAGAGAAAGATATTTTACCTTCAAAAAATTCACAGTCATAAAAGCATCTTTTTCATGTGTTGGATTTTGTAGGATTAAAAGTAACCAAGGCACACTCAGGAAAGTTCCTACCTCAGTACACGGATGCTAAGAACTGACAGTTTATGTGAAACTTAAATATTAAGGACTTGCCTTGTGCCAGCTAATATTTTCATATAAATTATCCCTTTTTATCCTTAGTTAATATTTTCATATAAATTATCCCTTTCATCCTTAAAACCCCTTGTTATGGAGAGCATTATTATGTATTATTTCAAAGAGATCATAAGACAGTGACCTGAAACACAAAAAGTAACTATGAATATGAAAAGAAATAAATAGAATGCAAAACCCATTGGCCTCATTCCTCTAAGCACTCTAGCATGGTGAAAAACATCTTCGGTAAAGGAAAAATCCAAGTTGGTGCCAGCCAAGCACCTTTTAAGGCTAACATGATTCTATTTCTCCAAATGATCTCATTTTCACTTCCTGTTCAAAAGAAAAAAAACTAATCTCTCATTATTTTCTCTGAAATGGAGCAACTTTCCTAAGAATTCATTCATTCACATCTACTTATCCTTGTATTTCCATTACTCTATAAAACCAATTGTCTTAGAGAAGAGAACAATGTCTACAAAAGAGCCCAACAGATGCCAGGAAAAGAAGACACATTTATAGACGTGAAAGATCTCCTTAAATTTGTCATGAATATATTTACTCCCTATCAGGTCCTAATAATAAAAGCTCATATTTGTGAAGCACTTTACTTAAAATGTCTCCTTGCTATGTCATTCCATCTCACAATCACTCCTGGCAGACCAAGGGTGATAGATATTGCTTTGCCATTTTACAGATGAGGAAAATGAAGCTTATACAATTCCTGTAACTTCTCAAATGCACATGGCTGAGCAGTAACAGCTAATGTTCAGTAGACCTCTCTGAGGTTTCTGGAACAACTGCACAGCTCTGCAGCTGTGAACTTCCGTCAGAGGTGTCTGGGTATCAGGAAATTCATCAGAGAAAGAATTACAAGGCCACTAAAGCTACATGAAAGGACATGGTACATAGTTACCCTCAGGAGAACCAGTTCTTTAAACATTAATCCATTTGGTTTACCAGAATGCTACTGAGAGTGGGAAGGATCTGTAAAATAAACAAATAAAATAAACCAGGTAGAGATGAGAGATGTTCCTGGAAAAAGGAAAACCAAGATCTTCAGTGGAGGAAAAAAAAATCTATCTACAATGTCAGCAATACATTATAGTTTAGGAAGAGAGAAATAAAGTAGGAAGAGGAATAAAACAAATACAGAGTTGAATTATAGAATATTTGTAAAAATGGGAGATTCTACTTGATAGTGGACAAAATAAAGAGCAAATATATTGTACACTTACAATAATGTATTCCCTTACTTTAAATCATGACCAAGCTGGATTTCTTTATTTAATTGGTAAGACATTTTAATCAGCACATAACAATTACTCATGGGTACGATGAGGCATTTTATTTTTTTATTTTTCACATTTTTAATAACATCAATTATCCATACAAGGGGTTTTCACTTTGACATGTCTATATATTCATACAATGTACCTTAGTTAGACCCACCAATCTATAACTCTTCCCACATCCCCTTCCCAAACAAATCTCAACAAGCCTCAGTGCTCCATTTTCACACATACACAAAAACTGTTTTGACCACATTCACCCTCCTTCACTCACTCTGTTCCTCTGCCCCTTCCCACTAGTATCCCAGGACCAGTTTCACATTCCTGTCCTTCGTTTACTTTAGTATGTGCTGTTTATTCAAAGGGGTCGAGTGAGGCATTTTAATATGTGTGTACAGCACGTAGTGATCAGATCAGGATATTTGACATAGCTATTATCTCAGACATGTATCATTTCTTTGCATTGGGAACATTCTCTTAATGGCTTTGAAATAGCCAGCTATTCATTGTCAAACATAATTATCCTACTACTCTATAAGACATTACAAGTTGCTCCTCTATCTAACTTCTCCCTGCACTCACTTCTTACCATCTTCTCATCCTTTCTTCCCTTTACCCTTCCTAGGCTCTGGCAAG
Source organism: Megascapheus bottae (assembly GCF_031878675.1). Taxonomy (NCBI): domain Eukaryota; kingdom Metazoa; phylum Chordata; class Mammalia; order Rodentia; family Geomyidae; genus Megascapheus; species Megascapheus bottae. The sequence goes on from NC_143511.1 coordinate 53,808,555, forward strand.
CACTATTCTGTGCTCTACTTTCAAATTTATCTTCCACTTACATGAGAAAATGCATGGCATTTGTCTTTCTGTGTCTAACATACTTGACTTAGCATAATGTCCTTCAATTCCATACCAAGTTGCTACAAGACAGTGTGGAATAAAGGCAATATATACATATAATGGAATTTAGCCATACATTATATGTATGTAGTTCCTTTATTCATTCATCAGTCAATAGACAGCTAAGTTAATCATATCTCTTAGCTATTATAAATAATGTTCTGATGAGTATACAAATACAGATGGCCATCAGGAGTTGGATAAATACCAAATCCTAAGAGTGTTGGTTCTGACAGCAGTTCTACTTCTTACTTTTGAGGGACATCTACACTGTCTCCATCATGACTATACCGATTGGTGCTGTCACCAACCATGTGTAAGAGTTCCACCTTCCCTGCATCCTCACCAGCATTTGATCTTCTTGACTATATTTTGAGAAGAGCTGGAATAAGGAAATGTCTCCTTGTGGTTTTGAGTGTCATTTCCCTAATCACTTGTGATGTTGCTCAGCTAGAATTATATTCTATTATTCTTTTATTATACTTAAGTCATCGTACAAAGTGGGGTACCATTCAACATGTCAGAGGATAAGTACAATGCATCTTGACTTGTGTCACCCCTTTCATCACGCCCTGCTTTCATCACTGTCCCTCCGTCTCACCCAATACCCCCTTCCTCTCAAATTTCCTAGTTTTATAGGTTATGCACTGAAAAGTATGACTGCTTAGCTACACATTTTTTAAATGAAATGTGAACATTACAACAGCATTATATTGGTGGAGTTATAAAAGTAGCTCAGAGAGCTCCCATATATACCAGCCTCAGTTTTCTCTGATTACTAACATATTAGCATGTCATACTTATAAAAATTAGCAAACCAATATTCACACATTATTAATTAATTTCATACTGTATACAGATTGCATTCACTTTGGCCTAATTAACTCCCATTTTTCTGTTCCAGGATCTTCTCCAGGGTACATACTGCATTTGGTGGTTGTGTCTCCTTACGCCTTTCTTGGTGATAGCAAAAGATGATCCATACTTTGATCATTATGACAAGTTGAGAAGGATTTTGGTGAATGTTTTCAGTGGTCCTCTTCTTTACACTGGATTTACAGCTTTCGGGGAAGAACAAGGCACTAAAATGTAATTCTAATCACACTATACAAAGAAAATATACTAACATGATTGCTCACCATGTACTGATCATGACCACTTGGGTGAAATCATGTTTGTTAGATTGCTACATTGTTCATTCTCCCTCCCTCTTCCTTTAGATGGAAGTCACAATATGTGGAAGTAAATTTCTGCCTCTTATGGGCAAAGTATCCAAATAAATTATCAGGAGTCATTTACATATGGCATATTTTTCTATTTTCTCCATGTATTTATATGTTAAATCATCTTATTATGTCACTGTGAACTCATAAATACAAGTATTTTACATTAGGTAATACAGTCCAACACAACTTAATGTTGTTGCTCCAGTTTTGATTGTAAGTTGTTTTCCCAGTTCTTTTCTGTATCTTTTTAACACATTAGCATCTTTGAGGGGATCTGAGCACTTTCTTGGTTTCTGGTACCCCAAGTTGTTCCAGGCTCACCTTGTGTAGTTTCTGCTGCTGTCCTAGAGGCAGCTATTTATCTAAGAATCAATGAGTTCTTTTGTTGGAGAATGGCATTCAAAACTGAGATCTTGGTTCTACTTGTGTTCACGAGTACTGGGGTATCTATCAGTACTTCTAGGTCTTCTCCTTTGACAGAATGTCTTACTCTGCTCAGACTACTGAAGCTATCATATATTGGGTGGCTTGGCAAATATATATATATATATATTGTTCACAATTACAATAAATCTAAGATGAAAATTAGATTCTGGTGAGAACCCACTTCCTGGCTTACAGATAGCTACCTTCTTAGAGGGCCATCAGAGGGAGAAGAAGGAAGACCTTCTATGTCTCTTCTCATAAGAGCAGTAATCCCATCATAAGAATTCTACCCTCCTGTGATTACCTCCCAACTACCATCAGGATTCAACATAGAGATCGGAAGAAGGGGAAACAGAGGCAACCATTTAATCCACAACATAGAGCAAGGTAACATTTACATGAGCATACTAACACATGATGACAAATATACACATACATATTTTTTTCTTTCTTGTTCTTTGTTTTTTTTTTGTTTGTTTGTTTTGTGCCAGTCCTGAGTGGCAGGACTGAGTGCTATCTCTGAATCTCTTTGTGCTCAAGGATACTGTTCTAACACTTGAGCCACAGTACCACTTCCATCTTTTACTGAGTAGTTCACTGGGGATAAATATCTCACAGATTTTCTTTCTGGGATAGCTTGGAACCTCGATCCTCAGATCTCAGTCTCGTAAGTGGCTAGGATTAGCGATCTGAGCCACCAGTATTCAGCTAAACAGATATATTGCTTTGTGGAACAATCTAGATTTAGCTTAAGTTAAACAGATATTCATATCAAAGTTTGTTTCTATAATAAATCAGTTTGCACATCTCACTAACCTTCCACCTTGCTTATCTGCAACTCCCCACTTCAGTAGTAAGAATTCTTGTGTCCACAATAATCAATCATGTGTTCAGTTGTTGGACTGTAATACAGAGTATGTATGCATGTGTGTATCTATACATGTATGCATATATGTATGTATGATTGTATGTATGATTTTATATCTATCTCTATGTGAAACAACTTTCTCAATTATCAGATAAGGTACTTATGCATAGATCTATGTTGGTGATCATTCTTACATATTCTAGTCATTTCCAAAGTTACATATCCTATCCCTCTCCCCTTTAGATATGCTGTTTCAGACATTGTAAAGAATATATATATATATATATATATATATATATATATATATTCCAGCCTGGGATGCTCTGACATCGTACATGATTTGTTTAAAATTTTTATACATTATGGCTCACTCAGATATCTCTGTATTTTTGACAAATGCACAGTGTCATGCATCTATCACCACATTCTCGTGCACAATGGTTCTGGTTGGACATAATTTCATGTATGTGCATCATGCACTTGTTTTAGTGAATTCTATGTCTTCCCAATGTCTGATTTGCTCAATCTGATTGTCATTAAGCCTTCCAGAAATAGACAGATAACAAATATTAACTCTGAAATAGCTACTGTAACAGATTATTCATGTGTACCTTTCTCAAGGTATGCAACACTCTAATGTACCCTTTCACATGTGGAGTCATGGGTGGCTGTTCTTCAAGAAAAAACATCAAATCAATTATCTAAATTTGAGGTTAGAGGATGAATTAAAATCTTCAGTTCAGTTTATGTTATCTAGTAAAGAAGAAAAAAGCAGGACATTACAGGTGGTTAACAACTGTAATCCTGGATATTCAGGAGGCTGAACTCAAGGGATCACCATTTGAAGCCTGCCCAAGCAGGAAAGTTTGTGAGAATGTTACCTCCAATTAATCACCAAAAGGCTATGAGTAGAACTGTAACTCAATTGGTAGAGTGATAGCCTTGTGCAAACTAGCTCAGGGACAGCACCCAAACCCTGAATTCAAGCCCAAGAATCAGCATAAAAAGAAAAAGAAAAAAGGGAAGGAGGGAAGGAGGGAAGGAAGGGAGGGACGGAGGGAGAGAGAGAGGGAGGCACGGAGGGAGAGAGAGAGGGAGGGAGGGAGGGAGGAAGATGGGGAGTAGAAAAATGTTAAAGCTGTAACAAAACTAAATCAACTACAGATTTTGTTCTCCTCATTTTAATACATATTGTTACTTTTTTATTTTTTGGTCTGTTTGGAGGCCCAGGTACTATTTCTGAGGTCTTTTGCTCAAGGATAGGATTCTACCACTTTGAGGTATAGCTCTACCTCTGATTTTTGAGTGATTAATTGGAGATAAGAGTCTCATGGGCCTTCTCTTCCTGGCATGTCTTTGAACCTCAATCCTCAGATCTCAACCTCTTGAGTAGGTAGGATCACAAGCATGAGCCACCAGTGCCCAGCTTTTTTGTTTTATTTGTAAGGAAATGTATACATAAAATATTTTAAAATTAGTTGAAGCCAAAGTCTGGTTTATGTATTTGCAAAGTAAACACTTGTTTTGATTATAAAAATTATTGTCATCTCTCTGTAGCTGTGATTTATCCAGACACACGCTACTAATGGTAAGTGATTTGGCCTTAAGGTTAAAGTTCTCAGACTCATTATATAGACAATAATAGAAATAAAATTACAACAATCCCTGGACAGGGAATCACATTTTCCTGCAAGTACAGATACCATACAAACTAGTTGAAGAGTATATAACCTTGAACTTGAGAGAGAGAATAGGCAGAAATCAATGCTGAATATTTAAAGCTAACAACATTTGGGAAAAAGACTTAACTTATAATAAAGTCCTGAATCCAGGAGGACAAGAATGTTTCTGAGAAAGCACTTTTCATCATTCCTCACTTAGGAACATCACTAGTATGTAAGGGTTTTTTTTGTAATGTTGAGTTTCTCTTTTTATGAGTTAGGGAAATATCTGTTGTACTAAGCTACCCTCTCCCTGAAGTCCATCCTTCTAAATCTCCATTTCCGATGAAGATTATCTTGCCTTCAACTATGTACTGTGCAAACTAAAGCCCAGGACAGCATGCTCTTTGAAGAAAAGATGAAGGCCTAGAGATAACCAAAAGAAAGGGTTTTTTTTCTATTAATAGAGGGAAAGCAGTAAATCTGTTCTAATGTGAATTCCTCTTTGACAAACTCTTGAAAGAACCATTTGTACTTCTTCATTTTGGCTGTCCACTGATGATCAGAAACAGAAAATAATTCTAAGTTCCTGCGTTTGATGCTACAGAGGCTCCAGAGAGCCAACAAAGGACTGTGGAATATGTTCTGGTGACTTGTCCACAATAACTGAGCATCTTGGGCTGGAAGAAAAGGCAGTGTTGATCTCCTGGGCATGTTTAGTTTTGCTTTTTTAATTGCTAAATGCAAGCCTGGGAATCCTGCCTAAAATGCTAATAAGTTGCATTTATACCACACCTTTCATCCAGAAAGTACACGCTTCCTTCAGTTCTGAAACACAGCCATCCTGGAGCTGAGAAGCAGTAACTGTTTTAATGTTGCACATTTATTCAATGCCATCATTATACAAGGCAGAAGAAACTATTTGAAGCAGAACCAAAATATTATAGTAACAAAAACTCTATGTAGCAGGTTTTGAATTTTTTTGAGATATGGTCTGTTTTGTGCCTTCTTTTGCCCATAGAATATTTATATTCCCTTTGGAATAGTTATTCCTTAGAGATTCACTTTTGTGCTCAAAACTAAATTTAAAAACAGTTGAGGAGCAAGAAATTGATATTCAATATTTTTTAGGAATTCTTTGGCTGCCTAGAAAGGACATCAAGAATAGTGAATACTATAAAGAATTCTACTGTTATTTTGCATTTTATAGACAGCACAGTAACCTCCTAAAGATCATCTAGAGAAGATGGAAAAATCTCATCCAGGAATTCCTGAACGGATATCTGAAGGCTGAATCTACCTCTGTTAGCTAGAAAATGAGAGAGATATTATCTATCATTAGAATAAAAACTGACCAGACAAGGAACCAAACAATTCTTGGTGTTGAACAGTCAGAATTCACCCAGTATCTGGAAGATAATAGATCCTCAATAAATGTTAAGTAAATGAGAGAATGGACATCTCCTGAAAACAAGGAGAATCAAGGCATACAAAAATTTCAGCTACACCTTACCTAGAGGGCAGCTTGGGTTTTACTTAAATACCAAGAGAAAGGAGAAATAATGTTGTAGGAGACCAACTTGAGAGATTGGGATGGAAAAGTCATGCAGTGTTTGAATATCACATATCTCTTGCTGCATTGACACCACTGATCTAGTTTATCAGCATACCCTACAGAAAATTCCATCAAGATATCAGTCATTTATATTACACCTTAACAGAAGTTACAATGACTATCTTTTCAGGAGAAAGAGTTTTGAGATGGGAAGAAGAAAGGCAAACTGTCAGCAAAAAATAGAGAGAGTATGGGGATTAGGTTGGATTTCAAGCCTTGTCAATCTTTACTAGAGATTTACCTGAGATTTCCAAGGTCTTCCATTTTCCTATTAGTCTGCTTTTGTATTCAAAGTGAGAGGAAAATCGAAGCAGAATGGCCCTAAATGCAGTCCTCTTGCATTTATTTCATTGGCCTAGAACTTAAATCTGGACTTCCGATGACCGTGTTGTGATTTGGCTTTCTAATATGACCAGGACATCACATAGACACAGATAACTCATTAAATACAATGTATGAGAGTCTTAGAAAACCACATCAGGTATAAAACACTACCCTAAAGCAGAACATGTATTCCGCTTCCTGGTTTTATTCTTGAGGCAACTGAGTCTCAGGTTAACTGAGTAGCCTGAAAGTGTCTTGCCAGTGAAAGAAAACCCCAAATCCAGAACAAGCTATTTCAAATCTCAGAAATCCCATTTAAGATGTTTTAAATTGATTCTCCTTACATCTGTATATCTGGATAAGGTTAAGAGACATTTATGGAGTTAATTAAAGACTTTTTACTTTACATTAAATTTTCCAGTTCCAGTGGGAATACTACAACTTCTAAAGAAAAAGTATTTTTCTGATTTTAGTGAGCAAATGAAAGAACTCCTTTCCAGAGTCTCATTAAAGCTACTCTCACCAGAATGCTTATTTATCTAAGGCATCCAGAGCCTAGAATTGTAGTGCTATCTCATAAAATGTGTAATTTGAGTCAGTCCTGACAGATGTCATTATCTTTCATCAATCCCAGCTTTCAACTTGCAGGGAGTTAATAAATTGAATTCTAACAGTCTGCAGAATATATATAGTAAGATTTTAAAAAATCTCCCCAAAATTTACAGTATATTTTAGAGTGGGTTGGAATGTATTAGCAAGCATTGCAGATGCATTTACAGGATTTTTAGAGTAGCACATTTCATCATAAATGGCTCTGTGATTCAGGATGACATTAATAATGGAAAGAACAACCTTTAAAATAAAGTAAATGCATTTGGAGCAGTTACTGAGGTGATATCTGTCTCAAAAAAACAGTTAATAACTTGTAAGTTGATATGATATATTATTTAGCCTATGCTGTCGGGAAAGATTTATCTTTTCTGTTAAACTTCAGGCAGAAAAAAAATTAAAATAAAATTTGATGTCTCTGGGGCAAACTGCCTTCCTCCATTTCCGTATCTTTTTAATTTATATTATTAACAACTTTAGAATTGTTTCTTTGACCTTACATGATATTTCAAAAGGTGGTTTAGATACCAGATGACAAGCCAAAACAAAGTTGTAAATAAAGCATGTTTACGTGTATACACATATACATCTAAAGATGTTAAACAGAAAGGATATAAATCATGAATATGTTTTCCCTTCATAGAGATGAAAGTTACAACCATGCATCCAATGCATTTTAGTCCTATTACTGTTCTTTACAACTGCTGTCTCAAACTGTTTCAGAGGCCATGAGTTAGTGAGAATTTTCCTGCTTAAAAACCAGAAAGTCAACATTTATTCCTCTCGACTCCCAAGGCACTTCTTTATGAATGTATGTCTAGCAAATAGAAATGTAAAGGGGTAGGAAACCAAATCTCTCTTCATTTCCTTTTTCTTTTTGTCCCTCTTTTCTTATTTCCTGCTCTTTCCTCTCATTTCTCTTCCTCCTCCCATTTCTTCTATTCTGCCTCCTCTCATTGCTCTCTCTTATCTATTATCTCTGTCTTCCCTTCCTTAAACACATTTTTTTTCTTTCCTCCGCTATATCAAGGTAAACAGCCAGGAAGAGATGAAAGAAATAAAGAAAACATGGAATATTTGTGACTCTCTAATCTAAAAGTAAATTAATAGCACAAGAAAGAGTTCATAGTGTTCCTTCCAGAAGAGGAAAAAATATTATTTTCTTTCATTAATATAGTTACCAACCAATAAATTTAGAGTGTCTCGAGGTAAATTCCACACTGGCCAACAAAAACTATACACAAAACATTATTAAATATCCTTGACCCTGTTTTCTTCCCACACACTGCTCATTAGTTAGGAAATGAATAAAAAAATATATAAGAATCTCTGGGAATTGCTCTGAGGTAATTTTATAAATACCACAAATACCACAGTCATGTTTTAATATAATACCAAGATAAGGCACTTATAAGGCAACACTTCCTAGATCTCATCAGAATGGAGATCAAATGCTTCAAATTCTAAAAGGTGAATAAAAAGACATACAATACCACACAACATGTTCTAAAGATATTCTTCTAAAGGTTAATACAGAAAATGAAAAAAAGAAAATAAATTAATAAAAATACAGCAATTTCCATCCTAGTGCTAAAAATTAATATTCAAATTCCAAAGAATCTACCCTTTTCTTCTGTTCTTTTTCCTGTATCTGGGAAAAGCAGTGCCTAACATTCCCTCCACCCAGGTCAGTCAAGAACTAAGAAGAGAATACTGCATGGCTGTCAAATCCAAATGGTTTCTCCAAAGTCATGCTGCCCTTTTAACTAGGGGAAAATAAAAGCTCCCACAAAAGTATCTTCTATAAACTGTAACTTTAACAACAATGATTCAATTGGAGGAAGAAAAGTGACTTTTTCCCCCTTTAACATAGATTTGCAGCAACATGTAAATCATCCCTCCTCCCCACCCCCCCAAAAAAGAAAAAAAAGACATGTATTCAACAAAAGGCCCAATTATTTTTCTTCTACTCAGACCACCCCTTTTAAGTAAAAGTGTATTTAAGCTTTAATTCTGTAAAACCTCATAAACATTACCAGTAATAAATACATAGGAAGCCGCCTCACTGTGACCCTCCATCTCACTCAAGTTCAAGTTGGATGCTCTGTGACAGGACCCTGCCTACCTGCCTCCCCCACGCCCTGTATCCCAATCAGCTCCCTCCCAAATGGCTACCTGCCCTGGAGAATTTGGACTCCTCTGTCTAAAAAGCTTGTTTTTCTTGTTTTTCAGTCTGTAGCCACCTATTCCTGCACAACCATCACCTCCCCACCCCATATCCTCTAAGGATGACTTCCTGGTTTTAGAATTAGAGTCATATGATAATTTTGGATATCAAAGTCATGCTGCTCTTAGGAAAGCACTTACTATTGCATTTTCCGACACTGTCCTTGGATAGTGAAGAACATAGCAAGGCTCTCATGGAAGGCGCTTTCATCACACCATGGCTACAAGTTCATCAAACTATACCGAGCTGGATTTGGGGATACAATACAGCGTGTCCACTAGCACAACGATGTTCATTGCAGCACTATTTACCATAGCAAAGATATGGAACCAAACCAGATGTCCCTCAGTTGATGAGTGGATCAACAAGATATGGTATTTATACACAATGGAATTCTGTGCTGCTGTCAGAAAGAACAACATCACCCCATTTGTAAGGAAATGGAAAGACTTAGAAAAAATCATATTAAATGAAGTAAGCCAGACTCAAAGGAACATAGGCTCAATGGTTTCCCTCATTTGTCATAATCAGTAGAAACCTTGGGCTCTCCTAGCAGAGACTTACAATAGAACAAAAGCTAGAGACATAAGGCCAAATAATATGACACTAAATGTAAGGACCTCCAGGATAAGGAAACAAAAGCCATATAATGAGTGACTATTGTCCTTAATGTACTATGTTATCTCTCATCTCTTTTGCCATCCCTTGGTTATCTCATATTGTTACAATTTTTCACCTTGTTATCTGATATATTTTATAAGTGTTTATTTGGTTATTTGAAATTGGATAGGGAAGGGGGGAAAATCAAGATAAGCAGGGGGGAGAGTGGGAGGGAAATGGGGACCATATCATGAGAAAGGGAATCAATGTTTGTGAAATTATTCACCTTCTATCTGGTGAATATAATGTAACCGTTCTATTAATCACAATAATAAAAAAAGAAAGTTTCCAAAGGGTGATTGAAAATGCTTTGGAGCCTAGGGTAAGCAACACACTTGGGGAGGACCATTTCATATCTTTTTCATTTGTTTGTTTGTATTTTTATTTTTTGCCAGTCCTGGGGCTTGAGCTAAGGAGCTGAGCACTGTCCTTGAATTTTCTCAAGGCTAGAGCTCTACCACTTGAGCCACAGCACCACTTCTGTTTTTCTCTGTGTATGTGGTACCGAGGAACAGAACCCGGGTCTTCATGCATGCTAGGCAAACACTCTACTACTAGGCCAAACTCCCAGCCCCTTCTCTAATTTCAATTTGTATTGAAAAGGTGATGAGCAGGGGCTTTACAATTACATAGTTAAGGGAATGAACACATTTGTTTTTGCTCATTGCTCCCCAACCCTCAATTTCTCCTGCAACCTCTCCCTAATCCCTCCTCCCCCAAGTTGAAAGGTTGATAGCCTACAGAGTCGAGTGAGTATCAGTGTTGCATTGGTACATCCTTTGTCCAGCCATTTCTGTGACTCCCTTTCCCTTCCACATATCAGATAATCTTACACACAAGACACAAGGTACAGAAAATTAAAAGAAATGAAAATGAAAGAAAAAGAAAAACTATATACAGGATATACTAAGAACCTCTTGTTTCCATGTTTTGGAGGCCACTAAGCATTTGGGCTGTTGGTCTCCCTGTGGGCTTTCACAGACATATTCTAGCTCTTTAAAATCATGTTCAAAGGGTGTCTGTCCCAGAAAGCGTTGCCCAGGGGTCATGTAGGTGTGAAAATTTTTTCCTGTAAACATGGTAAGCTCTACAGCTGAAAAACATGTGAAAATATTTACTTTAATTAAATTCTGCATTCTCTGTATTGAATCTTTTATATGTTTTCGTGACATCTTGGGGGGGAAATATTAAACTTAAGCTTGTTCAAGAGAAACAGAAATACAATAAACAACCTTACGATGCAGTTTAGTTAAGAGTATGTTCCCATGACTAAGAGAATTCACTACAGAGTTGGACAGTATCACAATGCCTTAGCCATCAATTAATTAATTCTTAGTGGCTCATCAATCCTAGTTATTTGAGATTTAACTAGAAGTAATTGGAATAAATTAGGGAGAAAAATTAGGCTAAATATCAGGAACATTTTCTTAATCATTAAATCAATTAGACTGCAGGATTTAAATTTGTATATTTAATGTGAAAAATGAAGCCACAGAATAGGAAGTATAATACCAAGAATGAAAAAAAAAGACAATCATAGGCTAAAAAGTTTTCTGTGATCATTAGTCCACCATCTATATTTGGAGAGAATAATTGTTTAGATGCCCATTTACATCACTGTTTATTCTAAAAATTCTACAAGTTCAGAAGACATGCCTAAAAAAATAACAGAAATTAAATTTCTCCAAGGTCAGAAAATTCCGCTGCAGAAATCTCATTAAAGTCCAAATAACTTAGATGTCCTTTTCTCATATCTACTGAGAGAAGCAGAAAGTTAGAGAAGCTTCTTTGAATTCTATTCTAAAACATACTATTCCCAAAATAATATGGACAGGTAGGACAATGGCCCTACATTCTAAATCTAGGCTCACTACAGTGATAAAAATCCTTGCAAAGTACTAAGGAAAAGAAAACTTGTTTGCAACAACAGAGGAGTAGGGGAGTATTTTGACTTGATTTTCTAAATGGAAATAATTTGAAATGCGAGATAAAATATATATATAGGGCCGGGAGTTTGGCCTAGTGGTAGAGTGCTTGCCTAGCATGCACGACGACCCAGGTTCGATTCCTCGGTACCACATACATAGAAAAAAAAAAAAAGCCAGAAGTGGTACTGAGGCTCAAGTGGTAGAGCTCTAGCCTTGAGAAAGTCCAAGGACAGTGCTCAGACCCTGAGCTCAAGCCCAGGACTGGCAAAAAAAAAAAAAAGCAAAATAAAGCAAACAAAAAAAATTATATATATATACACATATATATATATATATATATTTTTTTTTTGCCAGTCCTGGGGCTTAAACTCAGGGCCTAAGCACTGTCCTTGCGCTTTCCTCAAGGCCAGCACTCTGGAGCTACAGCACCACTTCTGTGTATGTGGTAAGGAAGAATCCAACCCAGGGCTCCATGCATGCTAGGCAAACACCCTACCACTAGGCCAAATTCCCAGCCCAGTATGCTTTTTAACTCGCTGAGAGACTACTAAATTATTCTTTGGAACTTAGGCAAAAGTAGAAAACTAACAAGGGATGCAGAGCTCTAAGCAACATTTCCCACTTGTGAATGTGTGCTTTAGTTCTCCAGCAATTGAAAGAACCAGAGGAAAGATGACTGGAACCCCTTGACCGTGGACATGCAAGGCCAGAGAAAGCTTGTCTGCAGGAGGTCACAAGCCAAATGAACTTGAGCCTGATATAAAGGCAAATGAGAAATAAGCCAACATAAAAAGAGTGCAATAGAGAGAGAGAGAGAGAGAGAGAGAGAGAGAGAGAGAGAGAGAGAGAGAGAGAGAGAGAGAGAGAGAGAGAGCGCACAAACAAGCCGGGCCCTATGGCTCCTGCCTGTAATCCTAGCTACTCAGGAGGCTAAGATCTGAGGATCATGGTTCAAAGCCAGCCTGGGAACTAAATAACCTGAGTCACTTATCTCCAATTAACCACTAGAAAACTGAAAGTAGGGTTGTGGCTCTAGACATAGGGCGGTAGCTGTGAGTTCAAGAGCTCAGAGACAGTACCCAGGCCTAGAGTTCAAGCCCCATGACCCACAAAAAGAAAAAGAAAAGAAAAGAGAGTGAAGGAATGGTTGTTGACCTCAACAATTGAGTCAGGAAAATTCCCATTATGGGTCATAAACACATAAGATAATCTTCATGTGGTGTCACAGCCTACATTTATATCACTAACATGATATACAAAAATTATAATCTAGCACTTCTCTGAATAGTGATTTGTAGGTAAAATATTCCTGGGCATCAGAAAGAAGTAAACATGAATGCTTGATAGAAAAGTGTGCCCCAATCTGTTCTCAAAGGATTTCTACAAGTGAGGTTCTTTAAAAATGGGATGAAGACAACTTCAGACCATTCAGTAATAGCCAGAAGGGACAATGTCAGCCGAATTCAGATTTGTTATCTTTAGATAGTTGTAAGAGGTTTCAGTTCCATGTGTGAGTTTATGAATACAATGCATCTGGGGCAAATAACCAAATTGTTTAAAATAAGAAAACAGATTAACATATGAGATGAGCATTGAAAACAGTAGAAAATATTCTCCAGAAATAAAAGGATCATAATTTCCATTTTATAAAGGGGGGCGGGATTTTGACCTAGTGGTAGAGTGCTTGCCTAACATGCACAAGGCCCTGGGTTCAACTCCTCAGTACTACATACACAGAAAAAAAAAGCTGGAAGTGGTGCTGTGGCTCAACTGGTAGAGCACTGGCTTTGAGAATGCCCAAGGACAGTGCTCAGACCCTGATTTCTAGCCCCAGGACTAGCAATAAGAATAATAATAACAATAATAATAATCAACCTTCAGTATTTCATGGCTATGGTACTTAACTTCCATGATGGCCTCTAGAGTTAGTTCCTCAGCTTTCAGGCCCACTAACAAAATGTCCTAATAAGTGCCACATAGTGAACCAACTGTTTACCTCCTGGCCAGAAAACAAAAGAGGAGTGGGAGCAGCAGGGTTTCAAATCCCCTTGGTAGATGTGTCCCAAAAGATTTAAGTGTTTCCCACAAGTCCCCACATCCTTGTGGATCCACACTTTCCCCAGAGCCATGCTGTGGACAAAATTTAACACCTGGGCCTTTGAGAAGCCACTCTATCCCAAATGTAGCAGCCCCTGTTATTCACAATGCTGCATATGTTAGCAATATAGTATGGTTCAAGTAAGCAATATACTTCGGTGATTAGGTTGTAAAAGATACCATAGACTTGCTTCTGTCTTTTCTTTTTCCTATTCCTGCTCTTTTCTGCCTCTTCTTCCTTATTTTTCTGCTATTTCCATACCTCCTCTCCTTCCTCTTTCTCTCTCTACTACTCCTTCTCCTCCTCCTCCTTCCTCCCTCCTTTTTTTCCCTCTTCTTCCTTCTGGTAGAAGCCAAAGTGAAGAACTGAACCCTCCTGTCGATAGCTACATTGGTGAACTTGGCAGTGGGTCTTTCAGCACTGTCTGATGTCTGCATCACTGGCTTTCACCTTGCCTATAGCTCAAACCATACAGCTAAGGAATCCCTGGACACTTGACTCTTGGAAAAGGTAAGAGGTACTATATTGCTGTTTTAGCCATGTGCCAGAGGCTCATACCTATAATCTTAACCATCAGGAGGCTGAGATTTGAGGATCATGGTTCAAAGCCAGCCCGAGCAGAAATGTCACTGCCACTGCGAGACTCTTACCTCCAATAAACCACACAAAACCTGGAAGTGGTGGCATAGGTCAAGAGATAGAGTGCTAGTCTTGATCACAAGGAGGCTCAAGGACAGGGCCCAGGCCTGAGTTCAAGCCACCCATCTGACAAATGGATGTATAGATAGATGATAGATGATAGACATATAGATAGATAGATACTACAGTTTTATACCACTAACTTTTGGAGTGATTAATTACACAATAGAAGATTAGCCTAGGATGTGGCCAGTCTGGGTTATCTAATTGCAAGTTCCATGACTATCCAATTCCCTCAAGTATTAGTACTAAAAATCATTACACTTTACTACAAGATGATAAAACAGGAGCAATTTTATCACAACCTCAGCATGAATCTGGAACTAATGCTACCTACCATTCTCAGGAGATGGGCAAAGGGGAGGTCTTTTTTAAAGGGAGGATGGACCAAAATATGCCACGGTCTTCACCAAAACCTGTGTCTTGAAAATGATCCATGGAGATTATGCTCAGTGGAACAGTGATTACTCTCTTGAGAATGGTGGGTCCCTGGAGATTTGTTTCCAACTTTGTGTTAATCTTCCTGAAATATGAATTGATTATCTACTATATCCTCAACAGAAGTATAAGCTTTTAGAGTTCAGTACTCATTATAGCAGCTCAACATACCAGTCCTCATGGACTTTCTATGTTAATAAAAACAAAATTACAAATAACTCTATATCAAAAATTAATCAAGTCTGTGAAGAAAAATAAAGCAGAAAAGAGTATGTATAGATCCCAAGGAGATGAAAGTGCACTAACATGGATAAGATTTCTGATAAATGAATGGCAGTGTTATTTCCACAAAGTCCTCCTTTGTGTGCCTTTAAAATACATGCATCCCAGACAAGGCAGTCAACAATTGAGACCCTGATTTTACCATCATTATTCCCACATCCCATTATACGTTTCCCCTGTGAAATCCATTAGCACTTAGCACCACAGTCCCCACTTCCCTGTCAACCTCTTCTTGTCTGAATTCTCCCACCAGGCCACCAATTCCCAGCCTATCATATGACTAGCATCAAAGCATATTTCTTCTTGAATGTGAAAATCTTTAGGGATATAACAAAATTTCTCTTCTTTACTCAACTTGTCAAGAACTTATTGGTCATTTTTTAATCATCAAGAAAAATCTTAAAAATCATTTGTAACACATAAATAGAAATACAGTGAAGTCAGAAAAAAATTAACTAGAAAAATGGTTTTGACATTTGGCTTTACTGGTCCATGAGTTCAGTCAGCTTTTCTCACAGTAGGCTCTACATTAAGCTTTTTGGTTATGGGAGTGTGAAAGTTGGGTGTCACCTAATAGATTACTGATTCACCTCCCTTGTAAAGAATCTAGGATCCAGAAAGTTTACTAGTGATAGTTGTCCATCTAAAGATCTGTGTGCCAGGAGGAAGTATGCCAATGACTTTAGTTCTTTGGTTAGTCAAAGATTTCTAAAACAGAATAGAATCAGGATGATACCATCTGGATAGAAAGGAGGCGAGGAAGGGAGGACCCATGGGGGGAAACGTTAAGATATTGGCTCAAAAGGAATTGGTCATGATCAATGGCATGCCAAAAAGCCAAGTAAGAGTTGAAATTGCGATCTTGAATCTAAAATCTGTTCACTGGAAACTTGGGGAAGGTTCTGTGGTCCAATGCTGAGATAGAACTGCTCTCTGGAGGGGGGGGGGGGTAAATTTCAATCTTTTGTTTTACAGTTTTCACCTGATTGAATAGGGCCCACCTACTTACATACTAGATAGTAATTGCTTTACTGAACATCTAAAAAGTATCTCCTTGACAACACCTAGTATTTTTTTGGAGTGCTAAGTACTGAACCCATAGCTTCATGTATGTTAGACAAGCACTCTGCCACTGAGCTACACACCAGCCAACAGCTAGAATTGTGGTTTTTTAAAAAAACAAACAAACAAACAAACAAAAAACATGACATGCAATAGCCCTGTCAAGTTGACTCGATATAAACTACTATATTATCTTTATCATTTAGTCCAGCCAACTTCTCTAAATGTTTTATTTATAGCCTACTATTTTACAAAACCCATTTAGAGATCCCAAGGGACTCATCTAACACGACATCATGAGAAAGCATCTGAGGACAACCTTGTCAGAGTCCACACTGTCACGTATTTGCTCTCTGCTGAAGGTTTGCCAGTTCATACAGAGAGAGATTCAAGTCCTTATTTCATGATTCCTCATGCCTATTTACCATATAACTAAATATCTATCAAAGCATGGTGTGAAAATCCTTGTTAGGGGCATCAGTGACCACCTTTAATCAAGTTGTTGCAGCAGAGACAGATCATGAAGTTACAGTTAATAAGCTACAGGATTTGTGGACAAGATACATTCAAGGTACATGTGAATGCAGACCCATATGTCTTTGGAGCTGTCAAAGCACCACACTTGATGATGCTGAGGATACTTTCTAGATGCTCAGACTTTCAGTAAAGCAGATTACAAGAAAACCCGTGAACATGTATATAAAAACATCTATTTCTATTCAGAAATTCCCTGGCATCTATTTCTTATTTTCTACCAAAACAATCTGATTCTCAGAGGGTTTTTAATTCAAGTCCCTTACATCCTGGCAGTACAGATTCTCTGTAAACAAATGAAAATAAGAAAGCCAAGTGCTCGTGGCTTATGACTGTTAATGCTAGCTACTCAGGAGGTTGAGATCTGAGGATCACAGCTCAGAGTCAGCCCTGGCAGAAAAGTCTTGAGGCTCTCCAGTGAACCAGCAAAAAAGCCAGAGTGGCATGAGGAAAATATTAATTCTGGATAGTAACTGACCCCAGGCACCCCATCTGTGGCATACCAGTTGTGTTCATTGAGCGTATGACTGGGGTATGGCAGAAAAGACCAAGATTTTTTGACATCTTATGAGCGCATCTTAGAGTGTCACAGCAAAATCTCAAACTAAGAGAGACAACCAATTTGCTTCAGATCCCATTTGAAAAATATTGTGCTATTCCAGAAGAGCTGTCGAAAATTAAGAGATTCTATCTTGGGTATAATGATTGTATTTTGTACATGAGATTGAAATTTATAAATTTGCTGTTCATGGCAAAAGTTGCTATTTGTTTACTCATTTGGAAAATGCTTATTGGGCATTTAAACCTCAACTTTAAAACTCTTGCACCTGGACACCATGCAAAGTCTACCTCAAAAAGTGTTATAATGTAGGATTTTGAAATTTTGCAAAAAAAAAAATGGGCGACACTATTGTAACACTATGTGATGACTCACCTCCTCAGCACACCTGTTGCTCTATGGCCTGAGGTCCCACTCATGGAATTAACAGCAAGCTAACAAGCAGCTTCTGCAGGCGCTTTGCCTCCATGTGCAATGAGACAAGCAAATCATAGTGAGTGGGGACAAAGGCCAAGAAAAGTGATCAATACTTATTGAACAAGGACCATATGCTTGACATGAAGAAGACAAGAGGAGAAAGCAAACTATGGGCTCCAGCCACCTTACTCCAGTTTTGCAGGAGTGATTGACATCACCAATGGGCAGTGATTATACATAGTAGAAGGCGGTTCAAATCTTGAACCACCACCTCCTAAACTGATAATCATTGGAAATGCAGGAATAAAATTTCATATGTTGTCCTCAAGGGGTCTATAATTCACTGTCACCACATGAGGAGTAAGTGTTTCCTCCACTTCCTGTTTTTCATGTAAACTGAAAGGTCATTTAGATTAAAAAAAAAAAAAAAAGCCAGAGTGGATATGTGACGCAAGTAGTAGAGTGCTAGCCTTGAGCCAAAATGTTTAGGATAGCACCCAAGCCCAGAACAAGCACAAAAAGAAAGGAAAGGAAAAGGGCAGAATGGAGGTAAAGGCAGGGGAAATGTTAAAAGGGAATGAGAAAAGGAAAAGAGAAGGGAAAGAGAAGAGAAAAGGCAAGACAAGATAAAAAAAAACAGAAAAGAAAAGAATTTTGTTCCTGCTGTGTTCTTTTGTGGATTTTCTCCATCTTGGGCTGTGGGTGCTTTGTCTTTCTGCTGTCCATTTCCTATTTTAATTTAGTGCTCCAGCTTTTCTGATTGAATTAATGGTCAGGGCATTTTGGAAGGCCTGGCTCAGCAAAATGTGGCTGTCACTTGCAGGGACATTCTATTCCTATATGCCATTTCCTCTCCTGAGTTTCACATTTCATCCACTGCACTACAGTTGGCCTTTAGTTCATAGTCCTCCTTTTGTGACACCTGTTGCATTAATAACTAGGAAACAGTTCAGCCAAGGGCCACGCTCCCATTCAACATCGATCTAATGCACAAAGTAATCAGGCAGCAAAAGTTATCTTTGCAGTTTTCATTTTCCTGATATTATTAACTCCCAAGTCAAATGATTATGTGAAAATACATTTCATCTAGCCACAGGAATAAAGTGACAATTCTTTATTGAAACAATTACACTGTGTTATGTTAAACAGAAAAGAATAGTTATTTAAAATAAAAACCAGCTGAACATGGCAATCTACTTGAAAGATGGGATGGACTTCTGCCTTGACTTCCACATTGCAAGATATTTCATAAGGATAAAAAGGAGCTCTCTTTGAGCCCTGATTTATTTAAATCTAGCACAGTGTCCTACAGGAGAAAGGCAACAGCTTTGAAATCACATTTACTTGAATTTAAATCCTGATTCTGCCATACAGGCGTGTGACCCTTGAGAGAATGACTTCACCTCTCAGAGCTGTTTGCTCACCAGTGAAATGAGGATTACACTGTTTACCTACCTTCCACTTCAGTATTTTGGAGAGATAGAAATTTTAACTATCAGGGTTGTGTGTGTGTGTGTGTGTGTGTGTGTGTGTGTGTGTGTGTGTGTGTGCGCGCATGTGTATGCTTCTTACTGGGGTTGAACCCAGAGCCTGGGTATTGTCCCTTTGCTTTGTTGCTCAAGGTTGGTGCTCTACCTGATTAAACTAAAGATCCATTCCCACCTTAATGGTGTATAATTGGATAGAAGAATCCTACAGAGTTTCCTGCCCAGGCCTAGCTTTGAACTATGATCCTCAGATCTCAGCCACCTGAGTAACTAAGATTATAAGTATGAGCCACCAGCAATTTGGACAGATTAATTTTTGCTGAATTATTTAAACACTACACAGGCTTCCAACATTAAAATAACACTGTTCTCTTGACTGGATTCACTTCCATACTGATTATCAAACCAAATAGGACCTCACCTGTGGCTTGGAAAAATCAGCTTCCTATACCCTTCTCAAAGTGGACAAATTAATTCTTAAATAAGTGAAGGACTCAAACAGCACTGCTCTAAATGAATCCTTCCCTCTTGGCCAGGAAAGCTTTTTCTGTGTACTCAGAGGGTTTGTAGATGTGGCTGAACTGCTGTCATTGAACTTAAAGAGCCCTGCTGTGGAAAAGGGTTCCTAGATGATTTGATACAGGCAAATACCATTTGGATTTATAAACAAAAAAAGAAGGTGTATTTTTGAACTGGAGAATGAATGCTGAGCTTGAGGTCAACTTGGGACAAGATTCTAGAACAAGTTTTCTTCCATTTTTTTGGTCACTTCTTTTTTATTGTAATTAATAAAAGGGTTACATGATATTTGCCAGATAGAAGGTGCATTAATTCACATACATTGATACCCTTTCACATGTCTTGGTACCCATTACCCTCCCCCCACTCCTGGTCACTTCTTTTTTTATTGTAATTAATAGAAGGGTTATATTCACCAGATAAAAGGTGCATTACTTCACAAACATTCATACCCCTCCTCATGTTTTTGTCCCCATTTGCCTCCCCCCAACCCCTCCCCTCCTCTTGTTTTCCCCCTTCCTTTTCCTATTTTAAATAAACAAACTTATATACAATATACCAGATAACAAGGTAAGATACTATAACAAGGGACAAAAAGAGATGAGAAATAACAGTACATTAAAAACAAAAATCACATATTATATACCTCTTTTTTCCATAACTTGGAGGTCAAAGACCTCAAGGTAAAAAAAGATATACTGAAAAGTTTACAAGGAGGAATAGAAGATATCCTAGGTCTCTTTGGCACATCACAAGTTTCTTAATAAAGACCCAGAAACACAACAAATTAAAGAAAGCTGGACAAATGGGACAGCATTAAACTGCAGAGCTTCTATATGGCAAAGGACATGATTAGCAAGCTAAATTGAAAGCCCACAGAGTGGGAGAAGATCTTCACTAACCATACAACAAAGACTTCATATCTAAAATATATCTACAGCTAAAAAAAATTGAATCACTGCAAAACTAATCTCCAAAGAAACAACCATTCCATTAAAAGATGGGCCAAAGACTTAGAGTCTTCTCTGAAGAAGAAACAAAAATGGCCTATAGACACATGAAGAAATGCTCGACATTTCTGACCATAAAAGAAATGAAAATCAAAACAACTCTGAGATTCCACCTCACTCCAGTTAGAATGGCCAGGATCAAGAAATCTAATAACAACAGATGCTGGCAGGGATGTGACCAGGAGGGATCACTACTACACTGTTGGTGGGATGTAAACTTGTTCAACCACTATGGAAAGCAGTATGGTAGTTCCTCAAATGACTAAACATAGAGCTTCCCTATGACCCAACAATTCCACTACTTGACATCTACCCAATGGTCCAGAAACAAGGACATACTAAAGCCACTAGCACAATGATGTTCATTGCAGCACTATTTACCATAGCAAAGAACTGGAACCAACCCAGTTGCCCCTCAGTTGATGAGTGGATCAACAAGATGTGGAATTTATACACAATGGAATTCTATGCTGCTGTCAGAAAGAATGACATCACCCCATTTGTAAGGAAATGGAAAGACTTAGAAAAAATCATATTAAGTGGAGTAAGCCAGACTCAAACATAGGCTCAATGGTTTCCCTCATTTGTGATAATTAGTACAAACCGTGGACTTTCCCAGCAGATGACTACAATCTTGATACAAAATCTAGATACTTAAGGCCATATAGGATGAGGCTAAATGATAGAACAATTTTTCTAAACAATGGCTTCTGAGTACTTAGTACAGGAAGTAGTAGACTCTGAATGAGAACCACTAAAAATAGTCCTGTCAGACTAAGCTCACTTCCTACTCACAACAGTTACTATGCTCAAAGATGGGAGAAATAGAGTCAAAATTGGGAGTCTTGATTTCAAAAATGCTTTGGACATATTCTCTAGTGACACACTTGAGGACAAGACAGAAAAGATATTACTAAGTAGACTTAAAATCCAAAGGAGATTAATAAATACTTCCAAGTACTTCCAGTGTTTCAGTTTAGTTAACACTCTTTTCAAACCTCCTTCACTAGCCTTATGTCACATGGAGAAAATGGAGGAAAACAGACATGGCTGGAGTCACCTTTAAAGGACCCATTTCTCTGATATTGCTTTCAAAAGTTATCCATGGGAACTATGAAGACGTCTGACTACTACAGTGCCTAAAATAAACGTTTGTTTCCGGACTGCATTTACTAAGAGGAACTTTAAATTATACTCCAGGCACAGTAGTCTGGATAAGTTTTGGAAGATAACACATTTCTCTAAGTGGAAAGACACACAAGTGTCTACACTTGTGAAAGATCACAAGTGTAGAATTAGTGATGGAATCCATAGTCTGTAGTCCCAAAGCTTTTCTTCTCTAATCCAAAATTTTCTGATCTCCCAAAGTAAAGATCTTACAATATATCCAGTAATCTCTGCCATAATTTAACTATTAGCAACTGGATTTTTTTCAAGGTAAGTAAAGAAGTATTTTAAACCTATTTTAAAACACATTGAGGAAATGAGAAAAAAAATCCTTATTTCCTTTATCATGGGCTTCATATTATTTTTGTGAAATCAATCGTGACAAATGTAATTCTGTTTTCTACTCTACACAGTGACAGCAAGATTTTTTATTAATTTTATTTATCAGAGTGATGCATAGAGGGGTTGTAAGGTAGTAAGTACACAACTTCTTGAACATTGTTACCCCTTCCCATGTTTTTCTCCTACTTTCCTTCCCCGAACCCCCTCCCAAGTTATAGAGTGCATTTCCAACATGTTAACAATGGTACATACATGTTTTCCCTGTCCATGAAGTTTACCTCATAATTAATATTATTGTAATGAGTTGAGTATGAAGTGTTCAGTTTGAGAGGGAAATTTTCTGGAAAAAAAATAGATGATTAGCCAACTGCTGAATGAAAATATAGCCAGGTATTCCAGGCTACGGTGGGCCATTGCAAGTAAAGCAAATAACCATCTCAAATGCACCAAATCAAGAAAAGAAGAAACATACCCAGAGACACAAAAAATACCTCAGATACCTTTAAGAAAGAGGTCAAGAAATCAAAAAAGATCTAATTACAAAAGGTTTTGTCTCAGAGAATACTGCGTAAGTAAAATAGAATGATGTGATGTATAGGCCTTCAAAGGACCTATCAGAGAAATGAGCCCATTAATATTTTTGGACTGGGGTGGCAGGTAAAGCAAGAAGGCTGAAAGTCATGTTGGAAGTATTTTAAAAGTCCAAATGATAGAGAGATCTTAAAATAAATCAGAATGAGGACAGGTTTTAGATATTCTGAGTACTGTTTTCTGCATGAGAGTATTTTTACTGCCTTTTTAATATTTTTATTGTCTTCAAGTATTTATACAAAGTTGTTACTATTTTTCAGGTGTGTTTATGAATATCTTGGGTAATGTCATCCTTTTCATCATTCTTCTCCATCACGTTCAAACCCACCTATCCCCTCAATTTCCCTACTCAACGTACATCATATGAAACTAGGAAAGAATATATTTTTAGTGAAGAAAAAGATTTAAGAATTCTAATGAGGGCCGGGAGTTTGGCCTAGTGGTTAAAGTGCTTGCCTAGCATGCACGAAGATCCGGGTTCGATTCCTCGGTACCACATACATAGAAAAAAAAAGCCAGAAGTGGTGCTGAGGCTCAAGTGGTAGAGCTCTAGCCTTGAGAAAGTCCAAGGACAGTGCTCAGGCCCTGAGCTCAAGCCCAGGACTGGCAAAAAAAAAAATTCTAATGAAAAACTTCACTGACCCACTAGTTATGTTTAACATGAAACATAGGATGAATAACATTAGGACACAAGTTGTAAAAATAAATGTAGCATAATGTCTACAAAAACTCTTGTAGTACATAGCAAAGTTATGGAACCAACCCAGATGCCCCTCAATTGATGAGTGGATCAACAAGATGTGGTATTTATACACAATGGGATTCTATGCTGCTGTCAGAATGAATGACATCACCCCATTTGTAAGGAAATGGAAAGACTTATTAAGTGAAGTAAGCCAGACTCAAAGGAACATAGGCTCAATGGTTTCCCTCATTTGTCATAATCAGTAGAAACCTTGGGTTCTCCTCCCAGAGATTTATAATAGAACAAAACCTAGATACATAAGGCTATATAGAATGATGCTAAATGAAAGGACCTCCAGGATATAGAAACAAAAGCCATATAACGAGTGATCATTGTCCTTAATGTACTATGTTATCTCTCATCTCTTTTGCTGTCCCTTGGTTATCTCATATTGTTACAGTATTTTACCTGGTTATCTGATATATTGTATATATATATATATATATGTATTTGGTTATTTGAAGTAGGATAGGGAAGGGAGGAAAATAAGATGAGGGGCGGGGTTTGGGGGAGAGAAATGGGGACCAAGACATGAGAAAGCGTATCAATGTATGTGAAGTAATGCACCTTCTATCTGGTGAATATAATCTAACCCTTCTAATAATTACAATTAAAAATATATTTTAAAAAATCTTGTAGTAACACTATGTAACAAATACTGTTTAGGTTTTGATTTTTAAGATACACATTTAGTTTTCAAAGAAATATTTATAAAACAATTTACCAGTTATATTATACAGTTGATTCTTCTATTTAAATATATATACATACATGCTTGTCAGGAAGTAAAGAATTGTAAATGTTAGCTAAAATGGATTACTTAAATGACCATTCAGTTTCTTCAGTCCTAATTTCCTTTTGTTCCATTCGCCCTCATTCCCCTGGAAAGAAGAAATGGGGCAAGAAGTCTTTCTATGGAAATAAGAAGGGAAAAGAGCTGGTGCTGGTGGCACCATGTGTAGTCCTAACTACTCAAAATGCTGAGATCTGAAGACTGCAATTCAAAGAGCCAGCCCAGGTAACAGAGTACGTGAGTTCCATCTTCAATTAACACCAACAAAATGCTGTACTGGAAGGATGACTCAAGTAACAGAGAAAAAGCTGAGCCAGAGTTCAAGTCCTGGTATTGGTACTACATAAATAATTTTTTAAAAAATAATTAGGCTTCTTCCCAAAAATGTCTCAGAAGAATACTCCTACATATTGGGTACTAGGACACAGATTTCTTCCATTCACAAACTAAACTGAATCTGTTGGAATGCTAATCACAATTGAGTAATTTGGTCAATTCAATCTATTTAGCTTCCAAAAGAAACTGCTGTTGTTCTTGCTCTCATTCTTGTTCTTAATGATGTTATTTTGCATTGTGTGGCACTAAAGTAATTAGTTATTTGCTTGAATTTTACCTTTAAGCTATTTAAATTTGTTCTGGATAGACAAAGTGTAAGTAAGTAACATTTGCTAAAAGTGGAATCTCTTTCCTTTTTCCTTTTTGTTTTTATTTTCTTTTACTTTAACAGTTTAGAGACAAATAAAACAATGGGAGTTCTTAACAGATGACTTAATTATCAAGAGGTATCAATTATGCAAATGAATCTGATAGCAAGTAGAGCATCTTTTCCTTACAAAGTTGTTACTTTTTCTGGGACAATGGTTTTCAAACTTGAGTGCAAATCAGAATCACCCAGAGGGCTTATTACAAAACAGATGGAAGATTCATCCCTAGAGTTTGTGATTTAGTAAGTCTTGGGATGGGTCCTGAGAATTTGCATGTTTAATAAGTTCCCATGTGGTGAGAATGCCGCTGAGAAGGGATCGTACATAAAGCACTGCCCTAGGAAGACGTTCCTACCCCAGAGACTGAGTTCAATAGTGCTTTTAAGAGCCCCCTTCCCTTCTGTTTATCCATCTCCAAGGATTATAACTCTGAAGTATGATGGCTGACTGACAGTTCTCGCTCCTTCATGAGATGATGAGCTGCCTAAAACAAGCACATTTCTGATTTACCACTCTCAACCCCAGAGCACATCACCAAGCCTGATTGGCAGAGAACAATTAGATGGGTAATAACTTAGTGTTGAATGATAGCTGATTGATCATTAAATATATGCAAATGTATGTTGTGTGTACACATCTATATTTGTAATTTGAAGTATTCAGTTTAGTAAGAAGGAAAAATTGCTTTATTTTCAAGGGAAACCACATTGAAACACAAGGAGAACAAAAGGGAAAAAATAACAAAATGGAGCTTAAGATTTGCTTTAGCAACTATAGGATATGATGGAATTAAAGTATTTGAGAAAGATCACAGTAATAAAAAATACACAGTTTCAACTTTATCCAATGTACTCTTTGCCCCACAAATGCCTTGTAATACTCTATCCTGTGTAGCTAGTAAAACTAGAGTCACCCCAATTCACCTACAATATTGCCAAGGGCACATCAGAAATTAGAGGAATCACCCACATTCTCATCAGAAAAAGAAGTTTATAAGGAGAAAAAAAAATGGAAAAGACCTGGTAGGTCATTCATCCCTAGTCTCTGGAGTAGTGGAAGATTAAATAAAATATCACAGAAAAAAATGATGGAAATATACCCAAGAAAACTTAAGACTCTCTGATCCTTTAATTTTTAGTGCCTCATAAAGTTCAAGGATTTATTGTCAACTCACTGCTTAAAGCATCATTTATCAGGAGAAAAATTCCCTATAGTCCACAATAGAAATGGAAATCAGAAAGGCAATGTTTAAAAAAAACCTGATTCTTGTAGTATTAAATGGCTCTTTTTCCTGTGTTCATGAATTTCTGGTTTCTAACTGTACTTATCCAAAATATTAAAATGACCTTCAGGCCAACCCCTTTACTTAAGAGTGAAGGGGAGAGAGAAAATGACTAAAAGTTGACCATTATAGAAATTACTTGCACGGCATTTTTCTCTGATAGCTGCAGTTTCGCTCATATTATCATCCTTTTCTGTTGACAAGTTTCCAAGATTTTAATCTTGGATTGGAAATGTTACCCTATCAGAAGGGGCTTATATAGTCAGGAGCTGTGCTATTGTGGAATGTAGAATCAGACTGAGAATACTTGTACTGAGAAATCTACCATTGCTAGGAAAGGCATTTAAATGCTTAGTCTGCTTGCTCATAAATCACTTTCAATGTGACCAAGTTCTTAGACAACATATTGAAAGCTTTCTTATTTCTTATATTATAGCAGTGCCATTTGCATTGCTGAACTCAGGGTTATGTTGGCAATTCCAGATAAACTTTAGTTTGGAGCGTTTATAATGCTGATTGCATTTCACCCTGGCTTTGAATCCAAAAGTAAAAATTTCTGTGAGACATTTTTTAACCTAGAATATACCTGATATTTTAAGAAGTGGTTAGATTCACAACTTGGATTTACAAACTGAAGTAGCATAAAGCACACGAAATTAATGGAGTCAGGGGTATATTTGTCTATATTTGTAGATTGATTTATTTCAGAAACACATATTAAAGCATTTAGTTTTTTCTACTTACTAACTTTATGGGAAGTGGCTACTGCAATTTTTTGTTTTCTTTCTTTTATTTATTCTGTTGTCATTTTATGGACACTTTTTCTGCTCACTTTCAGTCAAAATATTTTAAAGTCATTTGGATTTCTTTTTCTTTTGGGATGTATACCTTGATGCCTTGGCTTTTTTCTTCTACAAAGTCAACACCAGTGTCCCTAGCTTTTTGCTACTTACCAGGTGGAGAAGTTCTGTAGGGATGACACTTGACAGACAGCAATTAGATAAGATTAAAGAGGAAGCTGAATTACAGCCTATCGATGGGTAGCCTTTAAATTGAGAGTGAAATTTAGTGAGAAGAAAGGCAGCAAGTCTTCAGAAGCAGAAATTAAAGGACATTCAGAAGAATAAAAAAGAAATGAATCAAAATGGTTACAGGATTGGTCAGATAAACCTCCGCTTCTTTCAGGGTAGAACAAGAGACTGGGAGGGGCAAATGGAACTCAAAGCTGAGCAAAAGAAGGTGGTCTTTAAAGCTTTCTACTTTGGGGAGAAAGCTATGTTAAAACAAAAAAAAACCCACCTTGATAAGAAATTAATAACAAACCTAAACATTTTCTGAATACTGGAGAAAAGAAATATATACTGTATGAAGAGATACACATTCCATAAAAGAGAAAATGGTTGCTCATAAGGAATCTCACTTTGAGTGGCTCCTTTATACTCACGGTGTAACCTTCATCCCATTGGCTTTACCTTTTGCAAGTTAATGTCAAGGCAAGGATTTAGGGAGAAGCTAAAACCTAAAAATACATAGCCACTTAAGAACCACAAATGCCCTTGGGAACTCTAGTGGACCTGGAGGCCAAATGAGTACGTCAGGTTTCCCAGGAACTTCCACTAGCAACAGGTGCATATGCTGACATTGTGTGTAAGAGGGGAAGATCCCATCCTCCAGGATGAGCCCTATGCTAGTGACTTCAACAGACCTCTGATGTCACTGGATTTATACCTTGAAAAGCTTACTAGGGGTATGATGTGTCCTACTTGAGATGTGGTAAAATCATCAAAGGGACTGGTAGAAATCCAGGAGAGATAAAAAGGTAATATATGCATATGCCTATGGACATAGTAAATGGAAGCAAAAAGGAAGTATGACTTCTTTAGGGATAAGAACTGATAAAGGAATGGCTGAATATGGGATGAAGGTAAGAGAAAAGAGGAAAAGAGGGAAGCTCCACTTTAGGTATTATAATGTCAGAGTTGACTATTAGGGCAACTACACAAACCAAGACTGTTCAGGTGAACTATGGTGCATCTCACAAGAGATACCTAAATGTGCCTTAGCAATAGAATACTTGCTTAACATGAATGAAGCACTGGGTTCAAATCTTTGGTACAACATAAATAGAAAAAGCTAAAAGTGGTGCTGTGGCTCAAGTGGTAGAGGACCGAGAAGCTCAGGAACAGAGCCCAGGCCAGAGTTCAAACCCTAAGACCAGTGAAAGATAGCTGAAAGGTACTTATCTTCAGTTCATGGAGAAAGCATAACATCAAAAGGTGCACAGAATCATAATCCTATTAATACATAGACCCAGCAGCAATGAAAGCATAGCTCCAAGCTAAGAATCTCAAGATGAATTCAACTTGGAACATGTGGAGATGAGAGCTTATCACAGAGAGGTTCAAGAGGAGAAAAAAGTACCAGATCAAAGCTTCCTTTGAGGGATAAAGTCTAAGGAAAAGAAACCTTTTGATTTCTCATATTATAAATTTCATAAAATATAGGCATTTTGTTGCAAGATACATTGAAACAATATCTCTTTTGATTTGTAAAAGATCAATTCCTTTAATTATGGGACTGAAGAGTCAAAATATAAAAAATTCCATCATGCCAGACACTGATAGCTCATACCTATAATCCAGGCTATTCAGGAAACTAAAATATAAAGATTATGGCTTAAAAGTTAGCCCATGCAAAGAAGCCCGTGAGATTCTTACTAACCACCACAAAAGTCAGAAGTGGGACTTTGGCTCAGGTGATACAGCACTAGCCTTGAGTGAAAAAGCTAATCTTCCGTGGAGATTATATTGGTTTGAGGTTAAGAATAACAATTAGAGGGGTAACTGGTAATAACATTAGGGAAGTTTATGCTAAGTGTGGCTACAGGGCAGCTAAGTCTAGAAGAGAAAATGGAGTGAGTATAAATGCTTCATTGAAGAATGGTGGTGAAACAAAAAACAAACCAAAGATAGGCCTAAGCCCCGTTTCAGTGGATTCCATCTATTCAGGAGGCTGAGATGTGAGGATCACAATTTGAAGCCAGCCTGGGCAGAAAAAGCCCATGAGACTCTTATCTCCAATTAACAACCCAAAAAAGCCAGAAGTTGAGATGTGACACAAGTAAAAGAGCACTGCCTTGAATGAAAATGCTCAGAGACTGCAACAAGCCCTGTGTTCAAGCCTAAGTGCTGACAAAGAAAAAGATGGGTCAGTGTTTTGGGGGTGTATAGCCAGTATGTATGTGTGTGAGAGAGAAATGGGATAGAGAAAGAAGGAGAGAGACAAAGGAGAAATTACTAATTTAATTTTCAAAAAAATATATACTGATTAGTAGAAGTCCAGAACCAAGTAGCAGGCTAAGACAGAAATCAAATGGTGAAGAAGAGCTAAGAATCTCTCTCCCAAGAGAAAGTTGCAGAAATAAGATAAAGAAGCAAACAAACAAGTGAGGTGTGCAGTGGCTGGGAGTGTGAAGTAAATGTTCTGCTTTTCTTCTGTACCTTTGGAGCAGGAACAATATGGCTTTCTGCCAAAGCATGGGACTGCGGGGTTGGAGGCTCTTTGGAAGAGCTCTGGTGGGTCTTGGAAGAGGTATGTTTTAAATAATCCATCTTTGATGCCAATAAACCTACAATAAGAAGAGTTAAAGCTAAGACTCCAGGACATCCAATAGACAGGCTCTTTGAGAGTTTTTGAAGGATTGTGGATTTTGATTTCATCTATTGCAGAGCTATAGAAAAAAACCCAGATGTAAGCAGGGCATGGTGGCTCATGCCTGTAATCTTGCTTTACAGGAGGCTGAGATCTGAGGATCAAGGTTCAAAGCCAGCCCAGGCACAAAAGGACCTGAGACCTTATCTCCAATTAACCTCTAGAAAACAGGAAGTGGGGCAGACAATGCCAGGCCCAAGGGTAGAGTGGTAACCTTGAGCTCTTCACCTCAAAGCCCCAAGACCCACAAAAAAAAAGGGAAGGAAGGAAGGAAGGAAGGAAGGAAGGAAGGAAGGAAGGAAGGAAGGAAGGAAGGAAGGAAGGAAGGAAGGAGAGGAAGGAGAGGAAGGAGAGGAAGGAAGAAAGAGAACCCAGAAGTGGCTTACCTCTTACAAATATGACACAAATTACAAATATTCTCCATGCATCTGAATAAAGGAAATATGGCAATAGCAAAAAAAAAGTAGAAGGAACTGATGAGAGATTGTAGCAATAGGGAGAAACCTAAAAACCAACAGTAATATTGATCCAAATTCATCTCATGCAGCCACCGTTAGTTTAATAGGAAAACAGAGCCAACTAGGCATTCCTTCATTAACACAAACATGAGATTAATAGAGGCAATTCTTCTTTCTCATGTATGACAGCATACAGAATACTATGCGCCTGTCTCCTGCCATGCAATTAGAATAGCTTTATCCGTTGCCCTGACAACCTTCCCAAGTAAGAGAAGAGTTCAGGTACCACTTTGTGCTTGATTGTTGTTCTTTACAGAGACTGACCAAAATAGAAAAAAATCTATCCACTTGAGGCATGAAGTGTCAAAAGTGTGAATAACTCTAGAAATACGAGTAAGATTGTGACATTCAAACTATCCAAATTAGAAGTAATGTGAGTCTTAAAAGTAACAATAATGATACTACGCTGTGATACCTTTATCACTGAAAGAAATCACTTGGTTTCTATTTATCATGCTCAGTCCTTGCACTGAAAACATCTCTATAGACCCTCATTTCCAGAGGGTGATTACACAAGTCTGCACAACTTTATGGTGGTAATGCCTTTGTCACTTTTGAGTCCCCATCCCCTAACACAGCAACTCTTACAAAGAATACAGTTCATGTTAAAAGAGATGAACAAAGCAAAGTTGATTATTTTTGACAGATAATCTGGTGACATTAAGTATCAAGCATCAGCAGTCTGGCATGCTTGCCTTGTGTTAAATACCTCCACTAACAACATAACTCCGCACTACGCATAACTAATAGTGTTCATTTGCTTTTTTTCATGCCCCTGTTTGTGTTTCAGAATTCAATTCAAAGCTCACCTTTTTTTCTTTCTTTCTTTTTGTGCTGATCCTGGGACTTGACCTTAGGGCCTGGGCTGAGTTTATGATTGACTTTTATTGACTTCATTCAAATGACCATGTATGAAATGAAATGTGTTCTCTTCACTGGGCTGCTGACATAACAGAGGCTCAAAGACAGTCTCCCAAGTGATAGAGATCAAATTCACTCAAAGACATTTGGTGTAAGCCTGAGAAGGAGAATGTATTACCAAAAAAACCTTAGGAGAAACCCACCCCAAGAAGAACAAACTGGCCTCTTCTCAAGAGGTAGGCTCAGAAGGGAGCACCGCTCTTACCATCACCCAGGACAATTAAAAAGATTTTTTGTCACCAAGGCAATCTCTGCAGATGAAACTGGAAGATCCAAAAAACTCGAGAAAATAAAAATACCCAGCATTAATTTCCCACAATACATCCATCGTTAATCTTTTAAATGGATTTTATAAGAATTACATTACACATAACTCTAACTGAACTCTAGCTTAGATTTACAGACATTAAAATTTCCATAAAATATAAAATGTGAATAATTTAGATTACATCCGACTGTACAATAAATATACATCCAGACAGGAAGAGATCTATAACCTCATTTTCCTCTTGACATCCGCAGAACAGCTTTCCTTGGCAAAAAGTGTGCTGACTCCAGTGATTCAGCCAGAGAACTAACAAAGCAAAGCACAGTTTCCTTCGGTGAAAATGTTTTTTCCTACAGAATATAGTTTAGAGAACTGGCCTCAAAGTTGGGCTGTCTTTGTTTAAACACTACTTCTGTCACTTACAATTTTTGTGACCTCAAACAACTTCTGGTTCTCAGTTTCTTTCTTTATAAATTGATCTAGGACTGTTATGGGAATCAAATTAAAAAAGTATATAAATCCATTTGATTATTTCTTGGCACATGGTAAGTACTTGATAAATGCTAGCTATTATAATATATTAGCACAGCTTGAAAGCAATGGTCCCACAATAATTATCCTTGGATGAGAGACTAGAATACAGAGAACCCTCATAATCCTGAAATATCTTTCTGGGTGTTTTTTTTAATAGAACCAGCCCCATAGTAATTTCTTTGAAAAAAGAAAAAGAATGGTAATTCTGATCAGCCAGTTTCCAGTGGCTCACGCTGGTAATTCTACTACTCAGGAGACTGAAATCTGAAGTTCCTGGTTCAAAGCTAGCCAGGGCAGAAAAGTCCAAAAGATTCTTATCACCAATTTTAATCACCATAAAGCCAGAAGTGGAACTATGGTTCAAATGGTAGAGCTATATCCTTAGGAACAAAAACTCAGGAACAGCACCCAAGCTCTGAGTTCAAGCTCCACTACCTGTAAACACGCACACACTCACACACCTTACCACTAAGTGGGTGTTTATCATATAGAAGGTATTTCCTGGGGCCAGGAGTCGGGCCTAGTGGTAGAGTGCTCACTTAGGCTGCACAAACACCTGGGTTCAAATTCTCAATACCACATACATAGACAAAAGCTGAAAGTGATGCTGTGGCTCAAGTGGTGGAGCTCTAGCCTTGACAAAAGCTCAGGGACAGTGCTCAGGTCCTGAGTTCAAGGCCCAGGACTAGCAAAAAAAAAAAAAAAAAAAAAAAAGGTCTTATTTCCTAACACTCCCAACCATCTTCTAATTCCAAATTTTAATTACACAACTGAGGAAACTGAGACTCCAGGAAGCTATACTAACAATGTGGATGTTGAGAGTCAGCAAGCTATCTCAGCTGAGTCTCACTACACAAGCCAGTTACGGCTTGCCATAACTGTGTTAAGTACAGCTCCAAGCCTCTACCATGCCCCGCCCTGTTGTCATGTCTGTCCCTTTCCAGATCCCACTCCCCTGTACAGTCTCATGGCTAATTTGATACTGTTTCTCTCTGACAGGCACCTGAACTTAGCATCTCTCCCTTACAACCCTCGCCTATTTAATGTTCTAGTCACCCTTTGTCCTTTCTTGACGAGCTGATACATTTACTTTTGTGAAGGTATTAACAGACAGGAATAACTTAATAGCCCTCCTAGAATAATAATGATAGCTAATGTGTTCTTCTATTTTAAAATGAGGTCTGTTCTCAAGGCTCACCATGTGTCATCTCAGTTTCCACAAAATAGTTTCATAAATGATGAAACTATGTGAATTCACTTTTTTGAAAGTCAAAGATATTGGCTGATAGTTTGCAGGTGTTCTGGAACTCACTGACTCCAAAAAGCAAACTACAAAGAATATGTTCCTCTAAACGTGAAGCATAAGCCAAAACTTGGGTAGGTAGACAGGGACAAAAGACATTTGGGGATGGGGCTGACAGAGATGAGTTAGCCAATGTTTATAGCCTAAGCAGCCAGCTCTTCTGGCAGCTTTTAAATTGAGCTTTTCTCAGCACTACCACTCAAGATTTCATTCAGTTATTTCCTTTAAATCTCAACCATTAATTCAAACAATGGGCTCCCAGACTATACATTCTCTTTCTAAATGGGGCACTCAAGTCAGCAGTACAGAGTGACTTTCCTAAGAGCTTAAGGATATTGTTCACACAATTCTGTCTGTACACAACAGCTACTGTCTGGTTCTTAGAGGTACTTGAAAAGATTCCCTTAATGATCCTTAATGCTTTATTTATACAAGATGTGCCACTTACTTGAGATCAATTTATAGGATATTTTCATACGGGATGCATTTTGCATTATCAGTTGGGGTGTAATGTAGTAAAACAAGAGCAGAGGCAAATCTGTGAAACCTGGAGAGATGTTGTGCATGCCACAGTGACCTGTTGTATGAACTCAACCTTCATCTCTTCACCCGTCCTCCTCTCACAAGATGGCTGAGAATCAAAAGAGGTGACGTATCACTGAGAGCTCTGTATACCATAAAGCATGATGCAAACATACAGGATTATATCATTACTATCATAGTAGACAGCAAAGGACAGTAAGAAGTCAGAGAGCCATGCCTAGAGAAAGGGAAGAGGGGAAGGCAGCGTTTTTATTAATTCATTTAGGCTCTGTGCCAATTGAATTCTAGCTCTAGACTATTTCCTGTAATTATGATTCAGCCGTGCCAGAAACAAATATAGCTATCAAGTTCAGCCATTTGCCCAGAGAACAAATTAGTTCATAAAATGTAGCGAATTTTATCTCCAAATTGAAATTTTGGCCTAAGTCAGTGACAGACAGTAAGTCATTTCAGTTTTTCCTCAGTGAAGCAGTTTCAATTAGCTGACATTTTTGGAGAAAAGTAACCATTAAGAATAAGGTAAAGTAATTGGGAGATAAAAATATTCCTATTTATGACATTAAGATTGGCATCAGTTTTTACAACTATATGAAAGAATTATCAAGTTTTATAAACCTACATTTTTTACTCTTTAGAGTAGAGATCCAGAATTCTGTCCCTCTATATCATTTTTATTTTGTATTATTTCATTTTCAGCATTGGGATTTGAACTTGGGGCTTCACACTCACCAGCTATTCTTAAGGAGCCATTTCTCCAGCCCTGGTTTTCCCTGGTTATTTTTGAGATCCAGTCTTTCTTCTTTCCTATATAATGTTGCTAAAATAATAGATGTGTGTCATTGTATGATTCTCTTTGTTGAAAAAGATTTTAGCAAACTTCTGCCCAGTCTAGCCTTGATAATCTCAACAATCTTAGCCTCCTCAGTAGCTAGGACTAGAAGCATAAACCACTGGCGCCCAGCTTCTCCATTCTTAATAAGAATCTTAAGTATTGCTTAAGAGAACTTCAGAATCTGTGTTAGACATCACAGCTTTTCTAATTGCCATTAGTCTGCCATCCAGTCCAGGGCCAAGAGTGAAGATATGAAGGGAGCAATTCTGTGCACTCCATGCTGAATATGGATAGCCACATGTCTCATTCAGGGTACAGCTGATATAACATTATCCAAGTTTTAGGCTAAAAAATATAAACATGTATATATACACACACACATATATATATCCAGTCTTCGAGGTGTTTCAACATTTTAAGAGATGCAATTAACTGAAATCTGCAGGAAATGCCCTGATTTTTAAACATTACCTCAACATTTAAGGTCCTCTTACAATTAAAAAAAATTATTTTGAAGCTATAGCTAACCAAAGATAAGCTACTTTGTTCCCTGTTTAACTCCCTGCAATTTATGGATTAGTCATCAGTATTTGAATGTGCAGATGAATGAATAAATGGCATGCTCACTTTTCCAGACTCCTGATCTTATCCCACTTCTAAAGCAAAGATCAAACCTAACACTTGAAGTAATTAAAAATGATCAGCCTTTTGTTTTCAGCAGAAGAAAGTGTCCAAGAAGACAACTACACACTTGCTCATTGTGGATGCATCCTTAGTTCACCATTAACATTTTACTTTGTTTCGGGTGCTGTTGTCTACCTATCTTTCGTGGAGCAGCTCATTGCATTTTTAAAAGATCTGTTTCCCCAGGAGCTAATTGAGCTTTATCTATGTGAGTAAGCTAGAATCTGTCACTGACAGCCTGCAGAAGGCCATTTCTTCAATTGCTTGAAAGAACTAAGGAGTCAGCCATGACAAACTGCAGCTCAGAATACCTGGCAGCGAGCCCATTAGAGCTGCTGTGCCAAGGTGCACTAATAAATTACTTAAAGAACACAGACTCACTTTATTTCCATCATGAAACTTACCACCCTAAAAACCAAAGGAAAAGATTTGATTTGATTTGATTTTTTTCTCTATGATACTTTGTCAGGACCTTTTGGAAACAGAATGCATTATTTATTTATTTATTTATTTATTTTTACAAAATGACTTGCTAGAGAAGTCATTCTAGGTCTATGAAGACAGCTTTGGTTTGTTTCTTGTAAAATTTCTACGGAAACAAACTGCAGGCTTCCTTTATACTTGGTTCTGTCTGCCAAGAAGCGACTACTAACATAGTAGCAACTGCAGGAATTTTTTTTAATCAACTGAGCATTTCTTCCCAGGCCAATTTTATAAACGAATCCTTTGGCCTTCATTTTTTTATAACCTAAGAGATAATTCACATTTTTCCTAAAGAGTGCAGCAAGAATGTTCCCTTTTACTAGAATGTCCTTATCAACCATTAATCTAAGTGATTAAGAATAACACCTGAATGGCAGCTGTCAGTCTCAAGAGGAGCTGTTCTAGTTAGCTTAGATCAAATCTTTCCATAGATGATGAAGGTCAGATAGAGTTGAGGTTGGAGTTGATAAGTTCCTCTCGAATTAGCCTCAACTAATTTTCCCAACTAAGTCTCTCTGCTATTCTTATCATAGTGTTAATGCTTGTTTCTGACTTAGCCCAGTACTATATCACAGAGTTCGTAAAGGTCCATGGATGGTCCAAGTTCTTGATAAGGCCCTTGTGTGCTAGGACCAGTAGAAGGAAATACTGCTGATTTGCAGTCCAGAAAAGAATGTTGTGAGGGATAAAAAATAAATTAGGAAAGAGCTGGTTTCCCCAAAGAAAAGTCAGGGGCTATTTGGTAAATGATTGGAAATATGATATGAATAATCAAGTGATCAAGTTAAGCCCAATAAATTAGCCTTGACGCCCCCTAAAAGAATATGATTTTCAAACACGCTGAAGTTCGATCCTAAGAAAAACTTTACTCAAGTATTTCAAAGCAATGGAAGCCTTATAAAAATAAGTGTGTAGAACCTCAAAAGACCTTTGACAAGGAGAAGATACTCATTTGAAATTCATACATGTTATAAAAATTGCAAATACATCCTTCGTATTATCAGCTCACCTGGGGAAAATAGTAGCAAGCTGTCGTCAATGGTAGGTTACAGAAAGATTTGCACAGCAAACTCAGTTTCAGCATTTTCCCCAGCTCATTCATCACTAGTCATTCATTTCATGTAATCCCCAAGAAAATCACCTTGACAACAAAAGAAACAGCTGTTCAGCTAACGGCCTGAATCACTAGGACAGGAGGTGAAGATACCACAGGGGATGCTGAATTCATGGGTCCCTCTGACCCAAACCCATACACAAAGTTATGGAATGGCTGCCCACAATCCAGAACTTGCCAGCACTATAGTTGTTATTAGCAAGCTCAGACTCTCTTCCGAGCTGCCGGAGGTTGAAGTTGAGATGAAAAGAAAAAGGAAATGAGTAAATAGCATTCTGCTACTCATTTTTTTTAACAGACTCAAAGTTCAGAATCTGTGCCCTTTATCATATATTTCCATCAGGTACCAGACTTTTCAGATTACTTTTGCTGCACCTGTGCAGGGGAGATCAACCTAACTCTCTAGGCGAGGTTATTCCCATATATTTCCGACAAAATAGAGACCTTCACTTTTTGCCACTTGGGTTGTCAGTTTCTTTGCTTGGATGACCCTCCCCTAGGAAATGTCTGCTTTCCTTCTCTGAATGCAATCAGATCACAGCGTTTTATGTTCCCCCAGTCATTTCAGTGCTCCTCATTTCTCCTGGAGTTATTATTATCTATTATCTCTTAATGACTTCCTACAGATATTTTTCTGGCTAATTCAGCAACTCCTTTGGCAAACACAACGTGCCTTTTTTGTTATCAGAACTACGTGGCACATTGAGAGTAAATGCCATATTTATTCTTCAAGTCAACTTTCATGTTGGAGTGACACACATCTCCAGAATGCTAGGGTCTCATAATCTAACAGGAAAGATAGGTAAATTGGGTGTACCTGAAGAAGGAGGAAAAGTGATATCACATTACATACTATACAGTGCATTTCGGAGGCACAGAATGGATTCAGGATCTAAGCAAACCCAGAGACAGTCAAAGAGGAAGACTGTTTTCCAAGTCTAGGTCTAGCTCAAACCTACTATGCTATTCTCGTTTATATCACAGCCACCATTCCTTTCATTTCCAGCAATTTCATCACCTGTATCAAGGTTTTATCTTGGCATCCATTCCTCATCACTCATGGAAAAATATAATAAAATCTCTCAGTCTGTGTACAGAAATGCAATTATCAAAACTTCATAGTGCCTGTCTTTGCTTAGGAACTATAACTGATACTGTGAGAAACATAACATAGGAAGTTTCTTCCCCTTGCTTAATACCATATACCACCAGCCTGTTCAAATCATAGAAATAGAGATTCGTGCAAGATGTCAATGTGTTCTGAATGTCCTAGTTTTCTTTTCTTCTGAGGACTGAGTCATCAGTAGAGAGAGCTCAATAATACTTTCTCTTGCTCATCATTTCTTTAGCCCCAAAGCCCCAGAGCCACTCTAAGGAACCTGGACTTGTGAATTTACCCTTTACATTCTGATTGCTTAGGAATTATCCTGAAAGTTTACTGTGCATCATACTGACAGCTTTTGAGGCACATTTTGGAATCTGACATTTCCTAAATAGGGAAATCTATCAATGAGTGAGCAAGCCTGGCCCACCATCTAGTATCTACATGTCAGCCCCAGGTTGTTGAAATTCACTTGTGATTGTGCATATTTTTTCTGCTGTGTATAAATTTGATAGAATCAATTATGAGATAATATTTTTAGCAAAATGAGATTCAGCAACCTCTCAAAATAGCCCCTATAAATATTAAGAGTCTAGTGCATGAGCTACATTATCCTATTTCTCCCTGGTCCTGGCACATTGGCTAGCAAAAAGACCCACAACAATTGATTGCTACATATTAAATACAGTTTGAACTGTGTTACTCTCCAAAGACTAAGGCAGGCTACATGAAGGCAGAAAATTTGCAGAAATTATTCTATGATTTCCATTTTATTTTCCTATCTCCAAAGGCTTTTTGATGTTTATCCATGTGTTTTAGACTGCGAGTATCATGTGTTGAGATAGTTCGTTCATATAGCTTTCTGCCTATGTGGTATTTGAGAGACTAACCTCTTCCTTTCTGAGGCTTATATACTTTTTCTGTTGGCATGTATAGTTACAGTGAACTCTAGCTCTCAGATCTTAACTATTGTATTCTCTGCCAACCTGAAGTTTTAATGATAAATTTAGTATGTAAGAAACACTGTGATAATCTGCTGGAAATAGTATAGGCACTGAAACCAGCAAGCTAGGGCTTGCAGTGGTGGGTGATCCTCTTACTAGCTGGTCAACTGAGATTCAGTTTCCACTTCTGTAAAATTTGAAGTGCAGTGTCAAATGGATACATGGATATGTTAAACTCTTGAGCCTGTGAATGTTACTTTTCATGCAAAACAAACAAGTATTAGCTCATATAGCAAAATTACAACCAGAGGAAGTATCTTAAATGGAGGGACTGCTACTCAAGAAGCTGAGATCTGAGTATCATGTTTCAAAGTCAGTCTGGGCTAAGTGAGGCTCTTATCCCCAATTAACCACTAGGAAACAGGAAGTGGCACTCAAGAGGTAGGGTGGTAGCCTTGAGCTGAAGAGCTCAGAGTCAAGCCTGGGCAAGCGGGGGAGCAGGGGAGGAAAGGAGGGACTATCCTGGAAGTTCTCAGTAGGTCCCATAGATAATTGTGTAAGGGAAAAGTAGGAAAGTAGGGATGTAGCACAGTAATACAGTGCTAGCCCGTGTGCATGAGATCCTACAGTGAGTCACCAACCCCATTTAAAAAAAGGAAAGAAAAATGAAGAAAGGGTTTTTGTTTTTTGTTTGTTTTTCTTTGTGTATCATGGGGCTTGAATTCGGCTTGGGCGCTGTCCTTGAGCGCTTCAGCTCAAGGCTACTACCCTATCCCTGGGCCTGGGAACTGTCCCTGAGCTCTTCAGCTCAAGGATATCATCCTACCCTTAAGCCAAGCCACACTTCTCATTTTCTAGAGATTAATTGGAGCTAAGAATCTGGCCTTGAACCTTGATCCTCAGAACTCAGCCTCCTGAGTAGCTAGGTTTACAGGTGTAAGCCACTGCACCCAGCTATGAAGAAAGCTTTGAGAGATATACCAAGAGAAGAGAAAACAAACTTTGTCCAAAAATATAGTTTGGAGTAACATAGTATAACCAGAGAATTTGTAGATCTTCCTGAAAATGGAAAAAACAAGCACCACATTTTTCCTCTGGACCTTCAGAGGGAGGGAGGATGACCCTACAGACTCACATTTCACACTTTGATATGAGAAAATAAATCTCTACTATTTTAAGCTACCAGCCTGGGGTAATTCCTTTCTTTTTCCTTTATTATTTCATTTCATTTTTTATTTTGTCTTTAAGTAGTTGTTAAAAGTCATTGTCATTCATTAATGTAGTATAAGAATACCACAAATCTTGGTCAATGTCATGTGGTAAGTTCATTTTTATTTATTTTATTTATTTACTTATTTATTAATTTTGCTGGTTGTAGGCTTGAACTCAAGGTCTAGGCAGTGTCCCTGTACCTCATTTTGCTCAAGGCTGGAGTTCTACTGCTTGAATCACAGCACCAATTCTGGCTTTTTCCTGGGCTGGCTTTGAATCATGATCCTCAGATCTCAGCCTCCTGAGTAGCGAGGATTACACACATAAGCCACCATTACCCAGCTATGGTGTAATTTCTTATGCTAGTCACCAGAAGTAAATATAAGAATAATTTCCACCTTCTAGGGTCAACATGAGGATCAATAGAAACAAAGTTGGGACCCTGGAACAGAGTGGAGATTCAATAACTTATGACTGTTATCATTATTATTATTTTTTGCCAGTCCTGGGCTTAATCTCAGGGCCTGAGCACTGTCCTTGGATTTTTCTCAGGGCTAAAACTCTACCACTTGAGCCTCAGCGCCACTTCTGGCTTTTTTCAAGTATATGGTACCAAGGAATTGAACCCGGGTCTTCGTGCATGCTAGGCGAGCACTCTACCACTAGGCCAAACTCCCAGCTGTTATCATTATTATTATATCATCATCATCACCATCGTCAAGTACACATGCAAATGTCCAAGCTTCAGAAATCAACAGAACAAGCCTCCTTTGTTCCTATTTCCAATAAACAAATAGCATAGAAATATAACTCTACTTCCTAACTTCTCCCACAACAAACTTTATACTTAAGGTAACCACACGTCCGAGCTTATCAAGTAATCATAGACCTGTCTGCATTCTTTATTTAAAAATAGTCCCTATTTTATTCTCAAAGGTATTTGAGTGGAAAAAAGATAATATTCTGATCTATGTATCAAGCATGCTAGTGTAATACTAGCAGTTAGTATGTGTGGACAAGAAGGCAGAAACAATTATAAACATACAAGTCTAAAATCATTGAATCTTTATAAAGTGTTATGGATAGCAACACCACCTCAATTCCCATAATCCCAAAGACAACAGTGTTGATATTGGTTCCCAGAAAACCTGTTGTACAGTTCAGAATCTGAATCTGTACTTATAGGCATACTGTTCTACTTTCTTAATAATGCCCCTAAAAAAATCTACTATCCTAATTTATATTAATTAATTCTCATCTGTAGTGAAATATACCTATTGCTGTGTTTCATTCAGTTATGAGAAGTCATATGTGTTGTTTATCATTAATTACAAGTGCTACCTGATCAAATGTTTTTAAAGGCAGACATGATGGTACATGACTGTAATCTCAATATTAGGGAGAGAGAGACAAGAGGATTGCTGTTTGAAGCCAACCCAGGAAAAAAAAGTCAATGGGGCCCTGTTTGCAAAGTAAGGTGATCTTGGTAGCACAGGTTTGTAATTTCAGATACACAGAAGGCAAACATAGGCGGATTATGGCCCAAGGTTAGCAGCACAAAAACACACAAGAAGCTATCTACAAAAAGAAGAGGAAGGAAGGAAGGAAGGAAGGAAGGAAGGAAGGAAGGAAGGAAGGAAGGAAGGAAGGAAGGAATAGAATCAAATGAAAACTGGGGTGTGGTTCATGTGGTAAGACAATTTCAATCCTCAATATAACACACACACACACACACTCACACACTCAAGAATCTCACTACAATGAC
Organism: Megascapheus bottae; assembly: GCF_031878675.1. NCBI lineage: Eukaryota > Metazoa > Chordata > Mammalia > Rodentia > Geomyidae > Megascapheus > Megascapheus bottae. Next base: position 53,850,864 of record NC_143511.1, read on the forward strand.
TGACCACTCAGCCTAACATACTTAAGGTGTTATTAAAAGAGAGAGAGAGACAGAGAAAGAGAGGGGGGGGCATTTTTCAAAATTTGTGGTAGATGGAAGATGTCCAGTGAAAGATTCTGCAGCAATGACATGAGGAAAATTGGCAAGGGATCTGGAATGAAATATTCAGAAGCTTACTTTCTCTCTTGAGGATATCAGAAATATGTGTACAAAGGAGTAAGGTGGTAAGGGTCATTTATTAGAAAATATGACAGTCCTGTGAGCTGTTAAGATAGCAATGGTCCTGCTACAGCCTTGGTAAAAGATGGTGGTTACATGGGTGATGGAAGAAGTGTAGCTGGATAAAAGAAACAGCTCCACACCAGAACTTCCAGGCTTCAGTGAGAGAGGATGACTGAAAGTTCCTTTTTTGAATACCAAGAACAGTAATAGTAAATTGGGTGCCATGGTACATTCCTGGATACTCTGAAGCAATAGGCAGAAAAACTACTCGAGCCCAGGATCTGAGATCAATTCTTATATACTGCAAGACTCAGTGTGCAAACACACAAAAATAATGACAATGGTGAAACACTTTGACCTGTGTCCAAGTTAGATTTAAGGAGTAGCCATAAGTACAGAAACAGAAATGATGATCATTAAAAACACCGAAATAACAGAGACTGCAATACTGAAGTTTGTTTCTCTCCTAAGGAGAAGTACAGACAGACAATTCAAGACTGGTGTGGTATTCCCTGTTGCTGAATAACATTCTTGTCAATCTTCCCAAGTCTCCTTATGATTCAAGATGCTTCATCAACCCCAGCTCTGCTCATTATCTCTACATTCCAAACACCAGAAAAGGAGAAATAGATAAAGAAGAAAGAATGCTTTCAAGGACAGGCATTTAAAGAAGGTCACAACCATTGCCACGTGACACTTTAACTTGTATCTTGTTACATAAACAAGACTACTGTACATTCCCCTAAACAGGGATATGGGTTACATTTTCCCCACATCCTTACCAGCTTTTGTTTTTATTTTTGATCATAGCCATTGTGATTAGGGTGAGATGGGATTGCAATGTAATTTTGATTGGACTTTCCTTTCTAGCTAAGGATGCTGAGCACATTATTCATGTGTTTGTTGGCTATTTTTACCTCTTCTTTTAAGAACTAGCCATACTTCTTCTAACGTGTAATCTATTAACTAATTTTACTTGTTTTGATGTCCAATTTTTAGAACTCCTTACATGGACTAGAGATCATTCTTCTGAGAAGCTCAAAGGAGAGGGTGAGGGGAATGAATATAATTGAAGTAGTGTAGGCTATGCATGTGTGAACAATAGAATAATGAACCCATCAAGATGGTTTAAAAGTGTAGGGAGGGGTGTGAAGAAACACTAACAGAAGCGGGTTAATTTTATCAAAGTATTTTAGATGCATGAATGAATAATCAAGCCCCTTTGGATTTTTAATATGCACGAATACAATGTAAAGAATGCAATAATCAGAAGCAGTGCTGTGTCTCAAGTGGTAGGGTGCTAGCCTTGGGCTGAAGGGTTCAAAGACAGCTCCTCCCAGAGCCCAAGCCCCATGACTGACCAAACTGAAAAAAAAAAGTATGCAATAATCAAGAAAACTAAAATGTTTTAGTTTACACACACATATATATATATATATACATACATACATACATACATACATACAGAGAGAGAGAGAGAGAGAGAGAGAGAGAGAGAGAGAGATGAATACACAAGGAAATCAGGAAAAGCTGGTATTATATTGAAAACTCATTTCCAGTTAACAATTGACCATTCTATCACTAGTTAAGAAGAATATAGTAGATCCAGGGAAAATAAGTAATAATTTTTGTTATAACTAAACAGAGAATGGGGCAGGAAAGGTAAGTTTAGTTCAGGGAAAGAGTAAACAATGAGACTAAGATATTGGTGGGAACATTCAGTGATGAAACATTAGAGATGGTTAGAGATGGTAGGAGAAAGGCAAGAAAGTAGAGCTGAGAAGTGTATGTTTCTTTCTCCCTAGTTTCAGTCACTCTGCCTTTCAAAGTGTGAGAGTAACCTTTTTAGTCACAGTATCCATAAAGAAATATGTTGGCTTGACAATAAAAACCACCACAGAAATTATTGTGTTATGATTGTCAAAAACACAGGGTAATTCATAAGGTTTACAGGTAAGAACCTTCACCTTGGATTACTCAATAGCTCCACTACTAATGCCTATAAGCTATTCATATTTTTCTTCTGTCAAGTTTCAGAGCCATTTCTTCATTTTGTTTCATGAATCTTGAGATTATGAACATTCGAAATCCCTTATAGCAACTACTTCAAAATATATTCCATATCCCAGTACTTATACTCTATCAGAAATAACATTTATTTTTATGGTTCTAACGTTAAAGAATTTATGTTAACTGACAAGTTCTTTCTAAGTTTCCCTGATACCACCACCATCCATGCCCCAGTCTTTGACGCCTTCAGAACAAAAACCCCAAGCTAACTTTCTATCCCAGAGAAACTACTCATTGTGCTTCTGTGATCTAAGGACTTAGAATCTCACATACTCTTTCCAAGAAAGACCATAAATGGATCTGTGCTGTTAAACAAACCTAAATCAAAAGGCACACTGGCACCTTGGAGTAACCCAAGAATAATCTACATGATAGAAACCCTGAGAGTCAAGTATTTGTAGGACAGTTTAAGGAATCCTGAGAAGAGGGAGAAAAAAAACAAAAAAAGAAGGACCACAGATACAGAAACTTGGGCAAGAAACATATTTACAGTATGTGACTAAAGAGAAGAAGTTGTCAGGAAATTAATTAGAACTCAAGGCAGCTTCCTTATCAAAATTCCAATCATTTTTCACAGAAATAGAAAACTACTAAAATTCATAAAACATCACAAAAGACCCAAACAGCCAAATGAATCTTGAGAATAAAGAACTATCTTCTTTCCAAATATACAGCAAAGCAAAACAACATGGTCCTGGCATAAAAATACTGATGCCTAAAACCTATGAAATAGAAAGACTAGAACTAAGCCTATACTTCTATAGCCAACTGAATTTTTTACCATGGCTTCAAGAGTTTACAATAGGGAAGAAGAGTCTCTTTAGTATAGGGAAAGATAGATAACCATAAACCAAGTAATGGAATTAGACCATTACCTCATACCAAATAATAAACATCAAAATGATTAAAGACCTAAACAAAGATACCAAACCATAAAACTAGTAGGAGAAATTATAGAAGAGAGGGAAATGGGGGCAAAAACTTAAGAAGGGGTATCAATGTGTGAGAAGTAACTGTAACTGTAACTGTAACCCCTCTATACATTACCTTGATAATAAAAAATAAAATGAAAACAAAAGAAATTGTAGAAGGAAGTATCTATGATATTGATCTATGGAATGATGTTTTGTTTGAGACCCCAAAACAAAGACAACAGAAGTAAAATTAAACAAATAGGATTGTGTCAGATTTAAAGCTTCTGCACAGAAAAGGAAACAATCAGCAGGAGGAAGAGAAAACCTACAAGATGGGACAAAATGTTTGTAAGATATGCACTGTTAAAGATTAATATCAAAATTATACAAGGAAGTCAAGCAGCATATTAGAAAAAAGAAATGATTCTACTATAAAATGAGTGAAGAGACTGACATGACATTTCTCAAAAGAAAACATATGACTAGCCGATGAATACATGAAAATAAATATTCACTAATCTTCTGGGGAATGTAAATTGAAACCATAATGAAAGAGATTAAGTACATAGCTTACTAGTAGAGCAATTGTGTAGTATGTGCAAGGACCTTGGTTTTATCACCAGCATTACCAAAACATAAGAAAATAATGACAAGCGAGAAATTTTTCTTAGCCATGCACAGTAACATGAATTTATGATTTGGGCACTTGGGAAGAAAGATATATACAGATAGATTATGAGTTTAAGACCAGTCCCATCTCCATAGTAAGTTCATAAGCTATACAGCAAGACTCTGTCTCAACAAAAATTTTTTAAGTCACAATAAGATATTACCTTACATTTGCTACCATATCTATTATAAAAAAAATAAGTGTTGGCAAGAATGTGAAGCCAAAGGAAATCTTACTGTTATTGGACATATAAATTAGGACAGCTTTTGTAGAAAATAATATAGAAGTTTCTCAGAAAGTATACAATAGAACTACTATATGGTCCAACAATCTAATAATATTGGAATATGATCCAGTAGTATTGAATGTGATCCAGTAATTACTTACTGGGCATATATCCCCCCCCAAATGGAATCAATACATCAAAGAAATACCCAGTATTTGTCCATTTGAAGCATAACTCACAAAAGACAAGATGTATAATCAACCTAGAGCCCAAATCTTAAATTTTTAAAAAGACAAAACTGTGCTATGCATGTTTATATATATGCATTTACATATGTATACATGTATGCATATGTGTATTTATATTACATACATACATATGCATATACATACATGCATACCAAAATACTACAGACATATAAAAGGAAAAAATAATTTTCATGTGCAACAACATAGCTTAAGGTCATTGTTATTTGATATAAGCCAGAGACTGAATAACAAATATTACAAATATTGTTTTATTGAGTTCAAGTGAGGTGGCAGTGACTCACACCTGTAAGACTGAAATCTAAGGATCACAGTTCCAAGCCAGCCCAAGCAGACAAATCCACAAGCCTTATCTCTAATGAGCAAAAATGGTAGAAGTAGAGGAGTGGTAGAGCACCTTCCTTGAATTAAAAAGGAGTACACAAGGCTCTGAGTTCAAGCTCTACTACATACACACTTTCACAAACACACACAACACACACACACACACACACACACACACACACACACACACACACGCTTGTGCGTGCAATGTTGATCTTATAGTGCAACCAAAGTTTTAGTCCCCTTGCTCGAACTCCTGAGATTCTACAATGTCAGTCTTGGTTCCTCTCCCCTACAAACCGAAGAGACATTTTTTAAGGCAGTGAGGGAACACATGTTACAACATACAGGCAAGCCATGGGAAGAGGCTTAATTTTGAACACTTCATCCCATCCTCAGGGTAGAGACATGAGCTATATAGTTAAACAGAGAGGGAATTTGGATAATAGAGAAATAAGTATGCATAATTCTTGAACAGTTCTAATCAACATAGAATCACTCCCTGTTTTGAGAGAGGATCTGGAAAGTTGCTATTCCTGTCCTTCTCTGCCCAGAATAAACACAAGAGAGGCCTGTCCTGAGAAGGCAATCATAATCATTCTGGTTACTTGTCATGAAGATGTTATCAGTCAGTCTTATCCTTCCAAGATCACAAGGTGATTTCCAAGTATATTGCAATCAAATATACTGCAGCCAGCAAGGCTTAGAGCAACAACACAAAATGGAGGCAAGGGTGTCATATTTTTCTCTCCTTTCAGTTAATTCATGAGTGCCTGTAAGTAGTTAGTGTCTTTCAACAACAGCAGATTTTAAGCTCCTCCCACACTGAAGTACAGTAGGATGGTAGATAACAAAGGTTGAGGTTAGATGTGGGCTGAGGATAGGGATCTGGAGGTTTCTTTGATCAAAGAAAAGAAGATTCCAAATAGTATCAAGAAGAAACTCAAGATACCTATTACAATCCAGGCATTGTGGTGCATGCCTATAATCTCAGCTTGTAGGGAAGCTACAGCAGGATGATTGGGCATTCTAAACCAGATACATAGGGAGACTGTCTCAACCATTCAGAAGAAAAAAAAATGATACCTATAGTACATGACTATAGTTAATAATAATATACTCTATCACTGGGGAAATATTAAAGAAAAAATAAATATATTCAGTACAAAAGTAATAATTATGTCAAGTCATGTAGATATTAATACCTCAGCTTAGCCATCCTTCTACACATAGGAATTGGAATATAAGGTTCCACATGATAACACACACACACACACACACACACATACAAACACACACATATATATATATAAATATTTCCAGGTTTTAAAAAAATTAAATATCTTTAAAAATCTAATGAGGTTGTTGTTCTAATACTACAAGATAATCTACTAGGAAAACATTTAGTAAGCAGAAAAAGAAGAATCTCTCCCTACAATGACTCAGTGTGTTGATTGTTGTTCTGACAAAGAATGGGACACTATGTGTTTCTTTCAAGTCAGAAACTTAAAAATGACACTTCTCATCAAGTGATGATTTTTTGCAAATTCTATAGATTAAGATGAAACAATAAAACTAATAATCACCAGAAAGAGGAAAATACAAATTATTATATTTGTATATTATGTGATTGATTTGTATTTTTACCTAGAGATACAAAGCAAATCAAGTTAAAAGCATTTAAATAAATAAAAATTTAGGAACATAGACAAGCACACACACACACACACACACACACACACATGGGGGGGGGGGCAGTGACCCAATAACTTGTCTGTATACTCATAGAACTGAAGTAGAATATAGAATGGGAAAAAGTCTCATTAATAGAATGAAACATCAATGTCCAGCTATATAGCAGGCCAATTCGCTGTTCTATGTGCAAAAACACCTAAGCTGAATGAACAGAACTATCTGGTCACACCAAGTTTTCATTATCCCACTAAGAGTCATACTTGGGCTGGGCTGGGCTGGGCTGGGCTGGGCTGGGCTCCAACAAAGGGCTCTGGAATAGTTCTATATCATTTTACTTCTTTGTGCAGGGGAGAGGCATGCAGGGAAACAACCTGCCTGTGCAATAATGTCAACTATGTGTTCACATGTGTTCAGGGAAAGAGCCTTATTAGAGATGAGTGAAAATTTAAGTCAGCCTAGGTGCAGCCAAAAGGTCCTGGAAGTCAACTCTGCTTCTATCAGCCAGAGATATCACTATCTTCCTGCCAATGCAGTCTAATGATGGCTCCCAACATCAGAAAGTGGAGAGACTGTCTTCTAGGCCTACAGGGGACAGAAAACATGTGTCCCTTCCCCAAAATACATTGTAAGATCTCCACTGAAAAAATTATCTTTCTGCCAGACGCCAGTAGCTCAACCTGTAATCCTAGCTACTCGGGAGGCTGAGATATGATGATTAAGGTTCAAAGCCAGCCAGGGAAAGGAAAGTTCCTGAAACTCTTATCGGCAGTAAACTACCAAAAAAAAAAAAAAAAAGAAAAGAAAAGAAAAGAGAAACTTGGAGCTGTCTTCAAGTGGTAGATTGCTAGCCTTAAGCAAAAAGAAGCTCAGGGATGGTACCTAATTGCTGAATTCAAGCCCCAGGGTTGGCAAAAAAAAAAAAAGATAAAAGAAAAATATTTCTGAAAGACATTTAAGAATAGTTTATAAATATAAATATATTCATCCCACTTAGTCATTAATTCACAGAAAATCCTTTTATATAATTACAGATTTATTTATAAACAATAAGAAAATGAATAAATCTGTTATCCAAGATTATGGTATATGAAGCAAACAAATATACTAAGAAAAGACATTTAGAGACCTGAAGTTTGAGAAAGAGCCAATTATCCAAAGAGCCAGAGGGAAATTTAAAGAAACAACAAATACAAGGGCCTCAAGTTAAAAAAGAGCAAGCAGGGTTCTTGGATATAAAAGAGGCCAATTTCTAAGAGATCAGTGGGCAAGGAGGGTGATGGCATAGGATAAACTGGAAAGCTAAACGAATGTGGACATGGATTTTAGTTGAAGCATAGGAAGTTATCACTGGATAAAAATTATTTATATTATCAGGTCTCTGTATTTAGCCATTGGATAAGTCCATTCTTATTACTTTAAGGGAAAAAATCTGAGGCAGGCTAACATGACCAAAAAAATTATTTAACTCATAGTCTGGGACAGTGAAAGTCTAAGACCTACCATTAGTCAGTTTGGTCTCTGATGAGGAACTGTGGTAGATGGCATTAGAGCAGGTGCCCATGCAAACAACCACTCTGGCAAGCAGAAATTCAGGGTCCTGGAGAGAGAACATTCAGGGTCCTGGATTGATCTGAGAACAATTTGATCTCTATGAACATTCAGGAGTTCCACAGAAGCTACCTTGATCCCTTGATTCTGCCACTATTTAAAGGCTTAGAATGAGAGTTTCGTGGTTCAAGGGCAGCCCGAGCATACATACGAGGCCTACCGTGCACAGCTAAAATACATGGCAGACTGAGATTGGAAGGATCCAATTCCTAGCCTGGCTTACCAGAAAAGTCCCCAAGACTCCACTTCACCAGAAAGAAGTTGGGTGTGATGGCCCACACCTGTCATCCCAGCTATGAAAGAAAGCCTAGAATAGCTGATTGTGACCAGGAAATCCTGGGCAAGAAATGAGACTGTCAAAAATAGCCAGTGCCAATAAAACAGTGGGGGGAGGAGGAATTGAAGGGGTAGCTCAGCAAGCATGCAAATCTGAGTTCAAAGCCTAGTATTACCACCACACTCATGAACACAGAGACACACGTGTGTGTGTGTGTGTGTGTGTGTGTACACAAGAAAGAAGCAGTTATACTACAGCATAAGGCAGAGAGACTCATGGCTTTAAAATAGAGTGCTAGCAACAGAGAGGAAGACAGGGAGGTTAGCTCAAGTAAGATGCTGACAGTAGAATCAAAAGGAATGCTTATGCTCTGCAAAAAAAACATTAGCAATAATAAAGGAGCAGTTAAGAATTAAATACACAAGGCAAGGCAAACTGGAGAATCAAAGGAGGTTTCCAGTTTTCTTAGCACAAGCAATATAGTTCTTGGTAAAAATCTGCCAGCACAGAAAAGACAGAATTTAGCTTCAGGGAGCTTAAGAGTTCAGTTTCAAACACAGTAAATTTCAGGATGTTGAGAGACATCTAAGAGGAACTGTCAAGTAGTCAGTCAGCTCTAAGTCAGCTCTAAGAGCATGAACTCCAAGGAGAGGTTTAAGTTAAAGATATAAATGGAGCTGTCAGTATGTCAATGGTTTAAGCCAAGGAAAGGATGAAATCACCCAGAACAGTGGTTCCAAACTGAGTCACAATATTTGTCCTAACTGTGTAGACCTATGTACAACTGTTTCATACCACTTCAATTAAAATATGTGTTTAAATACTCACTTTTGTCTCTTCCAAACAATAACATCAGTGAAATCTTACTTAAACAGGATATTATAATTTAACATACATTAAAATAAAGCTACAGCTATGGATGAAAAGAAAAATGTTTCATCTAAATGCAGTGTTGATTCTACCAGAGGCATGCACATCCTACATCAGTAAATGATACCTAAAGAAGAGCCAATGAGGGAGAGAAGGAGAGCCACACCCTGAGTTGGAATACTTGAATATCAGAGTGAAGAAAACGTATATATAGGCCAGAGCTCCAGTGGTGCAATCAGTTAGCATGAGGTACTTGTAAGAAAATGTATATATACACAATGGAACTCTGTGATTCTGTCAGAAAGAATGGCATTGCCCCATTCATAAGGAAATTGAAAGACTTAGAAAACATTATTTTAAGTGACATAAGCCAGACCCAAACAAACATAGGTTACCTGGTTTCTCTTAATTGTAATAGCTAGAATATGTCTAGGATAGTCCTAGCACAGGATCACAACAGCTCAACAGCTACAAACCATATAAAATGAGGCTAACCAATATGAACTCCAAGACACGGAACAAGAGGGATTTTCTGTTGTTATTGTTGTTCGAATGTATTATACACAATTCTTTTTTCTTCTTTTTTCTTTTTCCCTGTGGTTTATCCCCTGTAGTTACTATGATTGATTCTGGTACCCTGTGTCTCATGTGTACATTTTCCAGGGTTGGGTAAGGGATGGGGAATAACAAAATGGAGAAACAAAGAACAAAGGGTGAACCAGTGTAACAGCCATACTCACAAGACACTAGGTTGGAAATGAACTTTACAACTTGAGCTAGGAGGATGGGGGAGGGGAAAGGAGAGTGGGAGAAAACCCGGGAGGGACTAACAATGTCCCCCCAGAAATGTATTCACCACCTTACTCATGTAACTGTAACCACTCTGTACATTACCCTTACAACAAAAGTAACTTTCCTTTTAAAATGAGTGAAGGAAGTTGGATGAAATTCATCAGCTAGAGGAAGGAGGAGGCAAATGAGATGAAAGAGACAGAGTGAGTGTTGAAATATGCTCATAGTCCCTTTCAGGACTGACAGACTTTAGTCCTCTGTCCAGGAAACCACACTGAAGAGATCATTCTTAAGGGGTGGGGGGATTGCATCCTATTTTCCAGGGGCAGTTACAGCCTCACCAGAACTCAAGACAACTCTGAAAAGTTTGTTCCATTAATGTAGAAGCCACCAGCCTCCCCTCCCCACCATCCTCCAGCCCCCACCATGGGCTCAATCTAAATTACCAGAGGTTCTAAGGTTAAAATATTTCATATCAAAATTTATGTTATTTTTTTCAGAAAAGTGAAAGTCAATCTTGTTGTTTTGTTATCCTCAAGCAGTTGTACAAAGGGGTTTCAATTCAACCTTGCATCATTCTCTCCCTTCTTTTCTAATCCAACCCACCCCCTCAAGTTCACATTAAATCTTCATCCAAGAAAGTTATATAAAAGGTTATACTGATTTTGAAACATACCACTTATTTTTAAAATATATTCCTCTAGTCCATTTTACCCATTGTCTTTTCTTTCTTAAGATGAATATTTACAACTGAAACTTACCTAGATGGCTTTGTGGGCTACATTTATGATTCTGGGAGAATGGATGGACAGGAGGGCTTCAAGGCGTGAAATGACATGATAAATTTTGCATCCTCAGAATATCTCTGGCTGGAGTGTTCCTTCCCCTAAGCTCTCATATACGTGTAGCCTGCTGTTTATTCTTGTTTCTTTTTGGTTCTCACAGAGATGGGGATGTACTTTGAGTCCTTAACCACCACTGTCTTTCCCTCTCCCCATCCTCCACCATTCCCATGCAACAACCCATTCTCCATTGCATGTATTAGCCTCTCATAGTTTACGTGACAGGCCATGTGGTTTTTCCGTTATGTAACAGGACATTTGTATAGGACTTCTGAGGGAGGGTAAAAGAATTGTTTGTATCCCTTTCGGGAAGGAAATGAAGGGAATCTATGTGCCACATCGTTGAGTTATTGAGCGCTACCTCCCTGCCAAGAATACCATCCCCACATGGCTGTCTCAGCATGTAGACTGTGTCCATTTTCCACGGATAGCTCAATACTGAATCTGTCCTCCCCCTCAACATTCTACTACTCTACACTGCCAGTGACCTTGGCCTCAACTGCCTCTGCTGCACGTTCCTACCAGCACAAGTGAACTAGCGGTTTACATCTATAATCCTAGCTATTCAGGAGACTGCAGTCTGAAGGATCACAGCGCAAAGTCAACCCAGGTAGGAAAGTTCACTAGACTTCCACTCCAAAATAATCAGCAGAAAGCAGGGCAAAAGGAGTAACTCAATGATAGAGCACCAACTTAACAAGGGTGAGGCCCCTAACCAAAAAAAAAAAAAAAGGTAGCAGTCCTGTCTTTTGTCTATGGAAAGGCATCTTCTCCATCAACTTTGAGATTCCTTAGGGTTTAAACTCAGAGAGGTGAAAGACCATTTAACTGACCTAATCTTAACCAACTCTGGTTTTCGTTATAAGAATTAGCTTTGGGGTGGGCAGGGTGGGGGGTGTGCAGGACAGGAAAGTCTTGAGGACTTGAATCCTGGCAGCAGTTATTTAAGTTCAAAGTTAACATCGAGTCTTCAGGATATCAGGTACAATTTAGCCTCTTCTAGATAAAATGCAGTGAGTGATTCACAGAACATTTTTCATAATTGCTGTTGAATCTGAGTCTGTTCTGCTTCAGGGGCTCATTGCTATCAAACAGCTCTGCTCATTACTAACGGGGCTGGGGGCTGGAAGGAAGAACTCACAGAAAGACATCTTCAAAGCCATGCAGGAGGCCAGGATTGCTATTTTTGCATTAAGGGTGGCAAATTCAAAAGCCTACAGGAGCCAGGCAGGAAATGTAAATGAAAGAAGTAGGGCAGCTCTGAAAATGTGGCAGCACATACCAAGTGCTTATAAATGAGGCTGCTGCAATTCAGGTCCATGAGTCCACTCTTTTGCTTTTTGTGAAAATAAAGTTTGGCTGTGTGTGTACAGCAGTCCTTTGATATCTTGGGGGAACAAGGATGCACCCTGTCACAGATACCAAAATGCAGGTGCTCAAGTCTCTACAAGATGGCATGTATTTGCAATATAAGCTATATACATCCTCATCTGTATTTTGAATCATCTATACTTTATCATGTGTGATACAATGCAAGTGCTACATGTACAGTTGCTATACTGTATGGTTTGAGAATAATGAGAAAGTGCGGACATACTCAGCACAGATACAATTTTACTCTCTAGTTTTCCCCATGGTTGGTTGAATCCACTGATATAGGACCTAAAGATATGGAGGGCCATGTGGATTTCATGGACCTACAGTGACGGTTTTTCTACATTGTGAAGTTATTACTACAATCAAGTACTTTAACAAAGCCATCATTTCCCGGTGGAATGTGTTCCTATGAATGTGCTGAGTGTGTATAAGACCTATTTTCTTACCAAAATTCAAGTACACAATATCAGGTTATTAGCTATAGTTACCATACACATACTAGGTCTTTAGAACATAGACATCTTATAAGTGAAAATTTAAGGTCTTTGATATAATATTTCTCCTTTTCCTCTGCCTTCCAATCCTTAATGAGTTCTATGAGTTTGACTTTTTTTCCCAAAGAAGCTAGGTATATTTGTTTGACGTGAAATGACCCACTTTTTATAAATGAGCAATGAACTTACTAAGAATGGACACCTACAGAGAAATGTTCACATGTGCATACCACTACACAAGATCAACAAATCTCAATTACTGACTCCCATTGGAGGCAGCCCTCTCTTTACGTTCTTGGGAGCAAACCAGATTGTACAGCTGAGCCAATTTAGCTTTCCACTACTTCAAACAAGTGATCAAGGGTTGCCAATGTATGCTTATGTTTGCAGTGCTGAAAACAAGTACCTTCAAAAATGTTGACATCCTTTTGATTCCTGATATTAGAATAAAAAGGTAAGGCAAACTTGTGAGTGAAAAACAAGATGACTTCAAGCACAGAGGTAGGAAAGTCAGAGACAATCATCAGCAGACAGTGATGGTAACCAAAATAAATAAATAAATCTGGTAACAGACAAGAACTGGAAACATACATAAATGTGGATTCAGTTTGCCACTTGGGGTTGGCATGTATTTTTATGTAAATAATGATGTCTCTAGAGATCAGTACTGAGACTACCAAATTTGCACATGACATAGCAATTCCAATAGTCTTTGGAAAGAGTGTCTTATCATCTCCACAGCTCATGGAAGGCCTTCCCTAAATGAACTGCTCTATCTCCCTTCTGAAGAGAGGAGAAAGTGACTAGAGCATCGTTCTCCAAGACTTAGCTTCCAGTAGATGGCAGGGCAGGAGGCAAGTGCAGCATACAGAGGACTTCACAGCAGAACAAACACGGTGTTCCCCCCCTTCTGCTTTGGACTGTGATGACCGTTGGCCAATATTATGTTTCTTAGCTGTGGTCACAACTCTGTGCTAGATATTTAATATAGATAGAGGCCATGTACTGAGAGATTACCCCTGAACTCTTAGGAGGCTGAGATCTGAAGATCAAGGCTTGAAGACAGAATAAGCAGAAAAATCCACAAGAGTCTTACCTGACTAGCAAAAAGCCAGAAGTGGAACAATGGTTCAAGTGATAAATGCCCAATCTTGAGAAGAAAATAAAACAAAAAGCAAGAGAGTAAGGCTCTGAGTTCAAGTCTCAGTAGTGGCACAAAATTATAAATAAATGCATAGATTGATTTAAAAAAGAGAGGAGGGAGGGAGAGAGAGAGAGAGAGAGAGAGAGAGAGAGAGAGAGAGAGAGAGAGAGAGAGAGAGAGAGAGAGAGAAACACAGAGAGAGAAACACAGAGAGAGAAACACAGAGAGAGAAACACAGAGAGAGAAACACAGAGAGAGAAACACAGAGAGAAACACAGAGAGGGAGTCAACCTTACCAATTAATTTACTGGATATAGAATTAGAAATGATCACGTCAACCAAACATAATCCACTCACCAGGTGACAGTGTGCTTTTCACAAGCTAGGAAGACATAGATGTAAAATACAGTGAAGAGCCAGGTACAGTGGCTCACACCTGTAATTCTAGCTACTCAGGGGGCTGAGATCTGAGGATCAAGATTCAAAGCTAGCCCTAGCACAAAAGGACCTGAGACTTTTATCTCCAGTTACCCTCTAGAAAACGGAAAGTGGGACTTGGCTCAAGAGTAGGGTGGTTGTAGCCGTGAGCTGAAGAGATCAGAGACAGTGCCCACCTCTCTACCTAGAGTAATATACAAAGCAGACTAAATTCCAATTCAGCATGGAAAGAGGAAGATAAGGAAGGAAGTTTCCATCTTTTTCTCCATCCTTCCACTCAGTTTCTATACCCTCTAAACAGAACAATACATGGCATGAAACCTAATGCTAGTTTCATGTTTGTTATTCACAATCCCTGAAACCAGAATGATAGTTACTTTAGCATCTGCCTCCCTATTATTTCCCAAAAGATTCACATTCCACAAGAGTATGAAAAAAATCTATATTTAAAATAAAAATCCCCTGAAGAGTTTCATATGATCTCTCTGGCCAGAGCAGCCAGGTTCTCATCCCTTACTTTACTCTCCATACCCAGGTCCCTCATTCCTTCTGCTAGTTATTGAATGACCAGCCTCGGGGCCTGAAAATTATAACCATAACCCTGGCACAAAGCTCTGTTCACAAAGACTGTTCAAAGCCCAGGGAATGAGCTAGCCCTTTCATAATTGTAATAGATATTGAAATGAAGCACATTCTATTATCTGCACAGAGAGAGTTTTTTTCTTTTTTCCCCTTTAGTTCAAAGACTTCTGGTACCCTGATAGCATAATAATTTGCTTTTCTTTCCTATTTATGCATGCTTGTGGACACAAACTCCTCTGTTTTTGTTCTATTTCGATAAAAATTATTGACACAAACTTTACAATGAATGGCTCTGATCTAACTGATTGTTCTCCCGTTGAGTAATAATACTCATAAAAAGAAATGGAAAGCACAAGAAGAATGAAGAGACTGGGCAGAAATTGGAATGGGAGAGGGAAACTGTTTAGCATTTATAACTTCCATAAACTTAACCTTGTATTTGTGTCAGCTACTTTATAGTTTTCCAATTTACTTTTTAATTGAGTCCTTTTTTTTTAAACCATGTTTGGAAGATATAACTCTAGGTCGTCTTTCAAAGCCTTACCATTTTAGTTCAGTTCAATTGATCTTTCTTTGTATTTATTGTTCTTGTGCCCAACATACATCACTTTCCATTTGGCCAGCAGTGAATGCAATTTACCATGCATCAAGCCACTTATATAGTGAATCTGCATTAGTTAATATTTTATTTGGAGTGATCCTTTTTTATTTATTATTTTCTGTTGGTCATGGGGCTTAAACTCAGGTCCTAGGCACTCTCTCTGAGCCTTTTCATTCATGGCTAGAACTATACCAGTTTGAGACACAGCATAACTTTCACTTTTCTAGTGGTTAATTGGAGATAAGAGTTTCATGGCCTTTCCTGTCCTAGCTGGCTTCGAACCACATTTCTCAGCTTTCATCCCCCTGAGTAGCTAAGATTACAGGAGCAATCCTTTGCATATTCACTGTCATCTCTGATCTCTGCCATTTACCAGATCATTTAAGAGTGACTTGAGTAAACAGATTCACTTACCTGACTGTGTAGCCTAGCCATGGAAAGTGTGGCTAGCAAGTTGCTAGAGGCATATAATTGTGGCATAACTGAACCACCTTTCATCCCACACTCAGAAACTGCTACAGAAATTGCCTTTCCATGATTTGTCTTCCAGGCATTTTTTTTTCTCTGAAACTGAGACATTTAAAAGATCAAATACCTAAAGTCTAGTTTGGTTCTACAACCTACTCACTGAACGACCTTAGGCTCTTTTCTTCCTCTTCAACTGAATAGTAGAAAGAAAAAAACACAGAGAGACATACCCAGAGACAGACAGACAGACAGACAGACAGACAGACAGACAGACAGACACTCCTAAAAATCCCAAGGCAGGACAACTCAGGAGAAGTTGGCTGAATTAAGAATAACGGGCACTTAGGTCTCCTTAAGTATCACCCATGGATTCTGAGTATAATGTCTGCCATTTCTAGTGCACTTCAGGGTACTAAAAGGAATTTTCACTCAGTGCTGGGTTAAGTATATACTCTGGTGAGCAAGGCAGGCACATCCCATCCTCTTGGTACTCACAGCCAAAGACTCTTATTTTGTATGAGACAAGATTTCAACTTAGAATGTGACACGTGTTTGCTCATGGGCTGGCACTCTATCAGCTGAGCAGCACACCTATAGAATTTTTAGTGTAAAGACTACAGCATATGTAACCATACACTGTTGTTGGTATCAGTGACATGAAGTCATGTCATAAAATACTGGATTCTTCTGATGTTTTTGAATTGTTATTAAAACAGGTCTTGCTGATGGAAAGATGTAATTTGTCCAATATTACATTTTTTTCAGATCCTTCTCAATCTTATTCAAGTGGACAGTCAAAATTAACCATCACAGTTCCCAAGAAGGAACCAATTCTGATTCTTAACAAGTGGAAAGATGGTTTGAAACTTCACAATAACATATAGGCTTTTTCTTGACCCCCATCGTGTGAGACATGTACTTTATTCTGGGCATCCCTTTTTCATGCCATGGAACACCACTTGTGTCTCAATTTTTTATGACAGAAATACCACTCTGCTGAGGGACTGAGACTTCACAGTAAATCTAGCTCTCTTAGGGACCACCAATCTCTCTTCTTCTGAATATATCCTTTTGCTTATATCAGTCTGTCCCATTTCTATTTACTCAGCCATCTACACCTTTTCCATTATTCACTACTTGCATGGATGGCTTACCTCTGTTTAGAGCTGGAATCCTACATTTTATACATTCCAAATGGCAGCATTCAAAGGGTAACAGAAGGACAAATGATGGCATAGAGCTACATCTTAAAGAGGCCACAAATCAATAGTTAAAGTTTTAGCTGATATAATCCCTTTAATGTATAGTAAGAGAAATAGAACTGTTTGATCAGACATTCAAAGTATGACATAAATATAGGAAGAATTTTGAAGCACAACCATCTTTCAGGTGACTTGAAATCAAACCATTCTAAGCACACTCATTAACTAAAATATCACAAGTAACCTCTTATAAAGTCTGAGTACTAAGCACATTTCCCTTGAAGTACTTAATTCAGTTATAATTTGTTCTGGGTGACTGTGTGTTAAGTAATCGTTTTCACTACTAGACTGTTAGCACACAGAATACAGTCCCATGAGTTTGTAAACTACAGTAAACACTTGTAGATGCATGCATGAACAGAGAATAGACCCATTACATACTTAAGATTTCTAAGTAACAGAATAAAATCACCATCTAAGAACTGAGTGACCCCTAATGAGTTGAGGGAGTTGAGTGCGAGGAAAAGAACACTGATCTCAGAGTTTCCAGATCACATTCTGAGCCTTACCTCTGCTAATGACCACTGGTTGAATGACTTCACCTCTAATGACCTTGTTTCTCCATGGGCAGAATTAAGTTCTCTAAGATTCATCCCAGTTCTATAGGCTCTGCAGGCATGCAAACATGCTTCAAAGGGTTTTCTTTAGGCTGTGGCTTTCTTTACTCTTCTTCTGCATGCGTGAGTGGAGTAACTATGATTTGGGATGAAAGCTTCATCCAAACACTATGCTATCAGTAGAGAAGATGCCAAACATCTGACAAACCAAAGAATAAGGTCCTGTGGGTTCTGCTTTTAGGAAGATAAAAAAGAGTAGTCCCGGCAAAAAACAGCTTGCTGCCTCCTCAAAAAGGTAAACATGGAATCACCACGTGGCCCAGAAATTCCACCCCTTGATATATACCCAAAAGGACTGAAAAGTAGGATTTAAACAAAAAAACAGTTGATATTTATTGTGGTAGTAGTGGTAGTATTCAAAATTGTCAATAAGTGGAAACAATGCAATGTATGATAGTTAAAATTTGAGGAAATGGATGGGATTGAGAGAGGTTACGGAGAATGAGAATGATGGAAGGTGTAATTTGATCATATGCATTGTACTCACAAACTAACATGTTAAATTGAAACCCCCCTTGTACAACTATTTTAAGATTACAAGAAAAAGAAAGGTTAAACAAAAAGTAGTGGTGTAACAGAATAAAAATATATCAACTGAAGGGCTATTTCTAGTTCATTAAAGAATGTGATTGGGATATTGATGGGCATGGAATTGGATTTGTAGATATCTATGTTCCCATGAGAAAGAATGACATCATCCCATTCATAAGGAAATGGAAAGACTTGGAAAAAAATCATGTTCAGTGAAGTAAGCCATCTACAAAGAAACACAGGCTACCTGGGAAAACTGGGCATCCACATGCAGAAAACTAAAAGTTGATAGTAAACATATTTCAAAGCATCATGTTGTGTAAGATAAATACTTGTAATTTTATGTATAAGAAATAAATGGAAGGGGGGAAAACCAAGACGGGTGGGGGGTATGGGGGGGGAGGGAAACGGGTGCCAAGACATGTGAAAGGGTATCAATGTATGTGAATTAATGCACCTTCTATCTGGCAAATATCATGTAACCCTTTTACTAATTACAATAAAAAAAATTAAATTAAAAAAAAAGAACAACAGCAATAAAAAAAAACCCAGAAGCAAAAAAAAAAAAAGAAAAGAAATAAATGGGATTTTTTGCTGTTAAGAAAACTTTTATTCTCAAATACTCTTAATGGACTTATAAATTGATTTATAAAATCTTCCAGGGGGCAATCTGATTAATTCTTTTTTTCATATATTTTTATTGTAATTAATAGAAGGGTTACATTATATTCACCAGATAGAAGGTGCATTACTTCACATACATTGATACCCTTTCTCATGTCTTGGGCCCCATTTCCCTCCCCCCACCCCTGCCCCACATCTTGTTTTCCTCCCTTCCCTATCTGACTTCAAATAACCAAATACATATATATCCAATATATCAGATAACCAGGTGAAATGCTGTAACAATGTGAGATAACCAAGGGACAGCAAAGAAAATATTTACATGGTGAATCTGTGCTATAGAATACATCAGGACTTGATACATTTAAATTTTTTTTGTATGAGGCCGCCCAATTTGCCCACCACCAATAATTGAAGAGGCTGCATTTATTCCACTGCATATGCCTAGCTTCTTTGTTGAATATAAGCTGAATATAAGTATGTGGCTTTATTTCTGGATCTTCTATTCTGTTCCATTGATCTTCTGGTCTCTTTTTGTACCAATACCTTGCTGTTTTTGTTATTATGGCTCTATAGGAGAGTTTGAAGCCTGGTATTATAATACCTCCTGCCTGCTTTGGCTATTCTAGATATTTTGTTCTTTCATATGAATTTTTGGATTATTTCTTCTATTTCAGTAAAGAATATCCTTGGGATTTTGATGGTGATTGCATTGAAAATGTATATCAATTTTGGCAATCTGACCATTTTCACAAGGTTGATTTTCCCTATCCATGTTCATGGAAGGTCTTTCCATTTCCTCCTATCCTCTTTAATTTCTTTATTTAGGCTTTTACAGTTTTCATTAAATAATTCCTTTGCATCCTTGGCTAGGTTAATTCCAAAATACTTTATTTTTTGGGGGGCTCTTGCAAATGGGATAATTTTCTTGATTTCTCCCTCTGTTTCTATATTGTTTTTGTACAGAAAGGCTACTGACTTTTGCACGTTGATTTTGTATCCTGCCACTTTGCCAAAGTAGTTTATTAGTTTTAAGAGTTTGGGAGTGGAATTTATTGGATCATTCAGTTATAGGATCATGTCATCTGCGAGTAAGGATAGTTTAAGTTTTTCTTTCCCTATGTGGATTCCTTTGATGTCCTTCTCTTGCCTTATTGCTCTGGCTAAAGATTCCAGCATTATATTGAAGAGAAGTGGAGAGAGTGGGCGTACCTGTCTTGCTCCGGATTTTAAGGTAAATGGTTGTAGTCTTTCTCCATTTAGCATGATACTGGCTGTAGGTTTGTCATATATGACTTTAATTATTTTAAAGAATGTGCCTCTTATTCCTATTTTCTCTAGTGCTTTCAACATTAATGGCTGCCTGCTCAGCATCCAGCAAAATAATCATATGATTCTTGATCTTAGCTCTACTAATATGGTTAATTACATTAATTGATTTGTGAATATTAAACCAGCCTTGCATCTGTAGGATGAAGCCTACTTGATCATATTGTATAATTTTTAAAATTTGTCTCTGGATTCTGTTGGCTAATATTTTATTGAGGGGCTTTGTGTCTGTGTTCATCAGAAAGATTGTTCTGTAGTTCTCTCTTTTTTAGGGGGGGATCCTTCCCTGGTTTAGAGATGAGTGCGATATTGGCTTCACAGATTAACTTTGAGATGATTCCCCTGCTTCTATTTCTCAAAAGAGCTTTAGGAGTACAGGTATTAACTCACCCTTAAAAGTCGTATAAAATTCCACAGTGAAACCATCTGGGCCTGGGATTTTCCTAATTGGCAGACTTCTGATTACTTTCTCTATCTCATTGTATGAATTTCGTTTATTCAGTGGATTTATCTTTATGTGAACTATTACATGATCTATATTGGAGAATGTTCCATGGTCCACAGAGAAAAATGTATAGTGTTTTTCTAGTTCATTAAAGAATGTTATTGGGATATTTATGGGCATGGAATTGGATTTGTAGATATCTGTGTTCCCATGAGAAAGAATGACATCATCCCATTCATAAGAAAATGGTAGAAAACTGTGGATGACTGCTATGGCCAGCTGGGCTTGGTGTCATTTAACTTGGAGGTTTCTTTGCTTATCCTTTGCTTGGTTGATCTTTCCTTTGGCGAGAGTGGCATATTAAAGTCTCCTACTATGATTGTGTTTGAGTATCTTGTCCTGTAGCTCTGTGTTGCCTTGATATATTTATGCTCTGATGTTTGGTGTGTATGTGTTGATGATTGTGATACTCTGACCTTGTTATTAGAATTTACTATCCATCTTTATCTTTATGTACTGATTTTATTGAGAAATTAATTTTGTCAGAAATAAAGATTGCTACTCTTGCCTTTTTTTCTTGTGGGTCATGGGGCTTGAACTCGGCCTGGCCACTGTCTCTGAGCTTTTTAGCTCAAGGCTACCACCCTTCCCTTGAGCCATGTCCCACTTCCTGTTTTCTAAAGGTTAATTGGAGGTAAGAATCTCATGTCCTTTTGTGCCCAGGCTGCCTTTGAACCTTGATCCTCAGATCTCAGCTTCCCGAGTAGCTAGGATTACAGGTGTGAGCCACCGTGCCCGACTACTCTTGCTCTTTTGAACAGTTCATTGGCATGAAAAATTCCTTTCCATCTCTTCACTTGGAGTTTGTTTCTGTCCTTGGCAGTGAGCGGGCCCCTTGGAGACAACAGATAGATGGATCTTGTTTTCTGGTCCATTCTGAAGTTCTTTTTCTTTTGATGGGAGAGTTGAGTCCACTGATGTTTAAGTTAATTATGGAGAAGTAAGTAGTGTTTTTCAACATTCCTTTTTTAAATTGTATTTTATTGTCGGGATAATGTATATAGGGGTTACAGTTACATCTGTCTGGTGGTGGATACACTATTTCTCAAACCTGATACCCCTTCTCATGTTTTTGTCCCCTTTCTCTCTCCCCTCTCCCTCCCAGTCATCTTGATTCCCCCTTCTCTTCCCTATTTTGAAGAAACCAATAAGTGTGTATACAATATACCAGTATGCAAATTCAGACACAGCTACCTCATGAGATTAAACATAAGTGGAAAAAAGGGAAAAAAAAGAGAGAAAAGAAATAACCTTACATAGAACATTAAGAACAGCAATCACAAAGATAAACCTCTTGTTTCAATAACCTAGAGTTCATTTCGTTTAGTTTCTTCCTGTATGACCTTATGTACACAGCTTTTGAGCTATGGTGGTCCTCTGTTAGGAGAATCCTAAATGTGTACTAACTATTACAAATGAGAGAAACCCTGGCTCACTACACTTAATATGATTCTTTTCCAAGTCTTTCCATTTCCTTACGAATCGGGCGATGTCATTCTTTCTCTTCTACATTTTGTTCTTGTTTATTTAATATTTTTGTAATGCTGGCTTAGAGTGAATAAATGTGTATCATTTTTCTTTGCTATGAAATATTTTTGTTTCTCCATCAAATGTAAATGCTAATTTCACTGGATATATCAGTGTAGGTTGGCATTTGTTGGTCTTCAGGGCTTGGATGATATTTTTTTCCATGCTCTTCTTGCATTGAGGGTTTGCATGGAGAGGTCTGCAGTGATTCTAATTTTCTTGCTATTCAGGTCTCTTCAGGCAGCTTCCAAGGGGCCAGGAACCTCAAGATTCCAGCTGGCTACAGAATCCAGACACAGGAAAGTCACACAGCCTGGGCTCTGGAGAGCACAGACAGTAGCTGAGACTGGAGAGGAGACACAACAACCAGGAAGGAGCCTTCAGCACCCGGGAACAGCCCACAGCGGGACCCGAGATCAGTGAAATCACTGAATAGCCCACCGAGGTACCCCCACCTCCCTTGGGAGAGCAGTGCTGGTGGCAAGCTACAGAACTGAACTCAGACCCCTCCCATACCTGCCCAAGTAGGAATCATGAGGTTCCCTGCCACATTTGCAGCTCAGAGGCTCCCGTGGTGAGAGGTGGGGGAGGAGGGGCCCTCCTGGTTCTTTTTCTTTGAGTGCATTGGATAGGAGCTCTTCAGTTTGTGTAGTTGTCTGTTCTTTCCTAGTTTCGTAGTTGTCAAATTCTTAGGGGACTTGGCTCCTGGAACTTCACAACTCCTTTTTTTTTGTTGTTGGGGGGAGAGCTAGGCTGGATCCCTCATGTTTTGGCTCCATCTTCTTTCTCCATTTGCCCAATTTTCAACTGGATTACTTGTTTTCATTGTATGCAGTAGTTTCTGCTCCTTATACACAGTGAATGTTATTATAATGTGATAACATTTACTCCCATTCTGTAGGCTCTCTTCACTATTTTGACTGTTTTCATTCTGTGCAGCAGCTTTTCAGTTTGACAAAAATCACATTTGTTTTTTTTATTTTTTGTGCCTGTATTTTAAGTCATTATCAGGAAAAAATCCTCCAACTATTGTCAAAAAGCCCTTTCTTCTGTGTTGTCTCATTGGACTGTTAAAATTTGAGATCTTTTTTTTTCTTTTGCTAAGTGAAAACAGCCATGTGCAAAAAGGCCATTTATATAAATAATACAGAAGATAATAATCCACTGAGACAGGAAATAGATAGGCAGTGGTGAAAGGTTTGAAAGAAGAAGAGTGTAAGGAATAGATATTGTAATGGATGTAGAGTTTCCTTTGGAAGTGGTAAGAATGTTTAACTGTAGATTGAGGTAATGGCAATATACCATTGTAAACTACAGTCAATGAGCTACACCATTGAAATTACTGATTTTTTCTTTTTTTTTCTTTTTTTTTTCTTTTTTGCCAGTCCTGGGGCTTGAACTCAGGGCCTCAGCACTATCCTTGGGCTTTCTAAAGGCTAGAGCTCTACCACTTGAGCCACACAGCACCACTTCCAGCTTTTTCTATGTATGTGGTACCGAGGAATCCAACCTGGGTCTTCATGCATGTTAAGCAAGCACTCTACCACTAGGCCAAACTCCCAGCCCCCGAAATTATTTATATTTATCATTGCATTTACCTCAACTTTATAATCACATGAATTTTATTCTTAATAATAAATACAAATCTGTGTCAACATCCTCTGTACATCAAATAAAGGTGTTATGGAAGGGATTATAGGAAGGAAAGTAAACTTATGTCCATTCTCATAGCCTGCTGAGCTTTAAGATGTGACTCAATGTCATTTCAGTCACCAAGAACTAAAAACATTCAATTTACTTCTAACAATACCTATCACATATTCATAAGTATAAATTTACAAACATTTCCAAGCTGAGTACTTTCAGCTGAATTTCATCCATGAATTATAAATACCTTGTTCTGTGAATGCCAGTAATGTGAATCATCAGTCAGTTACAAAAGGACAAATTCTGCATACCTCTATTACATGCAGTATCTAAGATGGTCAAAGTCATCAATACTATGAAGAGAAAAAATATTCTCAGCAGCTGGGCAGAAGAGGAAATTGAGAATTGTTTGAGCAGTATAAAGTTCCCATATGCAAATGTATAAGTGCTAAAGATTTTGTTATACAACACAGGACCTGGCTATCATTAACATCTCACAGTAAGTTTTCTTAACAATGTACATACATATACACAACTACAGGAAGAAAATTTTAGAAGTGAAGGATATGCTTATAATCTTGCTTGCATTAAAATTTTTATGGATGTGCATCTATATGCAATAAAGTTTGCCAAATTACATACGTTAAATATATGCACTTCTAAATAGCAGTATACCTCTATAAAACTAAAAGGTTAAAATGTTCCAAGAAAGCAATCAATTCCTTCACTAACAAAGAAATTCAAACTTCCAAGTGGTCCCATAGTCCTCTAGTTGGTACTAGCCCGTATAGTTTAAAAGTTCCAAACTTAGAAAAGTCATGCTTCTGACTGTGAAAAGCATTTTGCTCAAAAATAGCAGCAAATGCAGAGACATTCCCCATCTGCCTTCCATTTGACATTGCCACACTATTCTCCCAGGACTAGAGCTGCCATCATTTCCACATGCCAAGAAACTATACCAGTGTGAAGAGATAAACAATCCACAAACAGGCTTACCAGCAGCTTACCATGCATGTGTACCCATGCCCTGCAAGACCCATCTTCAAGGACAAGCTTCACACTTTCCTGAACATGAGCACCCGATCCTTCCTTGAAAGTGTTTGAAATGATCAGCAAAATAGTCTATGTGATGCCTGAAAATGTGTCTTTGGAAACAGCACTGGTGTTTGGTTACAGGACATTTAATTGCCACTGTGTAGTACTTCAAGGATCAGTCTACTGGTGGAACCATTTTTTTTAATCATTTAAATGACACTTTATTTTTCCTTTTGCTCTTTTTTCTCTTGCGTTCATCTTTTTCTTCTCTCACTGTCTTTAACTTTTAATCATCTCTAAGGATTTGTTTTCTTTCTAGCTTTTAAATCGTTTTTCTTAGCATATATTAGCCATAAAATATAATAGACTTCCATATGACATCTGCATACCTGTATATATTACACTTTGATCCTATTCACTATCATTTTCTTTTTTACTTCTCTTGCTCCCTTTGCCCTTGATGATCCATATTCTCCTTCTAAATAGTCTTCCTTCTTGTTTTGAATAATAATAATAAAATAATAATGAGTCTGCATAATAATGAAAATATAGGAAATTTGTCTTTCTGAACTTGGCTTATTTTGCTCTATGTGAAGATCTCTAGTTCTACTCATTTCTTGCTAGTGACATGACATTCTTCTTTGTAGCTAAACTCCCCTGTCTACACATAACACGCTTTCTTTATCTGTGTTTGTTGGTAGACACCTAGGTCAACTCCATAACGTGGCTACTGGTAACAGTGCTGCATGTAACATGGCATGAATGTCTACTGCATGCTGACTTTGTATGATAAAAGAAGTGCAGCCAGGCACCAATGGCTCATGCTTATAGCCTTAGCTACTCAAGAGGCTGAGAGCTAAGGACTGCAGTTCAAAGCCAGCCTGGGTAGTTAATACATGAGACCATCTCCCTAAAAAAGAGCTGTAAGTAGAGCTGTGGCTTAAGAGGTAGAGTGCTAGCCTTGAACAAAAAAAAAGCCCAGGGTCATCATCCAGACCCCAAGTTCACACCCCAGTACTGGCATCAAAAATATAAAAGCAAAGACAATTTTTAAGTCTGGGAAAACTGATAAGAATGTGCCAAAAAAACTAAAGCTACTTGTAAAATGGGGATAGGAAGATCCAGCCAGAGGCCTGTCAGAAAGTTAGCCCAAGACTCTATCCGGAAAGCAAAAGAAAAAGCAGTGTTCAAGTGCTAGAGCCATTGGCCTAGCAAGCACGAAGCCCTTGAATTCAATGAAAAAAAAAATGGTCCATGAGTACCTTTTAAAAATATATATATATAATATGCAAAATGTAACAACTCCCTGGACTACAAGGGAAGAGATTAATGCTTTGAAAGTATTGCTTCAGCCAAATCTGTGTTGGTTTCCAAAGGTTACACCCATTTGTCCTGAATATATTTTTTTCCCTTTGCTAGCAGTTTTCATAACATGATTCAAAAAAGGATGGACTTTTCATCCATTAAGTGACATAGTACATTGCTCTCATATGTCATAAATTTCATGGATTCCTCAATATCTTGTCCCGATGAACCCAAATTTAGCAATAGTATCAGGCTGAGGCACTACATATCAAGATAGTTAATGTTTATGCCAATAACCAAGATTTATCCTTCCTTGACTTTAGTGGACCCAATGCCGCTGGTCCTTCCAGACTATTTCACTGTCTTTAAAATAAGCTTCAACTGTTTTCCCTGAAGTTGTTTTCATGGCCCAAATATTGCTTCTCTTCTGGCAGCATCCCAGAACCACAGGGAAGTTTCTGGAATGATCCTTACAATCAGTGAATAACCAAAACTATGGATATCCAGATAAGGGAACATTGAACAAAATTTCTCTGAGCAAATCAAACATGTCACAAAAAGGTACTGCTGATTTTTCAGAAAAACAGGTCAGGAATTTGGCTAAATGGGAAATCGTGCTTTTGATGTTGGCTGCTCTTCAGCTCAATGACAAAGTAATAACAACTCCAGGCAATACCCCCCAAAGAGAGAATGGTACAGTATAGGAGAAAAGGGAATTGTGAGTGATGAAAGACTGGAACCAAATGACAGATCAAAGAAGAAATAAGAAAAGCAATGTCTGTCAGGCACCAGGGGCTCATTCCTGTAATCCTAGCTACTCAGGAGGCTGAGATCTGAGGATCAAGGCTCAGAGCCAGTCTGAATAGGAAAGTCTGTGAGATTCTTATTCCAATTCACCACCAAAAATAGAGAGGGAGAAGGGATAGGAAGAAAGAGGAGGGAAAGGGAGAGGAGGGGAGGAAAGAGGGGAGAAGGAGGTCATTGTGTTTAGTAATACTATCCACTCTTGTGGATTTCCCATAGCTATGAAGACAACATAGCCAATCAAGTCAATTCCGAAGACAGGGCTTTTCCTCAAGCCTGAAAGACACCTTGAGTGAGCCAGTAGTCCTGGGCCATCATTCTGACAACCAGTGAGTTAGAGAATACCTAATTAGGAAAGCTATAAAATGGCTGAGGGCCATAAAGAAAGCAATTAAGGAACAAATATGGATTTTTTAACAAAGGCAGAGAGAAGACAAAAGCAAATCCTAGCACCTGTTAAATCACATCAGGAGCCAACCAACCAAGACTTACACACCTGTCTGCTCACAACTGCACATGGGCACACACATACTCATGCACATATTCCCTCACTGTGCCTGAAAAAAGCAGTCCCCAAACTTAAGACTCATTGACTTTAGGCTAAAACTGGCCTTTTTTGTACAGAATTTTATAAAATCTTATTTTGAAAGTCACCTGTGCCAATGATTTTTGAAAATAATCCATCCAGAAATTATAAGGGTCTGTGGCCTCCTTTTCTGATTTGAAAACGTGAATTGAAAGATACATGAAGGTCACAATTCTGTGGAGTCAGGAGAGGAAAGTAAGCAATGAAAATAGGAAACAGGATTACTTCTTGCATTTTGTTGTCTGTTTCATTCATTGGACTCTAGGCTTCAGAAGATAGAGGCTATATTTATTGGCTAGCCATTGATTAAAGAGAACCTAGCACAATGTCTGATGCATAGGAGACATTTCACAAATATTAAATAATTATCCCATAATTATTAAATAATTGACAAGATTGTAAAACTACAGAGAAGCATATCAAAAGACTTGATCATTAATGTAGAAGTCTCAGGATATTTTTAAGCCAAAGAGAAACACTGTCCCTCTTCACTGTCAGTTTGCCTGTTTACAGGGAGAGTAAATAAATATACTAAAGCAAGGTCCCTGAAGGCTCTCCTTTTCTCCCACCTTGATGTCAGTGGGGAAACAAATTCTAGGTGGCACAGCATGGAACAATTAAATTTCTATAGATACTTTTTTCCTCTGCTATAAAGACCATTAAAAGACCTAACAATCTCTTTGCTGATGAATGATCAAACTTTTATGCCTGAAATGCCAGATGACTGGGGCAGGACACCAGGAACAATGGATCTCCTAATCTGGGCATTTCATGATGGAAAGCCAGAGTCTAAAGATTCAAGGCCGAGGGTGATACTCGATCTCTCAACATAAAGAGCTGCCAGGCAGAAGATCCTCGCCAGGCCTAACTCGGGGACAATGGGTTCCCCTTGAAACCATAACTCTATTCTTTAGTTTCCACGTTGTACGGAATGGAGCAAAAACCATGAGAAGGTTCACTACAGATTTTGTTTTAATCACCTAGCATTTTTGAAATGTTGTGACTGTCTTGGGCATACCAATAATACGTCAAATCCAGGCTCACCTTCACACACTACTGAAGCCCGGCTTGTGGCCCTTAGCATGGCCCTTGCTTTCCCACAGCATCCACCTAAACAGTTAGTGGCTCTTATGGTGTGTGCAAATGGCTGTAGAGACCTAGAGAGACGACCACTTGCATTGTCACTCTGGAAACATCAGGAAATTAATGGTTTCCAGTTCATGTTTGCTATCCCTCACTTCCTCTGGACTGAGTGAGAAATGTAAGGCAACAGGATTGGAAAGGAAATCGACACACACTGAAACATTTCTTCTTTCTTTAATCCTGTCCTTCTCTGTCTACACTTTGCTCTCCTTTGGACAGGCAAGTAAGATGAGAATATGTTCTGTGTCTTCAAGCTACATGTTCAAGTCAGTGTTGCTTTAATTCTCACTCGTGAATCTGTTGTGGATAAGATTAAGAGAGTATTAAGAGGGGAAAATATTTTTCTAAGATCTGAAAAGAGCTCAGTGTTGACACCAATCACAGTGATCAGGATGTAGCAGCTTGTTTAATTATTTTCAGGGGGAAAAAAGCAGATTCTCTTTAAGAGCCTTCTATGTTTAATGTTTTTCAATACACAGTAAATCCTTTTGCCCCCCTGAGGATTTTCATTTTTAATAAAAATCGTCTTATTTAAGCAGCCTGTAAAATCAGAATAGCTAAAGAAATTTATCTTTACCTCCTATTCTATTATTAACGGGCCTATTATTAAGTCTCTGGCTTACTTATCCATCCCGCATGCTTCCTCCTCTGAGTCTTAACTGCCCTATAATCTGAAGCAGTTCCTTTCCAATCTTTTCCATTGAAGTAAAATGCTCTAACTCAAAGTGTACCATTCAAGAAAGCTGAAAAAAAAAGTCAAATCTGTAGATACAGAGAATAAAATATAGGCCAGGGCAGAGAGTGATGTAGGTCAAACGATACAAAGTGGCAGATATGAAGTGAACAAGTCTACAGGTCTAATTACAACATGAGGACTACAGTTCCTCTCATATTCTGGATTCTTGTTAAAAAATAAATTTAGCTGCTTTTGCCTCGAAGAAATGACTAATTAGGTGGAATGATAGATAAGCTCATTTGCTTTCCTACAGTAACCATTTTACTGTCTATATGCACATGACATTCTATGTACCTGTACATATATACACAATACATACAGTCCAATAGTATTTGGCACATCCAATATCTAGTATATTGTCACTGTTTAATTCCAAAACATGTTCATCACTCTAAAAATAAACCCTCTACCAACTCCTCTGTCACTCCTTTACCCTAATCCCAAAACCACTGCCTGCTTTCTGCTTCCATAGATTTGTCTCTCTTGGTTAGTTCTTAATATATAGACTATAGCTTTTGTTATGATGGTTCTGGTATATTTGAAAGCTGCTATTGTAATATCTCCAACATTGATTGTGGTTTTGTATGTTTTTTAAAATATATATATATATATGCTATTCAATATGGTTTGCACATATTTTGTTGGGAATTGTTGCATCTAAGTTCATCAAGGAACATGTTCCGTAATTGTGTGTGTGTGTGTGTGTGTGTGTGTGTGTGTGTGTGTGTGTGTGTGAGAGAGAGGGGGGGGGGAGAGGGAGAGAGAGGTGCCTTCTGGGTTTTAGAATCAGAGTAATGTTGGCTGCATTTCTTGAGTTTGGTAGCATTCCTTCCCTCTCTATTTTATAGAATAGCTTGAGGAGTATTCTATAAATGTTAGTTCTTCTTGAAAGTTCAAATGAAATTCAGCAGTGAATCTGTCAACTCCTGGGCTGTTCTTTGTTGGAAGACTATTACAGCTTCAATTTCATTGCTTGTTATAGAATTCTTTCAGTGGTTTATAACTTCTTGGTTCAAATTTTGATAGATTAAATACACCTACAAATTTATCCATTTCTTCTAGATTTTCTACCCTTTTTTTGAAACATTCCCTACTGATCCTCTGAATTTCATGTTATGATATGCTTCTTCTTGTCACTTATTAATTCCAATTGTCTCCTTTCTTTTGGTTAGCTTAACTATGCCTTTACCTATCTCATTTATCTTCCCATTGATTCTTTGGATTGTTGTTGTTGTTGTTGTTGTTGTTGTTGTTGTTGTTATCTCCCATTAATTTGTGCCCTACTAGGCTATGTCTTTCTGCTTCTGGGTACTGAATACCCTTATTCTTTGATTTTCTAAGAGCATCATTTGTATTATTAGATTATTTAAGATCTTTAGAATGTTTTCACATAGATATTCAGATTTAAACTGCTAGCATAGCCTTTGCTGTGCCTCAAAAATTCTGTTATTTTTTTCTTTTTCATTGTATTATATGGATTTTTATTTACTTATTTTGGGAGGGAATAGTGATAAGAGAAGACATTGAACTTAGAGTTTCACACTCCTAAAACAAGACACTCTACCACTCCATCCACTTCATGAGTTTTATTCCATGGATTATTAATTATTAATTTTATTTATTATTTATTTTGCTGGTCCTGGGGCTTGAACTGAAGGCCTGGGAACTGACCCTAAGCCTCTTTTTGTTCAAGATTATTGCTCTACCACTTGAATCACAGCACCACTTTGGGCTTCTTCTTAATAGTTTACTGGAGATAACAGTCTCAACAGACATTCCTGCCCAAGATGGTTTGAACCACAATCAATCTCAGCTTCTTAAGTAGCTAGGATTATATAGGCCTCAGCCCCCACCACAGATCTATTTGATGGATTCTTAATCCCTTTCATTTCTTCTATGACTTGTTGGTCATTCAAGCATGAATTGTTCAATCCCCATATGTTTATTGTTTATAATTTCTCTTGCTATTATTTTATCTGCTGTGCTCTAATAAAATATAGGCACTTATTTCAGTCCTCTTATATTTGTTAAGATAATATATGTCCTAAAATATGATCTACTTTCCAAAAAGTTCCATGGGCTGCTGAAAGGCAACAAACTAGAATATTCTGTTGATGTCTTTTAGATCCATTTAATAGAGAGAATTTTTTTTGGTTGGTGGTAAGGCTTGAACTCTGGGCCTGGGAGCTGTCCCTAAGCTCTTAAGTTCAAGGGTCGTGCTCTATGACTTTGAGCCGCAGCACCACTTCCAGTGTTCTGGTGGTTAACTGGAGATAAGATTGTCACAGGCTTTCTTGCCCATGCTGGCTTTGAACCTTGATCCTTAGATTTCAGCCTCCTGAGTAGCTAGAATTATAGTTGCACCCATCTAATGTTTAATTCCAATGTTCCCTTCACTGATGGCTGTTCTGTTTACTAGTGAATGTAGGGCATTAAGGTGCCCATGAAGATTATACTGGGTATCTCACTGTGCTTTTGTGTCTAATAGGGGGAGGGGCCATGCTTCCATGAAATTGAGTGTGCAATATTGATGCCTAAATGTTTACAGTGATTTTATCCCCTTGATTGATTGTTTCCTTTATCATCATGAAGCCACTTTCTTTTGTCTCCTCTGGTTAATTTTCTTTTACAGCCTGCTTTGTCAGATATGAGTAAGGCTATGCCACTTTCTTAGAAAATCTTTGTCTATCCTTTCAATTTAATTCTGTGTTTGTCTTTTGCCAGTAAGGTATTTCCTATAGGCAGAAAATGATCTCTTGTTTGTTTTCATCAAATCTTTCAATTTGTGTGGGCATCCAACTACTATATCCTTTCCTACCAGAGCTCTGTATTACATGAGATTCTCTAAGATTATATGTTAGGCCCATTCCCTCTTTATAGCCAAGTCTCATGGTCACATCCCATCTAGACACTGTGTCAAGGAGTCCTAAATCCCCCTGGGCTCTTGTTTTCAAGACCATCCAGCAATTTAACTACCAAGATAGTGTCTTGATACAGTTCACAGGGACAAAAATAGGAGAGAATGTCTTTCTTTACTGAGGGTGGCTTTCCATACCGGAGCAGTTACTGTCCCATCAGATTCCAATACTGGATTTGAAAAATATGAGTTTGTCCCACATCTAAAACCAGGGCCCATATGGCTTACCTTGATAGCATTTTCAGCTTCCCTTCCTCCTCACCAGGAAACTAGGGATGCATTGGAAACTATTTACTGCTTTGCTCTGTTGCCTATTTCTCTGCTTTTCTGTCCTGCCATTTTTCTTGCAATTTCTAGTGCTGTTTCTTCCATCACTTCAGAACATACTCTCTCCTTTGTTCCCACAGAATCTAGATAGAAAACAGTTCTAAGCCACCATCTTATATCATATACCAATATGCTTTTCCCACCTACTTGTGTCTGTATCAAATGACAAAGAAGAAGGAAAAAAATGATGAAGTCAACCGAAGGATATATTTGATATTATAGGGCAGAAACATAGGTACTAGTCTTACTGAGTTAGAAAAAGAAAAAAAAGAATTTGAATATTATCCTGCACCTGTCATATTTGTTCTTCAATCAAGAAAAAAAACAATAACCATCACTTAAGACCCAAGAAAGAGAAGGAAATAAGCATAGAGTGTATGGAGGGAAATGTTCCTGATGGAAACTAAAGGATTCAAAAAGAGCTTATGCCATTGTAAAAGTTATGTTAAAGGTCTTTATTTTACTTTGCTTGAGAGTTTTGTAAGATTGTTTCTTCATTCTTTAAAAAATAAATCCTTGGGGCCGGGAGTTTAACCTAGTGGTTAAAGTGCTTGCCTAGCATGCACGAAGACCCGGGTTCGATTCCTCAGTACCACATACATAGAAAAAAGCCAGAAGTGGTGCTGAGGCTCAAGTGGTAGAGCTCTAACCTTGAGAAAGTCCAAGGACAGTGCTCAGGCCCTGGGCTGAAGCCCAGGACTGGCAAAAAAAAATAAAAAATAAAAAAATAAAATAAATCCTTTTTCCCTTTTACTCTCAGGAAACCCCTTTTTCAATTGTTCTATCTAACACTCCAATCCATTCTATTTTTCCTCCTTAACGAGAAGACTATGAAAATTCTGTCCTTGTTTCCCCTTCTATTGTGCTTGGAAATCCCAGTAAGTTCACTAGCCCTCATAGCCTACACATCTACTTACCTCCCGTGTATCCATATACCTACTAGGCATTTCACCTCAAGAATGTCTACATACATTTCAGATGCTAAATGTCAATCAAGATAGGCAATTTTTCTAATTTGTACTCACTATCTAGGTGAGTGCCACTAGCATTCCCCAATCCTCCAAGCCAAAACAGAAGAAACATTCAATCTCCACTCTCTTCTACTCTGCCCTCTACCACACTTCTAGATCAAATGGATTTCACTTTTCTCTTTGCTCTCATATTAGTCTCCCCTTCTATATTTTTTTGTCAGTTGTGGGGCTTTAACTCTGGACCTGGGCACTAGCTATCCCTGAGCTCTTCAGCTCAAGGTTACCACTCTACCACTTGAGCCACAGCACCACTTCTGGTTTTCTAGTGGTTAACTTGAGATACGAGTCTCATGGACTTTAGTGCCAGGGCTGGCTTAGAACCTCGATCCTCAGATCTCAGCCTCCTGAGTAGCTAGGATTACATGCATGTGCCACTGTGCCTAGCTCCCTTCTACATTTTTTCGACCCCTTCCTCACATCATCTGCTCATGCCTAATTGAATCCACAACTATTATACAAAATTTCAGCCCCATTATAATGAATGTATTTTGCTTAAAGCTGTTTCAGGGGGATTTTTGTTGTTGGTGGTGGTGGTGGTAGTGGTGGAAGTGGTGGTGTTGAAGGTATGAGTGTTTGTTTTGCCTAACATCAATAATCTTTTTTTCATATATTTTTATTGTAATAGAAGGGTTACATTATATTCACCAGATAGAAGGTGCATTATTTCACAAACATTGACACCCTTTCTCGTGTTTTGGTCCCCATTTCCCTACCCCCTCCCCAGCCCCTCATCTTGTCTTCCCCCCTTCCCTATCCTTTTTCAAATAACCAAATAAGCATATAATATATATATATATATCAGATAACAAGGTAAAATACTGTAACCGTATGAGGTAACCAAGGGTCAGCAAAAGAGATGAGAGGTAACATAGTACATTAAGGACAACAATCACTCATTATATTGCCATTGTTTCCATATCCTGGAGGTCCTTTCATTTAGCAAATAATCTTTTTTATTGTAATTAATAGAAGGGTTACATTATATTCACAAGTTAGAAGGTGCATTACTTCACAAATATTGCTATCCTTTCTCATGTTTTGGTCCCCATTTCCCTCTCCGCACCCCCTCTCCTCATCTTGTTTCCCCCTTCCCTATCCTATTTCAAATAAACAAATAAAAATAAATAAAATATATCAGATAACAAGGTAAGATACTGTAACAATATGAGATAACCAAGGGACAACACAAGAGATGAGAAATAACACAGTACATTAAGAACAACATCACACATTATACTAACATCAATAATTTTTTTAACAATATCTCAATTTGCTGAGTGAATAAAAAATACTAGTGTGTATTTTCATTAATAAAGCTCTTTGCAATTGGCATTGGTATGATGTATGTGACAGGCCTCCTATTGACTAAATGTTTGATTAAACAAATCTGTTTATTGCTTAATAATGGTGGTGAAGAGAGAAATTACAATATGCATTGAAGATCTGGAAGTTAAAAGACAATAAAGGATTTCATTATAAAATGAAACTCTTTGACCAAGAGGATCAATGATTCATTTCTTCTTCTTAGTCACTAGTAATATTTTAATATCCTCAGGGCTCAGTCTTGTAGTAGTGCTTCCATAATAATATAAAAACCAGTGGAACACTCTCCATAAGCTTATACTATACAAACTGTGCTTTTCTCTCTATAACCCCTCCAAAAGACTGTATTATCAAAGTAATAGCTACTTCAGATGTGATCAAACTCATCCAAACATATAGCATTCACTTTTGTCTTACACATTCTTGCTATACCCATGTACTAAAGGGAAATCCTTTGGTTTGAAAGCGTTGCCAAGGTTAAATTAAGGGTACATTGTTTCAGAAGGAATTTACAAAGGACCTTAATAAAAACCCAGTCTCTCTTCCCCACCCTCAATTCAAACTTGATTTTGAAGGCTTTCACTTCAGTACCACATTGAGGTCCTCGGATTTTAAGAGCTAGGAAGAACTTTTGGCTCCATCACAATCCCAGCTACTCCTTATTCCTTTTAAATCAAGGGGACAGAACCCTCACAAGAAGAAAATACTTGTTAATGGTCTTGGTAAGTTTCACATGATTGAGATTTATCTTAATGTTCTCAAGACTTTGAACAGCAGGATTTCAGTGTCCCTAAGAATACTGTGCCTGTCTTGTCTGATTCCTATGCTTCTGACTCCAATTCAGTAGTACTCATTTCCTTAAACCTGAAGAACCCTCCACAAGCCTCTCACCCAAAGAGAACACCTAGGAGCCGAGTCCAGAGTGGATTTGTACAGATGCTGAGCAGTGAGCACCTGCTTCTAAGGCTAATAATCCTTCTTAGCCAGACTTCCAGTATTACACAAAAGCCTCTGGCTCCAAGAGGCAGCTAAGTACCCCAAATGGGAGATGAGAACAGCTTCAGCCACTCTTAGTGTAGCCACAATTACTCCTGTAATTGTTAGGGTGAAGGTAAGGAGGAAGCAACCTATAGCAGCAAAATTTCCTCTTCCTAAATCACAAAGGAAGTCTTATTTCTTGCAGTTTACACACACACACACACACACACACACACACACACACACACACACACACATACACCAGCAACTGATACCTGCCTTAGCAGGTAATTTTGCTTATTAAGTTAGGACTGAGGTAGGGGAACAAAGATAGAAGTGTGTAGAGTAATTTGCTCTGAACATCTCTCATTGAAATATATATTTCAAAATGCCTCCAAAGCCCAGACTTGAATTTTCCTCTTTCTGGAGTTCTTATTTCGATTCTACTAATACATGGTAGAAGGAATATGTATAAAAAGAAAACTGAGATTCCAATAAATTTCTCTGAGTAGCAGAGTATACGTGAACCTAAACTCTCCAATCCCTACAGTGGTAGACATACACTGAATGTAGTTAAAGCATTGATTAAAAAGTGTGTAGGGTCACAAGCTTTTGTGGATGCTAGTCATGGGAATTTCAAGGTGATATCTCTTCTAGGAAATAAAAACGTGAAGGCAGTAAATTCTTTCATTAGTCAATATTTATCTTTGGAGTTAAGCAGCCTAGAAATTGGAGGAAAAAAGAATCAAATGGTCTTGGCTATCATCTCCACATGTATAATCACTTAAGCAATGCATTGCTGGTGTGCTGCATAAAATTGACTTTGGGGAGATTCTTTTACAAAGAGACATTCTAAAGACAAGGTGACTTAGGAAGCTTATAAAGCATCATTATTCTCTTTCTAAGAATTGAGCACAGTTATAATTAAGGCACACAGTTATCACTAAATTCAGCACCAGTCAATGGGAGTAGGCATTTGTATATGGGGATTGGTTAGATTATTGCAGGTAAGAGTATTGGTCCCAGACAGTGTGATGAAAGCGAGGCTTATTCTATGGGTTTTTTCCATTGTAAATCTCATCATATTTATGTAAAATTATATATATTTAAATAAACTTGAAGATATACAAATAAGAGATTGCTCTTTTTCCCCAAATTTTTATTTTTGATGATTGTCTTCTTTCTCCATGCATATACATGCATATATATATTATAGGTCATGGGGCTTGAACTCTGCCACCCTGGGCTGTCCCTGAGCTCTTCAGCTCAAGGCTTCTACCTCTGGGCCTGGATGTTGTCCCTGAGCTCTTCGGCTCAAGGCTACCACCCTTCCCTTGAGCTAAGCCCCACTTCCCATTTTCTAGAGGTTAATTGGAGTAAGAGTTTCAGGTCCTTGTGTACCCGCTGGCTTTGAACCTTGATCTTAGATCTCAGCCTCCTGAGTAGCCATATAATGAATGATTGTTGTTCTTAAGGTACTATGTAACCAAATTAATATTTTAGAGATAATTTTTTCATATATTTTTGTTGTAATTAATAGAAAGGTTACATTATA
The DNA here is from genome assembly GCF_031878675.1 of Megascapheus bottae. NCBI lineage: Eukaryota > Metazoa > Chordata > Mammalia > Rodentia > Geomyidae > Megascapheus > Megascapheus bottae. Next base: position 53,888,526 of record NC_143511.1, read on the forward strand.
TTCACCAGATAGAAGGTGCATTACTTCACATTGATACCTTTTGTCACGTTTTGGTCTGATTTCCCTCCCCCCCACCCCCACTCCTCATCTTGTTTTCCCCCCTTCCCTATCCAATTTCAAATAACCAAATATGCATTTATCCAATATATCAGATAACAAAGTGATACTGTAACAATATAAGAAAATTAAGGGACAGCAAAAGAGATGAGAGATAACATAGTACATTAAGGACAACAATCACCATTACATGGCTTTTGTTTTTATATCCTAGAGGTCCTTTCATTTAGCATCATACTATATAGCCTTATGTATATATAGGTTTTGCTCTATTGCAAATCTCTGCTAGGAAAGCCCAAGGTTTCTACTGATTATGACAAATGAGGGAAACCATTGAGCCTATGTTCCTTTGGCTTACTTCACTTAATATGATTTTTTCTAAGTCTTTCCATTTCCTTACAAATGAGGCAATGTCATTCTTTCTGACAGCAGGATAGAATTCCATGTGTATAAATACTGCATCTTGCTGATCCACTCAACTGAGGGACATCTGGGTTGGTTCCATATCTTTGCTATGGTAAATAGTGCTGCAATGAACATCATTGTGCTAGTGGATTTAGTATGCCCTTGTTTCTGGACGGTTGGGTAAATGCCAAGTAGTGGAATTGCTGGGTCATAAGGGAGCTCTATGTTTAGTCTTTTGAGGAACTGCCATACTGCTTTCCATAGTGGTTGAACCAGTTTGCACTCCCACCAACAGTGTAATAGTGATCCCTCCTGGCCACATTCCCTCCAGCCTCTGTTGTTATTAGATTTTTTTATTGTAATTAATAAAAGGGTTACATGATATTTGCCAGATAGAAGGTGCATTAATTCACATATATTGATACCCTTTCACATGTCTTGGTCCCCATTACCCTCTGTTATTAGATTTTTTTGATCCTGGCCATTGTAACTGGTGTGAGGTGGAATCTTAGAGTTGTTTTGATTTGCATTTCTTTTATGACCAGAGATGTCGAGCATTTCTTCATGTGTCTATAGGCCATTCTTATTTCTTCTTCAGAGAAGACTCTCTTTAAGTCTTTATCCCATCTTTTAATGGGATGGTTGTTACTTTGGAGATTAGTTTTGGAGTGATTTAATTTTCTGAACTGTTGATATATTTTAGATATGAGGCTTTTGTCCATTGTATAGTTAGTGAAGATTTTCTCCCATTCTGTAGGCTTCCTTTTAATTTACTAGCTATGTCCTTTGCCATACAGAAGCTCTGCAGTTTAATGCAGTCCCACTTATCCAGCTAAAGACAATTGTTTTGTGATGTTCATTGCAGCACTATTTACCATAGCAAAGATATGGAACCAACCCAGATACTCCTCAGTAGATGACTGGATCAACAAGATGTGGTATTTATACACAGTGGAATGCTGTCAGAAAGAATGGCATTGCCCCATTTGTAAGGAAATGGAAAGACTTGGAAGAAATCATATTAAGTGAAGTAAGCCAGATCCAAAGGAACATAGGCTCAGTGGTTTCCCTCTTTGTAATAATTATTACACATCTAGGACACTCCTAGCAGAGGATTACAATAGCTCAAAACCTAAGTACATAGGTTGCCTAGGATGCAACTAAATGACAGGATCTGTAGGATATGGAAACAAGAGCTTGTGTGATCCTTGTTCTTAATGTACTGTTATTTCTTTTCTCTTTTGTTGCTCTTTGGTTAACCTCATATTGTTACTATATTTGACTTTGTTACCTGGTATATTGTATATATGTTTGTTTATTTGAAATAGAAAAGGGAAGAGGGGAAAACAAGATGATTGGGAGGGAGTGGGGAAGGAAAATGGGCACAAAACTATGAGAAGGGGTATCAGTGTGTGAGAAGTAATGCACTTACTATCTGGCAAATGTAACTGTAACCCCTCTATACATTACCCTGAAAATAAAAAATAAAATTAAATGAAAAAAAGACAATTGTTTTGTTGTAAATGTTGCCATCGTTGTAGCTGTTGTTATTATGGGTAGAAACAATTTTTTGTGTGTGAGTCCTGGAGCTTGAGTTTAGCTAGAGGCATTGTCCTTGGGCTTTCTGGAGGCTAGCACTCTACCACTTGAGCCACAGCACCACTCCCAGCTTTTTCTGTGTATGTGATACCAAGGAATTGAACTTCATCAGCTTCATGCATGTTAGGCAAGCACTCTAGCACTAGGCCACACTCCTGGTCCCATGGATAGAAACTATTTGACAGGTATTTGTCAAATGCCTTCTATGGTATGACTTTGTCTTTCAATCAGGAAGCTGAAAGCTGGACTTAGTTCCTATCATAATCCCAGTCACTGAGAAGCCAGAAGCTGGAAGGTCATGGTCTTCAGCTATCTGGGGAAAAGCTTTAAGACACTTTCTGAGAAACAAAACATAAAACAATGACTGAGAATACAACCCAAACTAGAGTGTCTGCCTAGCAAACACAAGGCCTTGAGTTCAAATCTCAGTATCACAGAAAAAGGAAAAAGAAAACTTAGTAGACAAATTGGGTTCCCAAACAAGTGTCAAAGGACACCCCAAAAATGCAAGAGAAGTAACTAAGGAGAAAAAAAATTTAAATCAGTGTGGGACCGGAACCAAAACTGTTTTGTGTGAGCAGTGGTACAAATCCGTTGTCACTGGCATTGCTGGAAATGCTGGCTTGTGGAATACTACTAAGTAGCTCACACCTTAGTCCATTTTTTTCCAGTCCCGGGCCTGAACTCAGAACCTGAGCACTGTCCTTGGACTTTCTCAAGGCCAGAGCTCTACCACTTGAGCCACAGCACTACTTCTGGCTTTTTTCTATATATGTGGTACTGAGGGTCTTCATGCATGCTAGGCAAGCACTCTACCACTAGGCCAAACTCCCAGCCCCCTTAGTTCATTTTTTTAACCAACTTTCTAAGGACAACTCATTCCTTTATTGAACAGAATATTTCCTCTACCTAAAAACACTGGTTGGTTGATATCCCTTGGCCTTTATGCCTTTCAACTTCTCAACACATCCCCTACTTTATTAGGCAAGATAATAAAGAGATCTGAGAAGTGGAATGTTTATAAACATTTGATCAAAAAGAGAAATATTTAGAGGAACTAGACAGAAATACATCCAAAATGTGCAACTTGGAGGAGCCTGTTCTTATTCTGCCACTTGCCACAATAACTACTACAGTGATGTTAAGGACATATATTGCTGTCATTCATTCAGAGGGTTGCTCTAGTAAAATAAGTGAAATAAGTGCTCTGTACACATATTGCTTGTTTAACTATTAATCATAGCTGTATAATCTCAACTTAGTTTTTGCTTGTTTGTTTCCGTAAGAGAAAAAAATGACTTTTTCTTTCTATCTTTCTTTCACTCCTTTCCACCTTCTTACATCATTTTTCTGCTCTTATCTAGAAACCATTACATATCAGAAAAGTGCATTTTGACAAAAAGATAATTCTAGCTCATATGTGGTATAAATTGGAGTATATCATCTGCAAAATAAAGCCTGAATATAGCACTCACCTGGCTTTTACTGGCTTCTCCCACCTTAGCCAATGTTGATTTCTGAGATGAAATAATACCATGCAACTCTCAGGAAGGACACTGTGGTTTCCCATCTCCAAGTCGGCTCTACACATGCAGACTTATTGTCTTAAATGTTCTTTCTCATTTTGTTTACCTAATAATGTCTTACTGACTCCAGAAAAGCAAGTTCAAGTACCTTCTCTGTAAAAGGTTCCATTCAGCATTTCTATAATTAGATGATACTCCCTGATGCTCTTATATCACTATATTTACATTTTTCTCCTTAGATGCATTCAAGTGATACTTGGTCTTGTTCTATTCATGCTCATAAACTCCTAAGGCATATATTTACAAGGAGGGCTTCACAAAGGAAGACAGGAAGGAATATCTATATTCTCCTTAGACTCCAATGAAATTTAAAAATTACTTTAGGTCTTTTTCAAGAGACCTAGAAAGCTAGCAACTTCACATCATCATTATTAGAGGCACGTAGGTTATCTGATCCCATGCAGAGAAAATTAAAATAACAAAAGCAAAGATCTTATCCTTTAGGAAATATGTGTAGTGCTGACAGTCTGATATTTATCTTGCTCACTCCTAATTTCTTCAGATCCCTCACATCAGAGAAGTTAAGATCTTCCCTTCTCCTTATCTCTGAATAAATTAAATTTCTTTTTTGAGGCAAGGGAAAGTTTATACAGAAATTTTATAATGAGAAAATTTTTGCAGGGCTGATTACAGAGGAGTGTTCCCAACTATAGCAGGACAGTGTGTCACTGCCCCTAAAATTTAAAAAAAAAAAAAAAGGTTTGTAGTTTTCTGATTGAAAAAGGGAGTATACAGGCCTCTTGTTAAATGCTTCATTCCTAAAACCCAGGGCTCTATGCATAAATAAAAAGAATAATTTATTTCCTATTTTAGCCATTCAAACTACAATTACACAGTGATAACTGATTACACTGGTTCTCTATGACCCAGAACTCATTCTTTTTTTTTTTTTTTTGCCAGTCCTGGGCTTGAGCTCAGGGCCTGAACACTGTCCTTGGACTTTCTCAAGGCTAGAGCTCTACCACTTGAGCCTCAGCACCACTTCTGGCTTTTTTGTATGTGTGTGGTACCAAGGAATCGAACCCGGGTCTTTGTGCATGCTAGGCAAGCACTTTAACCACTAGGCCAAACTCCCGGCCTCATTCTTTTTTTTTTTTTTCAGCCATTCTTTACTTCTGTCAAGAAGTTCACTTGGAATGGATCACGGGAAGGAGTCAGGTGACTTAGGTCATTTTTCCAAGAAATAATTACCATCGGTAGAAAAATAGATTTCCTAAAGAAACTTTGTCAGACATAGTTTCTTTCTGTAGTTTTCAGGGTCCACACAAACTTTCTTTGGTCCTGAGACTGAAGAATCATTAGTAACAAAGTATCAAAACAGCTTCCTCTTGATCCTATCTGGAATATAGATAGTGATACTACCTGGCAATACAACTAAAATAGTCCTGAAAAATATTTTGGTAAATTTTATCGAATCCTTTCTAGAACAGTAACAGTTGTACTAACTATACTAATTAAAGATCAGAAACACAATTCAATGAGATCTTTAACTCAGTATCTGCATAGTCAAAGAAGAATTTCTGTAAGCAACTGGGCAGTCTATGCAAAGGGTCATTTTAAAAAAGGGCTGCCATATTGAAAAAGACAGAAAGCAGTAAAAAATTGAGACACAAAATTTCAGAAGCTCTTCCTGCGTAGCTGGAGGGTTTAAATATGGGGCCCTCCAAAGAGAACTGCTTGTGTTATGTAAAATGAGATAGAATTGTGAAATCAAAGAAATGAAAAAACTGAGCAAGAAAAGAACAAGAACCATCAAAACAATAAGAGATAAGCCACATTTAAAAATTAAATAACAAATAAATTAGGGGATCTAAACTCTGAACTCTGAACACTACCAGAAACATTTTCATCTACATGAAATGGATTACTAAAGGCTATTGAAAAGATGGTCCTTATGAACTAAACAGCTTTCCAGATTCTAGTAAGGAAAAATAGAGTCCTTTGCAGTGGTCAGTTATCAGTCAGATGGTTTTGATGAAATTGGCTTAAAAAAAGAATTCCTATAAGAATACAAAATAATACTAGAAGTTACATTTTGGCAGAAGAACATGGAGTTTCCTTATTGCTTCCCAAATGGCCCAGTCTATTAAGGAATTGGGCACTCATTGCTTTCTCCTAGATTTCTCTAGCATTCTGTCTTTCTCAGGAGTTTTTGAAGGCTTTCTTGGGCTAAATGATTTCCTAAACGATTCCAACATGCCTATCCTAAAATGTATATAGAATAACATGTAAGTTTGGTGGTGCATTAGATGATATGTATGAGGAATATTTTGCTTTGACGATTTTCTCTTTGTATGTCCTTATCCATCTGGCTCCTATTGTGTTCACATATCACACACTGACCAACAGAGAAAACCTTTCTTCTATAACCTGTGGTTCAAGGTGCACCTAAGTTTTCGGAAATAACATCTGTAACTGGTCTCATTGGCATCTGACTGCCTTCTTTCTCAAATATTCATAGATTTAACTTGTCCTTTTTCTCCTTGATCCCTATGACCTCCAGGAAAAAATCTTAAGTATCTTCCAATTTCAAAGCCTTACCACTTTACAAAATACCAAGTCAATTCACAAATCTTTACCTCTCTTTCATAAACGGTTGAAATCTCTATCAATTAAACTGAGATGCATGGTCCAGATCGAAATGGAAAATTCTGTATCCCAAATTATATTTTGCTATACTTTATTTCAGATTGTGTTTTGCACAGGTGATATCTAGTATTTCCTTCCATGTGTTCTCCCCATATTTTCCCTCCACCTTTGGGAAAGCAAGATGGGTGGTTCATTGTAATGGTCTCAACTAAGGTAGACTGTAATGAAACACTTCGTGACTTTCAAGAATATGTTATGACCAGGGACTAGTGACTCACCTATAATCCTAAATATTCAGGAATCTACAGTCCATGAGACTTTTATCTCCAGTTAACTACCAAAAGGCCAGAAATGGTGCTGTGGCTAAAAATGGTAATGCACTAGTCTAGAGCACAAAAGCTCAGGAACAGTGCCCTGAGTTACAGCCTAGGACTGGCACCTAAAAGGGAAGGAAGGAAGGAGGAAAGGAAGGAAGGAAGGAAGGAAGGAAGGAAGGAAGGAAGGAAGGAAGGAAGGAAGGAAGGAAGGAAGGAAGGAAGGGAGGGAGGGAGGGAGGGAGGGAGGGAGGGAGGGAGGGAGGGAGGGAGGGAGGGAGGGAAGAGAGGGAGGGAGGGAGGGAAGGAAGGAAAGAAGGAGGGAAGGAAAGAAAGAAGGAGGGAAGGAAAGAAAGAAGGAGGGAAGGAAGGAAGGGAGGGAGGGAGGGAGGGAGGGAAAGGAAGGGAAGCAAGAAGGGAAGGAGGGAGGGAGGGAAAAAGGAAGACAGGCAGGCAAGCAAGCATATCAAAGGATCTCCTTGTAATGTTACAAAGTAAAGGATTTTGTCAGACCATGTTGCTCATAGGTCAGTTACCTGCATGTGGAATCTCTGCAGTCTATCCAAATAGTCATTGTATCAACATGATTCTTCTCTAATTCCTGATTGCCTGTTCCTATTTGATTTTCTAGAGGCTCAGAGTCAAGAGGAAGCAAACTTCTCCAGAGTAGCAATCAGAAAGGGCACAAATACAAGCAAAGGGTCTTTTCTGGACATAAAGGATTGAAGTTGGCAGCAATTGCCATGGCAATAACGTCAACATCAAGTGTGTTTTTAAAAAATCTCTGTCACTAGAGGGAAAGAGGCTTGAATGACTGACTGCTTTATGTGGATGGAAAGGTTAATTCTTTGCATCTGAAAGGTCAGGTTTGGATAAGGCCCTAGATGATAAGGAAAGGGAAGAATTTGGCATTGCAAATAAAGTAACCTTGACAAGCAGATCTAAAGTTGAGTTCAAACTAGCTCTCAGAAGCAGGGTTTTCCTTTTAATTATACACATCCTTTCCTTCTATCTTCAACAAGTATATCCAAAAATAAAACAACAAAACCTATCTGCATTTTCTGGATTATACTAAGGGCCCACATTAATGCATCAACCCATCACAGCAGGATATTTGAACAGGAAGGGACTTGAGGTTGGGGAATGTCCAATCACAAGTCCAGTTACCTGAACTTGAAGTTCACACTTCAGCCTTGTAATTTAAATGATTATTATGGGAATGGCTAATCCCTTGGCTTTATGAATGGGATTTTTCCCTCTTTGTTCTCCTCTCCCTTTTACTTTCCTATTCCTATTGAAGTTCCCTTTTCCTATCTCCATGTGGTTTCAGGCAGGTAAAGAGGAATAGGGGAGGGACTATTCTCCCTGGAAAACCAAACACCTATGTTGGTGATTACCTTAATAGAAGACTTTCCCAATCACAAGAGTTCAGGTTGGTTTGGTTTGTCTAACTTAGATAGTCAAAATAGGAAAAAAACAGCAAAGAAGACTCTTTGTGAATTGCTTGTTGACTTTAAAGTAGCCTAGAAAATTACCAAATATCAGGGAATAGACACACTTTACAAATCTTGTAAATCAAACAGCACTGAAATTTTATTCTTATCTTGTTCCATCCTTGATTGGTTAAGTCCATAGCAAATAATTATTTTTCCCTGTGATAATTAATTTTAAGTGTCAAAGTAGCTGTTAATGGACAAACATTATTTAGGATATATCTGTAAATCGGTTACTGAATATGATTAATAATTGACTCCATAGAATAAGTAAAACAAATTGTCCTCACTAATGTGACTCAGCCAATCAGTTGAAGACTAGAGTGGAAGAGAAAGGCAAAATGAAGAGAGGAAGGGTTGGATGAATTCAGTCATAATATTTAATGCATATCCTACGAGACTAGGAAATTTGAAAAGAAGGATTAGGTTGAAGAGATGTGGGAAATTGAAGAAAAGGGACGCTAGTGATCATAATGCACTTCATTTATCAACATAGGAATGGCTACCCCTTCGTAAAACTACTTAAAGATAATAAAAAGTGTAGTATTTTTAAACAAAGGCTAAAAAGAAACCCTTCCTTCCTACACTTTTCTTGAGACAATGGGCTTTTCTTCCCTTTTATTCTCAAACTTAAACCATCAATCAATCAGCTCTCCAAATCGCAGAGCTCACATTTGGACTGAAAGGTATATCATTAGCTCTCCGGGGTTTTCAGTTTGTGTGCCACAGCACCATTTCCAGCTTTTTTCTATGTATGTGGTACCGAGGAATTGAACCCAGGTCTTCATGCATACTAGGCAAGCACTCTATTACTAGGCCAAACTCCTGGCCCCTTGGGATTGTTTTTTAGCCTCCATAATTACATGAATGAATTCCTTATTATACATATAATAGGTATTATATTTAACTATATTTATATAGAATAATATAGATATTCTTCCATTTCTTCGAAGATCCCGTTTCTCTGAAGAACTCTGAACTATGTCTCCTGTCCCATCAACTGCAACATATCAATAATATTTATCTATGCAGGCCTCTGTGAACAAAAAATAAAATAAAATTCGTCTGGCCCAGTACATCGCATGCATGCAATACTTGTTCTCTGTACCCACTAATATCTTTCAATGAAGTTTACTCTAGGTTCTCCTATTCTTAGCAAATCACTATTCTAATAAAAGGTATTTAAATCCAGGAAACTAAGCATGCATCAGAGTCTGTAAACTCAGGTGAATGATAAGCATCACTTCATTTCTTTGATAGGATCTTGGTTCAGATCCCAATCACAAATCCAGATTTAGTTCACAGATTTCCTCCTCTCTCAGGCCATAAAGAGAAGTCAGAGCATTTTGCCATACCCAGAAAATAGGAAACTCTCTAGTCACATCTGGCATGCACGTAAGCTAATTCATTTCTGAAGCTCACAGGCAGCTACTTTGGGGTCAGACGTGGATTTCTAGAATCTTGATGGAGGTTGGAATTCTTGGTGCCCAAGGACTCTAACTCTCCCTCTAACTCTCCTGTTCCTCAATGACTGTGGAGAGCATCCAGAATCCTGAAGCCTTCCCAGGTGTGAGAAGAGCCTCGTGAGACATACTCACTGGAAACTGTTCACATCCATATATCACATCATTTGAGAAATTCTTAAATACACTGATCTATTCCTTAGCTAAATAAGAGATACAAAGCAAAACGACCCATCAGATCACCTGAGAAAATGGGAATCTCTATATTTTTTAAATCTCTATTAACTTCTGTGCTTTTGGTAATCTAATTCCAGGAGCAAAATCCTAGTGAAATCTTGAAGTGGAAATAAATTGTACTCATTTTTGTAAGATTGAATAGTGGTGTTTTATAATTCTGCCCTTCATATACGAATGCCATCTCAGGATGTATATCATAGTTTTAGACTTTATAGTAAGTGTGCACCCAAAATGTCAAAGGTGGTAGGGAAAAAAGAAAACTAGCAGAAACAAGTTCTTTTAAAGAAGTAAAAACTTTTAAAGGTGTTTTTTAGAGACAAATAGAATACAGAAGACCAAAGATCACCAATAGTATTTCTCTATGTTAAAGAAAATATTTGAGGCATACTGGATTGAAAGATCCCCTCCATTGTATAATTCTTAGCATGCCAGCAACTTCAAATCAGTTTGACACCTAAGACTGGCAAACTTGGCAACTTTCCAGATGACACAAAGCTGAACCAAAGTTTAAATTCATCTTATCAGTATGAAACAAGTCTCTTAAGGTACTATATATAATCCTCAAATATTCTAAACATGAAATGGGAAGTGAAAGTGGGAGAAAAATGTGGGAAGAAGTAACAATGTTCAATAAGAAATGTACTCACTACCTTATATATGCAACTATAACCCCTCTCTACATCACCCTGACAACAAATTTAAAAAAAAAATCAGTAGTCTACCAGGTTTATCAGAATAGTTTCTTCACAAAAGGAAAAAGAGGAAAGAAGGGAAGAGGTGAGGAGAGGAGGGGAGGAAAGGAAAGGAGGGCATGAATGAGAGATTTGAATCCATAGCAATAATATGCATCAATGTAGTCTGGTTAAAAGTAATATATACTAAATATACAATATAAATCAGGAAGACTGTCTTCACACATTGCCTGAAATGCCTGTCCAATTCTCAATACTAGATTTTAAGGACAGCACAGACTAGTTATGGACAATCATTGTACTGAAAACTGCTTAGCTGCTGCCCAACTCTGCCGTGGGAGTAAGTAGATATCAGTTTATTCAGATCTTGCTTTAACCATTTCAGGAGTCAAATCATCCGAGGAGAGAGCAATTCAGTGACCAGATCCCTCCATCAGCCTTTTTTAAGTCCTTTTAGCAGTGAAGATATGAATCTGGAAAAATAAAAACAACTATGTCCAGAAACTTCCTTGACTTTTCTAGTAACAGTGCAGATCTCTGGACTTGGCAATGTCACCAAGATAGCTCATACAAGGGAAAAGAAATGCCCTTTGAGAAAGAAATAAGAGAATTGATGCCAGGTGATAAAAAGAAAAAAGTATACTATTAGTAACTGTCACGAGAACCATTCAGGCGAATATAGGGGAAATGAATGGTGGCCTCACAGGTAAGCACTTTTTGTTTCTCCCTCTAGGGCCTACAGTTGACTTTCAGGAATTGATAGGCTTCCCAGATTCTGATTTTGTTATTTCATTTTAAGTCCTACGTTGTGACAAAACTCCATAAGTAGGAGGGAAATTGAGTATTTAAGCTGGACTTGCCTTCTGGAGACACTACTGGGCAAACCCACTAATGAACCTCAAGAGGAGTAATTCATTCGAAAGTGAAGCAAGCGACACAAGGACGACAGGGCCGAAATGTGGGTGAAAAACAGTTTTGTGTAAAACAGAATCCTATTGCTAAAGGGACTTGCCAACCAAGCCCCTTGGGCTCAGCCCTGAATCTCAGCAAAGAAAGTTTCGGTGATGAGGTAAAAGCGAATGGGCACCTTCATGCAATAAGAGCATTGCAAGTCTACAATTTAAGCCCCTCCCCTATCCCACGCATGCCTTTCTTCAAATAAATAGCAATGATGGATAATATATGGGGGGAAGGTAGAGGACATAAACCCAGAGAGCTGACAGTAAGTGGGGTTAAAGCTACTTAGCTCTGAGATCCGGATTCAAAGTCTGTCAAAGGCTAATGGGAGATTTAACCCAACTTCCACTTTTCCACACATTACAGGATGTAAAATGGATCCTATTAGAATCAACAGATAAGACGTCTTTGCCATGAAAAGAAGCTTAAAATATTTAGGTAAGCCACATCATCCTAATTGTTGAGCAATGTTCTATAAAACACAGTTAAATAGCCAGCAAGGGTTGGAGAACTGAGGCAAGATTGCCTCAAAGTCATCAAGTAAGGCCAATGCTCCTGTCTCAGCAACCATGTGAAGAAAAGTAATACAAGTATATAAACCTACAAACTTAGGTTCTACTCACAAGGTTGACCCTTGACCAATGGCTGGGAATTTGGCTCTCCAACCATGCTCTCAGCTAATAAGGGAAAGTTACTATTCAAAGACTCTTTGTACAGACTTGATGACTTGTGGTTCACATGCTTCCTTCTGAGAGTCTAGAACAATTGCTCAGTTCCTCCAAGTCTTGAATTCTAACCTCCTAGTTGACTATTTGGAAAGAATATCACCAAATACATATGTAAAAGTATAGTGTATATGTGCATGAATTCCCTCTAAAAACCCTCCAAACACGTCTGGTTAGCTCTAAAATTGCAGTAGCTGTTGCATTCATTAGGACAATGCCAATTCAATGAAGTATGACTGCAGCATCATTTTGGCAGAATCGTGGTGTGACGATGATGATGGAGTTACCTCTCATTCAAAGCATCACTGGCACATACTTTGGTTGTAAAAGATAAAAGCTTCTTATAAAACTTGAAAATGATAGATTCATCCCCGGAGAGTTTGATGCATTGAGTTCACTCGTTTGTTTCATCCTTCTTAGGGAAAATGAGGTCAGAAGAGAAGCCTGGGTAATGCTTCACCTTTTTTGTCCTCTAAGAGGCAAGCAAAACAGCTAGCCCAAGTGTTCTGTAGGGTGGGTCCTGAAGGCATCAAAATATAAAGAAAATTTAGCTCTCTACTCCAGTCAAAAAGGAAAACTGGGGGCCAGGAGTTTGGCCTGGTGGTAGAGTGCTTGCCTAGCATGCACAAAGATCCAGGTTTGATTCCTCAGTTCGATTCCTTCATACATAGAAAAGTGGTGCTGAGGCTCAAGTGGTAGAACTCTAGCCTTTAGAAAGTCCAAGGACAGTGTTCAGGTCCTGAGCTCAATCCCAGGACTGGCAAAAAAAAAAAAAAAGTGGAAAAAATGTGTAGAAGGGGGAAAAGGAGAGGACTAATTCAAGCCTTTTCTCTGGACCTAACTGCAACCCCCAAGTCTGGCAGCTATGGAACCATCTGAAATGGAGCTGTGGCTAGGAGATCCCATCTGGCATCTCCCAGTAACTATAATTTTAACTCTGTCAATAATGAATACACTGCTCAGGTTTAAAGCAAAATTTGTGAAAAATATTTGTTTTGTATCTGTACTAGGGCTTGAACTCAGGGTCTGGATGCCATCCCTTAGCTATTTCACTCAAAGCTGGAACTCTACCACTTGAACTATAGCTCCACTTCTGGGTTTTTTCATGGTTCAGTTAGAGATAAGAGTCTCACACACTTTATTGTCCAGGCTAACTTTGAACCATGATCCTCGGATTATCTCCCTCATTAGCTAAGATTATAGGCATGGGCCACTGACAACTGGTTAAAAAGATACTAAAGGCTGTGTATTCTGAGACTATTCCACTTGATTTAAAATATAGCATTTTACAAATGCTACAGAGAAGAACTAAAATATAACTTTTTGCCATGCATGGGTGAGTTTAACTGAAATTTAACACTTTCTTAGGATTAAAATAAATCTCCATTACAGTGATTTTGCTGTGGATTTTACTTATTGGAGCATCCCCAAGTAGGGGAGAAGGATAAAACATGAAAACAGGGACAACCTCTAGCTGGAAATAAATGTTCATAGTTTTTTTTTTAAATTTGAATTGTATTTGGTAAAATTTATTTGTATTTACTTGGCATTTGCCCCATCTTCTCCATTACTGTATTACATTCAGAGTTTTGAAAAGTAGTTTTTTTGTTGAAATCAAAAGCCTTCGGCTTAAAGGCCAAAGCCATTTCCAACCTGATGTGCATATTAAAAGACTGAGTCACCTTGACTCTCAGACCTGATAAATCAAGGTTGAAAGAAAGCCCATTGCTTTCATTTTGAATGCAGACATCTGTCCCTGCCTTGATTCTAAGCTAATCTAGTATTGTCTACTATGGGTTGTTCCAGTCTTGGAATTCATAGTGTCAAACTGAAATCAGAAGAGATCTTTGTTCCATGAACTGGACTCAGATTCTGAGACAGTTGATCATTTTAGCACTGCCCTCAATGGATAATGAATGGCCCATATGGGTTCCATGGAGCAGCCCTTGAAAGGGGTGGATTCTCTGATGGGACCATCTGAAATGGAGCTGCTAGCTGGCTACCATTTATAGACAGATTCTTTGCATTTACAACTGTGGTTCTTGCCAAATCACAAACTTGTGGTTCTACGGATTTTAGCCAGCCAAATCCAATTTCAACTAACTTAATTCAGGACTCAGTACTGTAACTTGGTTTCTGACCCACAATTTACTAACAATAATTTTTGTTGTAAAGATGCCTTAGATGGATGAAGAGAATAGAACGTATGGGAAAGAACTAATGGTTTTGAGGCTTTTATCTTTAAGGCATAATTGCAAGGTTGGCTCCTAGCTGGTAACTAGGACACAAACAGGTCCCAAAGTGGAACAAGAGACTCACTTCAGATAGACTGCTTATATAAATAATACAAGTTATAGAGCAAATGCATGCTGTTCTTCAGGGGATTCTAGATTTAGCACATGCTAAGGCAGAAGGTACCTATGTGATTAGACCTGAATAAGAGCCTTCAGCGCTACAGTTGGTTTAATAATCACTCCCTAGAAAATTCATGTCCAAGTTCTAAATCCCTGCAACTTGTAATGTTGGTTTATTCAGCAAAAAAAGTCTTTACAGGTGTAATAAAGTATCTTGAAATGAAATCATCATCCTGAAGTTAAAAGGACCTTAAATTTAATGATAGTTGTTAGCGTAAGACAAAGTCCAGAGATGCATATGAAGAGAAGGGTAGAAACATGTGCTTACAGCTAAGGAAGACACAGGATTTCTGGCAGCCACTAGAAGCTAGTTTGGGGCCTTCAATTATTTCTCCTTCAGATTCCCATGCATATCTACCTTATTAACACCATAATTGGCCATTTAGGGCTTCTGAGACTGGGAAAGGATAGATTTCTACCAATTCAAGCCATTCATTGGTGATAACTTGTTATGGAAGCTCTAGAAATGCCACACAAGAACTGAATCACTAGTAGGTTTCTTGGAGCAGAAATGGAGAGCATATCTTTGCACTTATTTTTGCTGCTGGGGAAATCATCATCTGAGGTATGTCTTCTCAATGGAAAACAGAGGAGAGAAGAAAGTCAGTGCCTAAATTTCTCCAGATTTTCCCTGTGCCTTTGTTCCTTGATGATTCTATCATTGTGCCCTTAGGCAGTGATATATCTGAGCTCTGAGTATAATTCTATGTCAACTCCCAAGAGACCTTTTAGCAAATTACTGTATGGGTGGGTAAGTCCTCAGAACCTTTGGAATAGACTGGATATTTGACATTCTCAATATCTAAATAGGATATGATCTTTAAGCTACCATCATGAGATCCGATAAACTAGAGGCTGAAGCTACCACATGAAGAAACCCATAAAAAAAATCCTAATTCAAATGACATTAGTATTGGAAAGAAGGAAAAAAGGAAGGGAGGGAGGGAGGGAAGATGAAGGAAGGAAGGAAGGAAGGAAGGAAGGAAGGAAGGAACGAAGGAAGGAACGAAGGAAGGAAGGAAGGAAGGAAAGGAAGGAAGGAAGGAAGGAAAGGGAAGGGAAGGGAAGGGAAGGGAGGAAGGAGGGAGGGAGGGAGGGAGGAATGGAAGGCTCTACTCACGACTTATGTATGTAAGGGTAATCCCTCTGTGCATCACCCTGACAATAAAATTAAAGCAAAAAGAAAAAGAAAATAATTCTAACTCAAGATAAGACTGCAGATAAAATTCCAAAATACATGAAATAGTGCCGAAAAGACTGCAAAACAACAGCATCCTTGTCATTTCTCCCCTGGACTCCCAAATAGGGATAATGAAACAATTATAAAATAACTTTAAAATATCTTCTATTTCTTTTTTTACCAGGTAACAAAGTCAGATATAGTAACAATATGAGATTAACCACAAGGGCAATCAAAGAGAAGAGAAATAACATAGTACATTAAAAACAACAGTCACACAAGTTAAAGCTCTTGTTTCCATATCCTAAAGTTCCTTTCATTTAGTCTCATCCTATATTACCTCATGTACCTAGGTTTTGAGCTATTTTAATCCTCTGCTAGGAGAGCCCCAGATAACACATGTTCATTTTTAGTCTCATTTGATGGTTATGGGGTTTGAACTTAGAGCCTAGATGATATCCTTGAGCTTCTTTTACTCAAGGCTTCTTTTACTTAAGCCATAGCTCCACTTCCAGCTTTTTGGTGATTAATTGGAGATAAGAGTCTTATGGACTTTGCTGCCCCAGCTGGCTTTCAATCATGATCCTCAGATCCCAGCCTCCTGAGTAGCTAGGATTAATGGCATGAGCCACCAATTCCCGGCTTATTCAACACTTTCTAGATCTTTAATGATGTGCAAAACTGAATGAAGCTGTCAAAGTTTCTGTCCTTTTGCCAAGGTCCGGATTATAATCTAGATGGTAATAAAACTGTACGGAAGAGTTAGTTATGAGGGGCTATCACAGTTTATATGGGAGAGCTGGACACCGTGGAATCTCTCTTGCCCCAGCTACTTGGGAGACTGGGGAAACAGGATCACTTGAACCCAGGGGTTCAAGACTAAGGCAACATGGTGACTGTATCTCAAAAACAAAAAAGTTATACAGAGGAGAAACCATCTATATAGTCAGGAATAGAGAAGGGTTCTTAAAAAAGTGATGCAAATAAAAACAACTCTAAGATTCCACCTCACTCCAGCTAGAATGGCCAAGATCAGGAAAATGAATAGCAACAGATGCTGGAGGGGATGTGGCCAGGAGAGATCACTACTACACTGTTGGTGGGAGTGCAAACTCATTCAACCACTATGGAAAGCAGTGTGGCAGTGCCTCAAAAGGCTAAACATAGAACTCCCCTATGACCCAGCAATTCCACTACTTGGCATTTACCCAACCATCCAGAAAGAAGGACATACTAAATCCACTAGCACAACAATGTTCATTGCAGCACTATTCACCATAGCAAAGATATGGAACCAACCTAGATGTCCCTCAGTTGATGAGTGGATCAACAAGTTGTGGTATTTGTACACAAGAGAATTCTATGCTGCTGTCAGAAAGAATGACATCGCCCCATTTGTTAGGAAATGGAAAGACTGAGAAAAAATCATATTAAGTGAAGTAAGCCAGACTCAAAGGAACTTAGTTAGGCTCAATGGTTTCCCTCATTCGTCATAATCAGTAGAAACCTTGGGCTCTACTAACAGAGATCTGCAATAGAGCAAAATCTTGATACATAAGGCCATGTAATGTGAAGCTAATTGAAAGGACCTCCAGGATATTGAAACAAAAGCCATATAATGAGTGATTGTTGTCCTTAATGTACTATGTTGTCTCTCATCTCCTTTGCTGTCCCTTGGTTATCTCATATTGGTATAGTATCTCACTTTGTTATCTGATATATTGAATTTATTTGGATTTGGATATTTGAAATTTGATAGGGAAGGGGGGAAAACCAAGACGGGTGGGGGGTGTGGGGGGGGAGGGAAATGGGTACCAAGACATGTGAAAGGGTATCAATGTATGTGAATTAATGCACCTTCTATCTGGCAAATATCATGTAACCCTTTTACTGATTACAATAAAAAAATAAAAAATAAATAAAAAATTTAAAAAAAAAAGCGATGCTTGGGCTAAGTGTCTACAACCAGGTGGCCATTAAGACTGTAGAGCAGAACTTAAGTCCTTTATTCTGCTCTACAATCTGAATATCTTCTATTTCTAAAGACAAAAGAAATACATTTACAAAAGATACAATATTGGGAGACAGAAACAGGTAGAAATAAAGCCAGCATACAAAAAAGCCAATCACAGATGTTACAGGAAGCAGGAATTTATTGAAATTTTAAATTCCAGATGAAATAAGTATCAAAAGGCAATTAAAACAGTGAATAATAGCATATCAAAATTCAATTTACATAAGAAATCAACTTAAATGTTATCTAAGAAAATGCTGCCAACAGGAACAGGCCTGAAGACCAATGGAATAGAACTGAGGACCCAGATATTAACCCACAGACCTATGGCCAGCTAATCTTTGATAAGGGAGCCAAAAAAAATAGAATGGAAGAAAGACAGCCTCTTCAACAAGTGGTGCTGGCAGAAGTGGTTAAGCACCTGCAGAAAACTAAAGTTGGATCCTTCTTTGTCACCCTGCACCAGGATTAACTCCAAATGGACCAAAGACCTTGAGGTAAAAGCAAATACCCGAAAAACTTTACAAGAAGGAATAGGAGATACACTAGGTCTCCTTGGCATAGGTCAAAACTTTCTTAATAAGCACCCAGAAACACAACAAATCAGAGAAATTTTGGATAAGTCACACTGCAGAGCTTCTGTATGTCAAAAGACATAGCTAGCAAACTAAGTAGAAAGCCCACAGAGTGGGAGAAGATATTCACTAACCATACAACAGACAAAGGCCTCATATTTAAAATATATCAACAGCTCAAAAAATTGAATCACTCCAAAATTAACCTTCAAAGAAACAACCATCCCATTAAAGGATGGGCCAAAGACTTAAAGAGAGTCTTCTCTGAAGAAGAAATAAGAATGGCTTATAGAGAAATAAAAGAAATGCTCGACATCTCTGGCAATAAAAGAAATGCAAAACCTAGATACATAAGGCCATATAGTATGACGCTAAATGAAAGGACCTCTAGGATATAGAAACATAAGCCATATAATGAGTGATTATTGACCTTAATGTATTATGTTATCTCTCATCTCTTTTGCTGTCCCTTGGTTATCTCATATTGTTACAGTACCTCACTTTGTCATCTGCTATATAGGCTATATTTGTATTTGGTTATTTGAAATTGGGTAGGGAAGGAGGGAAAACAAGATGAGGGGTAGGGGTCGGGGGTAGGGAAATGGGGACCAAGACATGAGAAAGGGTATCAATGTATGTGAATTAATGCACCTTCTATCTGGCAAATATAATGTAAAAAAAAGAAATGCAAATCAAAACAACTCTAAGATTCCACCTCACTCCAGTTAGAACGGCCATGATCAAGAAATCTAATAACAACAGATGCTGGCAGGGATGTGGCCAGGAGGAATCATTACTACACTGTTGGTAGGACTGCAAACTCATTCAACCACTATGAAAGCAGTATGGTGGTTCCTAAAAAGACTATACACAGAGCTCTCCTATGACCCAGCAATTCCACTACTTGGCACTTATCCAGTCGCCCTGAAACAAGGACATACTAAATCCACTAGCACAATGATGTTCATTGCAGCACTATTTACCATAGCAAAGATATGGAACCAACACAGATGACCCTCAGTTGATGAGTTGATCAAAAAGATGCAGTATTTATACACAATGGAATTCTATGCTGCTGTCAGAAAGAATGACATTGCCCCATTTGTAAGGAAATGGAAAGACAGAAAAAATCATATTAAGTGAAGTAAGCCAGACTCAAAGGAACATAGGCTCAATGGTTTCCCTCATTTGTCATAATCAGTAGAAACTTTGGTCTCTCCTAGCAGAGATTTGCAATAGAGCAAAACCTTGATACATAAGGCCGTATAGTATGACGCTAAATGTAAGGACCTCCAGGATATAGGAAAAAAGCCATATAATGAGTGATTGTTGTCCTTAATGTACTATGTTATCTCTCATCTCTTTTGCTGTCCCTTGGTATTCTCATATTGTTACAGAATTTCACCTTGTTGTCTGATATGTTGGGTATATGCTTATTTGGTTATTTGAAATTGGATAGGGAAGGGAGGAAAACAAGATGAGAGGTGGGGGTGGAGGGAGGGAGGGAAAAAGAGACCAAGACATGAGAAAGGGTATCAATGTTTGTGAAGTAATGCATCCTCTATCTGGTGAATATAATATAACCCTTCTATTAATGATAATAAAAATATATTTTAAAAATAAAAGAAAATAATGCCAAGAGCATGATAAGATGAATCACAACATTGGGCTGGTCATGGCAGTATGTGTTTATATCCAGTGTCTAAATGAGGTAAAGCTTGGGAAGGCAATAGGTCAAGGTCAACCTAGGCAAAAAGCAGAAAATATTATCTGAAAATTAAACTAAAGCCAAAATGGATGTGGTTATGACTTAAGTGGTAAAGTATTTGCCTAGCAGAGTTAAACCTGTTATCTCAAAAAAAGCCAACTTACATTGCGTTTACATATACAAAATAATAACCTAAAAGAAAAATAGAACAGCAAAATAATAACTTGTAAATATTAAAAGCCTGAAAGCTGAACAAATGAATCTACATTAATATGTCCAGTAACTATGTAAAATATTAAGAATAAAGTAAAATCTTAAACATTGCCAGGAAAAAAACTGATAATATAACAAATGGACTGACAATAGCTTTCTAATCAGTAACAGCAGGTAGCAGAAGATAATAAAGCATTATCTTCAGTGTGCTTGAAGAAAGGAATCATACAGTTAAATCAGTATTCAAACAGAATCTTTTATTTTTATAGGTAGAACGACTAAGCAGAATTTTACACCATCTCTTACTTTAAAACTAATTAAAATATTTCAACAAAAAAAGAGAAGGGAATCCAAAGGAAAGAAGTGAGATAGAAGATACATGGTATATACAGAATTCAATACAAGTAGTCATTTTTTACTATTAAAAATAATGAATTCAAAGAAGGCTACCAGATTGACAAGACCTTCCTCCTGCCATTGGAACACCTGTCTGGAACACCAGAGTTGGCTGAAGGTCTTCCACTCATCAGCAAAGACTGGCCATATGCAGTGCCTCTAGCCCAAGTCAGCTTCATTCCAACTCTTGTACTTCTCTACAGTGATGATGTACACAGGCACATTCTCCCAATTACCATATGCACAACCATCATGTGTATCATTATACCATCACTTAGGCAACATTCTGATGTGCCTGAGGCTCTTACTCACCCAGATGACTGCACAGTTTCATGGCTACCCACTGGTTATAGTACACACCATTCCAAATTTGCTATCATTATAAGCTAGGATAATTTACAGCCTCAACTTGGACTTTTTCATCTGCTATGAATTCCTAGCTTTATTCAGGGACAACTCACACTTTCACACTGTAGAATGTACATTTGATGTTTTCAGGGCTGCAGAGAACATGAATAATATGTTAATTATTTCCCCGTGGATGTGCTGAGGTATGTCCTTAAGATGGCTATGGTCAATATCTAATAGATAGCCTATCTGTAAGAGCAGATTGAATGAGTCAGCCATTCTTAATTTTGATCCATCTTCCTCTGAGAGGCCCAAAAGAGTATTCTTGTAGCCATCACGATATTTCTCAAAGATTTTTTCACCCCATATTGATCTTAAAATCACAAATCAGAGATGACACACCAAAATGCCAAGATATATGGAGATTGCTTGAAAATCCAGTCGTACCAAATGGCTTCACTCTGAAAAGACTACTCACCATCCAGAAGCATCCAAGATAGCTGCTTTGTCTCCCCAAACACTACTAATAGCCTCAGAACAACCTGCCTCCACAGTTAGAAACTTTATACAAAGTTAATTCTGTTCCAGGAAGGGCTTC
The DNA here is from genome assembly GCF_031878675.1 of Megascapheus bottae. Lineage (NCBI taxonomy): Eukaryota > Metazoa > Chordata > Mammalia > Rodentia > Geomyidae > Megascapheus > Megascapheus bottae. The sequence goes on from NC_143511.1 coordinate 53,910,089, forward strand.
TAAAACAAATCTCCATGACTCTTACTAATAAAATCTCAAAAATGTTAGGGAACTCTGATTTTTTTTTTTTTTGCCAATCCTGGGCTTGAGCTCAGGGCCTGAGCACTGTCCTTGGACTTTTTCAAGGCTAGAGCTCTACCACTTGAGCCTCAGCACCACTTCCGGCTTTTTTCTATGTATGTGGTACTGAGGAATCAAACCTGGATCTTCATGCATGCTAGGCAAGCACTTTAACCACTAGGCCAAACTCCCAGCCAACTCTGATATTTTTTATCTCCACTGAAATGACAATGAACAGGTGGGTTATAGTTATTCAGGTAATGATTATATTAGTTTGTAAAAAAATGTTACCCCATCCTTCATTCTTTCCCCTTACCTCTTCCTTTCCCCCTTCCCCCCTATTTGCAATATTGGTATCTAATCTAGGGTCCAGTGAGTGTCCTTGTTGCATTAGTTTATCTTTTGACCTGTTTGGGGGGGTCCCTTTCCTTTCCCCTGGTCAAAAATCTTGTATGTGAGACACAAGGTATAGAAATTTAAGAGATATGAAGGGAAAAAATGAAAATAAAAATACAATAAAGAGCAAAAATACAACAAAAAAAGACATAAAAACAAAAGCCATATAATGAATGATTGTTGTCCTTAATCTACTATGTTATCTTTCATCTCCTTTGCTGTCTCTTGGGTACCTCATATTGTTACAGTATCTCACTTTGTTATCTGATATATTGAATTTATTTGTATTTGGTTATTTGAAATTTGACAGGGAAGGGGGGAAAACCAAGACGGGGGGGGGTGTGGTGGGGGGAGAGGGTGATGGGTATCAAGACATGTGAAAGGGTATCAATGTATGTGAATTAATGCACCTTCTATCTGGCAAATATCATGTAACCCTTTTATTAATTACAATAAAAAATTATAAAAAAAAAGATGCTAGAAAAAAAAAGAACCTCTTGCTCCATATCTTGGAGTTTATGGTACACTTCATTGCATGGTCCTATGTATCAAGCAGATGGGTGGATTGTTGAGATGCCCTGTTAAGAATAGGCCATCTTGTCCCTCAATTGATTAATGGATCAACAAGATGTGGTATTTATACACAATGGAATACTATGCTGCTGTCAGAAAGAATGACATAGCCCCATTTGTAAAGAAATGGAAAGACTGAGAAAAAAATCATATTAAGTGAAGTAAGCCAGACTCAAAGGAACTTAGGCTCAATGGTTTCCCTCATTTGTCATAATCAGTAGAAACCTTGGGCTCAACTAGCAGAGATGTGCAATAGAGCAAAACCTTGATACATTAGGCCATATACTATGACGCTAAATGTAAGGACCTCCAGGATATAGAAACATAAGCCATATAATGAGTGATTGTTGTCCTTAAGGTACTATGTTATCTCTCATCTCTTTTGCTGTCCCTTGGTTATCTCATATTGTTACAGTATCTCACTTTGTTACCTGATATATCAGATGTATTTGTATTTGGTTATTTGAAATTGGATAGGGAAGGGGGAAAACAAGATGAGATGTGGGGGTGGGGGGGAGGGAAATGGGGACCAAGACATGTAAAAGGGTATCAATGTATGTGAATTAATGCACCTTCTATCTGGCAAATATCATGTAACCCTTCTAGTAATTACAATAAAAATATATGAAAAAAAGAATAGGACATCTTACAAATGAGGGAAATCATGCAACCTACTTTAAGAAATTCTGTTTTACAGAAGAAAGCTAGAAAGTCTTTCAGAGCTGTGGAATTGTACAACCTATGGTCACTGCTAAGAGGAAGAAGCATCAAAGGGTTTTCTCCACCTATTAGTAAAGATGATTTGTGACTAAAATAAATTCTGCAAAGAATAAAAAGGATACTACAACCATAGTAGGGATATTAAAGTAATGTCACAAGTTTGCTAAATATTTTGTATTGCTAAGGAATATAAAACAATGTAATAATAGATGAAGTAAGTTAAACACATCCACTAAATATTCAAAAATATACATACTTAATAAAAATTCATATTTAATGTATATGTTTTAGAAATACATATCAAAAGCTATAATTTCCAACTCAAAAAGATAAACAAAAAGGAAATATAGTATTATTGATCCAAATAAGGCAGAAATGCAGAATAAGTACTCAATAAAAATACACATTATAAGAACACAAAACAATACAGACCCTTTCCTCTCTTCAGTAGATTCATGGCTGATCTTCATACCATCATGAATTAAGATCTCATTCTTTTTTTGACATATATTTAAGATTTTCAATTTCTGAAATCCAGCCAATGTGTAAGAACAACAGTCTTCAAAAAGAGAAAAAAAAATTCAGCCTTGATAACATAACTACAATGTCAAATTTGCAAATGAACAAGAAAAAGAAAATCACGAACATTGAAAGAAAGCAGTAGGACGGAAAACAGTATGGCAGTTACTCAAAAACCTACATATAGAACTCCCCTATGACCCAGCAATTCCACTACTTTGGTATTTACCCAATCGTCCAGAAACAAGGACATACTAAAGCCACTAGCACAACAATGTTCATTGTAGCACTATTTACCATAGCAAAGATATGGAACCAACACAGATGACCCTCAGTGGATGAGTGGATCAACAAGATGCAGTATTTGTACACAATGGAATTCTATGCTGCTGTCAGAAAGAATGACATTGCCCCATTTGTAAGGAAATGGAAAGACTGAGAAAAAATCATATTAAGTGAAGTAAGCCAGACTCAAAGGAACATAGGCTCAATGGTTTCCCTCATTTGTCATAATCAGTAGAAACCTTGGGCTCTCCTAGCAGATATTTACAATAGAACAAAACCTAGATACATTAGGCCATATAGTATGACGATAAATGTAAGGACCTCCAGGATATAGAAACAAAAGCCATATAATGAGTGATTGTTGTCCTTAATGTAGTATGTTATCTCTCATCTCTTTTGCTGTCCCTTGGTATTCTCATACTGTTATAGTATTTCACCTTGTTATCTGATATGTTGGATATGTGCTTATTTGGTTATTTGAAATCAGATAGGGAAGGGGGGAAAACAAGATGAGGGGCGGAGGTGGAGAGAGAGAAATTGGGACCAAGACATGAAAAAGGGTATCAATGTTTGTGAAGTAATGCACCCTCTATCTGGTGAATATAATGTAACCCTTCTATTAATTACAATAAAAATATATTTAAAAAATAAAGCAGTGGGAAAAAACTGATTGGGAGGTAGCCCCAGTACTGGGTTTGAAATATAAAAGACCGAAATTCAAAATCTGAGATCTGAAGATATAGACTCTTAAAAACAACCTAAAGAGGCCAGGAGTTAGTCTAGTGTTAAAGTGCTTGCCAAGCTTGCAAATATAATGTAACCCTTCTATTAATTACAATAAAAAATTAAAAAATAAATATATATATAGCTTCATTCCCCTCCTCACTTTTCCTACTTTTGACACTAAGGCCACATTTTGGAAAAGGAAGGGGCCCAGGAGTTTCGCTTAGTGGTAGAGTGCCTAGAATGCACAAAGTTCAAGTTGGTTTCCTCAGTACCACATACATAGAAAAAGCTGGAAATGCTTTGATTAATCTCATATTGTTACAGTATTTGACTTTGTTACCTGGTATATTGTATATATACTTATTTATTTGAAATAGGAAAGGGAAGGGGGTGAACAAGATGATTGGGAGAGGGTGGAAGAGGGAAATGTGGACAAAAACGTGAGAAGAGGTATCAGTGTGTGAGATGTACCCTCTATCTGGAGAATATAACTGTAATCCCTCTGTACATTACAATAATAAAGAAATAACAACAACAACATCAAAATCCCATTTTTGACACTCAGAATCTTGACAGAAGCAGGGAACCTTATAATTCCAGTTTATAATCTTATATTTCCAGCTAATTAGGAAGCAGAGATTTTAATGGACTACAGTTTCAAGCCAGCTTGGACAGATAAAATTAAGGGATTCTTATCTCCAACTACCCAGTAATAAAATGACATGGAAGTGTAGTTCCAAGTAGTAGAGTGCTAACTTGGAGGGTAAACACTAAGCAAGAACAAGAGGTTCTGAGTTCAAGCCCCATAGTTGCACAAAAATATGTGTAAAATATATTATGCCGGTGTGTGTGAAAGTGAAACCTATTTTATAGTTTCCTATGTTAAAAATGCATTTAAAAAATAAACTTCTGTAAAGCTAAAAAAAATAAAAGAAGTTGGTGAAATGCCAAGTAGTAAACAAAACCCAAGAAGAGGAGGAAACAGTTATGCCTAGCGGTCAATGAACTCAGGCACCTGTCTGAACTCACATTTCACCCTTCAAAATCTCTAGAGTTAAGTAGTGATGAGCAGAAGTGTACACAAGCATTCTTGATTACTCCATCAGGAATCCTTAATTCTAAGTAAAATAGAGCCCTAAGACTCTGCAGACAGAAGAGCTAACCTTTAAAGAAGCAGATCTAATCCATGAAGTGGAAGAAATGTGGTGAGTCCTTCTAGAGGGAAACAAAGCATTGGAAATACAAACCGTATCCTGTTATCCTGAAAATTAAAAACAATGAAAAACTCAATAGATGGAACTGATAGTGTGGCTCCAGTGTTATTGCAAAAGTCATAAGCTAAAAACTAAGTAAAACCCCCTTGGCTCCAAGGTCAAGTCCTATACCATCATAAAAAGAATAAAAAAGAAACCATCAAGAGAAACCATCCTATAATTCAAGAGGCATGCTTGAAAGTTATTCCAAAAGATACAGTGGAAGAATTCTGTAAGGTTGCACTGCAAATAGTTTCACCAATAATCTGGAAAGAAAGTACAGATTCAGAAGGTCCAACATCCATTTGATAGAAATTCTAGTGGAACTAAAGATAAGATAATGAAACAAGACAATTGAGAAATATTTCCCAGAACTAAAGAAGGATTTAGGTGTTGAGATTCACTCCTAACTGAATAGTCAGTCCAACTGAGGAAAACAGACTCACTTCAAGACATATCTTGAGGAAACTTTTAATTTTGGTAATAAAGAGAAAATTTGTGAAAGTTTCTGGGGGGAAAGGAGCCCTATCGAAGAACTAAAATCTAGATATCATAGATATGAGAAGTCAATAGACTATCATATAACAGTTCTGCAAGAGGAAAGCTTTTAATCTAGAATCTGGTATCAGCGAAATGAGAATTTTATTTTGAGGATAAGACTTATTTTTTTGGTATCGAGAATTCTGGGGGTTGGGAGTTTGGCATAGTGGTAGTGTGCTTGCCCAGCATGTACGAAAACCCGGGGTTTGATTCCTCAATACCACATACATAGAAAAATGCTGGAAGTGGTGTTGCAACTCAAGTGGTAGAGTGCTAGCCTTGAGAAAACCCAAGAACAGTACTCAGGCCCTGAGTTCAAGGCCCAGGATTGGTTAAAAAAAAATCTGGATTTTTTTTGTATTCCCTTTTTAAAAATTAGCAATACAGCATGTTTTCCTTCCACCAAAACACATTCTGTCCCCTCAAAAATAATGAAACCTGAAAAATAAAAACCAAAAAACTCACATATTGATCTATAAGAGTGGAACACAGAAACTTCTAGTACCTCATTGTGACCCTTCTGCTGAAGTTTCATCCACAGAGGCTGTAGGAACTGCTCTAGTAAATTTTTTTGCCAGTCCTGGCGCATAACTCTGGGCCTGAGCACTATCCGTGAACTTTCTCAAGACTAGCACTCTACCACTTGAGCCACAGCACTACTTCCAGTTTTTTCTGTGTATGTGGTACCAAGGAATAGAACCCAGGGCTTCATGCATGCTAGGCTAGCACAATATCCCTCGGCTACATTCCCAGCCCTGCTCTAGTATTGTAAATTTCATTTTGTAATAAGAGTCATGAGGAATTCTAGAATCCTTCAGCTCTGTGTGTGTGTATGTGTGTGTTTGTGGCTCTTTAACTAAGGGCCTTATACTTTCCTTGGCTTTTTTTCTTCATGGTTGGTGCCATTCGTCAGCCCAGACTAGTTTTGAACATCAGTCTCTAGATTGCAGTCTTTGAATATCAATCTGAGTAGCAAAGATTTATGCATCATAGACAACAGGGGCATTTACAAAGACTTCCTGGATGCAGAGGTAAAGGACGCTGTCTAAGACAAAAGGGAAAACCAAGGAAACTTTTTATAGGGATAATATTCAGGGGTGTTAATTACCAAGTCATTCACACAAATTCTACTTCTTTTTTTTTTGTCAATCATGGGACTTGAACTCTGGACCTGGGCACTGTTCCTAAGCTCTTCAGCTCAAGGCTACCACCCTACCCCTGGAGCCACAGCTCCACTTCTGGTTTTCTGGTGGTTAATTGGAGATAAGAGTCTCAGGGACTTTAGTGCCTGAGCTGGCTTTGAACCATGATCCTCAGATCTCAGCCTCCTGAGTAGCTAGGAATACAGGCATGAGCCACCATGCCTGACCCATTCACACAAATTCTGTAAGTTCTAAATCTGAGTTTTCTTGTTTGGAAAAGAGCCCATTTTTTCAACCACTGTGCTCTAGACCATCCACAATTTTAAATGATTCATCATCCTGGAAAAAAATAACAAGAAAATGCTTCTACTAAAGCCATAGCAACAACATCATCCAATTCTAGGGAGTGAGATCAAGTGAGAGAACTACTATCCATACACAATGACGCTTCCTGTCTTGATTTTATAAAAGCGAAGAGGAAAGCTAAAAGTCACCAAAATTACAAAAGCAATAAAGCACTATGCAATAATTAGAAACACTTTGTTTATCAGAGTGACACAATGTAATATTTTTATTCAAAGTTTTACCCAAACTGTCTCCATCAAAATTGTACCTATGCATGATCAGGAAAGATAATAGAAAATGAAAACAGAAAACCACATAACTTTCATGAGTTGTTTTGCCTTTTTAATTACTTTCATTGCAATGTTAGAATAGATAAACAGCATCTTATGAAATCAGTGCTTTTCCATGACTTTAGTCACCTGGCAAAGTTATTTCTAAGATCAGGGGATAACCTTTGCTGATAAAAAGAGAAAAAAAAAACATAAAAGGAGAAGATGCCAATGCAATTTTACAATAAAAAAACACTAAACCTAAGGCCATCAAAAAGGTCTATGAGGTTAAAAAATAACAGGAATATTTTTGAAAGTACAATATGAAGACTCCTTACATGGAGAAGTCTAATCTACTGCTCCAAAGATGGATCAGCCCTCTTTAGGGAATGTGAGTTCTGAAGTCATAATAACCAAAACAGTCCTCCCACTGGATCCTGTTCACTGTCTTAATAAAGAAGAAAGTTAACTCTCTAATGACTGGTTAAGTTAATCTCAGTACCAACCAAATTATCTGAATAACAAGACGTTGGGGGCCAGGAGTTTGGTCTAGTGGTAGAGTGCATGAAGACCCAGGTTCGATTCCTCAACACCACATACATAGAAAAAAGAAGTGGTGCTGAAGCTCAAGTGGTAGAGCTCTAGCCGAGAAAGTCCAAGGACAGTGTTCAGGCCCTGAGCTCAAGCCCCAGGACTGGCAAAAAAAAAAAAAAGAAACAGGCAAAGAAACAAGAGCTAGGCCTTCCCAGGAAGAGATATTCGAAGACACATCCAGCTATGATGGTGTCCAATAGGAAAAACATGGGAAAAAAAAACATGGAAACCAGAGATGACTAGGCTGAGTTTTCTCCCAAAGGAAAATGGTGGGAACACAAAATTTTACCCTTCAAAGAATGCATGGGACATGATCAAAGTTTAATTCAGCCCTAAAGGACAAAAGTAAAAAAGTTAAAAATGAAAAAGACTATGTCATTGATTGAAAAATTGATTCAACTAAAGACCACAAGAAATAGAAAACAAACAAAAAAGCCAAACTCAGCATAAAAATTATCACCTTTCTCTATGAGAAATTTACATCTTTTCTAAAAGACACCTCAACCAAAGGACTCAAAAGGGTGAGGGAGCCAGAAAGGGCAACAAAGTAGAATAAATATGATCAATGTACATTATGTACATGTGTTACCATGTCTTAATGAAAACCATTATTTTGTACAATTAATATACACTAGTGAAAATGAACAAGTATGAGGACAAAAGTGAGTAGAGCAAGAGATTCACAGAGAGCTGTAAGGCTGAGCAGCCTTTGGAAGGGTTCAAACTGAGAAAGAAAATAATTCACCAGGGACTCCACACCAATGCTGGAAAACCCATGAAGCCAAGGAAGCTTACTAGACAAGTAGTATTCTTTGCTTGTTTTTAAAGATGATGACACTGGGAGACAGGATGTGAGAAATTTGAGGGCTTTACGTAGCAGAGTTTGCAATAAAATCATGACCACCAGTGTCTCTCAGGAATGCATGGCCTTACACATGTGCTACAAGCAGTCAAAAATAAGATGCCTAGCCTACCAAATCAAGTGAGGGAAGGTGGAGGTTGGCAGGGAAAGGGGAGATTGTTCAAACAGGTGACACTGACTAAGGCACATTATATTCAAAACTGCTCTTGTTGAATGGCAACTCCTTTGTACAATTACTTATATAAAATTAAAGTAAAAAAAAAAAAAGAATGTAAAACTTAAGCAGGGACAGAACAAGCTACAGTAACTAACCTATCAAAGAGACTGATACTTGCCAACTCATTTCCCAGAAGCAACACACTTTGCCCTACATATTCCAGACCAACAGTGGATCGGTCTAATAATGAGAAATTATACTTGTCACCAATAGCTGATGGGCTACATCTGAGGATCAAGGTCTACGGCTGTTTGTGTTGCCGGGGGACTGAAGGTAACCTGACGCATACACACCAATTAGCCTTTTATAATGCAAGTTTGGGTTTCCTGATTTCATTGCATTTATTTTACTTAGAGAGGAAGTCAGAATAAAAAAAGGATAAACATTCCTATCCAGAGCTCCTCTCAATAATGAAAATGTTAACCCTAGCTCTACTGTGAGGAGAGTGACTGGAGGTCATCCTACTTTGAGGTACTGGATGAGGGGAGGTGGGGGGGAGTGACAATGGTAAGGAAAAAAAGGAACCAGTGATATCAGAGAGCTGAGAAAGGCTAAAAGAGACAGCAGAGATCAGGGAGCTCCTGCCAAGCAGTGACCAAGACTACAGATAGGAACCAAGAAGGTTCCATATTCTAGTGACAACTCCAAATCCTTTCTTCTGGGAGAAGGTGGACCAATAGAAGCAAAAATCTAGCTAGGTGGTGTCAGGAAATCAACAACAAGAGGCCAGTGCCCAAATACCACCAGAGAATGGAAGTCACCAGAGATTGCAAAGTCTGCTACATAAAAACAAAGTACTCAGTGTAGACTGGAGATATGCTTCAAATGGTTGGGCACTTGCCTAGCAAGTGTACAAAGTGCACAGTCCTGGGTTCAAACCCTAGTACTGCCCAAAAAAAAAAGGATTCAGTGCTATTAATTTTCATTCATTGAAAATGTTTTCATTTAATAAAATCTCATTTTATTTTGAAGGATTCTCATAGGTGGCTACAGGATAGAAAGAGGAAGATCAGGTCTTCAGAAAGCTTTCCCTTTACTTCATAAAAAGGTTTCAATGGAATATGCCTCTCTTCTTATCCTTCTTATGATTTCTTTATTTTCTTTTCCCCCCTCCCTCCCTCCCATCCCTCCCCTCCCTCCATCTCCACCCCCCAAGCATGGGGTCTACACATGGGTTCTATGCATTTGCAGGTGAAAAGGAAGCAAAACTTGAATGGGTACAGAAAAAAAAAAACCTATAGTAACTGCTTTATAGTAAAGACTCTGCAGTAATTATCATCTCATTTCCCAGAAATAGAATACCCACCCCAGATTTCTGGACCAATAATGAAGACTAAAAGCTATTAAATAAGAGATAAGCAGAGGAGCCACTACATAGGCCAATACTCTAACCAAACAGATCTAAAACCAGGAATTTCAAACATATGATCCCTAGTGATAATGGTCCCTCCCCTTAGAAGACCTACAGTCTCCTGTCCTCTAACCTTTTAGAACACACGGCACAACCTGAGGCCTGTTGTGCTAAGTTCTCCATTTGCAATGGGTCAGGACAAAGGCCAAAATCAGGAGGGCCAGTAGAGTAGCTTCTAAGTGACTAGTTCCTAGGAGTTCTTTAGTGTCGCTGCTATGTGCCTGAGTCATTATACAATAAACGAAGCAGGGAGTACTTTGAAATGAGGAGTTGGCTGTTCCCAACATCCCACACTCTAATTCTCAAAAAAAAAAAAAAAAAGAATCAACATCCAATAGCTACACCAACTGTGCTAGGATTGAAATATCTCCATTCATACAAACTCTGTACCTTCAAAAGAGGTTTAAAAAAAAAGACAATCTCATCCTAAAGAGAAGAAAATCCCCCACCAGAGCATCTTTTATAAAAATCATAGTGGCCATCTCTGTCTCCTGCTTTGTGGAGAAGAAGCAAAGACATCACAAGCAGGAAGAAGTTGCCTTCCACATATGCCCCCTAGCTCCCTAAACTGAGCAAGCAAGGGATACTCTAGTAAGGTTCCTCCAATCTGGCTCATCCAGTGAGTTCCAGGGTACATGCCTTCAGGACCTACAGATTCCCATCATGAGAATCCCAGGGACTAATTCCTTTTTTATAATAAAAAAAATACACGTAAGTCTAAGGGGAAACATTCCACAAACTGATCTGAACTGCTGATAGATAGATAGATAGATAGATAGATAGATAGATAGATAGATAGATAGATTTTGTATCTACATGTATAACCATGTAGCCTAGCACTTGCTTAGAGGCGCACTCTCTTCCCACCGTTGCCATCTTTGGTATGGACCCAATCCTTGGCACAGAGCAGATTGTTGAAGAAATAAAATCTACTCCAAACTTAGCTTTTAGTTCTCTGTCTCCTATCAAAGAACAGAAATGATATCTTATGAGAAAGGACTCAGGCAAGGAGAGTACAGGGTGATGGAATACAGTGTGGAGAGTTTTAAAGCAGGAAATAAAAGTCCAAGTATAACCAAAATCTGGGCAAACAGAAATGGTAGGGTGGGGTAAAAAGCTACCTAATCAATAGCATCCAAAAGGCTTTGATGACCCACAACAAATTATTCCAGGTTTTCCTCCATCAGCATTTACAAACATTGGGCTGATTCTCTTAGAAAATCCTTCACAGGTAAAAGAAGTCTAAAGTTTCTGTGGGGATTGGTCAGCTAGAAATGCCTATTAGAATCCAGCCTCCTGAATGACTTCTCCTTAATCACAGGTCTGTGGTAATGATCACATTTTTCTTTTAAGTGAAATCAGTTAGAGCTACAGATGTGGCTCCCCTCTGGCAAATGCATAATGAGGTAGTGAAATTCATTCTCTGGTTTCAAGTCACTTTTCTTTTTTCTTTGGTTAGAGTTTCTCTAGCTACTTTTTGTTTTAATTCCACTCATCTCTTTGTATAATAGTGCCTCATGTCTTTTTTAAGGATTTTAATCATTTTTATTAATAAATTTTTTAACAACATAGCCCATATTTCACAAAGAATGTGAATGCTAGAGTTTAAAGTTACACTGAAGGAGAATTCAATTTGAATCCAATTATACGTGAAGTCATTTTACATGTAAATAAGGGAGAATTGCTTCTGAAATTTTGCATGGCTTACAATTTCTCAAAAACATGGTAAAGAAAAATATTAGCCTCTTAAAAATATTAACCTTGCCACACTGGATGATAGATGTAACTCTTCTTCAGTGTGATTGAATGTTATCTCTGTGTGGTACTTTACATCCTTTTTGGAACAAAAAAATGGCTTTTCTAAAGAAATCATAGTATCTAATGAGCAGTTCAAAATCATCTGAGGAGGAGGAGGAGCGGTATCCATTCACCTTCTTTGTCCCAGAGATGTGGGTTGCCATGCTTGTTTTGTGTGAGAGTCTCCTCACACAATCTGCCAGCAGTGGTTGGAATAACTTCCCATGTTTGTCCTAGTGAGTACATATCACGCACTCTCTAATTTTTCCCCACCTCCAGTAGAATATCTCCGAGAAGTTAGATATATGATGGCCCAGGAAGAGTTCTGGGTAGCTTGGAGATAGTGTCTACAGGAAGATACGTAGAAGTTAGGAAAAGATGGAAGATAAAGTGCATTCTCAGTGAAAAGAAGGTGCAGAAATACACAGTGTGTCACTAAGTGCAAATCTGAAAATTCCTGGGGAAAAAAAAGATAGGAAATGACAGTGATGCAGAGATTCCACCAGTCAAGTTTGCTGACTGTGTCTGCATGCTGGAAGCAGTGGGAACTGGTAGAGGATTTTAAGCAAAGGGAGAAGGAGTTTATCTTCAGGGTTTGTATTAGTGGCTTTGACAGAAAGAAGGATTATTTTAACATAGGGACTGGAAGCAGACCATCCAGGCAAGATTTCCTTAAGGCCTAAAATAAGGTAATGCCAATGAGATAATAGGTAAATTCCCAGGGATGTCTGTAACCTGTAATTGATGAAACTTCATAGCCATATTGATACAAAGGTCATTGATCTCTCTTTCTAGCATTAGACTCACATTGCACAAATTTACAGAAGTTACTAGACTGTTTCACTGCAAACAGGATGTGGCTAATGCCTATTATTTACTAGAAGCTGAGAAGAACAAAGTATGGAAAGGCAGATGGTTTCACTGGGATTTTCAAGATAAAAAAAATAATGGGTGTGCATCTATCTCCAGTCATATTACCTTAAAGAGTACTCATGTGCACTGAAAAGCTGAGGGAGAAGAAATAAAAGTTCAGAGGGTCACACATATAGCTGTCAGCACACTTCTTTTTAACTCATCTCCACTTCCTGATAAGAATGTTATACTCTTCTCTTTTGTAAAATGGTTTAATTTTTTAAGGAGTAATAGGAAACATCTACCAGTCTAAATAAACACACTTGAGATATCGAGAAAGAGTCACCATGCCTGGTGTTGATCTTAACCAGAAAAGGTGTGCAGGGGGAGAGCTGCGTCTAACTATATCTGTGAACAACTAGAAGAGATTGAGCAGGAGAAAAAACCTAAGAAGTCTGGATTGAAGCAATGGCCCAGGAACCAAAGTTTCTAAAAAAAAAAAACAACTTTGCTGTGCTAGCTTAGCTTCTAAGTCACTGATGGTAAAGCGGTTTCTAGCATTCCTACTTCAACTCCCACCAGCATCTTTCATCTCCTAGCCTGTACCAACATAGTAGTAGTTAAGCGAAGGCTCATATAATAAATGTGGTTCTCACTGCTCTTAGCCTCTATCATCTGGACTCCTGTGAAATATGCTCTTGGTGACAGTCTCTCTTAGAATATAATTAGAAAGGGTCTGCCTGGCTTATAAAATGAGAAATAAGACTCCTTAGTCCTTGGGAGACTCATTCTCCCTGGGAGGGACCACTTTATAAAGCAAAAGAAAAACAACCACCCATATTCATTTATAACTATGGCTTGTCGGACACAAAAACAGCAATACTGAGAGCCAAAGGGAGGATTTAAAAGAAAGGTGCCTACTTGTAGCCTTGGTTTAAAAAAGAAGAAGTGATGTCTCATGGATGACGTAGAAAGGTTTCATGTCTCTAATAATATTGACAATTGATCATGGGAGCAGCAGATTATATAGGAAGTCAAAATTATTATTCATATATGGCACATCATAAAGATTTCATCCCCTTGTGAAAGATGCAGAAAGAGGGACGATAGAGTATAAACATAAACCCTAGGTGTGCTAGGTTTACTAAACAAGGTTTTATTGCTATAAATTGGTTATCCCAAAGATCAGGAAAAATGAAAACAATTAGAGGAAGGGTGGCAGAAAAGAGCGGAGAGTCCCTGAAACAGATCCATCTGAGCTCCCTGGAGGTCCAATGAAATGGAAGGCACACTTAAATTATAATATGCCAAATGTGTGCTAAAAGTACAGAGAGAAATCAAACACCTTTCTTTCCTAAAGCCAAGAAGCTACATAGTGGTATAGATTCCCTAGTTGCTCAGAACCTTGAAGCACTCCATGGAAGATTCCCCCATTGGTCCAAGAGAACATAACATACCACAGGATATAAACTTTGTTCACTTGAAGCCACACAATTCTCATCCATAAAGATAGCACATCGTACCAAAGCCCTGGTAAACTTCAGAATGGAATGAAATTTGAGGCTTTTCTTCTCATTTATTCCTGTAGAGATTGCTAAACAATTCCAAATGAAAACCATCCTAGTTAGAAATCATCACCAGTCAATTGTCCAAAAGTCAAGAACACACCAGCTACAGGGACAAGGAGACCTCATATGAGGAGACTTCCCAGAAGCCATTCATGCCACTGCCAAGAGGAAGCATTCATGCCAAGAGGAAGAGCCCCAGAAAATAAAAATGATGCTAAGGAATCAGCGAATCCACAAGCCAGAATGGATAGTTTCAACATCTTTGGACCAGAGGGCTCAAGCAAATTTTCCCACAAAAGAACCAAGTGGAAGATCTCGGCATTCCTGGTGACGGAAGTGCCATAGAGGACCCTGGTTCAGAAAGATTTCCACATGCCTCACTATGTACAGCAATGGCAAAGCATCTGGTCCACGCTATAGGAGGGTTTTTCTTCCAATAGTAAGCATGTCGGGAGCTTGTGCTTGATATGGATGCCAACATAATGCTGTCAAATAAAGCATAAGAGGCAGTTACTACATTCTTATTGTTAACAGTCACTACTAAAGACAAACGGGGCAAAAAAAAAACACCCAGAAAAAATAAATAGTAAAATAAGCCCAGTCTTTTACTTTGCAAAAGATACACATGGACTCCGTGAGAAGACTTGAGTCAGAGTAAGGACTCCCCCCAAAACACTTGCTTCTCTTTGATAGTGAATACTCAACTAGGGAGTTTAGTATAGATAGATGCCATTGTGACTTTCACTAGCAAGTTATCACAGCTCCATGTTTCCTGATCAAAACATAGCTTTTTGTAGAAGATAAGAATTCAGAGGACATATGGATATAAGACCGTGGCTTTAAGAAGTCACAGGACTGATAGTCTTTGGAAGTATCTAATTTATGAGCTGATATCCGAGGGAGGGGCTCCCCAGGGTTGAACATAGTAAGAAGTGAACAACCAAAAGAATGAAATGCATCTGGTAATGAAGAAAAGCCAGGATCCAACAGCAGTAATTATTAAAACTAATATGGCTGGAACACCTCAAACCCCTCCCCACAAGGAGCAATGAAAATGGTTTCATTGAAATAAAGCAACTTACCTAAAACTGGTGGAGGAGAAAGAGTTAGGGAGGAAAAAGAAATGTGGGTGGCAGAGTAAAGCAAATTATAAGACACCTACTGGACTGTTCTGTAGCACTAATAGGGTAAGCCGATAGGCATACCAGATTTGTGGGAGGTGGGGGTGGGGGTGTGGAGGAATGATCTAGGCCTTTGGAACAGAGACACCCAGAGCTGAAGGCTGAAGACAGAGAATGAAAGAGAATTTCCCATCTCCTCAATAAGTTCTAACTTTCTAAAGCATGAGGAAGACCATCACAAGTTAACTGTGTAAGAGAAATCATCTACATTTTACCTAGTACATAATAGGTGCGCAAAAATGCTTTGTGAGAGCACACAGAGACTCAACCGCTAACTACTCCCTCACTTGGGAATCTAAAAGAGAGGAAGAAAATACCTGGGCTTTCTATGGATTTGGGGATACATGGAATTCAAATCTATAAGTGAAGAGGAATTTCTTTTTCCAATGGTTGTTGATGCTCAGGTATGGCCTTACCAAATCTTACAGTACTTACACTATAGGAAGAAAGGAGAACAGGGATAGATTTCATAGATCAGTTGAATCCAGATGCTAAAGGGTGCCAAAGCCAAGAATATAGTGTCATTTTATAAAGCTGGACCCATGGATTTCCCTCCATGATAGAAAGAAGAAGAGTCCATCACAAATGTCCTATATTGAAAGCAGTGATTCCCCCATTAGGAAGAGAAAAACATTAAGAGCAGATAGAAAAACAAAGTTTGTGCTTTGTCCTGGCTGACCATGGCAATAAAGCCTGGCTTGTCAGCAGTGACAATGACCCCTCTTCTGAATGCCATAAATCTTCCTGTCTTTTTTTTCCAGCCTTTACCCTTCTATTAGAAATACAAGAAAATAATCCTAACATCTCCCCTGGGGCAGGATAACATGAAGTTATAAAGGCAATACCAGACATGTAAAGAAACACATACAGAATAAAAAACCTCAATCTTTCAGAGGCATCAGAGGAAACCTGAAGAGTGACACCAGGCATTTTTTTTTGCGGGGGGAGGGGTGGAGTGGGAGGTGCCTTCCCATGTTTCATAGTAGACATAAAGTATAGATGTAAGATAAAGTATAGAACCAAAACTGTTTAGCATTCTTTGAAGAAGTAGTAAATATTGTAAAAGGCACGGTCTTGCCTTCAAGGAATGGAGAAGTCATGATTTACCCTGAACCTCAACTGGAAAAACTCCACATCCAGCAATGGCTGCAAGTACAAGGAAGCACCTTGCCCTTCTTGTGAGTGATGAGGTCATTGGACACTGCCTGGTAATGATACAGGCTTCTGCAAAGTCACGTTTACTGTGGCCTGTGGCACTGTTGCAGGCCCAACTCTGCTCTTTGCTCATTCCTCTTCTACAGAAGTGGTCAACTTGTTTGGTGATGGCCTCACCCATTTTCTCCAGTTTCCTCAGAAAAAAAGGAATACACTGGTCTTTGTAAGGATTGCTGCTCCATCTAATAGGGCACCCATTTTCTCCAGTTTCCTCAGAAAAAAAGGAATACACTGGTCTTTGTAAGGATTGTTTGCTCCATCTAATAGGGCAAACGATATCAGGGCTCCACTCATTTAAAAAAGTCTATATATGTATGTTTGTTTCTCATTATGGTCCAAGCACATCTTGAGGTAGTCTTCATAAAGCACTCCATGAATGTCTCCTTACTGAGAGGCACTAAAATAACCGTGTCTCCAACTCCTATCTTATTGTCCAGAAGTAACTTTTATTTTCAGCTCAATTGATGGCCCTATGTTAGCCTGTTTCTGCTCCTGGAGACTCTGTGCAAACCCAGCAGAGACCAGCTATCTCATCTTCATTTCTATAAGTATTTCAGGTACCTCCTTCTCTCTTCAGTACCTGGTCAATCAAGTCTTTGCCTCCTCCGTAACCTGTTCCATCAAATGACTGACCAGGTAAACCAGAAAGAAGGACAAGATCAAGACCTAAACATGACTAAAAGGACAGTGCCATAGAGTAACCACTGTTGAGTGTGAACCCTCGTTGTGTTGGCCTCCTCCACTTTGCTAGCTGGAGCTCACTGTATCAGAGGGCGGAAGCCTTATTTCCCAAAGAGCAAGATCCTGCCCACATCAAATGATCAGACAACATTGAGATTAAACTACTTCCATGGCCATGTTATAGTACACCTATCATAAAATGGGATGAAAGGTTAGCAGTCACATCATTGAACAGAAGAGAAGCACACCTCAACTGCCAACCCATAACCACCACCACCTTTTATCCCTTGTTGAGGGCAAGAGAACAAAATTTAGGAGCATCCAGGAAGTGTCCACAATAGCCTCAAGGACAGAGCAACTTCCAGATCACTTACATGGCAGTCAGAAGCACAAGTGGAACTCACTCCATATTCAGATCAATTATCGACAAGGGAGGGCTCCTCCACTTTATGACCCAGCTGACGATCCTCTCTAGTCATGGATCCCAGGTACCTAGAATTCCTCTGTACCTCTACACAGCACATGCAAATCAAGCTGGTGAGGTGGCATTTTTCACAAATAGATCAGAAATGTCATTCTTTTGGAGAGGGTCACTTCTCACTAATACCAAGACTAGATAAATAGGGTAAGATCGCTGCTGGAAACACACACACACACACACACACACACACACACACACACACACACACACACACAGTTTGTAGCCTCCTCAGTTGTCTAGATTTATTTCTCTGTTTGGTAAATTGTCCTCTTTGGCTCTTGTGAAAATGCTTCATAAAATACGTGAAGTGAATGATACAAAGCCAACTCCTCCCCTTAATGGTTGAATGCCCCCGTGCCCCAATTTGGGAATCCCCTACTTGAGAGCAAATAGCAACAGAAAGCTGGTGGAAATAAAGATGAGAAATAGAGTGACCAGAGGAGTCCTTTTTATTTACTCATGAGAAAAGAACCCCTCAACTTTATGCTATAGGAAAGAAGCAAGAAGAGTAAGGGAAAATGAGGGTTGATTTCCTAATGCACCATGAGAGACTTAGAGAGGCTTAGTTGAGGTCTCCTTGTCCTCTCTTTATTATAGTAACTTGTAAACAGGAAGCACTCACTATGTTTGAGTTGTTGTATTAAACACTCACATTCTTCCCTCCTCTTTGGAACCTAAAAGAAGACAGTGATCTCGGTCTTGATTCTCTAAAGAGGGCAGAATGTAGTCAGAACTGCTTCATGGGAGTTGACAATGGACAGACTTAAATGATCTCTTCAAGATTTTTGAAGGATTCTTCAAAGTAGTGAGACTGAAGGTTCATCCTTATATGAGGAACTTCCATTTAGGCTGCAAAGTAAAATGGTACTGAATGCATGAATGATAATGCTTCTTTTCCAAACTCAAGATCTAGAATAGCTGAAAACATGAACTGTTCTGCTGGGGTTAAGTAGAACAGAAAGGAGATAACATTCTTGAAGAAAATACAGTTCCCCTTCTTAGGTGGCTCTCATGTTAGAGGAGACAAAGGCCACCTTAAAAGGACAACCCCTAAATGGGAAGGGGCTGAGACTTTGACTCTTTAGGTAATAATCCTAGATGTGGGTCTCCAGAAATTCAGCTATCTGGTAAAAAATATTTATTTATTTATTTTTATGGATTTAAAGTTGAGCTCAACCATAGAGACTAGTTTCCTAGTGGGACCAATCCCTTGGGGATGCAATAAATCATCACTGGGACTTTCACTTCACAGGATTAGTCTAAGAAATACTAACTTCTCCTATTCCACCCCCCACCTAGGTGTGTCAATTGCATTACCCATCAGTGCAGAAAGTGGAAGATACTATCTAACATTGAATCATGTGTAAGCTTGGCCCTGTTGACCAATAACATGACCAAAGATGGAAGAGTTGAAAGCCGATCCCTTGACATGACCAACTGACAGAGACAGCGGGGATGTCCAGAGACTCAATGTTGAATACAAGGTCTAAGTTAGGTTCTGAGATCCACACAGAAATTGCCAATAAAACTGAGATTTCATCCACAGTAGGCATTTTTCTCATTTAACCATCAAGACCACTGAAGCATCTTCTTCCTGAAGGATCCTTGCATTCATTTCCCTCCAAGTCTAGGTTATAATCATCCAATCAATACTAAAATAGGACAGCCAAGTCCTTCATTATTTTTCCCTATTATTACGTGAACCATTACCTCTAATAACATTGGTTTGCATGTCAAGGCCAAGTGAAGAAAGACCAGTACACCCAGAAAATCTGATCTAGAATCCTTCCTGATCCTAACCCTAAAAACCAGGCTTCTGTAGCAACCATGCCCAAGATTAGCTTCTTTTGGGTACCTCTTATGCCCAACCCTACCACATTTTCTCTTAGCTTTGATAAATTTTTATGGAGAAAGGAAATTTGATTCCATGATAGGCCAAACCTATGAAGGATACTTGAGCAAGTAATTTTTCAGGTCTGAAGCTGTTCTACAAAAGACTGAGCACCTACCAATTAAAAAAAAAAAAGAGGGCCACATGCAGGCCTCAAGCAAGATGGGTAACCATCACCACAGGCATGAAGAGAGGATTTTTGCTTTGGCCTGTTGACTGTCTCCAGGATCTGAATTGCTAAGCTTCTACAAAGCATGGATCATGTCTTATTCATCAACTCCCAGTGGTATTCTTGAAGTGTTTTAATTCCTCTGCTCAGGACTGTATGCTCAGTAGACAGGTCATTGGAAGTTGAGGTCGTAGGACAATTCTACCTGGAAGGGACCAGCCACCTCATGCCTCAGCTAGCCTGTGTATAGAAGCCTTTTTCAGTGAGAGTGTTCCAAAGAAGTTCCTGCTGTTTTGCAGCTTTGGTATACTGCATTTTACCACAAATACAAAGGCTCAGCAAAAAGAAAGGGCAAACAGATACCTAGAAGTAATAGAAGTGATGGGTGATCACAGTGATTTTCAATCTCTGACCCACGTCAGGCCTGTTCCCCCACATTCTCCATGACTGGCATTCCTTGACATGTAACAGGCTGGTCACTCTTTCAGGAAGAGCAGGATTCCCAGGGCAATGGATCCCCAAGGAAGACATGTTGACATTGGAGTGGCTGATAGGAATCCCTTTCCAGAGCACTGGTGCAAAGGGCTTGAGAGGGATGAAGTCATACAGGAAGGAGAGAGACACAATCCAGCTGAGTAGCAGGAGAGAATAGAAAATTGGTAATGGGGACAAGGGAAATCTAGGAGCTTAGAAAATACATTTCACTACATGTATTTTTAACTGATGCATAGAAGCATAGAAATTACCCTACTAATGGGGTAACATGATGTTCTGATACATGGATATGGTGTACGCTCAAATCCAATTAAATGTGCCTATCTGCCCAAACATTTGCTATTTCTTTACATTAAAAAAAAAACCCATTCAGGTTCTGTCTTTGAACTTTCCAAAATCATCTAGTGATGTTATCAATAGTAACCCACTGTGCAACAACAGGACTTCATGCTTCTGATGAATCTTTAACTTACTGCCAGTTGTTCATCCTTCCCCCCCCCCACATCCTGCTTCCCTCCTACTCTGACCAGCCTCTGATGGCAACCTTCCCATAAGACCAACTTCTTTTATTTTCTATGATGAGTTTTAGATTGTGTAGTATTGATTGTCATGTGCTTAACTGATTTCATAGAACCATCTCTGGTCCCGTCCACATTGTCACAAATGACAGGATATCATTCTCGTGATGCCAACCACCAATGCGCAGTGTATTACATGGCACCTTTTTGTATTTTACCCATACATCAGTTGGTGGACACTTAGGCTGTTCCCATTTCTTGGCTATGGTGTCATGAACACGGAACGGGGCGGGAAACATTTCAAATACCTCTTTGGACATACTGATATATACCTGGAAACCAAATATACACCTAGTAATGGGATTGCTGGGTCATATGGTAGTTCTATTTTATTTTAACTTTCAGAGAAACATCTAGAATTGTTTCCCACAACAACTGTATCCATTCACATTCTCAATAACTGTAGTCAAGTGTTTTTTTCTCCCTACCATCACCAGCACTTGTTATCTTTTAGCCTTTTTGCTAATAACCATTCTTTCGGGGGTGAAATCATATTTCATTGTGATTTTGATTTGCATTTCCGTAATGATTAGTGATGTTGGCCATTTCCCCCTTGTTTGAAGAAATGTCTAGCCTTATTGCCTTAGAGTATAATTAATTCTCCCCAACATCATTTATACAACCATCAGAAGACTACCTGATGTTTTTCTTCTTAAATGTTTAACTTGACAAATGAAGAAAAAAATCACCCAGCCCTGCCAAAGACATATAAACTATTTCTGCAATAAATTGGTAATTTACCATTCCACCTTGGATAGCAACAGAAGCTCCTAATAATCCATACACTCAAGACTGATTTTTTTTTACTTCACTTCCATTCGACTTCACTACCCCTTACTCTCCTTGTAGCCCCTCTGTCCCCCATCTACACATCTGTATCTTGGTAGAGAAACAAAGTGAATTTTCTACCTTTCTTTTATTTGCTACCTACATTAAGACCTCTCCCCACCAGACTATCCTCAGTCCTGTTTTAATCACCCCTCTCCTTAAGTGCTTTGCTGGCACCACAGCTTCCACATAAAACATTCCACACCTTCCTTCCCTCCATTTAGGAAGGCCACACAGTAAAAGGAGCTAGGCAGAGGATGAAAAATGGATATATTTTCAATCTTGTTCTCCCGGGGGCTTAAGTCATGCTCTGAATGTGTTCAGCTGTTGTGGCAGGCGGTACACACCCACATTTGTACTTCCTTTTAGCATATGGTTAGGATGACCTCCCCTGGATGCACTGAGACAAGTGGTACCCACCCACCCACCCCCGCCTTGCCCCCTGTAGTAGAGTACTGAATACCTGTGGTAGTATATTCCATTCTGCATCTGGCTAAATGGCCGTGACACCCACAGGAAAACAACACATTATGCACATGAGATCAACTGAGACAAAGAGGATGAATAAAGATCACTGGATATGTCATGTGGTCATAAAAAGTAAACACACTTAGGGGGAAAATTAAAAAGGCTGGCCATGATACCATACATTCATAGGAAGAATTCTTCCTTTAAAAAAAAACAAGTTTGTGCCTATTAAATGATTTTTTAATCTGATAAGCTTTTCACCCGGGTTGGGAAGTACTGGGAACATGCCTTATTACTCAGCATCCATTCAGTAGGCTACTGGTGTTCAAAAGTGTGCTGAGAGAACCTAGAATCAAATTTGTCTGCACTTAACCATGTTACATTTTTGGTCCATTTCAATAACACTCACTGGAAGAAGTCAGTAAAATTCCTACCCTAGCATGTCAAGTAAAGGACATTGCAGCCCTATTTTCTGAGAAATCATTCTCAACAGTGGAAAGTCTCTAAAATCATGCCTCTGCACCTCTACCCAATGCTCTAACCTTTCATCAAACACATTCATGTTCTTATTTTTGCTATATCACCAACTAGCCTGAGGACAGATGTCTGTCTTTAACTGCACAACTATGAAGCCCTGAGTTCTATAATTTTCTCTCAGCCCCCCCCACATTGATAGAGATAACCATTCTTTATCTGACCTGAATTATATACTATTTTGCCTTGGATTGAAATGTCTTCTAACAGCAAATGGCCATATGCATGCACAGCTAGATTGTGCTTATAGTAATATCCACAGCCACAACATTGCACAAGTCCACTGGTAAGTGAATCAGCAACTGGGGCTTAAGTAGCTAATTAAACTTCTTTTGTACCATGACAATCATAACTTCCAACATAGCCAGCGTTAAGTTTTGCTTAGATGCTTGCTCCTCCCCTCCCCACCAAAAAAAAAAAAACCTCACTTAAGAGATCTACATTCAGAATGCCTAAGAAGTAATTCTTCCATCAAACAAGCTTTCCTTCTACCATAATGTAAATGACAAAGAGAAAAGCATGTGTGTGTGTTACTTCACACATTCTTCTATCCATTACAGAAAACAAGTAATTCCACTTGAACGTTTTTGAAAATAGCAAATATAAAGAAGAAAGATGCATTCACACCAACCTTCCAACATAAATGCATTGATTTTCCCTATAGAAGTATGCACACATACACACACACACACACACACACATACTGCTACGTATGCATTTTGTCAATATCACCCATAGTTATAAATTACCTACTAGATCTACTGGGTTTATTCAGAATATATCTTAAACATAAAGTGAGTAGATAAAAATACAAATAGAACAACATTTAAAATCCATCCCTTTCCCACTGTACTTAAAATGCACAGAAAGTGTTCACTAGGGAAAAGCAATCTCAAAAGGTCAGCTGTTGAGTTATATTCATAGCTATTATTTAACCAAAAAAAAGTTAAGGTTAGTAATATCCAAATGAAGTATATTAAAAAATCAAATCTTCCCTTTCTCTCTACCTCTAAATGATATGTGGTCCTCCTGACACAAGATAGCAGTTGTAAATTGCCTTGCACCCACTTTTTGTAGATACAAGATACAATCCTCAAACGGGTCCACCCATACCATCTCTTCATCCCCCACTCTTACTACATTATCTTTCTAATCTCTGGTTTTCTACTGCTAGGTTTTATCCAGTCATAGTGGCCACCGTTTTTATTCTTTCTCATTAAAAAAAAAAAACAGAAATCTAACCAATTCTCTGAGAGACCAAGAATGAAGGCCAGAAAAATATTATGTGGGAAAAGCAGAACATCTAAACATAATGCCTGACTGATGGTTGTCTCTTCCCATCGCTGAAGGACAAGAAGGCTGATCTTAATCCCTCCCACCTCGTGCAGTAACATGCTTCTCAGAAAGACCTTGAAAGGAAGGTGTTTCCCCATCTTAAAAGGAAGATGTTTCTTCTTCTTTCCCTCTTTCCCTTCCCTCTCCTTTCTCTCCTCCTACCGTTTTTCCCTAAGGACTGCATAATAAATTGACTTTACATAATAGAAAGCCACACAATCACAAGAGGCATACAACCCCCATCAACAACCTTCATTTTCTTCTAAAAACCTGAAATTCACACTCCAAACAGGATTTCCTCAGGGTCTAGAGCCTAGAGTAAAACAAGCTCTAATGAAAACACACAAGGACAGAGAAGCTTTCAAATCAGATGCTGAGTAGGAAGAGATGCTGAATGTGAATGGGATGCAGAAATGCATAGCAAATAAATGCTTTCCCCAAAAGCAAAACTCCATTAACCACAGGGCAGCCCAACAAGGCCAGTAAGGATGGAAGGAGAGTCTAACAATGGGAGGAAAATGTAGAAATTCCTCAGCTTCAGACAAGAGGCATGCTAACACAGGAGAAGCCTAGTAGTCAGTAGTCAGTTGGCAAAGGAGCCAACCAAAGGGCAGAATACTGCATCTTGGGAGAGTGACAGCCAGGACAAGCACATGACAATAGTGTCACCTAGTAGGAGAGGGTGACTCCTCCAAACCAGGAGGGCTAAGATCCAGGATCAGGACTCTCGTATCTCCAAGAGAGTGAGAAGATCCAGGCAGATCTTGTGCTATGGGGAAATGTGAAGGACACACTGGATATGGGAACAGAAGAGCATCTGTTTTGCTGGAACATCGATACAAGGCTTGGGTCATGGAAGGAATATAATAAGCCACCTGCTGTCAATTAGTAGTAGCTGACTGGAGGCTGCACCATTAACTTCAAAGTTGCACATTGCTGAGTATTTCTAGGTTTAATTCTCAAGGCTGAAGGGCAATGAAGAAGGCACTAAAATAATGACTGAATAATAAACAGCACCATCAACCAAAAAAAAAAAACCTAAAACATAGAGACAATTAGAATAATAAATATTTCCCATTTACCCTCATCCACTCTTTTTAATCTTTTGATGCAACAAATATTTATTGAAAGCTTGCCAAGTGCTAGATACTATTATGAGCCCTTCATAAAGACTCAACTCCTATTATTAAGATATGCGTGTGGTCTGCTGGAGGGCAGGAAGCGGGGGCTCTCCTACTTTGTGTGTCTTGATTATGTCTTTGTGACACCAACCCCCATGCCTGTCCCCAGCTGCTTCTCATATGTGGGAATGTTCAGGCCTGATGGTGCTTTAGGAAGAAGGAAAGAGATCTACCAACATTTGTCCCCAAATAACAGTGACAAACTCAGCCCAAAGTGGAGGCAAGGCAGCCATAGCTAAGTGGGGCCAGCCCTTTTTAAGGGAGCACTTTTCCCTGTCAAGAAGCAGCAGATTTTGTTTCTTGGGGGGAATCTAGACAGAGGCTCACGAGGCTCCTCTGCTTTTCACTACAGGGCACAGGAGACACCCACACAGACCAGGACTGTGTGAAAAATGCAGAATAGGCCCTGTGCTCACCATGTAGTGGGGCCTTTGAGGAAGCTGCAGAACAAAAAGGGATTGAATAAATTCCCTTCTTCAGAAAGAAACCAGGAAGGGGTGGGAGGGTTAAAAAAGGTCTTGGCAGTTGGCCACTCTCCTCCTAAGGAACCAACTATCTCTAAAACCTCTTAATTGACAACAACAAAGATCTCCCAAGAGCTCTGCCCCCAACCCCGCTCCAAAGACTAGACTCTATTGACAATATTTGAACTGAGAAACTGATATCTGGGTATATAAGTGACATGTAGAGTGTCGTAGCAAATAAACCAATCCTCCTGATTGGAGGGAGACTGAGGATTAGGGCTGAAAAACATAAGCCATGCTAGGATATCAAGCTGCCTCTGGTACTGTGACTTGCCATAGGAATTCTCTCATTATCCCAGCTCATTTCAAACTCCCTGGTGAAGGAATGCCATACTCCAATGAACTTTCTTCTCTCTGCCCTCACCACACAGAAAGATTGCTATTCTCTGAAGCTCTTCACATCAAAACCCATGAAAAAAAACACATAGGCTTTATTTTCAGACTATAGTGGAACTGTTACTGTAAAGCAAGATTGCTTCCAAGGACAAAGACTGCATGAAGTCTTCCCATGGATGGGCCAGTTTTTTTCAGTGTTCACAGTAGTTTCTATCTCAATGTCTCTGCTGTTTGCTCCCATATTATGGAATCTTTCCTCCTTCAGGGAAAATCCTATGTTGACTTTCGAGGCCTAACTTCAACTTCAGATCTACCTCTTGCCCCCAAACATCTCTTAGTCTTCATTTAACCACCTCTGCCTTCTAACCTCTAGTCGCAACCATAATCTCTTCTGGCAATTAAAACTGCACAACAGAAAAGTGCTAGAAATCACTTGAGGACAACCTGACCAAGAGGTTCAGGTTCACTCTAAATCTTAGCTCTTGCGAGCTTTGTGGCTTAGTCTGAAACTCAAGCTTCCCCTTCAAATCTTTCGTGAGGCTAAGTTGGTTTAGATGCCAGCCTCCACTTGCCTCAACACTGGAGATACAAAGATGAGTATGACAAAGCCCCATCTTAAGAATCCCACAGGAAGCTTGTGTGTCATTTGCTGGAGTTCAGGTCCTTTGACAGAAATGTCTTCACCGTCATTTAGGAAAGAGTAAACTAGAAACAGAGGAGAGTAATTAAAATAAAGAACTAGGGATTGAAGCTACTGCAGAATTATAGACATGTGCAAAAGGCTGGAAATGGTGATTTGAGAGACATTCCAAATGAAAGAAAATTACAGGCCTTGCTTCATTTCCCATTTGGGAGGATAAAAGGAGATTGATGAAGTATGGACTCAAATTTCTTTTCAAGAAGCCAGGTGCAGGACAGATAAATGGGAATGAATGAGTTGGTTTGAGTGGTAAAAGAGAACAGCTTCTGGAGACACTGCAGGTGTGTTTCCTACAGGTGACTAATGCCCATCTCGAAGTCCAACAGCGTCTCCTTTCACAACCCCACTGAGTTGTTTTCTTCCTCTTCCTACTTTTGTCCAGCTTCATGAGAGCAATAGGAAGTTCAGTGCTGAGTTAGCAATCGACCACGTTGTCTGGATTCAAGCAAACAGTAAGTACCAGGTATAAGAAATACACCCTTTTCTTGAGTCTTAGTCAGGGGCCCTACCGGACCTTTTAAATTTAAAATAACTAGTTTAAAATAGCCAATCCTCTTGACCATTCCTCCAAGATTAAAAATATCCAACTGTCCTCTGGAGCTACCTGGGTCCGTTTCAACTGGGGGTGATGCTTTTACATTCTGAGCCAGTAACTGCCACCTAGAACTAGCCAGCATCCACTTCCTTTGGAACTCCCAACCCCCATTAGTCCCTGAGCATGCTCACTATGGGTCAAGAAGGTGGTGCTTTAAACTGTCTCTACTTTATATAGATCTAAAAAAAAATGTTTTTGCCAGTCCTGGGTCTTGAACTCAGAGTCTCAGCACTGTCCTTGGGCTTCTCAAGGCTAGTGCTCTACCAGTTCAGCCACAGCACCACTCTGGCTTTTTCTGTGTATGTGGTACTGAGGAATTGAACCCAAGTCTTAGTGTGTGCTAAGCAAGCATCCTACCACTAGACCAAGCTCCCAGCCCCTAGATCCAAAATCTTAAGTGTCTGTATTAACTTTGTTCCAGCAATTTGAAAAAAAAAACATATTTAAGAAACAATTAGAAGTGCACATAAAAAAATTGGCTGCAAGGGATGAACATGGTGGCACATGCTTGAATTATCAGTTTTGCATTAGGCAGACATAAGAGCATCATGACTGAAAACAAGCCTAGGCATAGAGAGGGGGTCCCAGAGAGAGAGATGGCGGCATGCAGAGAGATAGGGGGAACAGGGAGAAGGAGAGGGAGACAGAGTTGAGAGAGAGGGAGAGAGAGGCAGAGAGACAGAGGAGCACAAGACTGTCCCAAAATACAATCTGGGTTTGATTTATGTTTACAATCCCAGTGAACAGAGGAAGTAAAGGTGGGTAAGAGGATCATAGCCAGAGGCCAGCCCCAGGCAAAAAGAATAAAGCTCCATCAGAAAAATAACTGAAGCATTCTATCACTTAGCTTCAGTGTAGCTAAGTAATAGAGCACTTGCCTAAAAAAGTTATCTTAATGTTATGAAGGAGGAGGAGAAGGAGGAGGAGGGGGGGAAGAGGTAGAAGGAAAAATGCTGAGAACTTGTCAATTGGAATAGCATCGTTTTAGATGAAAATAGGAGCACTTTAAATGCAAAACGAATTATTGAAATAAATGGCCGTGCAGCCATACAATGGAATACTACACCGACATGGTAAGTTGTAAAGATATTTTAATGACAAAAGGAAATATTTGAAATATATTTTGATAAAAATCAGACTAGATCCAATTTTCTTCTCAGTTTTGTAACTTTTACACCCAATATATACTATAGACATGCATAGATAACACAAGAAGAGAGGGCAGAGAAGATAGGAGGGAGGGAGGGAGGAAGTAGGGGGAGAATCTGAGAAAGGGTACCTATTGATAGTGGAAAAAGTAAATTTTAAAATATTCTGATTTTCTTCTTTCTGCACCTTCAAATTATCCTTTGAAGTCTTTGAACAGGGAAAAATATTAAATGGAAACTGAACATGATATAGGCCTTAATTTCAGGAGAAGAAAACGCTGGGAAGACATATGCCATGAAACATTTATTCCTTCAGTGCATATCAAGGGTGTTTGTTTTGTCTGACTTGAACCCTGACATGATCAATCTATCTTCCACAAGAAGCAACAAGTTAACCCAGTAACTTCTTACACCTCCCTGACACAAGTACAAAGCTACAAATGCCTCGAGAGAGGTACTACAGCTTAGTCATCTTCTTCTACTCTCCCTATGACCACCAGATGCCTAAACATTCTGCTTCATTAGACCGATATCTATATTTTTACATTAGTTATGTGACTGGCTTCTAGAAAGTATAGCTGTGTAACTGTAGTCAAGTATTTTATTACCTACTTTGCCCTTACCTGCCTCTTACTTCATTTATACTTCAGTATAAAGCCTTTCACTCATTTTAATCATTTTCAGGAAACAGCATTTTGTGGGGCAATCATGAGGTATCTAAAGCCTAAGATTCCCAAGAATTGAATTAATCTGGAAAAAGTTGGGGAAATCACTATTTATTCTGTACTTCTCATTTAACCCTCTGATTTGATTATACTTTGCTCTTTCCTAAAAGAAAATGTATTCACTCGTAAATGAGAGCAAGAATTTCATTTTTGTAGGTCATTTCACCCAAGCCAGTATTCTTTGTTGCTATGCTCAATTACAAAATGAAAAATTGGAAGAAATCCCCATTTTATTATATAGTTGAGCCACACAAGCCAAGTTATAAATAATTGTACACTGTCTCCTCCCTATCATGTTTATAAATAATAGTTTAGGGATGATTTCTAAATATAGTTAAGCACTGATTAATTTTGTTAGTAGAACCTAATGCCTGGATTAGTTCTTTCGTGAAATGTAAATGGATCTACTAACAATGGTATTATTTTTGCCAGTCCTGGGGCTTGAACTAGGGCCTGGGCACTGTCCTTGAGCTCTCTCAAGGCTAGAGCTCTACCACTTGAGCCACAGGACTACATCTGGCTTTTTTCTTTTTTTCATATATTTTTTATTGTAATCAATAGAAGGGTTACATTATATTCACCAGATAGAAGGTGCATTACTTCACATACATTGATACCCTTTCTCATGTCATGGTCCCCATTTCCCTCCTCCCACCCCCGTCCCTCATCTTGTTTTCCCCCCTTCCCTATCCTATTTCAAATAACCAAATACGTATATATACAATTTATCAGATAACCAGGTGAAATACTGTAACAATATGAGATAACCAAGGGACAGCAAAAGAGATGAGACATAACATAGTACCTTAAGGACAACAATCACTCATTATATGGCTTTAGTATCTATATCCTGGAAGTCCTTTCATTTAGCGTCATACTATATGGCCTTATGTATCAAGGTTTTGCTCTAGTGTAAATCTCTGCTAGAAGAGCCCAAGGTTTCTACTGGTTATGAAAAATGAGGGAAACCATTGAGCCTAAGTTCCTTTGAGTCTGGCTTACTTCACTTAATATGATTTTTTCTAAGTCTTTCCATATCCTTACAAATGGGGCAATGTCGTTCTTTCTGACACATCTGGCTTTTTTCTGTGTGCTGAGAAGCCAGGGCTTTGTACACACTAGGTGAGCATTCTACCACTAAGCCACACTCCCGGTCCTCAGTGGCTTCTTAAAAGATGAATATTCCATTGAAAATCATCTACAGAAAGAAGGAAAGATAATCCCTTTAATATAGAACTCTATGTTTTAGATATCACCAATAAAGTTAGTTCAGGATTTGAAGGGAGATAACTTGGATGCATCCTTTCCCTAAAACACACACACACACACACACACACACACACACACACACACACACACACACACACAGAGCCACTACCACAAATACTCAAGCTCACATATCTTGAGGTAGATTGAAGAGATTCTTTTCTGAAAGGACTTGGCACCTAATGTGAACTTTATATTATCTAGCCTATCATTTTCATTAAATACTGTCTCCAATGTAGAGTGCTGCTGGGAAATTAAACCATAAAGGCAATGTGGCTTTTTTCTTCCTCCTGCCTCGTATTTGTCATGTAAGAAAATGAAATCAAACAATATGAGATACGCTAAAGAAAAGCTCCCTGTTTACAATATATTAAAGACATTATTTTAAACATGTTCCTCACGGGTCAGCCCTTTCTCTAAGCACAGAATCCACACAGCTTCTGCTCCTGGAAATGTTCTTTAGCTTTTCACAGCCATGGTCCGTGTACCCAGGCCTGCTTTGCTAAAACCCGTTCTTTTAAAAATAGCTGAATTCATTTGGGATTTTGAGAGGGAATCATGTCAGCTTAAGACAATGAAGTTTTAGATTTCTAAACAATGAAGTGGAGTAAGGATAAATGTGCTAGCAAAGGAAGAAGAGAGATGTGGACTCAAAGACTCATTTCTGAGAATACACACTCTAATTAGGACTGATTTCTACCTAGGACAATCCATCTTTTCCCCCTGTGTTTTCAACTATATGCTTAAACAAAAGTATTGTAGGGATAGACTGAAACTGAACTGAAGACATTATATCATTAACAATACTTGAGTAAATACAAATAAAATATATCATAACCTTCGGTTCCTGTCTTTCTCCCAAATCCCCTGTTCTTATTTGCCTGCTCCACTTTGGCATCTGCACAATTG
This sequence comes from Megascapheus bottae, assembly GCF_031878675.1. Classification (NCBI taxonomy): domain Eukaryota; kingdom Metazoa; phylum Chordata; class Mammalia; order Rodentia; family Geomyidae; genus Megascapheus; species Megascapheus bottae. The sequence goes on from NC_143511.1 coordinate 53,941,458, forward strand.
CTGTGTCTCATTTTCTGAGCTTCTTTCTGTAGCTCTTCTTAATTTTTTTGTTTCTGAGGAAAATAACATGTTATATAACACTTCATGCTGTGTGTGTGTGTGTGTGTGTGTGTGTGTGTGTGTGTGTGTATTCTGAGTCTGGGACTTTTTCCCAAGGCCTGCACACTATCCCTGAGTTCATTGCTCAAGGCTGGTATGCTATTACTACAGCTTCATTTCTCTTTTTCTTGCGGTTAATTAGAGATAAAAGAAGGGGTATTAATGTGTGAGAAGTAATGCATCTACTATCTGGTGAATATAACTGTAACTCCTCTATAGATTACAATAAAAATAAATATTTAAAAAAAAGTCTCACTGATTCTTACCTAGGCTGGCTTTGAACCATGATTGCCCAGCTACTTCAATCTTTTATACCATCTTTCTGCCCTGAATTTGTTGATAGAGACTCCAACTTTCTCTTTACTCTGTCCACTTAAAGCATCTCTCAAGCTCCAAGATCTTTCCCCATTCTGCTGAGCTCTTCTTCCTGAGCAATGCCTTGTCTGCTTTTATTTTCATTCGTTGGTTTATTATCCATTGCTCATTCTTCCTTCAGGCTCCTCATGAGAAGGATATACACAAAATCCCGATAAATTCCTTTCTTGGAAGATCAAGGGCAACACAAAAAGTGAGAGGATCTAAATGTTCTATATGTGAACTGCAGCTTTACAAGGTAGGCAAATTGAATACCTTTTCTGAACCTCAAGTTTCTCATCTATAAAATAAGAAGTGGGAGGTATGTGTACATACTTCATTTTTCTGATGGTTTCTGCCTGAGAATCTCTCTCTGTGTCTCTGTCTCTGTCTCTCTGTCTCTCTGTGTGTCTCTGTCTCTGACTCTCTCTCTGTCTCTCTCTCTCTCTCTCTCTTTCTCTTTTTCTCTCTCTCTTTCCCTCGCTCTCTCTCTGTGTCTCTCTCTCTGTCTCTCTGTCTCTCTGTGTGTCTCTGTCTCTCTCTCTGTCTCTCTCTCTCTTTCTCTTTTTCTCTCTCTCTCTTTCCCTCGCTCTGTCTCTCTCTCCCCAGCTCTCTCTCTCACTCTGTCCCCCACCCCTTGCTTTCATTAAGCTTTTAATCATTATTTCTTCTGACTATAGACCACAGGATGAAAAGTAACTCATTTGTTTGCAACTCCTTGGGAATATACCATCAGTCTCCCTTAACTTTATCTCATCTCTTCACTGCCAAGGATGACTCAAGACCCTACTCTACCTCTGCTAGAAAAACTGCAAGAAAATAGCAAGAAAATACAATCATGGTTCCTAAGCTTTGAATATTGTCTCCTTTTTTCTAAAAGTTTGGTCAAATACAAACATTTCAAACTTAAATTCAGCATTTTTCCTAAGCAAAACAATCAGCATAGTCCCATATCAATTTGGCATACCATTGCACAAATCTGATCTTCAATATAGAAGTGAGTTACAGAAGCAAAGAACCAGGAATTGTCATAAAGTAGAGGAGGGGGGAAATTCTAATGGAGTTCAAGGACCAAAATTGAGCTGTCCAAATCTATTGTTTATACGTGTGCTTAATTTCACCAGGAATGCTTGCTCAGCTTCAACATAAATCCAGAGGGGAAAAGTCATGTTCACATAAAGAAATATGAACTGGAATTCAGAGATTCTGCAAGAAAAAGGAATTAAGTCCCATTTTCATCCGTCTACATGAGCAAAATTATTGCACTAATGTTCTTGTGATTCATAATTTCTATTTTGTGACAGCTTTAGACAGAATCCACAAAAACAAAAAAGTCTCTTTCAGAGAAGATGACAAGCAATTTACTTTTCCTATTAGGCTATGGGATGGGGACTGTGTTATTCCCCTCTCCAAGGAAGGAATATTGGGTTTGCAAGGCTGCCCCCTGCCCTCTAAGAATCCAAGCAGTCAGAGGCCCCTATCTACAATAGAGATGGCACAAACCCTTTGAGCTAGACTCCGTCCGGGGAATGCAGTTGTGACCCAGTGTGCCAAGACACTCAATGAAATACTGGACATTATTTGCACCACACCTCTGTCTTCTCTTCCCTGCCAACTTTGTTTTGTTGTTTTAATTATTATTTTATTTTTTATGTATATGTGCTGAACCTGGACCTTGAACGCAGGCCCTAGACAGTCCAAGTTACTTCAAGGTTAGGCTCTACCACGTGAGCCTCTGTTCTGCTCTGGCTTTAGAGTGGTAAATGGAGATACGAGTGTCATGGAGGTTCCTGCCCCAGCTAGCTTCAAACTGCAATCCTGTAATCCTTAGATCTTAGCCACTAGAGTAGTTAGGATTACAAATGTGAGCTACTGATACACAACTATTGCAATTATTTTTTAAAGAAGGAATGAACACATTTCTTATACTGTGACAGTCTTCCTTAAGATATATATATATATATATATATTCTGTGTGTGTATGTGTATGTGAGCATGCATGCATGCGTGTATGCGTATGCATATGCATGTGTTGGTACTGGGATTTGAACTCAAGACCTAAGCATTGCCCCTGAGCTTTTTTGCTCAAGGCTAGTACTCTACTACCTGAGCCATAGCCCCAAGTGTGGCTTTTGGGTGGTTGATTGAAAAATAAAAGAGTATTGGGGACTTTCCTGCCCAGGTTGGCTACTAACTACAATCTACAGATATCAGCCTCCTATGTACTTAGGGTTACAGGTGTGAGCCACTGGTATCCAGCTAAACTACATATTATTAGACTGTAAACAGCTTATTTTATACAATAAACCATTTTCTAGCTGTCAATGTGCACCAGAATTCCCAAAGAAAGAAGTAGGGAGCCTCTTTTGTTCTGGAGACATCCTAGAATGTTCTAAATCCTTGTTAATGGGAGCTGCAATCTTTTTGAAGTAGGCTCATTATTTGGATTTTGCCCCATTGAAATGTGTAAAAGAATAGTGTTTTTTTTCCTCCATCACAATTCTTCAAAATCTTAGGCCTCAACTTATGTTTATTTTTGTTATTGTTGTTCTTTATTAAACAAGATTCTTAATTCCTTAAACCCATTCCATTCAGAAAACATTGTACTTTCCCTTTTTTGCTTTAACTGGGGGCCAGAGTGCTATAGTTGAGATTTCTCAAGGCTAGAGTTCCACCAATTGAGCCACATCATCATTTCTGGCCTTTTCTATGTATGTGGTACTGAGAATCAAACCTGGGTCTTCATGCATGCTAGGCAGGCACTCTACCACTAGGCCAAACTCCCGGTCCAGACATTGCACTTTCAAACAGCTAATTAAAATAGGTTGCTGGAGCCCAGTGCTAGTGCTACATGCCTATAATCTTAGCTACTCAAGAGACTCAGATCTGAAGACTACGGTTCAAGGCCTGCCTAGACAGGATAGCACATGAAACTGTAATCTCCAATACACTACTCAGAAAAGGCTGCAAGTGGCACTATGTGACTCAAGTGGTAGAGCACTAGCTTAGAGCACAAAGAGGTTCAGGGCCAGTGCCCAGGCCCTGAGTTCAAGCCTCAAGACCAGCAATAATAAATAATAATATAATAATAATAATGCTGGTAGTAGTTTGAGTGACACTAAGGAAATTTGTTTATAGGGACAATTCCTAGTACTTTCTCATAAATATTGGTTATTAGCTTCTAGTACAGTTTAAACATACATTCATTTGTAGATATCCAACAAGAAAAATGCTAGAAAGGCTTTTCAAAAGAATTAACCTTCAAAGGGTGATATTGATCAAGCTGAAGGTAACCTCTTTGTTCAACTACTTAAAAATATCAAAAATAAAACCCAATCAACTAAAAAAAATCAACTTTATTGTTTACCAAGCTCAGCTTTATTTCCTGTGGCAGATTTCCATGAGGAAATTTCCTTTCCTTAGTTGACACCCACACCTGCAGAAGAAAAAGTTATTCCTTAGGTCTGTGAGTAGTTTGGTAATCATAAAGTTGCATTTCAAAGGAGTGTTCAAAGAAAGTCCATTCAGTGAAACGGCCTATATCTATCACAGATGAACTTAAACCACAGAGCTATACATTCAGCGCTACTGTTGTAAATGAATGGTTTCTGATCAGCAATGATAAATTTTATTGAGTGGCATCATAGATTCTGAAGCAAGATGTGCTGTGTATTCATGTGATAAGAGAAGATGAATGTTTCCACATATATCATCCTGAATTTGGTTCTTTATGAAATATTGGGCTATTTTTCCCTTTGCTTATGAGTTTATCAGAGCCAAAAGACAAAATCCATTCTTTCAGTGAAAAAAAAAGCTGATTTTGAGTTATTATTCATGGAATGTTTTTCCTTTATTACAAATGCTCAGGCTTTTTCTTCTCCTATTCCCTAAATCAAGATACTCTGCAGTCTGGCCAAAGCTAAAAAGGAGATAAAATGGAGATATCTGATGCTGACATAAAGCTTGTAGAAAAGCAAAGGCACAGGCTCACTTCTTGGAAGCAATTTAGAGCATTAATTTTCCACCAAGTTCCCATCACATGTCATCAAATTCAACACACTGTGCAGATGGGAAAGTCTAACTATTGAAACAATTAACTATTGTGAGTCATTTCCTCAATCTGCTTTTGTTTTAGCCAATATGTCAAGTGGTGACAGACACTGTTAAATTTCACAGGCCCTCCTGTCTTGTTGGAAAGAGCATGGTATAATTGACAGAGCTCAGCTCGATGAACCTGCCAAACTCATTGTGGGGCCTCTCCCTCTACATTTCAATGCCAAACTCCAAAGATATTAAGCAGAACCCATTCAAACAAGAAGAGCACAAAGTCTACTTTCTTCTATCTGAATGCTCCCACTTAGTCACCTGCTGCCTCTAACTTTCCCCATCCCTTTGAATGGAGGCTAAAATGAATAATATTTAAAAAATTATACTTGTTCAGTCTCCCCCATTGCAGACCTAGAGCACCTTAGCACCTACGCTTCTCCATTTGCTGAACCTTGGTCTGAAAGTTCACTCCCTTAGATGATTTCCTGAGGGCCCAAAGTTACTTCTTCTTAACTGAGTAAAGCAAATATCACCATAGAAACATGCATTTAACATTCATGGACCTCATGTCATTTGCATGTCTATGAAAGAAAGGGACAAAACCATGGTGGTCATCCATCCCTAAACAGTCTTATTCCAATCTGAAAGGACAGAAATTTGGAGATGAAGTGGGGTGGGGAGAAGAGGAGGGGGAGAGCATGGCTAACAGGTACGAAGATAGCAAGATTGCAAGAATAAGTTCTGGTGTTCTGGTGTGCAGTGGGGTGACTGCTGTTAAATGTACAATTAGGTATTGTATGTTTTGACATGATCAAATGCTTGAGGTGATGGATATGCAAAGTAAGAGAGCATCGGCCATGAATGGAAAAGCCAAGTAAGAGCACAAACCTGAGTTTGAACCCCACTGCCAGAACAAAGAGGGAGGCTGGCTCAAGTAGTAGAGCACCTGCCTTCTAAATGTGAGTCATTGAGTTCAATCCTCAGTTTTACCAAGAAAGAAGTGATGAGGGAGGGAAGGAAGGAGAGGAGAACATTAATCAAGTGAGTTTTTTTTTTATTTAGTGAGTTTATGAAAGTCTGGAGAAATAAAACAGCCCACCTAAGCTCAGACAAATGTTTAGTGTCAAAGGTGACACAAAAATTTAGCATAACCAATTCCCACTCCAGTGGTCTTTTGACAATGACAGGCAGTTAGATCATATGCACACAATGTAACTATTGGCAAAGAACTGTAAATAGCATCACGAGACATGAACTTGCTGCCTGTTCACCTCCACAGAGAAGGTGAGCACTTTAGCCTGCAGTCACAGCAGTCACTATGGAAGAGCTGAGTCCAGGAAAGTGAGAAGGGGGAGGGAGGAGGGAGGGGTCTTGGAGACACCCCTATGATGAGCCACTGCATCAGAAATTTGGGGATGGTGAGGGACCTGGAGGGAAAAGCTGAGAAACAGCACAAGGCTCTGTGTGATAAATGAAGCTGTCTGTTTCCCATTCTGGGAACATAGCAAGTTTCAAGAAACAAATCAGAAACCTAGAATGATGAATTGTGTGGTCTACAATGAGTCCTGCCGTGTTGATCCATGACTACATTTGCTCTGCAGATCAGACATACCAGGTGCAGAGAACACCTGGCTATGATAAACCTTGTGAAATTCAGTCACCTAGTCCAGAAAGGGTAAGCAATGGTTTTATTTGGTGAGTGTGTCCATGTGTGCTTGTGTATGTGTGTGTGTGTGTGTGCGTGTGTGTGTGTGTGTGTATGTGTGTGTGTGCCCGTGCTGGCACTGGGGCTCTTTTTATTCAAGCTGATGCTCTACCATTTGAGCCTTAGCTCTACTTCCACTTTGGTGGTTCAGTGGAGGTAAGAGTCTCACAGACATTTCCACCTATGCTGGCTTTGAACTATAATCCTCTGATCTCAGCCTCCTAAGTAGCTAGGATGACAGGCAGGAGCCACTAGCAGCTGGCTAAACAAAGTTTTGTTTGCAGGAGGACTTCAGCAGAGAATCCAAGCTAGGAAGAAATTTGATAGAGCAGAATTAAAGACAAAGCATCCCCTTTAACAGTCGACCCAGCTCCCATCTCACTTGTGGCTTTGAGTCCTCTTTTCAGAGACCTACAGGGCATCTATGCAAAACAAAATAGGAAAGGAAGTCACAACATCAATCTGATGAATTCCCATCCACTGAGTCCAGCAGCCCTGACATCTCCAGAAGGAAGGCTCAGGTAAACATTAGCAGCAAAGTTGAGTTCTTGAGCTCCTAGGTTCAAACCCTTTGCCGTTAACCATCTGTGACACCCAATTAATCACCTAAAGTCTCTATGCTTTTCCATTCTCCCCACTTCTCCGGTAAGGCTAAGTGCATCCAAATGAAAATTATGAAGTAGAATAATAGGTACCTGAAGCAATCGTAGTAACTCTTGTTGAATAAGATAGCAGAAAAACTGGGTGCTAGTGGCTCCGTGCCTGGAATCCTAGCTACTCAGGATGCTGAGAACTGAGGATTGTCATTCAAAGCCATCCCAGGCAGAGAAGTCTGTGAACTCTTCTCTCGTGAACCAGCACAAATCCCGAAGTAGAGTGGGGCTTAAATGATAAGGTACAAGTCTTGAGCAAAAATTAAATAAATAAATGCTAAAGGACAGTATCCAGGCCCTGAGTTCAATCCCTAATGCACACATGCACACACACTCACACCCATATCCTCCCCCCAACACACACACAAAATCCAGAAAAAAAAACATAAAATGTTTTTGTCTTAAGTATTTTATAACCTTTAGGTAGGTCTACAAAGAAGTCATCATTTAACAAAGCAGTTTGTGAGCACACTGCATCTTGATCAATGCCACCCCTTTTAACAGCCTCACTCATGCCACGCCTCTAGTCGTCCCTTCCCTGACTTGTAAATTGGATGTTTTTTTTTTTACTGCATTCTCCCCTCTTCTCTTCCTTCATCTATCTCTCCCTAAAAATTATTTTAATCACACTTCAAACCCTTAGAAGAAAGAAGCTTTACCATTTATCTGTACTAAGGATAAACCATTGGATTTAGTTTCATTGAACTCAAAGCAGAAGGAAAAAAGAACACGGGCCTATGTAAAGCAACACACATGTTAAGTGTTTGTGAAGATGTGGCACAAAGAAAATTCAGAACATTAAACATCCTGTTTGTCTGGTTTCTAAACTGCCAAGGAATGTAAATTAGGTTGTATTTCCGGGATTATGTTACCAGCAATGAGAACAAAAGAATCCAAATAGAGAAAGATTGTCAGGTTCTACCATGTCATTTCTCAAATACCCCAGAACGGAGGAGTGTCACATGTTCCCTGAAAGCAAATAGAGACAGATTCTGTGCAAGTGCCTAATTAAAGGAGGGGGACAGGGATAAGGAGAAGGGGAGGGAGAGGGAGAGAAGGAGGAGGGAGAGGAAGAGGGAAAAGGAGAGGAAAAGAGGGAGGGGGAGAGAGAGAGAGGGAGGGGGAGAGAGAGAGATGGAGGGGGAGAGAGAGAGAGGGAGGGGGAGAGAGGGAGGGAAGGAGAGGAAAAGAGGTAGAGAGAGGGAGGGAGGGAGGTTTGGAAGGAAAGCTGTCAAGGAGAAAAGAAGGCCAAGAAGACAAGGCAGGGAGCAAGGCTTGCTCCAATGAGAGATTTTCAGCCTTGCCCCACAGAAGTCTGGGCATAAGTGGTCTCAACCTGAAGCAAGGAGCTCCTCTACCTCTACACCTTTTGCCATTTTCCAGGATGATCTCCTGCAACACAAGGTGACCTCCCTGCCGCCTTGGCCCCTAGAGCAATCTTGCCAAGAAGAGCCCCAGTGCTAGCCCTCTCAAGTAGAAGCCCACACACCCTGGGGGAAATCACAGGGAAGCAGCAGGAAGTAACTGAGCTTGAACAAGAACAAGGCCAGAAGAAAAATATGATTCGAAGTGGATTCTTTAATCTGTTCCAACGTCATCTGAAACTTACATGGTATTCTAGTTTGTCTATTATGGATATGATGAACACAAAATATAGGAACCGTTGAGATACACATTATCCCTTATAAGTAGTGTTGGCAGTTACTCCAACTTTGAATAAGATAAATTTAGCAAGTAACAATCTGGGATATTTACATTAGAAGCTTATTATTTAAAGCAGGTAGCACATGCTTAGAATCCTAACTGAGAGACAGAGATGGAAAGATGGTAGATCAAGGACAGTCCAAGCAAAACAGTTATTGAGACTCTATTTTAGACAAAGGTAGGTGTGATGGTTCACACCTTCATCTCAGCTGCTTGGAAGGCAGAGAACGAAGGACTGTGGTTGAAGGCCAGCTCAAGGTAAAGTCTCACGGTACTATCTGAAAAAAAACTGAGGTTGTGGCCAAAGGAGCAAAAGTATTCATATTGAAAACAAAACAAAAGTTTATATTATCCATATGGCTAATTTAAGGTACATAGATGTACCTCACTAAGGAGACCTATTATTTTCCTGTGATTATGAAACAGCCCTGCAACTTACAAAAGTAATTGAGTCCTTCTATTAATCATAGATGCAGACACTTTTAGTAAGCAACTATATGATTTTAGTAAATCTTTTCTCCAATATAACTTTGTTTTCATTCTGTTTATTAAAATGTAATTTCGTGTCTGTTGAAACTAAAAGTAATAAAATGGTAATTGTAGTTTGCATAGCTCTTTAGCCCATTTTGCTAATTACTCATTTTGAATTCACACGATACTATTGTCAACTTGGGACAGATTAGAAATTTCAACAAACATTGATCTGGTACCCCAGCACCATAGAGAAGGCCTGGGGTCCTCCAGGCTGCTTCGCATGCCTGGAGGTTAGGCAGTACAGAAGAAGGTAAGCCAAGTTGGAAGGAAAGAAGAGAAGAAACCCCACTCATAAGAATGATGCTATAATAAAACTGGTTCTGTCCAAAACATACTATTGCACAGTTCCAGCTAGAAAATGAATTCAGCTTCACAGAGGATGACAACAAAGTCAAAATTACCTTAGTTGTGCTAAGATTGTAGCATTTCAAGACTCTTTCCACCCACCCCCCAAAAGAAAAGATGACAAAGTTGGAGCGCCATCTACTGGTAATATCAGCTAATAGCAGGTCCAGCTGTACTTTCACCCTCCCAAGCCATCGCATACACACACACACACACACACACACACACACACACACACACACACACACACACACACACACACACACACACACACACCACTGAGAATTTCCCAGGAAGGCCAGAACTTCTGCATTCAAAACTAGGACTCAAGAACAAGAGAAAAAGCCCCCATTCCTTCCCCATTCTCCTTCCCAGCATGGCTCCTTGTGGGAAAGCTGGCTGTAAGCCACCTTTTTTAGCATGGGATATAAACGTCTGACCTGGTTCTGGCTGGAGGATGTCCCTTTGCAGAGCAGAGCCCTTTGTCTAGGTATCCTCACCTGTCACAAAAAGTCAGAGCAGCAGAAAGAAACCTAGGGCAGCCCAGGATTAGCTTCATATTGCAGGGGGAAATGTGCAGGGGGAGGGCTTTCAAGGCAAAACGCTGCCACAAACAGTACTGTTCTGAGAAAATTGTGGTTGCCTCAGATTTATTGAAGCTATGTGTCCCTACCGTTCAAACAGTGCCTCACAAAACAGACTGCATCTAAGAATGGCAATCTGTTTGGCCCTTTTTTCCCCAACCGTTCTAGAACCTTCCTTCCATCACATATCCAGAAATATGCCCTTATATGGAAAATATGTCTTAACCTCTGCTTTTAGAACTTACCACAACTGGAGATAAAAATAGACTTTTAAAGATACACTCTCAGCCAGAAACTGGTGGCTTATGCCTGTAATCCTAGCTACTTGAGGGGCTGAGATCTGAGGATGGAGGTTGAAAGCCAGCCTGGGCAGAAAAGTTCATGAATCTTACCCATAATTAAGCACCTAAAAATCAGAAGTGGAGCTGTGCCTCAACATGGTAGATTGCTAACCTTGAGCAAGGAAAGCTCAAGGACAGTGCCCAAGCCCTGAGTTCAAGCCCCATGACAAAAAAAAAAAAAAGAGACAATCTCCTTTTGGAGTTTGACTGCTATATCCATTTGCTTTCACCTGGATTTCTAATTATTTTTGAATGTAGGGCCACAGATAGAGCATTTTTCAAAGACTTCAGCTGCAGATGGCAGAATGGCAACTCATACTCTAAGAATAGAGGTAATAAAGGAAAGAGAAAGACCTAACTCCCCCAACTTTAGAACTAAAGAGGCTTTAGGCATATATACATTCGGGGGTTTAAGCTATGTCACTGAATGTTTTTTCTCTGTGTTTGTTAGCTATACTCCCTTCTATATATCACTTTATTTTTAAACTGGACTGCTTCCATACAGAAGTAATGATAATCACCAGTACAATGCTCACATCTGCAGCTTAGTCCCTTGACCTCGAAATATAAAGGAGTCTTCTGTGTCACTCAAGCAGGGATGTCTGGGGAAAAGTACTCTGACTGACCTTACTTGTATTTCTTGTGCATTCTCTACACCAAAAAAATTAAAAAGACTTTCCCACCCAAATCCCTGGTCAGAGACAGAGTTCTAGAAGCAATCAATGTTTCCACTCTCAGGCATTCTCTATTGTATGTTTGGTTTGACTATAAAGCCAATGAAAAGCCAGGCTCACGCCTGCAATCCTAACAGTTCAGGAGTCTGAGATCTGATGATTGTGATTCAAAACCATGTCCAGGCAGCAAAGTCCATGAGATGCTTATCTCCAATTTACCACTAGAAAACCAGAAACAGAGCTATGGAATAAGTGGTAGGAGACCTGCCACGAGCAAAAGAGCTCAGAAACAGTGCCCAGGCCCTGAGTTCAAGCCCCAAGATCAATCAAATAAATCTAAATAAATAAAGTCAATGAAGCATCACCCACTTACAAGATGTGGGGATGACGGAATAGATGTTTTGTTTTCTTTCTTTGTTGTTGTTTCGATATGCGGGCTCTTGTGCTTGAACTCAGGGCCTGGACACTGTTTTGAGCTTTTTATGCCCAAGACTGGCACTACTCTACCACTTGAGCTACAACTCTACTTTTGGATTTTTTGAAGAGGAGTGGAGGGAGGGCATTAATTGGAGATAAAAAAATCTCATAGACTTTCCTGATGAAGCTGGCTTTAAATCATGAACCTCAGATCTCAGCCTCCTGAGTAGCTGGGACCACCAGCATCTAGCAAGATATGGGTTTTAAATCATCATTTTCTTGGCTTGAAAGTCCCCATGGATGTCTGCTCTTAGGAAAGCACCTGTTTTCCATGTAACCAAAAACAAATGCAAACTGCTATAATGATGCATTGCCCTTAAGAGTCTACAGTATTTATCGCTTCTAATACTTTTATCTCCCGAGCAATAACATTGCCCAGAACTGAGTCATTGTCCATGGTGGTTCCAGCAAACAGTCCCGCCTTGGACTTCCTTCTTGTCAGATAGCCCGCCAGCCTCTCACCTCCCACATGTGCCTTCTATCCCCTAACCCTCCCCTATGCTTGCCTCTGCCATCTTCTTTCTTTTCAGGCACAAAATAGATGCCACGTCCTCCCCTCTTAAAGATTCTGCCTGACCCAGAGTGGGCCACAGCCACATCACCAGTGACCAAGTCCCTTCAGCTCCACTCTGTCAGAAACCTAGCTCCATACCCCAGTGCCACACAAGGCTTTGGAAGGTTAGCTTCACAGAATAACTACCCAAGGGTATTTGAAGGTGAGGAGAAAGAATAAAAGAAAAAGGGTAGCAGATGTGGCCCTGATATATAATCGAGGGTAGTAAAAGAATTCCTGCCAGAAAGCCTTGACATTGCTCAGTGGCTTTCTAGGCAGAAGATTCTGCTCCAGGTTGAACATAGATAGAGGCTCAGAACTCAGACCCATACATGGACTGAATTGTCCCAGTAGGTCTCAACTCAAACCTATTTTTTCCATATAATTTTTATTGTAATTAATAGAAGGGTTACATTACATTTGCCAGATGGAAGGTGCATTACTTCACATACATTGATACCCTTTCTCATGTCTTGGTCCCCATTTCCCTCCCCCCCCCACCCTCATCTTGTTTTCCCCCCTTTCCTATCCAATTTCAAATAACCAAATACGCATATATCCAATATATCAGATAACAAAGTGAGATACTGTAACAATATGAGATAACCAAGGGACAGCAAAAGAGATGAGAGATAACATAGTACATTAAGGACAACAATCACTCATATGGCTTTTGTCAAACCTATTTTTTTATCTCTGTCTTTCTCTCACTTTCTCTCTGTGTGTCTCTCTCACATTTTCTAACTTCTTGGCTCCTAGCATAATATCTGAGCCATCATGTTAATGGCTATTGTTTTTCATCTACTAGACCCTATACAGAGCATCTTATTAAAAAGCATTCCCTTTTTCTCTTTTTTCTTGTTTATTTTAACCAGGCCACAAGTGGTGAAGCCTATAATGCTAGTAAGCCCCCCAGCACTCACTTTAAAAATATATCTTTTAAACTAGAATGTACCAAAGAGCTGGAATGAGTCAGTTGTACAATTGAACATTAATTTAAGTGGAAGTCTTAGCTTCATCCAGGCAGCTGAGTGGAAACTATCAGTGCTGTTCTGCTTCTCTGAGTCCATCCACACACAGTAGCTACACTGCAGAGCTAACTTTCTCCATCCTGCAGACGCAGTTACCACATACCTAAGAATAAATGCACAATGTTCTTCCCATACACATTAGAAAGGACATCTTTAATCTATGTATATGTATCTGTATTCACCCAGGATAGAGCAGGAACTTACAAGGTCTTAGCACAGAAAACATCCATGCTACACACACACACACACACACACACACACACACACACACACACACACACACACAGCAAAGAGCTAGAGGAATGGATATTTTCTAAGCATACACATCTCACCATGTCTCCATAACCCTATGAATCTGGCATTTGTAGTCACCATTTTCCACCTACATATGCCAAAGGCCAAATATAACTAAAAGAATGCAATCTGCCAGCATCATAACTGGAGGAATACAATACAATCTGAACTTGGGTCTGCCACCTCTTTCTCTGAAGAGTCAGAAGACAAAATGCCTGGTCCCCACCCATTAGACTAGTGGTGTGACTGGTCTGAGGCAAGTCACAAAAGCACTCTTGATGCCCTGAGTCACCATGTACAAGATGAACTAACTCACTCACAGGGTTGCTGGGAGAGTGAAATTCAGTCATAGGTAGAAAACTCCTTGAAAATAAGGACAGAGCCTTTTATAAATGTTACAGCCTCATCCTATGGCTTTCATCTTTCCCAGCTCCAAGACCTTTCCTCCTGGCGACCGTCCCTCATCTTCTTATCAGGATTCAGTCCCCTACAGATGTAGTTTTCTCGCGGTGAGGTGGTGATGGGATGGCAGGAAAGGAGCACACTTGACTTGCTTCCAACTCCTGAGCTTACCACAGTGCCTGGCACTTTGTAGGCACACAATTCATATTTGTGGGATCCATGCCTCAATAGAGTTGTAGTCTGCATTTTATTATTATATGGTATAATGATGAGACAGAAAAAGAACTTGATATACTCATCCCCTAAAGGCTACAATGTCCAATCACCCAAACCATCTAGCTCTTGAAAGGAAAAGGGAAAAATAATCTCTTCTGTATAGAAAATGACTACCACATACCTTGACTTTTTAGGAGAATCAGGCACAAAATAAGGTGGGAGGCGACAGTGACTTAGGGCACCTGACAGCCACCAGCAAAGAGAGCCAAAAGCATGGCAGGCCTGGGGAGGCTGGCTGTACCCCCTCCAGCATGCTGGGGAACCCTCTCACCCCTCCATGCCATACCTGGCAACCCTAGGAAGACTGTGCATCCTGAATAAAGAGGAAATTGCAGCAAGATGGGTGCTGTTCCAGGATGCTGCAAAGCAGCCCCAGCAGCTCTGCCAGCAAGGCCTGTCTACAGGAAACAGATTCAGCTGGACACTTCCAGCTTCTGTGAAAGCCTTGCATCAGCCATACTCAGTCTATAACTGACATAACTAATGGGAACCCATTCTCTTTCTTTAAACTCCCCTCTCTCAGAAGTCCCACCCTTCTAAAGAAGGGCCTGGAGCGGGCGCAGTGGCTCACGCCTGTAATCTCGGGAGGCTGAGATCTGAGGATCAAGGTTCAATGCCAGCCTAGGCACAAAAGGACCTGAGACTCTTATCTCCAATTAACCTCTAGAAAAGGGGAAGTGAGGCTTGGCTCAAGGGTAGGGTGGTAGCCTTCAGCTGAAGAGCTCAGGAACAACACCCAAGCCAAGTTCAAGGCCCATGATCCACAAAAAAGCCGGAGGGGGGGGGGGGGGTGTCCTGTGAGTGATTCCTCAGAACCAACTTCAAAGTGCCACAATGTACTCTTATAGCATGGACCTCCACAGAAGAGAGCTCTATCGCCATCTCTCCTTACCAGCAGGAAAATGACAACCTAATGCCAACCTACAATTCATGCAAGGTTTAGTATAAAAGCCAGAAAATGGGGGAGGGGTGGGAGGGGAGGAGAGGACCAACATGATGAAATGAAACTGTGGTTATTTACAGATTCAAATGAAAGAAAATTGCTAGTATCCATCCCTAAGACCTCTCAACCAAAAACAGATAAACAAAAGGCATACAAGCTTATTTAGCTGAAGGTTACAGAACAAAAGCTCCATCAGAAATGACAGACACATTTGTGAATATTATACTAAATTGAATGATGATGTGGGTGGTTTGACTGGAAAAATACAAAAGTAGATGATCCAATCGAAATAAAGTGGGGGTAGCAAGGTCTGTTGGCTCTGACTCACCTTGGTGTCTCTTGTGTCTTTAAGGATAAAGATGTTATTTTCCTTCAGGTACAGGGAAGGCACCTCAGGAGTGAATGCGTTAGGACTTGCTTAGAGACATCCACAAATCCTTTGAGGGCTGACTACAATTTCTCACACTTGTCAGGCTAGCTTCTCAAGAGGCTAGGATCAGGAGATTTTCTTGAGATCAGGAAGATTGTGGCTTGAGACCAGCTCGGCCAAAAAGTTTGTGAGACTGATGTGAACTAAGAAAAGCTGGACACAGTGGAACACACTTGATTTTCCAAATAAAAGAGGAGTACATATAGGAGGATTGAAGCCCAAGCTAGCCCAGGCATAAACATGAGACTTCATTTGAAAAATAATTAAGGCTGGCTGAGCACTGGTGACTCATACCTGTAATCCTAGCTGCTCAGGAAGCTGAGATCTGAGGATCCATGTTCAAAGCCAGCCCAGGCAGAAAAGTCCCCATGAGATTCTTATCTCCAATTAACTCAAAAAAGTGGTACTGTGGCTGGGCCCCATGGCTCAACGCCTATAATCCTAGCTACTCAGAGGAGGCTGATATCTGAGGATCAAAGTTCAAAGCCAGCCCAGGCACTAATGATGAGACTCTTATCTACAATTAACCACTACTAACAGGAAGTGGGGCTGAGGCTCAAGAGGTAGGGTGTAGTCTTGAGCTGACGAGCTCAGGAACAGCACCCAGGCCCAGGGGGTAGGATGATAGCCTTGTGCTGAAGATCTCAGGGACAGCGCCCAGGCCCAGAGTTCAAGCTCCATGACCCACCAAAGAAAAAAAAAAAAGTGGTAGGTAGTGTATCTCAAAGTGGTGAGCAAAAGAGCTCAGGGACAGTGCCCAGGCCCTGAGTTCAAGTCTCATGACTTGACATACATACATACATACATACATACATACATACATACATACATACAGCAAAAAAGGTTAAGGGCATAGCTCAAGTGACAGAACACTTGCCTAATATGAGACCTTGAATTCAATCCTCAGAAGCACAAACATGTAATTTTTTTTTACAATTTATACCAAAGAAATATGATATGGGAGAGATCAGAGACTTCCCTCTTCTATTGTTTCCTCAAATGCTAAAATGCTGTATTTAGCTGTAATATGTCCTATATTACATTACCTAATTGATTTTGTTTGGTTTGTTTGGGGAAGTACTGAGAGATTTTGCTTTACTTCTCCTTAATCCTTCTATTTCTTCTCCAAAGTAGCTGGGATTACAGGCACATGCCACCACACCCTGCCTCCAATCCCTAATTGATACAAGAGCAAGAAAGGTTCCATGAAAATGAGGGAGATTTCCTCTCATAGTTAAGATCCATGGATCCATTCATGCATTTAGCCTACTGTTAGGCAACTCATCTAACTCCCTGGAATATCATTTTCTATACCTACCATATGGCAAAAAATGACTGCACCCAACTGTGTTAGCCAGACTTCTCACTCAATCCTATCAGTACAGCCTGTGGTGAGACAGAACACGAAGACAGAGAAGATGGCATGGGAAGAGCTGACCACTTCAAGATGGCTAGGAGGGAAGGAGAGGGGCAGGGGGAGAGATGAGATAACAGACAGGCAGAGAGGAGAGAAGAGGAAGGAAGAAGAGAGAGGGAAGGGGGAAAGAAAGAGGAAAAGGGAGAGGGAGGAGGAGGAGGAGTGGGGAAGAAAGTGGGAGTGAAGGGGGGAAGGGAGAGGAGAGCAAGGAGGGGAGGGAAAGAGAGAGAAAGAGGGAGAATGCCTATACAAACTTGTTTGTCTTTCCCCTCTCATTGCATCCCACCTGTTGAATGCTGCTGCTCACATTCAGGGTTTGTCTTCCACCTTCTGTTGTTTGTTGTTATCACATACACCAGTTTTCTCTGAAAATGTCCTCACAGGACACACTCAGAAGAGTGCTACACTAATCTCTGAGGCATGTCTTAATTCAATCAAGTCCAGTCAAGATGAAAGACCTCACTACCTCGTAGGGTTTTCAGGAGGATTAACTTCCATATACATACGTGTATATAATTATAGGTATTAATAGCATTATCACCTGCCTGCTGTATACTAGGCAAGGCCTGGAAATGCAAGCAGGAAAGAAGACAGGTCACAATAGCAACTGTTAACTTTCGGTAAGAGGAAGAAAGGAAATAGAAAGGTTAGGATGGTAATGTAGCGAGGAAGTTTCCTTAGTGACAATGGGTAGGTGATAATGTTTAGAAAATGAAATGGTCCATCCTTTCCTTCCGCCAGATCAGGAGGAAATGCCTTGCACGTGGCACATTCTGAGAGACCTAATGTGATGAGCCACGTCCACTGGAGGTAATATGGGGTCCAATGAGAATACAATGATGGATGGAAGTTGAGATTTCCTGTACCAATACACAATACACCCCAATTAAATCACATGCCTTTCTCCTCTCTCTCCTCTCTGAGTTTTCTAAATAAGCATTGCATTCCAAAGATAAATATATGAAGTACATGCTTATGATAATTTTGTGACTATCACATTAAGTTGCAAGAAGAGGTTAGAAAACAAAGAACCAACATTTACCCAGACCTTCTATGTGCCCAAGCACTTTTCCAGATTCAAAATACTTATATTAAATCCCTCCCTTCTCACAGCAGCTTTGTAAGGGGCGGATTCACAGCTGCATTCTGCAAAACAGAGCTTAACGTCAGAGATGTGGAGGATCTTTTTCAAGGTGTTCCAGCTAATAAGAAAAAACTTAGACTTGAACTTGGATCTCTTTGGATCCAATATTCCTTTCCAGTGACAGCTGTTCATTCAATGGGAAGCATTTCCTGTGAGTCAGGCCTCATTATTAGCTCATGTCCATTTCCGTTGGGCATTTGACATTTGATCCTTCTAACAAGCAACACAGCAGCCGAGAGCCAAGAGACAGTCAGGTGTAACTGTGAAAGGCTTTCATTTGTTTAGGATTAAAGAAAGGCACCAGAAAGGTCTATAAGGATGACTCCACTAAGGAGTTTTTTAAGAATAAGGGTTTTTCCTATGAAAGAAAAGTTTAGAGCATTTGTACATCTTACAAACAGAAAGCTAATTTGCCATATCAATTTTTGTCTGCTGTGCTTGATCCTCGGGATAATTTGTAAGCCACTGTTATCAGCTTCATTTATATTGTAGGCTTTTATCATATGGATGCAAGATATATTTCTTGCTGTCAAAACTAATCAAAGCATCTAAGGAAACCGAAGCAGCCTTATTTACTTCCACACATACCCCAGTAATGTCCTCTTGGCTGTTCGGTTTTCTTTTTTAATAAGTTATTCTTTTTCTTTCTGGCTGCACTTCAAGGCACTTAAATTAAGGACGATATGTCTTCATTTCAAATGTTAGTTGATATACCCTTTAAATGTTGCTTTCTAAAAATGGATTCATGTATAAAGCTTAGCAATAATGGGCACTGTATTATTAACAATTTAAATCAAAGTTTAATGCCTTGGACATCACAATGACATGAATCCCATATTATAATAACCTTCGGTAAATGAATAAACTAAACGTAGGCTTCTGAGACAGTGAATCTAAAAGGTATGATACAGATGAGACTATTTAAATATAGAGATTATTGACATATGCTCTGGTTCCCAAAGAGGGAAATAATAGAGGTTGTTTAATTTTAATGTCCCCAGAGGTTTTCTTTGCTTGTAACATTTATAAAATATTGCAAGACAAGAAATGGAACAGATGTGAATTCTGCAATTGGGTTTGTTTTTAGGGTTTTTTTTTTCCTTTTTTCCTTCCTTCTTTCTTTCTTTCTCTTTCTTATTTTTTTCAGTCGCCCTTGGAAGCAGCTGCCATAAATCTTGGATGAAGCCAAATAAGGCTGATGATTTTGATCTTCAATTCATTCTTTTTTATCCTTCAAAAGGTAAAGGGTCCGGATGGAGTCGGAGCTAAGCAGAATGGCTTTCTTCTGTGATCTGCATAGCCAATGATGCGCGACGCGCCTGTTATTAGCACGGTGGAGCCTGCTCCCTCGTGTGGCTGCATCTGTGCACTGGGGCTTGAACGGTGTTTTGAGTGAGAAAGACACTTAAACACTTAGCTCCAAAGACTTCCATTCTCCTCCCTCCCCTGCCTCCTACTCGCCCCTTCTGTGTCAGCTCAGCAGAAAGCGAACATGTGCCCTGAATGACTGAGAATCAAATGCAAAGCCCATCTCACTCTGCACAGAGTACTACAGAAAGTTGTAGGGAAAGGACTTCAAGCAGGTCCAGGCTTCCCCCAGAGACACGCCTGGGACTTCTCCCTGTAACGTGCACATGGGGGTGCGGGGAGACTCTTTTTCCATTCCTAGGGTGAAACTGTAATGTCACCCTCCTCAGTCCCACTCAGTCATCCCTTAGCCATAGCGTCCCGCCATTAGGGATGGCAGTAAATGTATTTGGTCTGCAAGCCGGCTTCACACTGCAAGGCAAACTCAGTGCAAACAACCACAGAGAGAATCATCGATCTTCATAAATTCAGTTGCAAAGAGAAATTCATCATGTTTACTGTCTTTAAGAAAGAAGCGGGTCTTGTAATAAAATGTTCTCTGGGCCAGATTCTCTGTGTTTTATAGGGTCCTTTTCTTTCTGCCTTTCACAGAGCATGGCAAATTCTAAACCACTGCCTGTAGCTTCATTAACATAACATAATAAATAAGTTATGTGTCTCAGAATGAAGAACGTGACTGGAGAGGATGAGGAAGGGTATCCTTTCCACACTAAGTAACAGCCCTGAAGAGCTTCCAGGAATAAAAAACTGCAGAGCTGAGAATTTTGAACCAAAAAAAAAAAAGGAAGATAGAAAGCGAATAAGAGCCTTTGAGATGAAGTTATACTCCATGCTTTTCTCCTTTCCTACTCTTAAATTGCAGAGGATTCTTATGGGAATGTGTTTATTCATGTAGAAGACACTGGAGTATTAATATGTATCAGGTAATACAAAAATAAGAATGCTTAAAAAATAATTCGATTGGAAACAGTTTCACTCTTACTCTTAAATACTTTGCTATTTCATGCATGTCTACAGTGACTCTCATCATATGATACTGCTCACTTTTCAAAGAGAAATGACACCATGTGGGATTTCAAGCCCATTCAGTTCTTTTTCTCCCACTGTAGGTTTAAAAGGGAAAAAAAAAGTGATGACAAATATTGTAAGCCAAGCTAGAAACTAGGGAAGTTCAAGGGCTGGAAAAATGTCTCTGAGCCACTACGGCCTATGAGCACTTTTATGGTCCATTCATCAGACACATTGGTTAGTATCCTATAGTTCCATCCTTTAAATTGTGACATTCCATCAATTCTTGCTATCACTCTGGAAATTTTATATTATGTTAACTTTATTGCCTAGTTGTTAATGCTTTCCTGGGAGTCGATGTATTTTTTTAAAATCAGTTTCTTTCATTTCTGGCTTCAGTTTATTTGATTTGGATTTTGATTGGAAGGTGTGTGTGTCTGTGTCTGTATCTGTGTGCCCATGTGTGCAAGTATCTATGTGTGTGTGTGTGTGTGTGTGTGTGTGTGTGTGTGTGTGTGTGTGTGTTTGGTTGATTGGGTTTTGGTGTCACACTTTAAATGAAGGACCAGACTGGATTCTGGAAATCAAAGAATCAGAACAAGGACTTGAGTTCAATTGGTTAGTAATTTGTTTTATTTTGTTTCAGTTTATTTCTTCCTCTTTTATTAGCTCTAGTAAAAGTTTCTAAACCAATTATAACTCACTGTCTAGTAAATTCTGGATGCTAATTCCATCCTTATAGAGCTCACAGAAAGAAGAGATTTAAATAAGATATCTTTATGAAATACTTAGATAAGTTTCTAGTATATAAATATAAAATAAAAGGTAAAATCATAGTCTGGTGAATTCAAATTTAAATTCCAATTTAAAAAAACCTTTATAAACTTTGGGGGGGGGAGCATGAATTAAAAGTAAAATGAGCACGTGCTGGTGGCTCACTCCTGTAATACTAGCCACTCAGGAGGCTGAGATCTATAGATTACAGTTTGAAGCCAGTGGAAGCAGACAAATACAATAATCTTTTACTTGCAACTAACCAACAATAAGCTAGAAGTGGGGGTGTTATTCAAGTTGTACAATATGAGCCATAAGCCAAAAAAAAAAAAGCCAAATGAGACCCTGAGTTTAAGAAAAAAAGAAAGAAAGAGAAAAAGAAAAAATAGCAAACAAATTTCATTTCATTATGTGATCCTATTAGTAGGTTAGAGGCCCAGGTTAATACCAAGAATAACACAGGTCAGTGTGTGTGTTATCTGACAGAGTAACCATCATACTCTTCACCAAGAGTGAAAAATGTGAGCTATTTGATTATGTCTGAAGAGTAGATATAAAAATAGAACTTATCTAGGTAAAATACCTGGACAGACCAGGCAATAGCCTCCTGCCTTTGGAGTGCTGAGATTTATAGATTACAAGGGTGTGCCACCACACCCTCTCTGGCTACGCAAACATCCTGAAGGAGATGATTTGTTGAGAATTCTGGGGCTCCGTCCTTCCACCCACTTTCTTTCACGTTTGCAACAAAGACCCACATTACAATATAGGCAGCAAATTAATCATGTTTATCAATAGCATAGAATGGGACAGAATAGCTAATAGGAGCAATGTCAGAACATTAAAAAGATGAAGAAGAACAATCTGTAAACCGGAACACTATAAAAGTAAAGTCAAGAAACTTGGAAGGAATAAGTTCTACTTTCAGATTCAAAACACTAAGTTACATAAATGGGACGCAGAATGATTTTCAATCCTTGGTATGAATTTTAAAAAATGCCTTTGGGGCTTTCACTGAGCGCAAGCTTTCTACGTGCATGTAAAAGCTGCTATGTGAAAGAGTGTTTTGTTTCATATTGGAGAGCTGTAACTAAACCAATGGGCTAAAAAAAAGAATGTTTCTTTTTTTAATTGGTAGGTTTATAATTGCTAAGTAGAATGAGCGGATTTGTGAAATAGTGACGAAATTAATGTAAGTCAAGACCCCTGCTGAGGTAGCTTTGGATGGGTTTCTGGCACTGACAGTTCCAGATAAGTGTTCCAGATTTACTGTAAATTCCCCATGAATTTCTACAGCTACTCCATACTGTATGCAAAGCATTAAAACCTTCTAATACTAAGGTTAGGAGTTCATGAGAACCAAGCTGTGGCCTCTTCCTTGGCACTTCAAGGGTTTATCCTTCTTCTGGGCCCTTCATTATTCCCTCCATGTTCCCAAGGCATTTTGTACTTCCCGCATTTTTCTGTCTTTTCTTTTATCACACTGAGTGGTAAAAAGTCATCTTTGAACTGTCTTCTTTCACCAAAGTAGGCAGAGCGTCTTTGGGGTCCTTAGCTATTTGAGTAATAAATGGCTAGATGAACAAAAGAATAGATGGGAATAAATCTATCTTTGCCTGCCTTTCTTTCCTAGAGGATACTTCTCCCACCAGTTT
This sequence comes from Megascapheus bottae, assembly GCF_031878675.1. NCBI lineage: Eukaryota > Metazoa > Chordata > Mammalia > Rodentia > Geomyidae > Megascapheus > Megascapheus bottae. Next base: position 53,964,270 of record NC_143511.1, read on the forward strand.
TAGAAAAATCTCTTATCGGGAAAAGAAAAAGAAAAATATCAGAAAGGACCTAGTAACAGCCCGTGACTAAAGGCTGCCCCCAAACCTTCTATAATTCATCCTAAATGTTATTCTACCTGGAATCCAAAGTTCAATTCTCTTTCAAATCACAAACGAATGCAACTATATCATATATATATATATCATATATATATCATATATATATCATATATATATATATCATATATATATAGGCTCACTTTTACCAGTTGAAACAGCTCCTTGCCATGGGAAAGCTAATGTTTCTGTGGTACCGCTTTTTTACAATTGAGGGCGTGATGAGCAGATATATACTTCCCCTTGGAATATCGGGAAAAGGGTCATACATACACTTCCCCAGTGAGTTAGTTATTGTAGTTGTAAAACCCGAACCCTCTGTAGCCTACACTAACACTGATTTAAAGCCTAATTCTCTGAGCACACAATATAAATCCTTTCAGCCAAATGCCCACTGATCTGGAACTGGAATCCACAAGACAATCATCTTCAAAGAATCCTATACTGCAACTAATGTAATGCAATAAAGTTAAAAGACCAGCCTGCTTTCCCCTTCTCTGCCACAGTAGCGGGATGGGGAAAGCTGAAAAAAAAAAAAGATTCACAATGAACGTTGCAAAATGGAACTAGGTTCCTAATTCAGATATTTTAAATGCCTCTAATTTGGATATCTGAATTTCATTCATGTCTTCTCATGTTATTTTTCCATTGTTACAAAATTACATGATTTGCTAAATATACCCGTATCCAGGGTCCTATGATACATAGAACAATATTGATATTCAGTACTGTCAACTATCTATCATGGGTCTTGTTTGTGTTTACTATTAAACATCTGTTAAACTTTCATACATCTCAAAGACAAATGATTAATTCTAGCTGCTTAACTTCAACTGAGCCTCAGCGCAGTTCTTTTCCTATCTAGATTTTCGGTTTTATTTCCTCTTTTGTTTTCTATTTTTTTTTAATTCTCGCCGAGAGAAAAGAAAGTACTTTAATCCCTCACTTATCTTTAAATAAAATGCTCAGTGATCAGAGGCAAACAATAAGTCATAAAGTAGACACTGAGATTTGGGCAGTAATCCATGAGCACATAGATCATCCTGCAATGGAACATTAATCATTGCCCTTAAAGACAGGGCAAGAGGGATGACATTTTTTCAATTATGTCTATTGCAACTCAGCAACATTCAAGAATTTTTAATCTGGCTCATTTCTGTAAACAGAGATGCCTGCTTTTTCATCTTGAAACATTTTCCAGCCACACCCCTGAGCCAGATGAAAGCAATGTCAGAAAAGTAAACCTATTCTGAATATTGTAAAAGGCATAAAGAAAAGAAAAGGTTGTTTTAAATAGTTGGGCAATTAATAGGAAGCATGCACCTTTCCCAAGGCATTCAATTCTAACCACAAAAAGGCTCCATGACAAAAATCTAAGGTCTGCCTTCTCCATGCCCCATGATCCTCACCAAATACCACCACCTTCCAGTTCCTTGTTCATCTGTTCTCTGTGGCTGTCCCAGCTGCGCCATGACAGTGGGAGCCGCCAGCCTAAAGGCAAAATCTCACCTAATTTGCATGAAATTCATCCAGCAGTCAAAAGACAGAACCAACTTTTATCTTAGGCATCTCTAATTCTCTTTTTTTTTTAAATGGAGGTTGGAAGACAGGACTTCCATATACTTTTTATTTTTTAGTGTTATTATAAAGGTGACCCACAGAAGGATTGCCGTTACATAAGTCAGGTAATGAGTTCATTTCCTTTCAGGCAATGTCACCCCTTCCCTCACTCTCTCCCAGTAGTTCCCTCCCATCTCCACCCACAAGTACAACATCGTGTCTGGTGAGTACCCTTGCTGCATTTGTTCAACATTAGTGCCACCACTTTTGTGTCTAATTTCCCTTAAATAAGCATAACGTCAAAGGTCATCTGCTTCAGCACTGAACGCTGTATGTGAAGAACGAAAGACAGGAGTTCCTTCACACATGGACGGAGACTCTAGCTAAGACCTGCATCTGTCCCTGTTCTCCCCAATGGCACATGTGTCCTTTCTTCAAAGGAATCCTCCCCACAGAAGAAATCTACTAGTACTAGTCCAAACAGTTATTGTTCTAAACATCAAAGGATATCAGTAAATGACCAGCCTCCTCACAATGTGTCATGAGACTTCATGATTGGGTAGACACAGATTGTGGCAAATACTCTGTAAAGTACATTAAAGATTATTTAATTGCTGTTGTGTGGACTTTGTTGTTGTTGTTGCTGCTGCTGCTGCTGCTGTTGTTTAATGAATTTAATCTAGATGGTTTTACCACCATTCTGGCTGTAGCGCTATGCCTAAGGTCTTGTAGAATTCCAGGGCTGCAAGTGCTTAGTTGACAAAGAAAAGGTCTTTGAGAACAATAGCTCTAAAGAGAAGAAAGAATGGTTTGGGAAAGTAAGAGGGAGAAAACGAAAGTTTTCAGTGCTAGAATAAAAATTAGAGTGATTCAGAAGGATTCCTACAGCAAAAGTTAAAAGAAATGTAGTGTACTCAATGTGATTAGTACAATGTTTGACACAGAGTCAATACTCAATAAACACTGATAATAAGGAGGAGGAGGAGGAGGAGGAGGAGGAGGAGGAGGAGGAGGAGGAGGAAGAGGAGGACAAACAGTGGATTCTTGAGGGACTCTGAAGTATAAGAACTATATTTTATGCCAGTATCCTGTAAAATTACCAAAATTTTAAGCCAGAAAGGAACTGTAACACTCTCACAAACTTGAAATGTCTTTTTTTTTTTTTTTTGCCAGTTGTGGGGCTTGAGCTCAGGCCTTGAGCACTGTCCTTGGACTTTCTCGAGGCTAGAGCTCTACCACTTGAGTCACAGCAACATTTCCAGCTTTTTCTATGTATGTGGTACTGAGGAATTGAACCCGGGTCTTTGTTCATGTGAGACAAGCACTCTACAACCACTAGGCAAACTCCTGGCCCCAAACTTGAAATATCTAAGCATGAAATTTCTGACAAAAAGTGATAATTCTGTTTCACCTTAGAAAGATGTTGCTAATGTGCCAGCAAATAAAGTTCCCTGATGAACTTTACCTTGTGTGTCCACATTCCTCCTTTCATTGGGTATGGATAGGTTCAAATTTCCTATTATGATATTAAAGTATTAAAGCCTCGTCTTTAAAAAAAAAAAAAAAAGATGATGGACTCAGAGTTTGGCCTAGTGGTACAGTGCTTGCCGAGCATGCACGAAGACCCGGGTTCAATTCCTCAGTACCAGATACATAGAAAAAAAGCCGGAAGTGCTGCTGAGGCTCAAGTGGTAGAGCATTGGCCTTGAGAAAGTCCAAGGACAGTGCTTTAGGCCCTGAGCTCAAGCCCAGGACTGGCAAAAAAAAAAAAAAAAAAAAAAAAAAAGATGAATATCTGATGCATACTTCAAAATCCATATGCCAGGGCAGACAAAAACATTGAGAGATTGACAGACTCAAGATTAAATCACATTTTTAAAGGCTTGGAACATTGAGGCTGAAAAAAAGTAAGCGAAAACATTTAATAGGGTTTTCCATGAACTTGTTTTCGTATTCACTTAGCACCTGTGTGGGTGATGGATCTGTGAGCTCCACAAGCACCCAACACCGTGTCTTGGAATTCACTGTCCACAGGGACCACAGCCGTCAGCACACATCACACCATTCCCCTACCATGGTGCCACATCTGGCAATCACACTTTTTTGTTATTGTTGTAAGGAGAAACTTTTGCTACACCAAAGCATCTCCACGAGGGTGTGTGAGTATGGTGACTGTCCTGAGGAATGAATGGAGGAAGTGAAAAATATCAGTATGAGAAATCAAAACCTAAGGAAAACTCTACCAGATTTCTTGAAGAAATGGGTGGGCATTTGTCACAAAGGAACAACATGAAAAAGTTGTTATTAAAGCATTCGTTTGTGTATGTATGTATACCCATCCCCATTGTATTCAGTGTTATATTTAGTGTTGCCCATGGTATTCAGTAGACAATGATGAATGTTTGATTACAAAAAAAAAGAAAAGAAACAAAGGAAAAGCTGTATTTTAGAGCCTGGTGCAGTAGTCAGATCTAGAATCCTAGCTACTCAGGAGGCTGGGATCTGAGGACTGAGGTTCAAAGATAGCCTGGCAATAAAGTTTATGAGACTCTTTAAAACCTAGATACATAAGGCCATATAGAATGACACTAAATGAAAGGACCTCCAGGATACAGAAACAAAAGCCATGTAATGAGTGATTATTGTCCTTAATGTACTATGTTATTCTCATCTCTTTTGCTGTCCCTTGATTATCTCAAATTGTTACAGTATTTTACCTTGTTATCTGATATATTGTATATATGCTTATTTGGTTATTTGAAATAGGATAGGGAAGGGGGAAAACAAGATGAGGGGTGAGGGTGGGAGGAGGAAAATTGGGAATAAAACATAAGAAAGGGTATCAATGTTTGTGAAGTAATACACCTTCTATCTGGTGAATATAATGTAACCCTTCTAATAATTGCAATGAAAATATATGAAAAAAAGTTTACAAGACTCTTATCTCCAATTAACCACTAGAAAACGGGAAGTGGTGATGTGGCTCAAGGGGTAGGGCAATAGCCTTAAGCTGAAGAGTTTAGGGACAACTCCCAGGCCCAGAAGTCAAGTCCCATGACTAATAAAAAAAACTATATTTTATTCATTTTTATATATTTAATATCTACCTTAGTGACTCTAAGTTAGAAGATGGTAAGTTATTGTTTGAAGAACTTAATTGATCAGAACTGAACAAAGAACTGCCAAAAGGAAAAAAAATCAAATAGTTCTCTTGGGGTAAAACAAGAGGTTCACAAAGGAAGAGGAACTAATAAGTATCAGACTACTATTGAGCAATGATCTAGATAAACATTGCTGCCACATAACTAAGCATTCTCGCCTTTCAGTTACACGTCCCATGCTGATCTCAAACCCACATGAAATAAATCATTGTTTTCAAAGTACAAATTTTCTCTCTTAAAGACAAACGACTTACAGATAAAAAGAAAACATTTAAATAGGTAAGGACCAGCCATTCAGGGATGTCCAACAGAGTTTGTTTACTTGGGAAACTCAATACTGGCTGGAAAAGAAAAAATCAAGAATGTCGCAACCAAACCAATTCCAAAAGTGTGACTTATTGTTAACAATAATAACAATCACTGATAGTGTTGGGAGTGAGAATGGGTAGGTACCAGTCTTGGGGCTTGAACTTGAGACCTGGACACTGTCCCCAAAATCTGATGCTCCAGGCCAGCGTACTACCACTTGAGCCAGAGCTTCATTTCTGGCTTTTGGGGTAGTTAATTAGTGATAAGAGTTTCACAGACTTTTCTGCCCAGGCTGATTTTGAACTGTAATCTTTAAATCTCTGCCTTCTGAGTAGCTAGGATTACAGATCTGAGCCACCACCACTTAGCTGTGACAATTTTTAAAAGGTTTTGTGACCCAATTCCATGTTAAGAGCTATTTCATTAGATGACAAAGGGTATTATCTAGTGATAATAAATATATCCCTGGAAATTAGTAAGATTAGATAAAATACTAAACAGGTATTGGTGGGATCTAAATACAATTTAAGACTAGTATCACTGTCCTTATATCTGTATGTTTGAAAGTACAAGGGAGCAGTGTGTGTCCCAACAGCTCACACCTATAATCTTAGCTACTCAGGAGGCTGAGATCATAGGATCATCAGATTGGTGAGGAAAGACAATGAGACTCTCATCTCTAATCACCACAAAGCAAGAAGCAGTGCTGTGGCTCAAGTGCTAGTGTGCTAGCTTCAAGCAAAAAATCCTCAAGGACAGCATTCAGACCCTTAGTTCAAGCCCCAGGACTAGCCTATCCCTCTCCACACACACACACACACACACACACACACACACACACACACACACACACACACACACACACACAAATAGTATAAGTAAGGATAAGAAAGAAAAAAAGGGGGATTTGAATATCTAGTTTTTCCAAAATTAGTCATGTGAGGATGGCCAACTTTGTGCTTTCTTAAAATTACCGGATCGAGACACAGAAAAGAGCAAATACACTTGTTCATATCTAGGCCTATTTCCACCTATGCAATAAATCATTTGAGCACCAGGCAAAGATTAAGGTAGGAAACCCTTTAGGGCAGTACCAGAACCTGGAGAATCATCTCACCACTGCCGGCTCCCATCTGCTGGTCAGCAAAGCTTGCAGACCTATGGTATGTATTTATGCTCAGTCCTTACCCCGGCAGGAATTTCCAGCAGTAAAGAGTTATAGCTGATTAAACAACAAACCTCTTCAAAATTAAGACTCAACCACTCAGTTGCCTAACTCATTCATTTTTCCCAGTATCACCAGGTATAAATAGTAGACATATTTTTTCCTCTTTGGGCTGGTTCTCATGCAAATGTAATACTTCCTACACATTTCTTGCTGGTAATTAACTTTCAGTTTCTCTTTGATGAAGTGTTTCTTTGTATCTGCACACACATTAGCAGTCACAAAGACAGACAGACAGACAGACACACACACACACACACACATACACACACACACATAGGATGTTGTCCTGTTGGCTTAAACTATTTATGCAACCTAATTTCCAGTGGTGTCCAGCCTCTCATTTGGTTTAACACATGTGCCTTTATAGAAAAATGATTTTTCTTTAAAAGAATATGTTTTCTCTGGCTGCATGTTATCAGGGTTTTATTTGTGTTTGTTTTCCTTTTTATGTTAAAAAAAGAAAGGCTAGATGGTTGGTACCACTGAGCATTTTAGATTTTAGTTCTTATTTTATTTGGGAAATCAAGAGACTTTTTTCCCCATTGAGAGAAAAAAAAAGAAGACAAAGTGATTTGGCCTTTCCAATCTTGCACTAACCCTGAGGTCCTGAGTTCAACCTTTCTCCAAAAAGAAAAATGTCAGGACTGAAATGTACCCAATTTCACCTAATTTTCTGTGCCTCGCTCTTAAAGAAGATGGATTGAGATGGTTCCCCTACCTGAATGGGCACAACTTCCTTGAGAAAATAAGCAAGGCAAGCCTGTGTTTTAAGTAACTGGGCTATTGAGAGGCAGGGTTTTGGCGCTCTGTTCTACACTTGCTATTGGCAAGATCCATTGATCCTTAAGTGTACACTTTCTAGCATCCAATAAACTAGGACAATGGGTGAGCAAGGTTTTCAGCTCCTAGAACAGAGGAAGGCTAATTAGTTGCATCTACAGATTAATGACTTTCAACTAGAAAGGGCGAGTACAAAGGGATAAGCCACAGCCACAGTGACAGAATGCAAATAAAAGTATTTATAAGGGCAGGAGGAGGGGTAGGGGCCTGGAAGGGCCATCAATTGCTTTTACCCTCCACACTGTGACACATTCCAATGAGGGAGGGCCTTCTGCCAGCCTGAGTGCCTTGCACAAAGCGAAGGCATAAACAGAATCTGTTGATAGATACCAGCAAGGCCAGGAGAAGAGACAGAAAGAAATTGTCTACAGAAAGAGCAACAGAGATCAAAACACCTCTCTCTCTTCTCACCCCTGCCAGCCTTTGCCTTTCCTTTGTCAGAGCTGCCTTCAATTCCAACTGGCTCTCCTTCTGCCCTGTCTCTCACCCTCATCTATATAAAGCTTGGCTTGATAGCTTGCTAGGAAACTTCCCAGCCAGTACACACAATTCTGTGTTTAAATTCCCTGTTTGTTCTCATTGCCTAGGACAATGTTATGTATCTGTGCACAAGGAGTGAGTCTCATTGCTATAGTGTATGTGTGTGTGTGTGTATGTGTGTGTGTGTGTGTGTGTGTGTGTGTGTGTGTGTGTGCTAGTAATGGGGTTTGAACTCAGGGCCTGGACATGTTCCCTTAGCTTTTTCATTCAAGGCTAGTATTCTATCACTGGTGCCACATCTCCACTTCCTGCTTTGCTTTTTGATGGTTCATTGGAAATGAGATTATCACAGACTTTCCTGTGGGAGTTGGCTTTGAACCATGATCCTCAGATCTCAGCCTCATAAATAGCTAGGATTTTTAGACATTAGCCCAGCAGTGCCCAGTTCTTCCTTGTTGTTTGTAAGCCTTTCTTCCACATAAATGAAAAAGGACTAGAATGTCAATGAGTGGTAGAGATGGGAACTGCACCAAAATAAACAGCCCTGGTTCCCAAACTTTGTCAGTAAGTGACAAAATAGCATAAATGAAATGGGGGAATATTTGACACAGTACTGAAAAACTCTATGGCCTTGTAAAAGAAAAGAGATTTTAGTATCATGCAGAAAGGAAGGTAAACCTTTCAATGTATTTAGCTTGGCTATCCTGGCATTCCATCTTGTGTTTCTTCATCTGTCATTGGCTTATGTGTCTGGCCAGTGTGGAGTCCATTGGTGTTGAACTCTTACAGTAGGAGGCAGTACAGAGTCTGCATACTTTGAATCTGTAAGCCACAGGCTCTTGACCCAAGCTCTATCGCCCAGGCAAGGTGGGAGCTTCTCTGTATAAAATTTTCACTGCAGTGTATCCTTGTCTTGCCCTGCACTTACCCCAACTGTTATATTTTTGTTTGCTGTCTGATCCCCTCTCTGCTCACAATCTGTCTCCAAGATCTAATATAGCAGCCACCCATAATAAAGCACACAGATTTTTTTTTAACTAGATGAAATTAAAATCTCATTCTAGTTTCTGTTCTGTCACTTGCCAGACAGGTAACCTTTAGTAAATCATTTAATCAAGCTGCTTTTTGCGTTGTCAAATTTATTTGGGAGATCAAATCAGAGGATGCATATAAATGAATTGTGTCAATTGTAAAATCTATGTGGCTGCAATTTACTTTTAAAAAAAGAAAAAAAGAAAAGAATGAGCAAGAAGCTTTCCGTGTCAGGCTTGCCACCTAAATTTCTCCTCATACTTAAATCGTGAAAACAAATGTGACCTCAAGTTTTTAGAAAAGTGAAAAGAAGATTACAAGATTGGATATAAAGCTTATGGTGTTTAGTTGCTTGGAGTCAGAGTACCAATTTTGGTTCTGCTTGGTTGTTTGTTTTTTTTTTTTTTAATGGGTCATGGGACTTGAACTCTGTGCCTGGGCCCTGTCCCTGATCATTTCAGCTCAAGGCCATTGCCATACACCTTGAGCCACAGCCCCACTTCCCCTTTTCCTAGTGATTAATTGGAAATAAGAGTCTCTCAGTCTTTAGTGCCCAGGTTGGCTTTGAACCTTGATCCTCAGATCTCAGTTCCTGAGTAGCTAGGATTACAGGCCTGAGCCACCATGCCTGGCTGGTTCTGTTTCTTGACTAATAGAATGGGCAAAGTAGAAAAACCTTAAAATTCCATCCATAAGAATAGAGCTTACCTATGACCCAGCAATTCCACTAGTTGGCATTTACCCAATCATCCAGAAACAAGGGCATACTAAATCCACTAGCACAACGATGTTCATTGAAGCACTATTTACCATAGCAAAGATATGGAACCAACCCAGATGCCCCTCAGTACATGACTGGATCAACAAGATGTGGTATTTATATGCAATGGAATTCTATGCTGCCATCAGAAAAAATGACATCACCCCACTTGTAGAGAAATGGAAGACTTGAAAAAAATATTAAGTGAAGTCAGACAGACCCAAAGGAACATAGGCTCAAAGGTTTCCCTCAATTGTAATAATTAGTACAAAATTTGGACTCTCCTAGCAGAGGATTACAATATCTCAAAACCTAAATACATAAGGCAATATAGGATGAGGCTAAATGAAAGGATTTCTAAGATATGGAAACAAGAGCTTTATGATATGTTTATACGTTCCATATAAGATTTGGAAACAAGAGCTTCATTCTTAATGTACTATGTCATTTCTCTTCTCTTTTGTTGCCCTTTGATTAATCTCATATTGCTACAGTATCTGAGTTGGTTACCTAGTATATTGCATATATGTTTATTTGTTTATTTGAAATAGGAAGGGGAAAAGGGAGGAAAACAAGATGATTAGGAGGAAGTGGGGGGAGGAGGAAGGGAAATGGGGACAAAATCATGAGAAGGGGTATCAATATGTGAGAAATAATGCACCTACTATCTAGCAAATATAACTATAACCCCTCTATACAGTATAATAAAAAATTAAATAAATTTTTTAAAAGAATGGTTTCATCAAAACAATTGCCTAGGAAATTGATATGCAGTGCACGTTCCTAAGCATTTACCATTTCCTGGGCAGATTCATATAACTTTATCCATTCCTAATTATTCTAAAGAAGAAATTTAGCTCCAAAAAGTTATATTCAAGGCTATGGTATTTTTCACTGTCTCTCCGTGTGGTTACACAGAGTGATCCATTACAGCCCTTTGCATTGTTTTGGAAAGTTCTGACTTTTTTCTTTTTTTTGTAATGGGCCTGGGCACTGTCCCTGAGCTCTTCAGGTCAAGACTACCACCCTACCCCTTGAGCCACAGCCCCACTTCCAAGTTCTGATTTCCTTCCAAATTCACAAGAAACATGTAAACAACAGAAGTTGTTGAACATCAGCAATTTTTCACTAACTGCTGTGAAAGAAAAATTTCCCTGGGCCAAGTTACACAGGCAAGAAACAATTGAAGACTGTTGACATTTATGAGCAAGATTGAACTCAGCTTCAGAACAACAGAAAGCAGGAGCAAAGGAGTGTATATCAAGACTGAGGTAAGTAAATGGAAATGTACTTAAAAGTACATTAAGGATGGCTAGTTGATGTGGATTAGGTTGTCTTTTTCTGAGTTGGACTCATCAAATGCTTATACATATACCATATTTTCTTTGCTTGTTGTCTGTTGATTCCATGTCTTAGCTAATATAAATAGTGCTGTTAGAAACAGGTAGAAATACCTTTTAATATGATGGTTTAATTTCCTTTGGATGTATACCCAGAAATGAGGTAAGTGGATTATATGAAACATGTATTTAAATGACTGCTTCAAATCAACAGTATTTGATGGTGAGGATTGAAATAGGATCTCATGCTGGGATTTAACCAAATTGCTTATCTATAATGATAAATTTTCTTCCTCCTCTAACATGATTATACATCATTTAATTGTCTTACAGAGTTATGTACAAATTTCAGAATCTTTTCTATTCCATACAGCTATTTTTCCAGCTATTACTAATCTTCATCCTTTTGAAATGTTTGCCCACTGATAAACCATCAAATTTGTACTTATCAGACACACTCTTTGGGGTGTGAACATATCCTGGTGTTTTAATTTTTGTCGCTTATAAGGCCAGTCCCTTCGTATCTGAGACTTCTTTAACCCAATGAGGCTTCCATCGCTTAGGACAGCCTTTTCTGTTGTAGTCTAAATGTACCCTATCTCTCATTCATTACATTTAATCACATGGTAAATTTAAAAGATGAGTTCAGATAAAGAAGGCTCATTAACTTTAATGGGTCACTTTTTATATTTGGGTGAAAGGTCTTAAACCCTTGTAAATTAGGCTGGGATTTATAAACCATGGCAGACATGATGACAAATACTTATTTCCTAGTAAATTCAGCACTCTAATCCCTACACATGATGAATTTGTAGTCTCCTTTCTGTTATTATTTATACAAATGACATTCTGGCATTGTCTTGTGAGCTGGACAAATATGTTTGAAGTCAAGACACATCTTCAGATTAAGGCTGAGCCATACATTTCCCTACTTGACTTCCATATTTTTTTTAAAAAGTGACTACAATAGCATGAGCACATGAATGCACAGGGTCAAAAACAAAACTTTATGTTCTGTTTTTAAAAAAACAAGCTGGGCACCAGTGACTCATGCCTGTAATCCTAACTACTCAGGCAGCTGAGATTGGAGTATTGTGGTTCAAAGCCAGAAGAAAGTCCATGAGACTGTTGTCTGCAAATAACCATTGGAAACCAGAAGTGATACTGTGGCCCAAGTGGTAAAGAGGTAGTCTTGAGCTAAAGAACTCAGGGACAGTGCCCAGGCCCAGAGTTCAAGCCCTATGATTGACCCCCAAAAAAAGACCAAATTAGGAAAACTAAGCGTTTTCTATATATAACTGCTCAAATTACTGCAACAGTATGGTTTCATTTCACAAATTACACCTCTGTGGTAAGATTCTTCTTTAAGAAAACTACTAAGCTCAATCAGTTCCCACCATTTGACTTTTAAAAATCCTGCCATGCAGTATGTTATTGCCTAAAAAATGTTTAAATATTATGCACTGTGAAGTTTAAATAAATTATTTGCCAGGAACCGGTGGCTCACACCTGTAATCTTAGCTATTCAGAAGGCTGAGATCTGAGGATCGTGGTTCAAAGCCAGCCCAGGCATGAAAGTTCATGACTCTTATCTCCAAGTAACCACCAGAAAACCAGAAGTGACATAGTGGCTCAACATAGTAGAGTGCTAGCCTTGAGCAGAAGAGCTCAGGGAGAGCCCCCAGGCCCAAAGTTCAAGTTTACCAACCGACCAGGCCTGAGCACTGTCCTTGGGCTTTCTGAAAGCCAGAGCTCTACCACTTGACCCACAGTACCACTTCCAGCCTTTTCTATATATGTGGTACCAAGGAATTGAACCCAGGTTTTCGTAGATGCTAGGTAAGCACTCTTACCACTCGGCTAAGAGAATCTTTTTTTTTAAAAGCATATTGCCAATTATATAGTTCCCTGAACATTTAAGCATGCAACCAAGTGGAAACCCTTCAGGAAGTCTGTCCTGTATCTTTTCACCAGCATTCAGGACACATCCGAAAATACTCACTTCATCTCTGCAGCCTCAGGACGCACACCTAATCTCACTCAGCAGTGCACTCTGCCACTTCTTGTCATTCAAACAAAATGCAGGTAAATAATGGAGAAGCTTAGCTTAGACCCTTTAAATATTTACTGGCTCGTAGACTCCCAGTTATACATGCTGTCGTGTTTGACTCAATTTCGTCCTCCAGTGCTTGGCAGACAATTTGGACAGGCTTACTGAGAAGGAGAGGATCTTTCCTTGCTTTGCCTTTGAGGAGAAGTTATTCCCTTATCGTAAGTGAATTAGCTGAAGAACTTTCCCAGCTCATCCAGTGCATCAACAAATCAGCCAGGCCTGCTGCATTGATGGCTCATTTAATCCCAGTTCTGCTAGCTGGCAAGAGAGAAGTCTGCTGAGGAAGAGGCTCCTCAGCCTTCCTGTCCTGGCAAATGTGGACCCCAGTCACAAAAGGAATCGTCTCCCATTGCCCACCGTGAAGATGGAATCATTGGCTGAACAGAAAGTCATCTTGATTGCTGGATCCCTCTTTCCCCGGGGCCTAAACCTAAATGGAAAGGAAGTATTACTCCCTCAATGCCTGAGGCTACCTTCAAAGACAGAACCACATCAAAGGACAAGTGGTTCAGTGCCACTTACAGCAAGTAGAGGCAGAAACCTGTCTGCTATTATTCTTGCCCGGGTTTTGTTTTGTTTTGTTTTTTTACTGACCATCAAAGGATTTGTTTGTTTAATCGCTCCCTGAGAAGGCAATTATCATGCTTTAAAAATGAGATAAAAATCTATATACACCAGTTGACAAATATAAGATGGATACAATTAAGTACAAAAATCCCTCATGTTTTTAAACCACAAAGGTGGGTTTCTTGGTGTGTATGTATTTGTCGGATATGTTTACATGTATGCATGTGTACATGTGCATGTGTGTGTCTATACAAAGAAAGGCTCTGGATGAATCTACTTTCAAATACTATCAGTGATTATCTTAAAGAATGGAATTTAGTGAATCAGAAAGAAGAGCTTGGGGATTGTACTATGAATTTTTGTATTGTTAGAATTTTTACCACAAGCATATAGTGCATACGTTGCTACTATCATATTAAAGGCTAACGAAGAGTTCCTGGCTGTTTACTTTGGTTTTTCTTACACTGACATGAATAAGCTGGGATGAGTATTAAACTGCAGATGGGAAAGCCAAGGCTAAGCTCCTTCACTCCTCCAGGATGGCAGAAAAATCTACTGAAGAAGGTTCAGAACACATCACGGACATTACAGGAGCCTTCATGGGAGCTTTTAAGATTTCATTCTCTCTCCTGACTCTCTCTCTCTCTAAGCCCCCTGATACCATTAAGAAGTAAGCTCTGCATGCTTTATGGTAAATGAATGAAATGCCTTTAGAGCCTGCTCTTTTCAAAGCGTCTTTTCACAAATACGGACCATGCTTCACTTGATAGTCTGTTTATAGCTTTGTGAAAATATGTAAGTGGTATTTAGATGGGTTTTTCTTAACGCATATGTGAATGAAAAAAGAAGATTATATTGCCCAGTCCCAATTCTGCCATGAGACTCCAACATACATCCCCTAAAGACATTAGAAAACCTGCTCCTCACTTTTGTGAATGCAAAGGAAGCCAGCCTTTCACTATTACTCTCTTGTGTAGATTGGCACAAATATCACAGCTAACACAACAGAGTACATAAAAGACCAGGTTATAACATCTCTGCTGCTGTAAATTGAAATAATAAACTTTGGCAAACACAGAGGCTGGCAAATTCAATTTGATAGTCCTCTCAAAACAGACTAAGAACAACAGAGGAAAGCTGACTAAATAGGATTAGAAGCCATTTTATTTGATTATTACATCATGGGATGAGGCAATGTATAATGTAATTCCCCCAAATCCTTAATGCAGCATTCACAAATAATGGTAGAAATTAAATTACCATTATGCTCTACATTCAAAACCACTGAGTCTCAAGCTGAGGAGGGAGTTTTCTTAGTTCCAAATAAGCACATAGGTGAAAGTTTAATACACAAATGCGGTTACCCCAAGGTGTCCACCATGATGGGAAAGGAAGGGATACAGCTGCCTACCCGTCATAATTCCACAAACCCCTTTCCTGTCTTGGCCCCCTGGAAGAGTCTTCAGGAAATCCTGGGACTTGATGTGGAACATGTGGAGAAACCCTCACTGGCAGTGGAGTAGACTAATGAAGAGAGATACGAGTTGGGGAGAATGCAATCAAACTTCAATGCATATCCTACAAAATTAAGAAATTTGGGAGGAAGGGTGAGGTGAGGGGGGTTGGCAAACAATGACGAAGGGAGTAACATTAGTTATGATACATTGTATTCATAAACTGCTTTGAATAATGGAAACTCCTTTCTACAACTAAAGATAATAAAAATGTAATTTTAACCTGGGGCACTGGTGGCTTCTGTCTGTATATCTAGCTACTCAGGAGACAGAGATCTGAGGATCAAGGTTCAAAACCAGCCCAGGAAAGAAAGTCCATGGGACTCTTATCTCCAATTAACCACCAGTAAACTAGAGGTATATCTGTGGCTCATAATGGTAAAGTCCTAGCCTTGAGCAAAAGAACTCAGGGATAGTGCCCAGGCTCTATGTTCCAGCCCCTCAACCAACAACAACAACAAAAATTATATACATATATATTTTTATTTTTAAGAACATATCATTGCCTTCACTTAAAAGATGCAGACTTGCCAGGTGTAGTGGTAAAAGCCTGTAATCCTAACACTCAAGAGACTGGTACAATCTGGGTATATACCTGAGTTCCAGGTAAACATGAGCTCCACAATGAGACTCCCAACTCAAATAAAGATGTAGACTTACCTTTCCTAAGATTACTAGGGCAGGGACTGCGGCTTAGTGGTAAAGTGCTTGCCTAGCATGCATGAAGCCCTGGTTTCGATTCCTCAGTACCACATACACAGAAAAAGCTGGAATTAGTGCTGTGGCTCAAGCAGTAGAGCACTAGTCTTGAGAAAGCTGAAGGACAGTGCCCAAGCTCTGAGTTCAAGCCCCAGAACTGACAAAAAAAATAAAATAAACAGAATGATGGTATAGTGAGGAAGGGGAAATGAAAAGGAAAAGAAAGGGAAGGGGCCAAGAGCGTAGCCTAGTGGTAGAGTGCTCACCTAGCATGCAGGAAGCCCTGCGTTCGATTCCTCAGTACCACATAGTCAGAAAAAGCCAGAAATGGTGCTGTGGCTCAAGTGGAAGGGTGCTAGTCTTGAGCAAAAAGTGTCTAAGGACAATGCTCAGTACCTGAGTTCAAGCCCCAGTACTGGCAAAAAAAATTAAGTGATGCTAGTAAGAATCTATCACCTGCCCAAAATAGCTTGCTAAGTGCACAAATTCTGCCACATTTAATCTTTACAGAATTTCTGCTAGGTACATTCTATTCTTGTCCCTGCTATACAGATGACAATGCTCTCAGCAATCTTAGATGACTAGTGCAACTAAGAAGTAGCCGAGCTCAGAGGTAATGTGCTCAGCACTGGCTCGTCAGCTTGTACTGCCAAGCATCACTCATCCAACACCATTTTCCTCAAGTGTTTTGTTGACAAAATGGCAGGAAGGCAACATTTCAAATCTTTATACAGTCTGTGGACTGGGGGGGATGGAGGGAATAATGCAAGGTATTCGTAGGACTTTCAAGAACTCTCAAATATCTGGCTAAGAGCAGGCCTCTCGAACTGACAGCTTCTGTCTCATAAGCTATAGAGTTAGACTAATTGTTTGGGGGTGAGATTCTTTTTCCACTGGGCTAAGAGAGGCAACTGCTAACTGTGATTAACATCTGGCAGTTGCTTCCAGTTCCAGCACTGCCCACTCTTCACCAGCAACAGATACAATGCTAGAATATCCTGCAGACCTCCCATTTGCAGGAGAAGGCCAAATGGCCAGGAGCTGCCCAGGAAACGCAAAAAGGCCCACAGTGACTCAGTAAAACTGGAAACTGCAAGAGGATTAGAACCCACATTTCATCTCAGAATTCCACCACTCAAGAATCTTTCCAAATGGACTACCTTCAAAGTTCAACCTTTAAAAAAAAAAGAAAAGGAGTGGAACATGATGGCTCATGCCTATAATCTTAGCTACTCAAGACTCAAAAGGCTGAGATCTGAGGATCAAGGTTCAAAGCCAACAGGGGCAATATAAAGCCAAGAGACTCTAATCTCCAATTAATCACTAGAAAATGGGAAGCGGGGCTGTGGCTCCTACTTGAACACTAGGAAGTAAAAAAAGAGAGAGAGAAGTGATATTACCAGTAAATGAGTCGGAAAAAATACTTGCGCAGTAGTCGATCAGCATGTAATTGAAAGACGAGAAAAAACAATCAGGGAAAAATTCGGAACTAGAGTCATGTAATTTTACCCAGAAATGCAAATTTTTTTTTAAAAAAAGAAAAAGCTGAGGTTTTATCTGTGTGTGTGTGTGTGTGTGTGTGTGTGTGTGTGTGTGTGTGTGTGTCCAGGGCACTCTTCCTGAGCTTTTTTGTTCAAGCTAACACTCTACCACTTGAGCCATAGCTCCACTTCAGGCTCTTCAATAGTAAACTGGAGATAAGAGAATCGCTCCCTGGACTGGCTTTGAACCACATTCCTCAGATCTCATCCTTCTGAGTAGCTAGGATTATGAATGTGAACCACTGGTACTTGGTTTTAAACTAAATGTTTTGAAAGGTCCTCAAGTGGTTCCTCAAGGTAGCCATAGTTGAAAACCAAGCATAAGCCCCACCTGAACACTGACTCTTGAGGTTTCTAGTTATTCTTACCTGCCCTAGTGAATGAACCCACCTGACTGACTCACATCAGGCAAGGACACAGGCCATAAGGAAAGCCTAGAGCCTAGAGCCTGACTCTCCCAAGCCTTCGAAGGATAGCTAGACAAAGCCACAGGATTGAAATTCAATACTGAAACTGGAGTCAGGGCTGTGAGTGCTCATTGGACTAACAATAAATGTTCAAGAAAAGAGAAAAAGGAAACCTGATCCACTCAGTCTGTTTGCAGATTTAAAGAGGAAAATAAATTCTGTAAGGCTCTAAGCAAGATTGTCTGGGATTTGCTAAGGGATAGGAGTGGAATCCTGGTATAATGAGCTTCTTTAAATAAACAAACAGCTTTCTGGCTTTACAAAAGCCTCTGGGTACTGGAGAGGTTATCTAAAGTAAGATGTGGGGCTTTAGCCTCACCTTGCTGTAAGAATGGCCTTGCAGCCTTGACCGCCATGCAGTTCCCACTTGCCAGAAGCAGTGTCCAGAAGAAAATGCACGTTTTCCTTGTTTCAATTGTGATTTTTTTAAGTCCTCTATTGTCATTCATTGGTTTTTTTACACTGTGTTGGATGGATCAGTGCCATAAAAACTTCTCATTTGTTCACATATTCCCTCCATTTCTTGAAGTTGTAACCTTTCTTCATTTAACTCACTTCACTGCCATCTAATTGTCACAATGCAGCTAATGCTCAATATTAAGGGTCAATGACTTACAAACATGTATCTCTAAGAAATTGTTCTTAAATCCCTTTACCACTGAATGTTAAATTACATAATGTCAGCATATGATTCTTTTCAAAAACATTCACTCAGAAATGTTTTCAGAAGCAAGTAGGCTGAGAATTTGCCATACTTTCTAAGATTCTAAGTAAAGTAGACAGGACTGGATTTTATTTACTAGGAAAACTAAGCTTTTTTTTTCCCCCTTTGGTGCAGGTCCTGGGGCTTGAACTTGGGGCTGGGTACTGTCCCTGAGCCTCTTTGTGTTCAAGGCTAGAGCTCTACCACTTGAGCCATAGCACCACTTCTGGCTTTTTCTGAGTTTTATTGGAGATAAAAGTCTCATGAACTTTTCCACCAGGCCGGCTTCAAACAATGACCCTTAGATCTCAGCCTTCTTAGTAACGAGGACCTCAGGTGTGAGCCACCAGTGCCTGGCTAAGAAGCTTCATTTTTAATGCATAGGAGGTATGTGGATTTGTTGTAAGCAATACTAAATCACTCCTGTGTTTTTGTTAGCTTTTCCCTGATGCTACACCATTTGTCTGTTTCCATTTGGCTGCACCCTAAAAGTCTGGTTTTCCAAGCTCAGATTTATGATGGAACCCAGAAGCTAAGCACAGTCTTGGTCGTTAGGCAAGATCCACCATTCACAACACATGCAATCTTACTTGCTGAACTATATCATAAATGTGGGAGGTGGAGCAAAAGGAAAAGGAAAGGAATCTGTGAGCGAGGTTAGTACCCAAAGCTCATGCTCTAATTTCCAGACTAAAAGTAGAGCCACTTTCACCAAGCTATCTATCTAGGAATTGGTCAGCTCCACAAGGTAACAACTGGCAGGCTTTCCTCAGACCACTTGAAGCCTTATTGCCCTCTAAACATCTTGAAGAATTCTCCTGCCAGCCATGAAACTTACATGATTCTCAGCACAAGTCAAACACTTAGAATTCTATCTTAAAACAGTTTGACCCAATTCTAGTCATTATATTATATGGTCAGAACTATACTCACCAAACCATACTATATATATATATAAATATGAGAGAGAGAGATTATCATTTATTACAAACATGAACCCAAATGTCCTATTTTTTGTTATATGGGGGTTGCATTCCAATAATTTCAGGACAGTTTAAAGGCACTTGTCCCTTAGCGCCCTCCCCCCATGTTTTTTGTTTTTTGTTTTTTTTGCCAATCTTGGGCTTGAGCTCAGGGCCTGAGCACTGTCCTTGGATTTTTCTCGAGGCTAGAGCTCTACCACTTGAGCCTCAGCACCATTTCCAGCTTTTTTTTTTATATATGTGGTATCAAGGAATTGAACCCAGGTCTTCTTTTTTTTTTTTCTGGGACATGTTTTCTGTAATTTGATGGTGTGTCCCCATCACGTGCTATAATCTGGGGGCATTCCCTGGAATTTATGGGTAAGAAACTCAAAACTCAGAGTCACAGTAATGGTATTTGTCAGTAGGGGATTTCAGAGGTAATTCAGATTAGATAAGACCACAGAGCGGAAACTAAGATTGCACTGGTGGCTTTGTGAGAAGGGGGAGAAAGAACTGACCTACTAAGCTTTCTCTGTCTACCCATGAGATTCCCAGCACTGCCTTTGGGAATCTCACCAAGTGAAATGCTTCAACTTTACACTTCCCCGCCTGCAGAATTGTCAGAAATGAATTGATTTTCCTTATAAATTACTTACGTTGTGATGTAGTGGTAGCAATAGAAGAGACTGCTATCACTTAAATTTAAACCTAAAGTTTTTCTTCCTTTGTTGGTGCCACACTTCATTAATAAGGAATTCATCAATAGCCCAAGCATCCAGAATCCTTGAAATATCAACTTGTTAAAATGAGATTTATTTCGTTTAGGACATGTTACCTATGAAAATAATGATGCCATTAGCCTTTTCCAACTCCCAAGTGTCTTAACATTTATTTGGCTTATAGAAAACATATTTCATGGTCTCAGTTACATGAGCCCCTGTGTGGAAAATTCTGACTCAATGATAATTTCATGAAAACTAAATACTATTCATTAGAACAGAGTTTAAAAAAAAAACAAATAGAAGCATGAAAAAGACAGCATTGGACTTCTATGGAAGTTTAGAGTCAAACATACCCAATGTATTTACCTAAAGATACAGATGAAATGTCTTAAAAGTGAAAGAATCCAAAGAATTCTAGTCAGCATTTCTCAGGCAGAAGAGTACACATCACAGAAGTGATAGCTCTCCTCTCCCAGGAGCCCTGAGATTGTGCTCTCCCTGCAAGTAAATTCCACTTTATCAAACCCTAGGAGAGTCTTACACAGCAGCAGAGACTGCCCTGGCATGATTTTTCACTAAGACAGCTACTTCAGGAAGATGCTGTAACACTGACCCCCAGGATGAAAAGTCACCAAATACAGATGGGGAGTCATAAAACTTTCCTTCTCAGAGTAGAGTCAAGGCCTGGGTAGTTGAGTATCTTAATAATCAGCATTTATTACATACTCTAAGCACTCTGGTCTTTTAAGAAACATTAACTAAAGAAAGTAGGAAACCAAATATGCTTAGAATTGGGTGCATGAAAGCAAAAGTGGACCAAAGCATACAGAAACAATATGTTCTGTGTACGAGGCATTTTGCTAATAAGATAAGTATCACTAAGTTCTCTCTCTACCCTTTTCCAATGTGATCCATGACCTGGGAGAAAAACTTATATGGATTGTGCCAACACAAACCTTTGCCTTCCAGCTTCCAGCCATTTCTGCCAGTTGAAACCAATGGACAGGAGATTGAGGGCAGAAAGAGAGTTCAGGCAGGAAGTGGAGGGAGAGTATAATACAATAAAGTGAATGGGGACCAAACCAGGAAAGAACTGAGGAAGATGGAGAGACCAAATCAGACAGATGAATTAAACATGATGCTGAGAGTCTACAGGAAGTAATAAAGCAAAGGATGAAACCCAAGGGGATAGGTTGGCATTTCTCAGAGAGGAAAGGCTGAGGAAGAAGAGCTCGATCAGACAAAACTGCCCATTCTGTGCTGTTCAAAGGACCAGACTCTGCACGCAGATTTCTATGAGGGAATGCCATTCTGCTGGTCAGATTCTCAAAGGACTTGGTTGGATGTCTCCATTTGTACTGCAAGCTCTCTATCGACCGCTGATAGCTGCTGCTTTAGAATAGCCTAAGAAGATTGGTTAGACAGATGAAAAGAAGTGTTTCTCTGTCTCCAGGTGTAAAAGGAGAACAAGAATAAGTGGTTCATAAATCTGCTGCAATGCTTCATTTCAAGTATTCTATTTTAAGACTATTTGTTTGGAGAAGAGATGCAATCATTAGGTCACTATAGCTAGAGATGCTTAAATGTTTTAATATGACTGGAAATATAAATCTATACTGTACACCCTGAGTCTGCTCATTCACCCAAAACCCTTATTATTCAAATGTGCTCACCACCAAATTCTGCCTCAGGAAGGAAAATGACAGAGGGTAAAGGACTATTACACATTCCCACCATATTCGCCCCAGCTTGAATGATAAGCAATTGTGTGTAGGTGGCTCCTCTGATGTGCATATGAAGTCTAGCAAATAAGAACATAAAATAATGACAGGAAGAAAACAAACCAAGAGCTAAAATTACCCGTGGAACTGATTAGCATATGTATAAGAGACACTTGTACAGATGTGGGATGCTTTCTTTAGAATGTAAGTTCTCGGAGCAGTGATTCTTAATCATTTTTGGAGTTGTGACATCTTATCATTTATTTGCCTTTTACGATCATCACCCACCTCCTCCCAAAAGTATATTTTTAAATCAGAAGGAATAATTTTATTCTCAAGCATTTGCTTTTATTTTTATTCCTCCTAAGAATATCCTAGAAGATTAACACAGCTATCCAGTTGTCAGTGATTAGGGATCCAGAGGCTGTAGGTGTTGGTACCTCACAACTGGAATCCTAACTACTTGGGATTGTAAGATTGAGAGGATTGCAGTCCCAGGCCAGCCCAAGCAGAAAAGTCCATAAGACTCCATCTGAATGGAAGAATCTAGGACATAATCACACAAACATGTTATCTTAACTACTGTAGAAAGAAAAATATAGACGGATCGTGTTTAAGTGCTTGCCAGAGCAGGAAATAAGACTCTCTCTCAAAATAAGCAGAAAAAAAAAAACAGAGCAATGGCTCAGCTGAAGAGTGCCTGCCAAGTAAGTGTAAGGCCCTAACTTTAAACTCCAGTACCACCAAGTTAAGAGAAAATTCAGCGGCAGAGACATTTGTGATTTTTATGGTTTCCTACAGTTAACACTCCACTGGTAATTGAAAAGGATATAGATGGAGGAAAGAAACCTGGGCTGAGAATCATTCCTACAGGAATCTCTCGAAGTTTAGATATGCCAAGTTGGCATAGACTTATAAGAGGAAAGGATGAGGGGCTAGGAATGTGGCTTAGCAGTAGTGTACTTGCCTAACATGCACAAAGCCTTGGTTCAGTTCCTCAGCACCACATAAAAAGAAAAATCCAGAAGTGGGGCTGTGGCTCAAGTGGTAGAGGGCTAGTCTTAAGCAAAGGCAGCTCAGGGACATTGCCCAGTTCCTGAGTTCAAGTCCCAGAACTGACACAAGAAAAAAAGTGGAGAGGATGAACGTGGACATGTATTTTTCACACTTATTTGAATATTTTTCCATTTAGGTGTAACTTATGTATGCTTATTCATAATAGGCAAGTTATGGAAACAGCCCAGATGGGTCAAGAAAATTAGATAGATAGTCAAACTCAAAGTGACAAAAAAGTACCTGTTTTCTCTCATATGAGGAAATCACACTTAAAATATAAGCATATACAAAAAAATATATAAGCATATACAAAACACATATGGAACCATAAAAATCCAACTGACTGGCTGGGAGTTTGGCCTAGTGGTTAAAGTGCTTGCCTAGCATGCACAAAGACCCGGGTTTGATTCCTTGGTACCACATACATACAAAAAAAAAGCCAGAAGTGGTGCTGGGGCTCAAGTGGTAGAGCTCTAGCCTTGAGAAAGTCCAAGGACAGCACTCAGGCCTTGAGCTCAAGCCCAGGACTGGCAAAAAAAAAAAGAGAAAAGAAAAAGAAAAAATCCAACTGACTAAAGTCTGGTAGAAGCAGGAGTCTCTGTAGTGTAACATATTTGAAGAATTAACGTGTGGGGGGGAGAGTATATCTAAGTAGGGAGTAGTTTTGGGAAGAGTTTAGACAAATGGAGAGGAATTGTAGGTGCTTACAGTCATAATACAATGCACAAACATTAAAATGGAACTAGGCAACTTAGATGAGTAAGGACAGGATAGATATAAAGGATGATAGCATGAATGAAATTAAGATATTTTGTACTTTTAAATTAACATGTTGAAATTTAAATCCTTCGTACAACCATACGATTTTTAGAGAATCAACCTATACAGACTCCAATGATCGATTGCAAACTCCATTGAGGTGAGCCAATTTCATAGGCTTTATTGACTGTTTGTATGCATGTGAAAGAAAGGCAGTAACATGTATAACCTTTGATTTTGCCATTTATCATAGCCCAAGGTTTATTAGATGTTCTAGGTATGGACCCAAATCCAAGATATGATGCACAGTAATATTTCTCTGGGAAAAAAATTAACCAAGTAATCTTCAACAGGTTTCATAGACTCGGTATGGGAAGGGGTCATCTCAATAACTGTAGACTACATCATTCATGAATACAGCTAGAAATTACATATTACACTGTGTTGCTTCTAATAAATTTGAAGTTCTTATTAATCTTTTTATGCCAGTCCTGGGGCTTGAACTCAGGGCCTAGGCACTGTCTTAAACTTTCTCAAAGCTACCTCTTGAGTCACAGCATCACTTCTGGCTTATTTTTTTTTGAGACTTTGGATAAATGTTTATTAGAAAGTCATTAAAACAAAAAAGGATATATCTGTTACTATATTTGCATCTGTAAAAACATTTTGGAAGGTATATTTAAGTTTTGACTTCTGGCTTTTTCTGTGTTTGTGGTACCAAGGAATTGAACCCAGGTCTTTTCGCATAAACCCAACCACTAGGCCACACTCCCAGTCACAATCAATATTTTTCTCATGTCATGATAGTTAGATTTAAAGGAAACAAGCACACACACACACACACACACACACACACACACACACACACAAACTCTGACCTTTGTATACAGAATTATTTATGCAGCTGACACTTCTACTTCTTTCCTAAAGATTAAAAATAAATTCTTTTTAAATCTCTTAAAAATAAAGTTGGTGTTTTAGTCATAACAAAAAGCAAAAATAGGCCAGGTATTATAATATCTACAGAGAAAATGATTAAATTCCACTTGGAGAAAATGTCATCACTGCATATCATACATGCATTTTAGGATGACATTAACCTTGTCCGAACGATGCCAACAAGACAAAGAGCAAAGAAGAGGGTGGAGCTAAAAGACAGCGAAGGAAGCTCAAGGCAATATAATGAAAAGGGGGCTAACCTTACAGCTAAACAGTTTACTTTTCAAAGACAGTACAAGGGCAAAATGCTTTGTGCAAAGAGAAAATTAGTTTCTAAAGTATATTCACTCAACAAAGAGCCAAGTTAATTATTCAAAGCAGAGGCCCATGAATTCCCACAATTTAGTCATTCTTTTCTGACACATTCAGGACCAGCGAGCTGCTTCTTATCACTAAGACTTTGATAATTGGCTTAGACATATCAAATAAACTTTCTGGAGAATTCAGTCGTAAGCAGGTATGACATCCTAATAGGGGTTTTATTAGGCCCTTCTCTGTGCAGTAATGTATTAGCAATCACTGTGACATTTTCTGCTCTGGGGGGTTTTGGCCTTGCTCATTTTTTACACTTGCTAGAAAATAAATTTATTCACGGTAGAGATCTAATTCAATACACTATTCTGTTTACCATGGTTTCTAAAGGAACAGGCCTTTCAGAAATAATGAAAAGTGACACATACATCATAGAAGAAAATGTTCTGTCTTCTCATCCAGGCATAACTGAATAGCAAGAATCCCTTCTGATTCTACAAACCTGGGAATTCGGTCAGTGCATCCTGGCTGTCTCTCTCACAAGTCACGTTGTAGCTTCTCATTCCATATAAGAAAAGGAAAGACAAAGAAAACACAGTCGAATAGCATTCGCAGATTAAATTTGTCCTGTTTAGTAGCAATTATAAACTTTAAAAGGTCCCCTGAGAAAATGTCTACTGTTGACAGCTTAATGCACTTTTATCATATAAAGAAAGAACCATCAACAGAATTCTTCTGTGTGGAATTTCTGAGAGTCGGTGCTTGATATTTTACTATTAGTATTCCATTTTCCATATACATGAGGACAACGTGAATATAAAAAAATCCATCCAAAATCTACAACCTTTTTTATATTTTGCCAGTCCTAGGGCTTGTACACTTTTTGTTCAAGGCTAGCACTCTGCCATTTGAGCCACAGCACCACTTCTGGTTTTTTCTGTGTATGTGGTACCAGGGAATTGAATCCAGGGCTACATGCACTCTACGTGTGAGCGTTCTACCACTAGGCAAAGCTCCCGGACCCCTACAACTTATTTTACCTCTGGTTTATTGTTTCCTCCTTTATATACGTTCTTTTTAGTCCATGCATGTTACAATTAAGAAGCATGGCCAAAGTCTAGCATCCTTTCTATATATTTCCTCTACTTAATAGATGACCCCTAAAATCCCCTAAGCATTGAAGACAATGAATGTTAAAATGAATTATTGTGTATATTAAAGTTTAGTTAATTATACAAAACCTATGAAGGGAACATTATTATTTAATGGGTGATAAAAATTAATTTGAGAAAAAAATGTAACAACCCATCAATGATCATATAGCTAGGAAGGATAGAATAGCTGTTTGGAATCTAAATATCTCTTAATAGAAGCAAGGATTTCATACTATTCATATCCTTTCAGAGATGAAAAGAGGTGGTGATTATGCCCTCTTATTATTTACCATATGTGGCTTTACTAATTCTTATGATAACTTCTAGAATCATTATTAGTCACTTTATATATAAGAAAACTAAATCTTGGAGGAGTATCTTACCAAGTGTGTTGTACAGCTCTGTGCTACATATATGCAGAGGTGGAAAGGTTGGGATTCATGTCTAGAAGCTGTTCTCATTCCACATGCATTGCCATAAGAGCCCATGGCATCTACAGGGTAAAAAAATTAAAAATATTGTCTGCAGAAAAGAGAATAATGATCCCAATTCTTTCCAATGTTATCTCTGTCCTAATTCCTGGGACCTGTGAATATTCATTTTTAATCACAAAGGAGAATTGAAGTTACAAATGCAATTAAGGTTGTGAACCAGCTGACCTTGACATGGATTATTTTGTATTACAAAAGTGTGTTCAATGTAATGAAAAGGAGTCCTCACTGGCAGAGGGAGGCAGAAAAGAGAGAACCAGGTTAAAAAAATAACAGAAAGATCCTGTCCTGTGTGGTTGTCTTTGAAGACGTTCAATAGCAAAGCAATATAGCCTCTAGAAACTTGCTAACACAAGAAAAAGGTTCTCCCTTAGAGCTTCCAAAAGGGATGCACCCATGTGGACACCTTAATTTTAGGCCAGTAAGACTCCTCTCAGAATTCTGACCCCATAAGTACACCATGATAAATTTGTATTGTGCTAGGGCATTGTTTTGTGATAATTCATTAGAGAAACAATAGGACACTAATACAGAATCCCTCCCAGTTAGAGAAAAAACTGACATTTACTGAACAATTACACTAGAATTAATTAGCCCAGCCACATTTAACTGAATGATATATATATACACACCCACCCTGGGAACATGAATTGGGGAAAGGGAGCTGTTGTTTTCTATATTAATGAAATTTATGTGACTTTCCATTTTCACTTTATGTCTTACAGTAAATGTGAAGTAAAGAAAAGGATGAGAGAAGAAAGAGAAGAGCGTATTTTTCAAGTTCCATGAAGTATGGAAGAGTTCACTAGAACAAGACAGTTAGGTCAAAGCATCATGTCTTTGTCAGTTTGTTGTCAGTATTGAAACTTGAACTCAAGCTCCACATTAGGTTTGTTTTGGGTTTGTTTCTTTTTTTTTCTGGTTAATTGGAGACAATCTCATAGACTTTTTCCTATAGGCTTGCTTTGAACTGAAATCTTCAGAACTTATCCTCCTAAGTAGCTAAGATTACAGATGTGAGCCACCAGTGCCTAGCTCCACCAGCGCCTAGCTCCACCAGTGCTTCTAAAGGAGAAGTGCAGCAGGGGCAAGACAACTGTACCTCTGGTGGAAGGGGTGGCAGTCAGAGAACAGGCCCTGCTTCTAACTGATGATATTTATGCAATGCTGGCCACTGCCAATGACCTGTGGGCTCTCCAGAAGGCATCTGTGGCAGCCACCTTGGTTTCCCATTCCTTCCCTTCCCCCCTGCTTTACTAAAACAACTCAGGCCTAGTCTCTGGCAGCTATGCTGGAGGTGGCCTTCATTAGAGGTAGCCACGCCTAATGCTCTGTGCAGGACTCTTGATTAGTCCTTGCTTATTAGGCTTAGTTCCTTCCTTTTTACAAGAGGGCATGTAGCCTAATTCTGGGAAGGAAGTAGCAGGTAAGATCTACAAGGCTTCCAGAAAAGCTTCCCCTTCTTCAAAATAGCCCAGGCGAAGGGACACATTTTCTTCTGGTTTTAGATAGTGGTGTTTTCTTGAACTCCTGAAGAAACTAGTATACACTCAGGGATAAGCCTAGTAGGGCAAGGGAGGTGTACACCTGTAATCTCAACACTTGAAAAGCTGAGACAAGAAGATGACAAGTTAAGAAGCAGGTAGGGAGGGGGCAGAGAAACAGAGAGAGAACTCTTTATCACCAAGGAACAGAAAGGGGAGTGAAGGGAGGGAGGAAGACAGGGAGGAGGGGAAATGAAAATGTGGTTCAAAAGAGCCAAGCAATACATGAAACCCTGAATTCAAGCCTCAATATGGACAAATGTGTGGGGCACGTCACATCAGGAAAATGGGCTCATTTCCGGGTCTTGAGATCCAACCTGTCTGTCACCTGGTTGGGAGGCTTGGCTGTGGTTTATGATGTAAAGTAAGGCTACCTCTACCTCTGGGATTGGCCCTGCCAGCACCTACCTCCCCCTGCCTTGCCCATTTCTATGTTGATAGGCTCCTGCATCCTATACCAACCCATTGTAGACTCCCTGGTGCATCTGTGTCTTCCCTAGGCCAAGGGAGGGCTGGGTGAAGGCGGCCAGTTGGCCCTAACCTTTCTTGGCCTCTTCTTGGTCGGGGCTCGTTCTCTCTGTCCATCTTGCCGGTCAGGAGGCAAGAAGGACTAAAAGCCCCAACACAAATGATCTCTCACTTTCTTTTGCCAGTCCTGGGGCTTGAACTCAGGGCCTGGGCACTATCCCCGAGCTTTCTCAAGGCTAGCACTCTTCCACTTGAGCCACAGCATCACTTCTGGCTTTTTCTACGTATGTGGTCCCAAGGAATTGAATCCAGGGCTTCATATATGCTAGGCAAGCACTCTACCACTAGGCCACACTCCCAGCCCCTATAAATGATTTCTTAATGTAAAAAAATCTATTGGGCCCAATATCCCTACCTAATCAGTGTTATGAAATCTGATCAGTAAAAGATTGGTGAGTGCTCTTCCAAGGGAAGGGACAAGCAAATATAAAATAAGAAATTGACTGAACATCAATCCCTCCTTGAAAGACCTGAGTGTCTAGTCTTTGAAATATGTAGGACTTTCCTTTTATGAAGTGGTCAATATTGTGTTACTGTTAAACATAATGTAAAGTTCATTCATCACTCATTTTTATATCCCCCTATGACTTGGCTTTTCTCTTATGAGCTATTATATTTATAAGTATTTATTTCCCATGGCTCTGCTGAAAATAAAAAAAAATCATAATCACAACTAAGCCCAGACATCATGTAGAACAATAGTGCAGTTTAAAATCCTTACTAGAGTGCTATCTCATTATACACAGATGGTGTCTATATGATGGCTAGCATACTCATGGGATCAAGCAGCTGGGCTTACTGACTTTTTGGCAAAAACTCCTTTTGGGGATTCAGTAGGAAGGTTTTTGGCCCTTGCATATCCCAGAGTTCAGCAGGGTATCTTTTGGGCTCTGTCCTAAACCATAAAAGAGGCCAAGATGACTGCATGCTTAAAATCCAGCTGGGCCTTTCCATTAGATCTAATCAGTCATCTCCAGATCTTCGACCAAAGTCCATAAAAACTGGCTTTTCTCATTTCTACTTTTCATAGATTAGTAGTTAAAAATAAATATTCATTACTTCATGCTAGTCCTTCCTTGACCCGATTTTTCCTTACCTTTCTAGATTTATATCATATTCCCAAAAACCAAAAATGGAAAGACCAGAGATTTCACTTGGCCTTGTGAAGGTGATATGAGCAGATAATGATACACACACCAGAAGGAAGCCCCTCACCAGACACCAGATCTGCGGGCGATCTTTTCCTCATACTCCTCACCCTCTGTAATTGTAGGCTGTATGTTTATTTCTGAGTCTTCTGTTCAATTGGTCTTCAGGCCTCATTTCGTGCCAGTATCAAGCTTTTTTCATTACTACGGCTCTGTAATAGAGTTTGAAGTTCAGATTCTTATTCCTCCAGCACTATTCCACCTGCTAAGAATGGCCTTTGCTATTCAGGGTCTTTTGTTGTTCTACATTTTTTATTGCTTTCTCTATCGCACTGAACATGATAGCTTCAAAAGAGATCTCAAATAGTGTAATTCCTTAAAAGCCAAAATCAAAGTTCCGCAAAATAAAACACCAGGAAGCAGGTACTTACAAGGGATGGGGTGGCGTCAATGGGAAAGAGGTAGACAGATGAACAGAAGATGGTGAAAATACTGACAAGAGCCAGGCATGGTGGCTCATGCCTGTAATCCTAGCTGCTCAGAGGGCTGAGATCTGAGGACAAGATTCAAAGCCAGGCTGGGCACAAAAGGACCTGAGATTCTTATCTCCAATTAACCTCTAGAAAAAAGGGAAGTGGGGCTTGGCTCAAGGGTAGGATGGTAGCCTTGACCTGAAGAGCTCAGGCTGAGTTTAAGCTCCATGAACCACAAAAAAGAAAGGAAGGAGGAAAGAAAAGAAAGAAGGAAGGGGGGGGCGGGAGTTTGGCCTAGTGGTTAAAGTGCTTGCCTAGCATGCATGAAGACCCGGGTTCGATTCCTCGGTACCACATACATAGATAAAAGCCAGAAATGGTGCTGAGGCTCAAGCGGTAGAGCTCTAGCCTTGAGAAAGTCCAAGGACAGTGCTCAGGCCCTAAGCTCAAGCCCAGGACTGGCAAAAAAAAAAGAAGGAAGGCAGGAAGAAAGGAAGGAAGGAAGGAAGGAAGGAAGGAAGGAAGGAAGGAAGGAAGGAAGGAAGGAAGGAAGGAAGGAAAGAAGGAAGGACAAGAATCAGTGTATATCCTACAAAATTAAGCAGAGAGGGAGATAAGAATGATTAAAGGAGTGACATTCATCAAGATATATTTATTCATGAACTGTTTTATTAAATGGCAACTCCTCTGTGCAAGTACTTAAAGATGTAAAACTTAATGAAACAAAAAAGAAAGCTGAAGCAGCCCAAAGACAGTAGTATACTTCAAAGTAAAGTTTTGAGCAATCTATTTCCTCCAACTAGACCTTATTTCTGAGCCTATTAGCTTATGATGTCATCAATAGGTTAATCCACTGAAAATGTCAGAGTCCACCAAATCTAATCACTTCTCAAATTGTTCCATAACCCTTCAACACATGAGCTTGTGGGGGAGGGAATTGGGGGGGGGAGATAAAGGATACTTCAGACCCAAATTATAACAAAATTTAAGGCATGTAGGCAAAGAATAATAAAACAAAATAAAGTCTATTTACTGGCATACAGGCCAGTAATATTAAAAGATGTAATTGGAAGGCTAGGTTGGGCCAGAAAGAGAAGGACCTTGAATATTAAGGTAAGCACATTCATTTTATGCTGTGAGTAACAAGTTAGATCAGGTTTTTGAGCAAACAAGCAGCATGGCAAAGAATGCAGTTTAGAAAAAGTAGGGTGAAGCCATATGGAGAATGGTTTTATAATAAGGATATCTGAGGAAGGGAAACTAGCCAATAAATGACTATATTATTGAGTTATTTATTAAATATTTTTTTCTAGTCTTGGGGCTTGATCTCAGGGCCTAGACACTGTCCTTGAGCATTCTCAAGGCTAGCACTCTACCACCTGAGCCAAAGCACCACTTCTGGCTTTTTCTCTATATGTGTTACTAAGGAATAGAACCCAGGGCTTCCTGCATGCTAGGCAAGCACTCTACCCCTAGGCTATGCTCCTGGCCCTATTGCGTTATTTTGAGTGTATAGTCTGTATAGAACTCTTACTGTATTTATGGAAGATTTTGTGTTTGGCAGAGGAACCAAATGAGCCTTTGACTCTCTAAGCCTCTGGTGATTAGGAGACTAAGTCATGATCACATGGTTGATAAATTGCAGAAAAAGAGCAAGCATCTGGGACTTCTGACTCCCAGTCTAATTTTTTCATTTAAATAAATGTTTTCTGAGTCAAGAGAAATTGATAATTTCCATATGGTTTCCATTTCTTCTGGAGGACAAGTTTTGTTCTTCTCCAGTAAATCCAAAAGTTGTGTCTACTTGGTTTTCAAAGCAGAAAAGGAAAAGTTAGAGCTAAGCTGCACATTAGCAGAAATGTGACAGGAAATATGACATTGTGGTTAAGATTCTAGATTCCACTAGGCATTGAAGTTCAATAACTGCCAGAACCACATATTAAAATGACTGCCCCAGTCCCATGCTTATCTGTAAAGAGGAAGGAACACGCTATGAATCTATACACCAAATTCCTGCCGCCTAGCAAATACTCAATAAATATAAACCATGGTTACTCAATTTATACCTTTCTCTGCCTGATTTTCTTAACTAATCACACATGTCAGTTAAGCAGCAAGCACTAGCTTGTAGAACAAAGTTCATGCTGTTTTCAGAATCATCCATAGCTCTCATAGTTTGAGACTAAGTCACCTGCTGCCAAAGAGACGATAGGAACCATACTCTTTTGATTATTATCTTCAAAGAATACAGGGGATTTCAATTGACCAAGGCCATTTAAGTGCACAATGCAACTTTATCAGAGTCATTGGCTTCATCATTTTGCCCCCCCCTTTCCCTTTCCCCACTAGCTCCATCACCTTTCCTATTTCTAGTTTCACGTATGTACATTGAGTGTCATGACTGTATTGCCTACCATCCTTCTCTCCATTTGTCTAGCCCTATCCCATAAGCCTTGACCCTTTTCAGACAAAACACTTTTCAACTTCCTAATATCCTGCTAGTTAAGCTGTCTGAATTGTTCAAGGAGTTATGCCACAGAATCTCACTTCTATGGATGACACTGATCAAGAAGCACTGTACTCATAAACTGACATTTGGTTTAAGACTCCTCTGTACAACTAAATATAATGTAAAAGTTCAAGTTAAGCCTAGCTACTCAGGAAGCTTGAGTTCTGAACTTCCAAGCCAGTCAAAGCAGAAAAGTCCACGAAACTCATTTTTTTTTCTTTTTTTCTTTTTTTTTTGCCAGTCCTGGGGCTTGAACTCAGGGCCTAGGCACTGACCTTGGGCTTTCTCAAGGCTAGCACTCTACAGCACCACTTCCGGCATTTTCTGTGTATGTGGTACCAAGGAATTGAATCCAGGGCTTCGTGCATGCTAGGCAATTACTCTATTATTATGCCCCTCTCCCAGCCCATGAAACTCTTATCTCCAATAAACCCCCAGAAAACCAGAAGTAGAGTTGTGGCTCAAAGTGGTAGAGCACTAACCTCCAGCAAAAAAGCTCAAAGATAGCATCCTCTATGATCAAAAAAGAAAAAAGTTCAAAAAAAAATTTCCCAGCTTAAACTCTGGGCCTGGACACTGAACCTGAGCAATTCAGCTCAAGGCTACTGACCTACTCCTGGAGCCATAGCCCCACATCACGTTTTCCAGTGATTAATTGGAAATAAGAGTCTCACGGCTTTGTAGTGCCCAGGTTGACTTTGAACCTTGATTCTCAGATCTGAGCCTCCTGCGTAGCTAAGATTACAGGCATGAGTCACCATGCCTGGCAGTAAAAGTTCAATTTTTAAAAAAGGAATCTCACTCCTATATATGCCACACTTTACTTAGATCATATAAGTGTGTATATGAATATATGTATGTGTATGTGTATATACATATATGATCCTTATATATTTACATATATGATTCACATATGAGAGAAAGTGTGTGTCCTTTGTCATTCAAAGCCTGGCTTACTTCACTTAATACAATGTTTATTCTAAATTATAGAAATAAAAATAAAAGAGGAAAGTGCTAGGGCTGGGAATGTGGCCTAGTGGTAGAGTACTCGCCAAGTTACCACATACACAGAAAAAGCCAAAAGTGATGCCATGGCTCAAGAGGTAGAGGACTAGCCTTGAGGAATGCCCAAGGGCAGTATTCAGACCCAGAGTGCAAGTCCCAGGACTGGAAAGAGAGAGAAAGAGAGAGAGAGAGAGAGGGAGAGAGAGAGAGAGAGGGAGGGAGGGAGAGAGAGAGAGAGAGAGGGAGGGAGAGAGAGAGAGAGAGAGAGAGAGAGAGAGAGAGAGAGAGAGAGAGAGAGAGAGAGAGAGAGAGAGAGAGAGAGAGAGAGGCTACTGTGTACATTTTGGTCCAATTTCTTATGTTCAAACTGGAAAGAAAATCCTTGTATCTCAAGAAAAACTCATTTTATATCTACTAAAAGATTAGGATTATAGATTTGTTCTTTCAATGACATGTTTACCCTAATTTATGAAGCTACATTTTGTTGATTACAAACGAAATTATTTTGCTTGGCTGTCAAGTACAGGAAGACAAGTATTAAATATCAATAGCTATGCTTCTAGTTTTTTTTTTACAAAGAAAAATAATCCCCTACTAAATAGCATTACTCCAACTAAATAGCGTTATTTTCAAGATAAAAATCAGCTTTCAAAAGCACTGTGTTCAATAGGAAAAGCCAGGTTTATTCCCAAAGTTTCCAATAATTGAGAGTTGAATAATATTTATTAAAAGAACTTGTGCAGTGTGTTGAAATTGACAGGAGTGGTACTTTTGGGCTCAGCATGATGCTAATATCTGTAATTAAGGGAATGCTTAAAGAGCATCTGCAAAGTGAGTGATTAGTTTGACAAATCTCTTTGCAAGTAAATTAAGTTGAATTCTATTATTTCTTTTCCACCAAAGATTTTTTTTTTAATGTAAAGGTCAAATGGTATCGCCTCTGTTGATGAACCTTTGTGATTCCTAAACAGGACTGTTCCCATTGTCATTAGTGGACTTACCTCTACAGCTTTTTCCTTCATTCCACATCGTAACTTTCCCTAACACCTTCACCTCTACAATCTCCAGTATATCTAAGACCACAGACATCATCAGTTTGACCACCATTCTGACACCAAGTTAACCACCAGAATTACCAACTCAGCCACTACCACCATCCCCATCCCATCTGCATGGTTCCCAGCATCCCCAGTACTATCCCTATCATGGCCACCAAGTCTAACACCCCATCATCCTTATCACTACCTCTTCTAGTTACAACAAATGTTAATGCCATAGTCCCCGGTGTTTACTCTTTTTTCAATTCAGTGGAGCTGGGACCAGGGTTAATAGCACCATTTAGTTAGGAATCAATTGATTTGTGTATATGATTAAACCCCAACTAAATCTCTGCCAAACTGCTCATATCTTGGGGTAGAAAATAATGTAGAAATGAATAGGGTATTTCGGTGGGGTTTTGGGGTGTGTATGTGTGTTTGTGTGCCGGTCCTGGGACTTGAACTGAGTCTAGGTGCTGTCCCTGAGCTTTTGTGCTCAAGGCTAGCACACTATCACTTGAACCACAGATTCACTTCCAGCTTTTGAGTAACTCATTGTACATAAGAGTCTCATGGAATTTCCAGCTTGGGCTGGGTTCGTTCAAATCACCATCCTCATATATCAGCCTCCTGAGTAGCTAGGTTTACAGGTGTGAGCCACCAGTCCCCAGTCTTAGAGATTTTTCTTGTTGTTTTGCTTTGTTTTTATCCAATTTGTTGATGCCATTTTAACATAGGTGTTTTTTTTAACCTTTTCACCATTTTATTTTATCAGTTTTTTACCCCTCCCCTACTCTCACAGTATATTCCTGCAAGCAATGTTCAGCAAGAGGGTAAAGCTTAGATTTAAGATAAAGCTAGTTTGCATATTTGTTTGCATTTTTAATAAAGGCAGAAAACATAATAATAAGACATAATACTTCTTTTGAAGTAACCATGTGAAACTACAATGCCAAAAAACGCTTGGGATCAGAAGGCTACATTGAAATACCTACTTTGAATAATTCTTAATCGGATGTAAATAAACAACACCAAAATGCATTAAACATTGGACAATACTAATGCATTTCCTGCAAAATGTTTTTCAGACTGTTTTTCCTAATGATTTAACACAAGCTTGTACATAAAATATCTCCGCTTTATTTAAAATTTCCCCACCTCCAACTGCTCATGTAAAAACTTTTATCAACTAATATTTTTCAGGTCAATCAACCTATTCAAGCATTACAGCCAAAGCACTTTATCATCTACCATCTAGCACCTTATAAAATGTTCTTGGTGAGAAGGCAATGGAAGAGTTCAGAAGTGGGGAATGGCAGTGGTATCAGTTTCAACACACCGCACAAGTTCTTTTAATAAATAGTATTCAACTCCCAATTATCAGGAACTTTGGGAATAAACCTGGCTTCTTCTATTGAACACAGTGCTCTCGAAAGAACAGTGCTACATATCTTTCATCGACAACTTTCTTCTCAACCTACTATCTACCTTTTGTTGTTTTTCTGCATTCCAGAGATCCATGATGTCTGATCATCTGACAAAACCCAGTTAAACCCAGCCAGTGAAAGATAAAGGAAAGAGAAGTGGAGGCATCTCTTCCTTTTCCTTGACAACTTCAGTCTGTATCTGCCACCCTTCAGATGTAGCCAGGCCACCCCTCTCCAATATGGCTCTCCATGTCACTAGACTCAATGTTTTATTTCCCTTGTTTCCTCTGTAGTTTTGCTACTATCAGCTTCCCATTCAATATTTCTAACTCTGATCACCCACTTAGAAGTAATCACTCTATTATGATCCCTTGATTTTAGCCATCTAGGATGAATTGTGCCTCCTGATAACACCCTGATTGAAACAGCAGTGAAAACAAGACATGGATCTTAGGCTGTTCTTGTATATAACTTCAATCTAGTATATCGATTAAATCACTTCAGTAGCCTGCAAAAACTAGCACTAAGGTGCATAGTCAGGCAAGATGTTTTTTTCCCTGATATATCTATCTCTCTACTTTTAGCTCCACCTTCTGGCCTTGAATTTATAGAATACAAAGTAAATTTAAGATTGCATTCTAATGTGTTTACCTGAAGCCACAAAGGGATTCTGGGTACTCATTCTACCTAGACAGAAAAGAGTATGCATGCGGAATATCCTTATATAAACCTCTTGAGAATCTAGGCATGGTGCACCGTGTGCAGAAGAGAAAGGAACCCACAATATTTTTTAAAAAACACATTTTTATAATACTATAATTTCTAAAACACTTATATTCTTCATATTACTTCATTTTAAGTGGTGCATAATTAGGAGATCAGACTGAAATAGAATGGAAAAGGCAAAAGTAAGCAGATAAAGAGAACATTGAATAAAGCTGCATTGCAAGAAAAAAAAGTAAATAGCATTTGGAGAGTAAGTATACAGGGCAATCTCATTTAATGCAATTGTCTCAATTCTCATTAAAAAAAAAATTGACCACAAAGCAATTTTCTTTTAATCAAAACCTATTTTTCCATTGACTTACATTACAAAGCCAAAGATGTTTTCCCCATAGGAAATATTTTAGCCCTAAGTCTAAATAAAATTCACATTTAACAATGCAACAAGCCTCTCTAAAGTCCATTATCCAGAGGAGAAGCTGTAGTTTCCTGACAAAACAGTAATCACACTCAAAATAATTCAGAAAACACAAAGTCTTTACAATAACATTCCCATAAGGAAAACTCACATAGAAAACAGAAGTAAAATTACCTGGAACAGCTTCAGTATAAGACTGCTACACAATTTTTTTAAAGACATTCTTATTTAAATATAGTTGTGACTGCTGTACGTTACCATTTAAAGGACTTGGGTGAAGTCCCTCTCAAAATTTGTTGTGACTTTGCTATTGGTCATTTCTTTTATTCTTACTTATTCCTTTAGGTTCAATACTTTTTTCAAGCTAAAAAAAAATCTTTCAAAAGGATATTTGTTATGCCTTAGAAGCCATGTTCTCCACATTGTAAGTCTTTAGGCCATATCTATTAGAATCACTAGGGATGATTTTTTTTTTTAAATGCAAATGCTGGGGCCGAGTTTGGCCTTGTGGTAGAGTGCTTGCCTAGCATGCACGGAGGCCCGGGGTTCGATTCCTCAGTACCATAGACATAGAAAAAAGCCGGAAGTGGTACTGAGGCTCAAGTGGTAGAGCTCAAGCCTTGAGAAAGTCCAAGGGCAATGTTCAGGCCCTGAGCTCAAGCCCAGAACTGGCAAAAAAAAAAAAAAAAAAAAACCGCCCTACGTCCTTGAATAAACATTCTAGAGATTGGTCTGTGAGACTGGAACCTTAAGTTCCCAAGGGCAGGCTCACATTAGAAAATCACTACTTACTATGAAGGTTATCCAACTCTTCCTTTTCATCCTTCCCACAAAGGAAAGACCATTGGCCTGTTCTGTGTAAATTCTGGGCTATGAGTGCATAGACATTCTTTATTCTTGGTGATTCTATGGCCCTCTAAAGATACAGTCACAATATCATCCAGCTGCAGGAGCTTTGCAGATTGTAAGGCATAAATCATTCACTCACTCTAATCTTTTTAGCAGTTCTGGAAGGATTCTTTTTACATCAATCTCTATATAGAAAAAAATAGACTTTCACATAAATGAAATCTTCCTCAAAGTTACACAGAACTGAGATTCCAAACTAGATTTTCTAATACTCAGGTTCCAAATTTGGCTTATTATCACTTGAAAAGCTAAACAGCCCTTAAAACAGGGACAATGGAAGCTGAGTGAGGTGGCTCATGCCTGTAATCCTATCTACTCTGGAGGCTGAGATCTGAGGATCAAGATTCAAAGCCAGCCTGGGTACCACAAAGCCTAAAAAGCAATGAAACTCTTATCTCCAATTAATAACTAGAAAATGGGAAGTGGGGCTGTGGCTCAAGGGGTAGGGTGGTAGTCTTGAACCGGAGAGCCCAGGGACAACCCCCAGGCCCAGAGTTCATGCCCCATCACCTCCCCACGCCCCCAAAAAATGAGTAAGGCTCAGACTGAGGTCTCAAATAATCAAAAGATAAGAATTTCTTAATCTCATTCTGTGTTCTCAAGTTGGATATTTACAATTCAAAGTAAATTGCCCTGGCTCTCCTTAGCTCAGCCACAAAACACTTCAAAGGCCACCTGAATACTGGCTGTTTTTAGTCATTTGATTTTACACTAAGCAATAAGGATTTTTTCTCAGTCTAATGTGGAATGTTCTATGTTCTGCTGTGGACAGAACATAGTAAAACAGGGTACATTTTGGCTTAGAAAAATCTATAATCTGCTCCATCTAATTTTATTAAGCAAAACCCCTAAACATGCATAAGATCAAGAGCACTATGTAACAAGTCCATTTGGGCTGTGTGCTGTCATCAACAATTATTAAAATTACATCATTCTTGGAAGAAAAAAGGTTGTGTCATTAAGCTTCCTTTAAATCATGTAACACTATATACATGCAGAATTCCCTGCTGTATATTTTTAAATATTTCCCAAATAAAGAAGCACATATGGATATTAACAAATAAATTTACATACATATACACACACACACACACGCATGCATTTTTAAGGGGAAATGAATTGTTTCCCTTAAGGGGATGCATACAAAGTGTCTGCTTGCAGCTCAGAAACGTGTATGTGTTCACAATCTGTTTGATGGCAGGCACTAATGGTCAGAAAAAAATAAAATTCAGTCCTTACGGTCTGTCTTGTCTTTAAGCAAAATGTGTGCCATTTACTTGGGAGCTATATAACAGATGTGGATGTAAAGGGAAGAAACCAGTTATAAAGCACTAGGGGGAAGTTGTGCAGATGTCTCTGTTCTTAATGTGTTACTATGCGGATCCAATTTATCTCACAGCAATGATCTCGGACTTTGTGAAACTTCTTCAGATTATAGATCACCCACACCCTATCTTAAAAAAAAAAAAGCTTTCCATTATTAAATAAAAGGAAGGAAGGAAGGAAGGAAGGAAGGAAGGAAGGAAGGAAGGAAGGAAGGGAGGGAGGGAGGGAGGGAGGGAGGGAGGGAGGGAGGGGAGCAAAAGACACAAAGAGGGGAGGGGAGGGGAAGGAATGGGAGGGGAGGAGAGGGAAAGAGAAGGGAAGGGAAGAAGACCGCATTCTCCAACCTGACTGTTCACAAGCACAAAGTGGTGTATCTTGGACACATGCAATCTGATGAGTGATAGGAAGAAAGCTGCTTGGAGGACACGCATGCAAGGATAAAGGATACAAAGCCATGTGTGGCCAGGGATTAGGCCCCCAGGAGAAGGCCATTCCTAAGTTCTCCTTGTGCCTTAAGATGCTTCATCATACCAGGAACCTGAAATTGCTTCATTATGATGAAGATGAAGGTGTGTTCCTTTTGCTTTCCCAGAACTTTAGCTTTCTACAGATTACCATATATTGACTAGTTGCTTTGTGCCAGGAACTTAACTAAAGATTATCTCACTTCACTTATAG
The DNA here is from genome assembly GCF_031878675.1 of Megascapheus bottae. Classification (NCBI taxonomy): domain Eukaryota; kingdom Metazoa; phylum Chordata; class Mammalia; order Rodentia; family Geomyidae; genus Megascapheus; species Megascapheus bottae. The sequence continues at coordinate 54,004,524 of NC_143511.1, forward strand.
ACTCCTTCCCATTAAGTGTTCTAATGGATTACAGATGTTAGAATGTTGAACTTCGATTTTAAGTAAATTTGCAACTTTAAGAATGGCTTACATCTGAGCCAGACTCAAAGGAACATATACTCATTTGTCATAATCAGTCGAAACCTTGGGCTCTCCTAGCAGAGATCTACAATAGAACAAAACCTAGATACATAAGGCCATATAGTATGACGCTAAATGTAAGGACCTCCAGGATATAGAAACAAAAGCCATATAATGAGTGATTGTTGTCCTTAACGTACTATGTTATCTCTCATCTCTTTTGCTGTCCCTTGGTTATCTCATATTGTTATAATATTTCACCTTGTTATCTGATATATTTTATATATGCTTAATTGGTTATTTGAAATTGGATAGGGAAGGAGGGAAATCAAGATGAGTGGAGGAAGCGGGGGAGGGAAATGGGGACCATGTCATGAGAAAAGGTATCAATGTTTGTGAAGTAATGCACCTTCTATCTGGTGAATATTATGTAACCCTTCTATTAACTACAATAAAAATATATGGAGAAAAAATGGCTTACATCTGTAATCCTAGCTCCTCAGGAGGCTGAGATCTGAGGATAATGGTTCCAAGCCAGCCCAGACAGGAAAATCCACTTATCTCCAATTAACCATGCAAAAAGAATGTGGGAGTGGGGCTGTGGCTCAAGTGGTAGAGCACTAGCCTTGAGCAAAACAGCTCAGGGACAGCATCCAGGCCCTGAGTTCAAGCCCTAGGACCCACATTTAAAAAAACAAACAAACAAAAAACTGGCAATTGGAAGTAAAGGTGAGGTTCAATTGGTAGAGCACAAACCCTGGATGGAAAAAGCCCAATGAAAGCCTGGGTCACTGAGTTCAAGTTGTAATATTCACACAAGTAGAAAAACAAAACTAGCAATCCACAGTGTCCCAGTGTCCATGGTAGCTGAGTAAATATTGACTAGTCCATATTATAAAACAGTATATACCCATGGAAACGATGAAATGCCGAGTACACTGGTGGTTATTTGGGTGTTTACAAAAGAATATTTTCCAAAACTAGTATTATAGTTCGTGTGTGTATGTACATTGAAAGATTTGGATATTACAAGTGCCTATAGATTCTTTGAAATATGTATTTTTAAGCTGTTTTATTATCTGATGAAAAAAATAAAACCATTCCATTCCTGAAGATCCCTGCTCTTTTCCACTCAAAAGTCAAAGGTCTGGTCTCACGCTGCTCATCTTTGGCAAGTGCATCAAGGTGTGTTTTATGGGAGATGCAGGACTGGTCTTTGTTCAGATGTTGCCTAAAGTATACAATGGGAACTTCCACTCCGGGCCCCCAGACTTAGTGTACATTGCTAATAACAATATCTCTAATGAAACCATTCACATTTCACCCTCATTTTCCCTGATACCCTCACAAGAAGCAATCATACTTCTTTAGTACGGCCCATGATACCTGTTAAATAAATACATGACAAATACATGAGTGAATGCAGGGAATGAATAATGGATGGATACTGGTTAAGTTCAAAAGTTGCTGATGTGTTCAAAACCCCCATTGCTGAACTATGGTAGCAGATCAAAATTTAACTAGTGCCTGGGCTAAAGCTATCAATATTGGGAAGAGTGCTGGACCATTTTATTTTAAAAATGTGGGCTTTAGGGTGATGCACTTCATTTAAGTCCTGGATTGACTCAGAGGGATACAGGATGCATGGTTTCTCTCATATGTTTGTGCAAATATATACAAACATATTAACAAAAGTATGATATATGCAGGGGAGGATTCTATCATGGGACTCCATTGAACAACTCAGTTTAACAAAAGGAATACTAGGAAGCTGGAATGTATGTTGCTGGGAGTGGGATGTGGGGGGATTGTAAGGGAAGAGGGTTGATGAATAAAGAGAGAAAGGATGGGAAAATGCAGTCATAACTCTCAATGCACATATGTGAAAATGGAACCAGGTAAATGGAGAGAAAAGGTAAGTTTGGGAGAAATGGGGGAAAATGACAGAAGAAGCAATTTTAATCAAGACGCACTGTACTTACCAAGTGACATGTTGAATTGAAACCCCTCTGCACAATTAGTTGATAATAAATAAATGCTAGATTTAACACTTTAGTTTTGTGGGAAAAAGTCTTCATTTCTCTGATACTTAATCTCTCTGTATAAAATGTAGGAAAATCCTGCGCTTTCAAGTTGGCTGCAAGGATTGAATTTGATAAAGTATGCATGCTAACTGACATGTTATAGATATTCGATGAATATTCATACTTTTCTGTCATCATTTAGGGTACTATCTGAAGAGTATTTGACTGAGTGGCTTCTAGGAGTACAAAAGCTGCTGACCTACCACTGCCTGTTCCTGGGACAGTAAAGACCCTACCTCCTTCAGGAGGACAGATGGATCTCCTGGGTACTCTTGTCTTACCAGTTATCAGTTAGACCAGGAAGAAGAGCATAGATGCAAAGTTTGGGGAGCATAGATGCTCCTAAAACCAAAATTTGAACTTGATTTTAATGTAATGAAAGAGAACATACAGCTGACACCTGTGGCAAGCATTTGCTATCCTGTCACCATAGCTACTCAGGCTGAGACCTAGAGCACAGCAGTTCAAAGGACGAAGGGTAGGAAGGTCTATGACATTCTACCTCCAATTAACTCGCAAGATGAGAGGTGTGCCTCAAGTGGCAGAGCACCAGCTTGTGAGCAAATTGAATGAGAGCACAAATCTGAGTTCAAGGGATAAAAAAAATTATCTAATTTACAAAAATGAGAAAGACAATATTTAGGGATTCTGACACACTATTATGGAAGTAGAACCAGGAGTAACCTTTCTTGAAGGAGGAAGAAACAAACTGACTGAATCCATCCATGTGTAAAGTTACACACATTACTCTTTAACACAGCAATTATTTATCATCTAACAATTCATCCTATAAAACTCCTTCAGAAATGGTCCAATTCTACATGAAAGTGCAGGATTTTTATTCCTGTTTGCAAGAATAAAAAATATCAGGGGCACCCACACCTAACTTCATACTTAATGGCAAAAAGCTAAAGCCATTCCCTCTAAAATCAGGAACGAGACAAGGATGCCCACTCTCTCCACTCCTCTTTAACATAGTATTAGAATTCCTAGCCAGAGCAATAAGTCAAGAAGCAAGCATAAAGGGGATCCAAATAGGGAAAAAGGAAGTGAAGCTTTCCCTCTTTGCAGATGACATGATTCTGTATTTAAAGAACCCTAAAGACTCCACTCCCAAGCTGCTTTAGCTGATTCAAAACTTTGGCAAGGTAGCAGGGTATAAAATTAACCCTCAAAAATCAACTGCCTTCCTATATGTCAACAATGAGAGGAATAAGGCAACAATCAGGAAAGCAACTCCTTTTGCATTAGCCTCAAAGAAAATAAAGTACCTATGAATTAACTAAGCATGTAAAGGACCTTTAGGATGAAAATATTAAAATCCTGAAAAAGGAAATTAAAGCAGAACTGAGGAAATGGAAACACTTCCTATGCTCCGGGATTGGAAGAATTAACATCGTGAAAATGGCAATCTTTCCAAGGGCTATCTACAAATTCAATGCAATACCCATCAATATCCAAATGTCATTCTTTAAGGAAATAGAAGAGGCAATCCAAAATTTTATATGGAATAATAAAAGACCTCATATAGCAAAAGCAATTCTTAGCAGAAAGAACAGAGCAGGAGGTATTTCAATACCAAACTTCAGACTATTACAGAGATATAGTAACCAAAACAGCTTGGTACTGGCACAAGAACAGGTCTGAGGACCAATGGAATAAAACTGAAGACCCCCAGAAATCAACCAAGTGACCTATGGCCACCTAATCTTCCATAAGGGAGCCAAAAAATAGAATAGAAGAAAGACAGCCTCTTCAACAAGTGGTGCTGGCAGAACTGGTTAAGCACCTGCAGAAAATTAAAGTTGGATCCTTCTCTGTCACCCTGTACTAAGATTAACTCCAAATGGATGAAAGACCTTAAGGTAAAAACAGATTCACTGAAAACTTTACAAGAAAGAATAGGAGATACACTAGGTCTCTTTGGCACAGGTCGAAACTTTCTCAATAAGGACCAAGAAATACAACAAATCAGAGAAAATCTGGAAAAGTAAGACTGCATTAAACTGCAGAGCTTCTGTATGGCAAAGGACATAGCTAGCAAATTAACTAGAAAGCCTACAGAGTGGGAGAAGATCTTCACTAACCATACAACAGACAAAGGCCTCATATCTAAAATATATCAACAGCTCAAAAAATTGAATCACTCCAAAACTAATCTGCAAAGAAACAACCATCCCTTTAAAAGATGGGCCAAAGACTTAAAGAAAGTCTTCTCTGAAGAAGAAATAAGAATGGCCGATAGACACATGATGAAATGCTCGACATCTCTGGCCATAAAAGAAATACAAATCAAAACAACTCTAAGATTCCACCTCACTCCAGTTAGAATGGCCAGGATCAAAAAAACTAATAACAACAGATACTGGAGGGGATGTGGCCAGGAGGAATCACTACTACACTGTTGGTGGGAGTGCAAACTTGTTCAACCACTATGGAAAGCAGTATGGCAGTTCCTCAAAAGACTAAACATAGAGCTCCCCTATGAGCCAGCAATTCCACTACTTGGCATTTACCCAATTGTCCAGAAATAAGGACATACTAAATCCACTAGCACAACGATGTTCATTGCAGCACTATTTACCATAGTGAAGATATGGAACCAACCCAGATGCCCCTCAGTTGATGAGTGGAACAATAAGATGTGGTATTTATACACAATGGAATTCTATGCTGCCATCAGAAAGAACACCACCCCATTTGTAAGGAAATGGAAAGACTTGGAAAAAATCATACTAAGTAAGCCAGACTCAAAGGAATATAGGCTCAATGGTAATAATCAGTACAAAACTTGGACTCTCCTAGCAGAGGATTACAATAGCTCAAAACCTAGATACGTAAGGCCTAGATACATATAGGATGACACTAAAGGAAAGGACCTGCAGGATATGGAAAACAAGAGCTATATCGCTCTTCACTATAGCTATTGTTCTTAATGTACTATGTTATTTCTCATCTCTTTTGTTGTCCCTTGTTAATTCTCATATTGTTACAGTGTCTTACCTTATAATCTGGTATATTGTATATCTGTTTATTTGTTTATTTGAAATAGGAAAGGGAACGGGTAAAACAAGATGAGGGGAGGGGGTGGGGAGAGGGAAATGGGGACAAAAACATGAGAAGGGGTATCAATGTGTGTGAAGTAATGCACCTTCTGTCTGGTAAATATAACTGTACTCCCTCTATCAATTATAATAAAAAAATAAAACTAAAACTAAAAAATAAATCAGGGACTGGGAGTTTGGCTTAGTGGTAGAGTGCTTGCCTAGCATGCACAAAGACCGGGGTTCAATTTCTCAATTTCTCGATTTCTCATTACCACAGTCAACTGAGCCAAGCTCAGAACTGACACTGGTGCTTAAATAAGACTTTTAAAACACAGTCACTAAAACTACTTTCTAGCCAGAAGTGGTGCTGTGGCTCAAGTAGTAGAGCTCTTGTCTTGAGAAAACCCAAGGACAGTGCTCAGGCCCTAAGTTCAAGCCCCAGAACTGGCAAAGAAAGAAAGAGAGAGAGAGAGAGAGAGAGAGAGAGAGAGAGAGAGAGAGGGAGAGGGAGAGGGAGAGGGAGAGGGAGAGGGAGAGGGAGAGGGAGAGGGAGAGGGAGAGGGAGAGGGAGAGGGAGAGGGAGAGGGAGAGGGAGAGGGAGAGGGAGAGGGAGAGGGAGAGGGAGAGGGAGAGGGAGAGGGAGAGGGAGAGGGAGAGGGAGAGGGAGAGAGAGAGAGAGAGAGAGAGAGAGAGAGAGAAGGGAGGGAGGGAGGGAGGGAGGGAGGGAAGGAGGAAGGAAGGAAGGAAGGAAGGAAGGAAGGAAGGAAGGAAGGAAGGAAGGAAGGAAGGAAGGAAGAAAGAAAGAAAGAAAGAAAGAAAGAAAGGAAGAAAGAATACTTCTGAGAATTACATTCCAAATGCTTCTATGTGAGAATGGTACGATGATTTCACTTTTTGCTATGACTTCCTTTATTATTTAAACATGCTACAAGAACAGGCATGTCATTGGTGATTAAACAACAAATGTTTCTATGTTTTTTAAATCTAAGCTATAAATGGAAGGAAGGGAGAATGTAGGACAAAGTCTGACTTTGTCGAAGCCTTAAATGATCCTTTTTGATGACTGTAGTCTCCAACGCCATTTGACCTTTAGCCAGAGAATTGGTGGTGCCCTATAATTCTATTAGCTAACCTGATAGGTCTGACTGATGGCAAACAGGCAGAACGAAATCTAGAATGGTCTTTCCTTTTTTTTCAAAATGAACAAAAGGGTAATATACAACTTGGCTGTGAAATATGTAATTGGAAAAAGTATTGCCCCTTGGTTAAAGAAGTGACCTCCAATGGGTAATAATTCCTTTAGATTGAACATTTTGTTACAATTGTCCACAGAAACTTAAAGAGGTTATTTTCTTGATCTGCGGGCATTCATTTTCTACCATAAGCATCCCACGGTGTAATGTATATACCCTACATGTAGAAGATTAATAGCATTTCTCTAGTGCTTTCCCCTGAACTACTTGATACAAGTGGTATTTGTGGAAATTATTTGATCTGAATCACTGTTGAGCCCCAGTATTCAAGCATTCCTCACGCTTCTCTCTTATTTCCACTACGGTTACATATTTTTATTTGAAAATTAACCATACCCAATTATAATTGAAAAAAGACATAAAATATAAAATGTTTCCCGCATAATAAATATGGACAAAAAAAGTATTAAAAAAAAAAAAAGAGCAAGAGAGGCTGGGAGTTTGACCTAGTGGTAGAGTGCTTGCCTACCATGCAGGAAGACCCAGGTTCAGTTCCTCGGTACCACATATACTGGGGTAAAAAAAAAAAAAAGCTGGAAATGGTGCTGCGGATTCAGCGGTAGAGCCCTAGCCTTGAGAAAGCCCAAGGCCCTGAGTTCAAGATCCGGGCTGAAAAAAAAAACAAAAAGAGCAAAAGTATTTTTTTTGCTAGATTTGTGAGTGCACACAGGTACTGCTGGCACTGTCGGAGTGTGTAAAGTAGCACATTTTTCCTAGGAGATAGTTTGACAATGTGTGTCAAGACGGAAAATGTGAATTTCTATGAACCAGCTATTCTGCATAGGAGTAAAATGATACATATTCAGTGGAAATCTAGAAGCAAACTGTACTATCATCAGTATAGGACAGGCCACAACCATAAAATATTCAGACAATAGAAGATTAGTCCTGAGATACATATGGGAGGGATAATATCTACTTCAAATTCATATCTACCTAAAACTCAGAATTTGATCTTACTTGAAAATTGAATGTTTTCAGATATAACTAACAACCTTGAAATAAAATCACGATGTTGACTAAAATCCAGTATTTATTTCATTTTATTTTGTGCAAGTATCTAGGGTTTAAACTCAGATCCTTAGCTTTTTCTCTCAAGGCTACCTGCCACTTGAGCCACAGCTTTACCTCCAGCTTTTTTGCTGGTTACTTGGAGATAGGAATTTCATGGACTTGCCTGTCTAGGATACTTTTGAAATTTTACCCTCCTGAGTATCCAGGATTACAGGCATGACCCACCAATGCCAAACCGAATGAAGTCTTTCTTTTAAAAAGAGGAGACACGGGCCGGAAGTTTGGCCTGGTTAAAGTGCTTTCCTAGCATGCACGAAGACCCAGGTTCGATTCCTTGGTACCACATACATACAAAAAAGCCGGAAGTGGTGCTGAGGCTCAAGTGGTAGAGCTCTAGCCTTGAGAAAGTCCAAGGACAGTACTCAGGCCCTGAGCTCAAGCCCAGAACTGGCAATAAATAAATAAATAAATAAATAAATAAATAAATAAATAAATAAAAGATAAAAAAATAAAAAGAGGAGACACAAGGCATTCACACCCGTGAGAGCCTTGAGGATAGAGGCATAGATAGGAGTAACCCAACATCACACTAAGAACGACAAAGAATAGTTCACATCCAAAAGAGCTAGGAGAGAGCTAGAGTTTCCAGAAGGAATCAATCCTGTCATATACTTTATAATTACACACTTTCAGTCTCCTGATTGCGTGAATTTGGGGCAACTTTGGTTTGGGCAGCTCTAGAGAGACACAAATAGAATGTCTGAGATTTGCAGGGAGTGGGGACACATGCGTTGATCCTGGGGCTTGAAATCAGAGCCTGAGAATGGTCCTTGAGCGATTGGACTCAAGGCTAGCTCCCTGCCCCACTTCCCATTTTTCTAAGTCTCAAGGACCTTCCTGCCTGGGCCAGCTTCAAACTGTGATTCTCTGATCTGGTGAGTAGCTAGGATTACAAGTATGAGCCACCTGCAGTAGGTCTGAGATTTGGTTTTAAATGATCCACTGGTGGTATGTGATGGGGTGGGCTCAGAATGTACTTGAAGAAGTTCGATTCTACTCTTGCATCACCATATACTGACTTGATGAGTAGGACTATTGCTCAACTTCAGGCTCAGAAAAACCTCAGGACCTGTGTTATCTCTCAGTAGGTGGAGAATCATCTTTTAGGGAAGTAACATTTAAAGAATGTCTAAATTTTACTCCGTTAAAGACAGTCTAGTAAGATGTCCACATTGTCTCTCCCCACACCCAGGTCTGTGGCAGCACCAGTAATTGACTACGGTGTTCTTTTAGACAGGAGTCTAGTTGACAGAGACACATGGACCGGATTTCCTGAAATGCCCTGCCGTTCTTGAGCCCATTCCAGTCAATGGCTGAAAGAATGTATAACTGGCCAAACCACCAAGTAGAAATAAGAAAATCTCAGGAAAGGAATAGCTGGCAACTTGGAATCTAAACCTGCATGGTATTTCTAGGTTTTATTTAGTCCTTACTGTGTGTCAGTTCTGAGTATTGAAAAAAAATTAAACACAACTAAACAGACCCTAAGACTCAATAGGAAGAAACTGTAAATTACAGGAAATAAGAAGGGCCAACTTCAAGAAATCCACAGTACAAAAATACAATACAAATACCAGAGCCTGTAGAGAATCTCTTCTCCTCACCTACTCTTGCACCAGTCCAAAGCTTAGATTTCACACAGCTTATGACCTAAGGACCACTGCAGCCAAACATGCATACTGTATCCTTGCTAAATCCAGAAAATGCAAGAATGCAAGAAATCTGAAGGCATAATTAGTGTGTTCATTGTATTCACAAAGAAAATAAAGTTCCAAGAGGGGAAGTTACCTGACCAGGAACTAGACTTTAATCGACCAGGAAATGACATTCAAATGTAGGCTTTTTGGAGTCTACACAGTTGGCATGATACCACATGGTCCTCCCAAAGGGATAATGATAAATGTGAAGTTTGTGAAAAGGAGCATTCTATTTAGATGGATGGGCATGCTCCCAGCAAAGGCCAGAAACTATGATTCCTAAAGAGGACACCTGCATATCTACAAATGACCTGGCCAGAGTAGTAAGTACCATTACATACTAGCTGTAGGTGAATCGAGAGAAGATTGTGGCCTTTGATCACAGAAAATAATTCCCAACACTTTCAAAAGTGGACTTCCGAAAGTGTGAGCCAGGAACTGGTGGCTCACACTTATGATCCTAACTACTCAGAGCCAGCCTAGATGAGAAGGGGTGTAGATGTTCAAGAAGTAATGTACCCACTATCTAATGAATGTAACTTTAACCCCTCTATATATCACCCCACCAATAAAACACAATTTTAAAAAAAAATGCCAGCCTGGGTAGAAAAGTCCATGAGACTCTTATTTCCAATTAACCACCAGAAAAGCAAAAGTGGAGCTGTGGCTTAAAATAGTAGAGCATTAGCCTTGAGCAAAAAAGAAAAAGAGCACCCAGCATTCAGTTCAAGCCCCACAACAGTCAGAGAGAGAGAGAGAGAGAGACAGACAGACAGACAGACAGAGACAGACATACAAAGAGACAGAGACAGAGAGACAGAGGGACACACACACACACACACACACACACACACACACACACACACAAAGGGGACTAACATCAAGAAATAATTTCTCCTTGTACAATATTTCTGATTTTAAGATAGCAGCTGCAACCATTATCTTATGCTTTAAATGATACCAGACTGTATGGAAAGAAAAGAGGCCACCTATGAAATCATTCAAGCAGGAATATTTCCACCACCTTGTTTAGGAGTTTACCCTCCTTCAATGTTATTGTGTGGTGAAAGTATAAAACAGAAACGGAACTAAATAGTACTTGAAGACTTTGAAGAAAGATCAGATTAGTCATATTGTTACTGTATCTGACTTTGTTACATGGTATATTGTATATACATCTATTTGTTTATTTGAAATAGGAAAGGGAGGGGGGAAACAAGATGATTGGGAGGGGGGAGAAAAATGGGGACAAAAACATGAGAAGGGGTATCAGTGTATGAGAAGAAATACACCCACTATCTGGTGAATATAACTGTAACCCCTCTATACATTACCTCGATAATAAGAAAATAAAACAACAACACAAAAAAGAAAGATCAAATTAGAAAAGACCCGCTTCATTGGTCCAAAGGTCTCTAATGGAGAAAGGAAGAAATCTCAAGAAGCTCGACCAGTTTAATTCAAAAGTACTACAGAATGGGGAAAAATTTTGATATTAAATATGTTCTTTCTTCTCTGAAATAATGCCTCAGGCTAGGTGATCACCCAAAATTAAAACACAGTTCCTGTTTTGTTTTTTGTTTTGTTTTGTTTTTGGCATTGCCAACATGTCTTCGTTTTCATATATATTTCTTATATTTTTGTTGTGATTTTACTGCCAATTGCAAATACCTAACTGTAAGTAAGTCATTACTCTCCTGCTGTTGTGTTCTGATTAATTCTCACAATATTAGCCAGCAATTCATTTTATCCCTTGGCGTTGTAAGTCCAGTTGAAGGAGATAAGTGGCTGATAGAAGATCTCTGAGAACAGTTATAAATGATTCACTTTAAAAAGAGTAATAAAGCAGCCACTGGCTAAGTGCAGTGGAGTAAACCTCCCATATATTGTACAAAACTAATTTGGTTTAAAAAACTTTGGCAAATTATAGTCAATAATCTTCACTGTCACCCTGCTGTTTATAAAACTTTGGAGAGGAAACTTAATGCTGAAATGCAAATATTTAATTAGATTTTAATGGTGAGGTTTATTTTTCCTAAATCTGGTCATCTGTCTCAATTACATTCCCCATTTTTTACAGTTAACCAGGGATTCTCATTCCCATGGGTTTGGGGGATGTTTTCTCTTTCCTAATTTCTATTGAGCATTTACACCGTGTTGTTCTTACAAAAAAAGGGGGAAGTGGCAAGGGGATTAGTTTGTTCTCTTTTGGAAAAGAGAGACATTTGGCCAAGAGAAGGAAAAGTAGATATTCTGAGTTTTAAATGCTTTTAAAACTAATTGTCCTTATGTTCTAATAAAAGAGCATCTTCAGCAGCTAAACAATTCTTTTTCTACTTCATGGCATAGGGCAAAAAATATGTTTTTATTCAATGCCCAACTAAAGCTGTTCTGTATATACTTGAAAATTCCATATGTCCTTCAAATGTAGTGTGCAGTTTCCAGTTTCCATTAGTGCATCTTGGCCACTCCTGTCCCATTCTTCACAACCATTATTAAAAGCTGCTGTGCCTTCTGTTAAACATAAACCCTTCAAAACTGTTGGGGGTGGGGAATAATGAACTTGTGTATCTCAACTTCTTTTCTTCATTGCATTCATCAGACTTCATCTGAGGGTTGAATTGCTTTTGCTCATTTGCTAGTAGCTTTCTGCTAGATCTGGCAACAGGGGGTCACTAAAAGAATGGAAGCCAGAAGGAGAAAAGGATAGGCTAGTCCTTTTGGCTTTGTGTCCTTTTGAACATCACCACTACAAGGATTGTTCTAGTGTCCGCACTGACTCCCGTTTGTAGTTTCCCAACACGACTGGAAGCAGTCTCAATGCACATTCTCTTAGATATATATTACAGAGCCAGTAGTGGGCACCTTCTGCAGAGGGCCACTTTCCAACCCCAGTAACTCTTCCTCCAGGCTTCTAGGCTTAATAATTACAACCTCTTCCTTTTGATCTCCTAATGTGATGACTAGTCATCACTTGCTGCAGTTTTTATCTCTATGGATCCCACAAAGTTCATTTTTTGAAATATACTTCTAATTCTTTAACATTTTCTGGAGAGAGAGACTACTCCCTGCTGTCAAACCCAGGGTCTCACAAGTACTAGTCACAAACTCTACCATTACGGTATACCTCATCCCTTTAATATATTTAATATAGCTTTTACCATTCAATCCTGTTAGGCTAATTAGTATTGGTTTCACTCTTCTTGGTGACTGATAACACACAGACTGGGGCTACAATCTCCTTACCACCACTTACCATTTGTGTAACCTCAACCCATTAGTACTTAAAAATTCCTTGACCTATCATTTCTCTTCTTGTAAAACACTCTTAGTGTGATAGGATTCATACAGTCATCTATGTCAAAATCAATCGAATCTCATCAAAACCCAATAAGAGCTTCCCCTCCCCCCAAAAAATTTGGTTCCTTTTTCCCTTTTTACCTTCTGTAAGTTCAATTTCTCTCATTTATACCACATAAGAGTTATATTCTCTTCTTACTGAGAATAAATGCATTCCTTCTTCTTGACAACTTACATTGTACCATTGTAGCTCTAAATCATTTATGTTAACTCTTCCATGATGCCTTAATTCCAGGAGCAATCACCACAATAATGCCTTCAACCCTGTCAGTCAGTTCCATGTTAACCATATTCATTCCCCTTGCTTTCAGACAGCCTCTTTTCACTGCTAGTTATTTTCCCACATGACATTTTTCTTTAAAACATTCCTGTATCTCTTATTCTTCTTCTCTGTAGCATCTGAAGCTGTCATCCTCCCTACATACCCTGATCCTGACACCTACATAGCTTCACCTGCATCCCCATTTTCTTGCTTCCTGAAAATCTACATATTGCTAAAATAATTCTACATGAAGTCACACCTGTCTCTGATAGACACATAGTCCCTCTTTACCCATTGCTTTCCCTTTGTGAAGTTTTTAGGGCTTGGTTCATAGTAGGACCTTGATAAATATTCACTGGGTGAGGGGAAAAAAAGTAAATGAATAAGACCTACATTTATCCAAACTGTCAATCTTTTTTGTTCTACACATTCCAAATTCCTCTTTTCTTAACCTTTCAAATCTGCTATTGTCTCATTCTGAACATGAAAGTGAACTCTTCCCTCTCCATTCATATTAGAAGAGAAAAACAAAACTTCAAAGACAAAGAAATATACAGCATCCGAAAGTATCAGGCAGTGCACTCTTACCAAAGATACTTCTGAGTTAAATGACACCATAGTCCAACTGGGCTTAACAGACATTCACAGAGTCTTCCACCCAATGGCAAAACACTATACATTATTCTCAGCAGCACATGGAACATACTCCAAAATAGGACATATAATAGTTCACACAGAAAACATAAGCAGATGCAAGAGGACTGGTATAATCCCCTGCATTCTATCTGATCACAGTGGAATCAGACTAGTTCTAAACAACATAGTAAAAGGTAAAAAATATTCAAACACTTGGAAGCTGAACAACACACTTCTGAATAACTCCTAGGTTATAGAACAAATCAAAGAGGAAATTCAAAACTTTCTTGATTGTAATGACAATCAAGATGTATCACAAAGGAACTTATGGGACACAGCAAAAGCAGTTTTAAGGGGCAAATTTATCACACTAAGAGCCCATATTAAAAAGACAGAAGAAGCTTATGTAAACATCCTAGAAGAAATTGAAGCACCTAGAGGAGCAAGAAAAAGTTAACTCTAAGACAAGTAGAAGGACAGAAATAACAAAAATAAAATTGGAAATACCAGAGATTGAAATAAGATTTACTATACATAAAATTAATAAATCAAAAAGTTGATTTTTTAAAAGAGTCAACAAAATTGACAGACCTCTGGCAAGGTTAAGAAAAAAGGAGAGGGGAGACTCAAATAAACAAGATTAGAGATCCTACCAGAACAATCACACAGACATTCAAGAAATTCAGTCCATTATGAATAAGTACTTCCAGGGCCTATATTCAAAGAAACAGGAAAATTTAGTAGAAATAGATTTCTTAAATAAATATAGGCTACCCACACTGAACCAAGAAAAGATGAGCCAACTGCACAAATCAATTTCATACAATGAGATAGTGGAAGCAATCAAAAGACATGCCAACCAAAAAGAGCCCAGGTCCAGATGGTTTCACTGCGGAATTCTACAAGACTTTTAAAGATGAATTAATACCTATACTCTTGAAACTCTTCCGAGAAATAGAAGCAGAAAGAGCCATTCCAAACTCATTTTATGAAGCTAATATCACACTCATCTCCAAACCAGGAAAAGACCTAACAAAAAAAGAGAACTACAGACGTATCTCTTTAATGAACACAGATGAAAAGCTCCTCAATAAAATATTAGCCAACAGAATCCAAAAGCAAATGTAAAAAACTATACACTATAATCAAGTAGGCTTAATCCCACAGATGCAAAGCTGGTTTAAAATTTGCAAATCAATTAATGTAATACATCATATCAATAAAGCTAAGGTTAAGTATCATATGATAATTTCTCTGGATCCTAATAATGTATTTGACAAAATACAACATCCATTCACATTGAAAGCACTAGGAAAAAATAGGACTACAGGGTACATTCCTTAAAATAATTAAAGCCATATATGACAAACCTACAGCCAATATCATACTAAATGGAGAAAGACTAGAACCATTTACCTTAAAATCAGGAACTAGACAGGGATGCCCACTCTCTCCACTTCTCTTCAATATAGTTCTGGTACCTTCAGCCAGAGCAATAAGGCAAGAGAAGGACATCAAAGGAATCTACATAGAGAAAGAAGAAATCAAACTACCCTATTCGCAGATGACACGATCCTGTACTCGAACCACCCAATAAACTCCACTCCCAAACTCCTAGAACTAATAAACCACTTTAGCAAAGTAGCAGGATACAAAATCAACCTGCAAAAGTCAGTAGCCTTTCTGTATCCCAACAATACAGAAACAGGAGAAATCAAGAAAATGATACCATTTGCAATAGCCCTCCAAAGAATAAAATATTTAGAAATTAACTTAGCCAAAGATGTAAAGGAATTATTTTATGAAAACTATAAAAGCCTAATGAAAGAAATTAAAGAGGATACCAGGAAATGGAAAAACATCCCATGCTCTTGGGTAGGAAGAACCAATATATTGAAAAATGGCCATACTGCTAAAATTGATATACAAATTCAATGAAAGTCCCAAAGATATTCTTTACTGAAATAGAAGATATAATCCAAAGGTTCATATGGAACAAGAAAAGACCTAGAATAGTCAAAACAATTCTAGGCAAAAAGAGCAATGCAGGTGGCATTATAATACCAGACTTCAAACTCTATCATAGAGCCATAATAACAAAAACATCATGGGATTGGCACAAAAATAGACCAGAAGATCAATGGAACAGAATAGAAGATTCAGAATTAAAACCACATACCTATAGTCAACTTGTATTGGACAAAGGAGCTAAAGATACACAGTGGAACAAACACAGCCTATTCAATTATTAGTGCTGGCAAAACTAGGCAGCCTCATGCCAAAAACTAAAAATTGACCCTAGCCTTTTTCCATGCACAAGCATTAACTCAAAATGGATCAAAGACCTCAATATCAGACCTGAAACCTTGAAACTGTTACAGGACAGAGTAGGAGAGACACTGAAACTCATAGATACAGGCAAAAACTTCCTGAATAGAGTCTAAGGGTCACAACAGATTGGAGAGAGACTCAACAAATGAGACTACCTAAAAATAAAAAGTTTCTGCACAGATAAAAGCATAACTATTAAAGTAGAGAGGCAGCCAACCAACTGGGAAAAGATATTTACCAATAATAGATCAGACAAATGCTTAATATCCAGTATCTACAGGGAACTCAAGAAACTAACCCCCCCCCAAACCCAACAAACCAATCACTAAATGGGCAAGGGAATTAAAGAGAGATTTACCCAAAGAAGAGGCTAAAATGGCAAAAAAAATATGAGAAAATGCTCATCATCCATGGTCATAAAGGAAATGCAAATAAAAACAACCCTAAGATACCACCTTACCCCAATTAGAATGGCAAATATTCTGAACTCAGACAATGACAGATGCTGGTGGGGCTGTGGAGAAAGAAGAACCCTACTACACTGCTGGTGGGATTGTAAGCAAGTTCAGCCACTCTGGAAAGCACTTTGGAGGTTTCTTAAAAAACTGAAAATAGACCTTCTCTACGATCCCACCATACCACACTTAGGCATCTGTCCTGAATATCATAACCCAGGATATGATAAGGACACCTGCTCAGCCATGCTCATCTCTGAACTATTCACAATAGCCAAGCAAGGAAGCAACCCAGAGGCTCCACTGCAGATGAATGGATACAAAAAATGTGATACACACACACACACACTGGAATTCTATATAGCCAACAGACAAGATAAGGTGTGGCATTCACTGGGAAGTGGATGAAACTAGAAAGAATCATGTTGAGTGAGATAAGTCAAGACCAAAGGAACAAAAGAGCATGGTCTCCTTGATATGTGGATATTAGATCCAAACAGTACAAGAGTGATGACTCAATATTTGGGTACCCAAGGTTATGGACATGGTCTTGGAGATATAAACATAACTATGTAGACATAAAAATGTATGATGGGCTATATACTCTATAGACATAATGTTTTATTACATAGATTAATATGTATCTATGACATACAAACCCTCAGCTTAATTTTAATTATGTTCTAAAGTCTATTTGCCAGTGATTGTATATAGAGATTCCCTTCTTGAATACTTGTTTGTTAAACATGACATTTGAAATATGATGTAAAAATCAATGCAAATAAAATCTAAATAAAAAAATAAATAATCTGGCTGGGAGTTTGGCCTAGTGGTTAAAGTGCTTGCCTAGCATGCACGAAGACCCAGGTTCGATTCCTTGGTACCACATATATAGAGAAAAGCTGGAAGTGGTGCTGAGGCTCAAGTGGTAGAGCTCTAGCCTTGAGAAAACCCAAGGACAGTGCTCAGGCCCTGAGCTCAAGCCCAGGACTGGCAAAAAAATAAATAAATAAATAAATAAATAAATAATCTGTAAAAAAAAAATGTATCCGATGCGGGGAGAAATCCCCTGTCTTTCACATATGACAGTTTGAAATATGTTGCCCTACTTGCACATGAAGTCTGTTTAAAAAGCTATAAAGGAAACCGGGCCCAGTGGCTCATGCCCATAATCCTAGCTACTCAGGAGCCTGAGATCTGAGGATCCTGATTCAAAGCCAGCTTGGGCACTAAAAGCCATGAGACTCTTACCTCCAATTAATCACTAGAAAACTGGAAGTGGCACTGTTGCTCAAGGTGTAGGGTGGTAGCCTTGAGCTGGAGAGCTCAGGGACAATGTCCAGGCCCACAGCCCAAGACCCACGACCGACCCCGCCCCCCCAAAAAAAGGTATAAAGGAGAGATGGACCCAAAACCAGCTTTTGTTAACCCTCTCTTGCTCTTTCCTTGTGGTGAGACTACACAGGCTGGGATGGAGTTCCCCAGTATTCTAGTTACAGCAATGATTAGATGCACACAAGCAAAATCCCCATTGCTTGGATAGTTATTTCAAATGCAAACTGCTGTTTTCAAATATTTATTTCTACCTCTTTTGTTTTCAAGGGCTTGTGTAATTGATCTTACTCTTGAATGTGATAGCTTTCAAATATCTTACAACAAAAATTAAGTTTTTACTATGTTCTAATGCTAATAATTGTACTTAAATTGTTGTTATAGTATGTATCTGCACTATCCTGAGATAGAAACTAATTCTTTTGTATCAGATTCCTAGCTCTTATCACAAGACCTAACTCACAGCATGTACTCAATAAATACTTGTTGAATGAAAAAAAAATGTATCAGGTAATGTCCTCGTGTCTAACCTTTCATTCAAAAAGCACTCTCCTCCAATTATTCCTGTGATCTCCTGCTTCATAAAGCACTTAGGCTCATCTTTACATAGACGAGTCATATGTGTTTATGGGTATCAAATTCTCGCTTTTGTAGTTATCTCTATGGGTATACATGTATAATATTTGGTGAGTTAGTCTTATTTTTTAATCTACTTTTTATTTGTGTTTACTATATTCTACAGGGATTGTGAGGAAGACAAATACTCTTACAAATGGAAGGATAGTCTTTCCACCTGATTCTTTGGGTGACTTTGTATGGTTTTATCTGGTTTCTTTTAGGTACATCATAGCAAACTTCAAGTTCACTATATGAATATTCAACATCAACACTCCTAATAGAACATTATGGTTATCTATGTTTCCTAGCATCTCACCCTGAGTACCTCACCAACAAATCCATGTCTTATAACATGAATGAATCTCCGCCCACCCCAACTTTATTGTTAAACCCCTAGTAGTGAATTTCCCAAACATTTGGTGAGTTCGGTATGGAATGTAATCTGTTCAAGGTATTAACCAAATAAAAAAATCTGGGTAACATCTTTCCTTCATTCATATTTTCTAAAATGTAAAACCCAAACCCAGATGCAAGTGGATGATTTTTTTTGCCAGTCCTAGGTCTTGAACACAGGGCCTGAGCACTGTCCTTGGGCTTTCTCAAGGCTAGAGCTCTACCACTTGAGCCACAGCACTACTTTCAGCTTTTTCTATGTATGTGGTACCAAGGAATGGAACGCAGGCCTTTGTGCATGCTAGGCAAGCACTCTACTACTAGGCCAAACCCTCAGCCCCATATTTTTTTTTTTATGTGAAGAGGACAGAATCCAGAAGACATTTCCATCCCCTCCATCTCAAGCCAATCTTCTTTCTTTTGGTTTTTATCTCACTATGTCTTTGGAAACCACTAAGGCATCTTCAAGTCTTGAATGCCTAGAGGAAACTATTTCATTCTGCCTAATCTCACTTGAATAATTGATTTTTTTTTTTTTTGGTGGTGGTCAAGGGTGAGAATTGCTGTGGTGGAGCTGCATAGAAACCAATGGATTTCTTCTCATTAGTACATTATTTATCTGCTGAGTGGTTTCAGACATACACTCCATTTTATTTTGCCACGAGGGAATTACAAGAAATCCTAGAGGAAAAGCAGACTGACAAGCATCAACAGCAGTGATCCTTCTCACCCATGGAAGTCTCAGCACCCTGCACAGAGGCTGTCCACACTAGTATCACAAGCTGGCTTAGCACTCAGGGGTCTCACAAGAGGGTCTTTGAGATCTCCTGGAAGACTTCCTGCTGAAAACATGACTTTGTACTGCTGCAGGATGATAAATAGCTCACTCACCAGGGAGAGAGCTGGCCATCACCACACAGAAAAGAAGGCAGGAAAGACTCGGCATTCACTAAGCTTCGCTAAGCTTCTGCTGCTGGATCCAGGGCTAATGATCTTTAACTATGTTCTCATTGAACAGCACTAAAAAACAGTGAGACAATTTGTGTTCCATTTTGACATATTATTGGAAATGTGTGAGACTAAGAAAATCACTCAGATTTACAGTTAGTAAGGTTATGCACCTAAGATGCAAACATAGGTCTCCCGGGGTGTGGTGGCTCACGACTATAATCCTAGCTACTCAGGAGGCTAAGATCTGTGGATCAAGGTTCAAAGCCAGGCTGGGCACAAAAGGACCTGAGACTCTTATCTCCAATTAACCTCTAGAAAAATGGGAAGTGTGGCTTGGCTCAAGGGTAGGGCGGTAACCTTGAGCTGAAGAGGTCAGGGACAGGGCCCAGGCCTAGTTCAAGCCCTATGACCCACCAAAAAATAAAAAATAAAAAAATAGGTCTATCTGAGAATGAAATCAGTGATCTTCTCACTAAGTTACTTTCTATAAGACAAATTAGGGAAGTTTTCCATACAGTAAATTTTCTGTACAACTCCTTGCCTCTGTGTACTTGATTATAGAATAAAATGCGATTAGATCATTAGATCATTTGTTCATCTGCTGCTTCCAACTAAAAATAACTTGATATGAAATAATTTTTGCCTATTTGGGGGACAAGCTCTAAATTCAGAATATACCAAATTATTATTTAGTATATTGTATTCATCCACACCATAGTTTATCATCAGCAGATACCGTCAGTAAGGGGTGTTTGAGTCATTATGCTTACAGGATTTAATTTTTAATGATATAAAAATTATGCACACTACCCTACCATTTCTCTCCTAAACCCAGAATCTGATAGCTAATAATTGCTCCCTCCTTAGTTTGCTAACATTCCATGTTATTAATTAGAATGCAACTAGCAAAAAAGTGACTCTCTGAAATAGCCTTTATGCATTGATGCTCATGTTTTTTTTTCCCCAGTAAGTTCAAGATTAAAATTTTCCAACCATATGCATCAACAACTTTTTCCCTGCCAGACTCTCCTACAAACAAGATACAGATCTAGAAAAAAGAAAAAGAGTTGGTGCTCTTTACATTTTCTGCAAGTGTGAAGAATTCTTAGGATATATTAGTTAGTGTAATGTTTGTTAATGTAAAAAACAACCCACTAAATTTGTGATTTACCACAATAGACAGAAATAAATATCTATTTACATATCACACTGGTGCTTCCAGTTAGAGAATAGCTTTCATGCACGTGATGAATGAGAGACCCAGCTAGGTTTCTTCTAATTTATGATGCTACTCTTCCCTAGGGCCTGAGAATTTTCTATAATCCCAGAGTATAGGTAACATGTTCAAGAGAAATATGCATATGTAATTAGTGTATTATAGAGAGAGATGAATAAGAATAATATCCACCATATAGGGATCTTGTGAAGATTAAATTCACACACATATGTAGGATAGATACATAAATGTAATTTTGCTTAATGCCACAAGCAATAATTTAAAATAGCACTACTAGCTGGAGACTAAACTCCAACACATTATTAGCCTTTGGGGGCACTGCCTATTGAAGCAATAGAGTCATTTTTAGACAACAGAAATGTATACTCCTACAGTTGTAGAGGCAGAAAGTTCAGAATTAGCACCACGGAGCATATTCATGTCAGCGGGACCACACTCTTTCCAAAGCTCTCAGAGAGAATCCATCCTCCCACAGAATCTGCTGGCAGCTGACATTCTATGACCCGATAACTCTAAACTTGCCCTGTCTTCACATTGCTTCCTCCTCTGCATTAACCAAATTTCCTTTAGCTCCTATTAATAAAAGAATATATGTGATTACCATAAGGAGCCACTTTGAAAACTTTAGGGTGATGGCATCTCAGAATCATAACCTAAATCTTTTTGCAAAGACGCTTTTCCTACTGAAGGTAGCATGTATATGTTGCAAGGTAAGGGCCCAGATATTCTTTGGAAATCCAATTTCCTACTTACTACAGTCATATAATGGCCAGGTAAAAGATGTAGGAATTAAGGCCACGAAGGCTAGATCCATCGTTTGGACTCTGACCTAAACTTCCTTTAGCTCCCAGAGAGCAGTCATAGGACTAAGAATGTAGCTTAGTGGAAGAATACACTCGGGCAAGGTACTAAGTTCTATCTCCAGATCTGACAGATAAAGATTGGGTATAAATATAGTTAATACATAGATGCAAACAAATGGACACCCTGTGATTTATTTACACAAAAATAAGTTAAAAATAAATGCTGGCCTCTTTACTCCATGTACCCTGTCATCCCTCTACCTGTTTGGATCATATGACTTAACCTATAACATTAGAGTGTTATTTGATCAATGATAAGAGTATCAGTATTGTAGTGTTGGGCTCCATAACACAAGCCTTCATGGTACAAGTGAAAAGTTTAAAAAAAAAAATCAAACCTTTTCTTTCGCATTTGTTCCTAAATAGACTAATGTATTAAATAATGGATGAGTAAAAAGAATATGTTGAAAAGACAAACATGAACAAATCAGAAACTATGTAATCTCTACTTGATAATACTATTTTATGTAAATTATGCCATCCACAAATGAAATCAGAACTCTAGGAAATAAAGTTTCCCCCTAAGAGAAGCTACCGGTGTGTTATGGCATGGACATAGACATGTATGTGGAGGTGTGTCTGCCAAGGTCTCTGGTAGAGTAGACATTGCATTTGTACTAAGATAACATGGTTTGGCACTGGTATCTCCTGACTATAATCCTAGCTTCTCAGGAGGCTGAGATCTGAGGATCCCAGTTCAAAGCCAGACTAGGCAGCAAAGTCCTTGAGACTCTCCAATAAGCCATCAGTAAACCAGAAGTGGAGCTGTGGCTCACAGTGGTAGAGTGCTAGGCTTGAGCAAAAGAGCTCAGGGACAGTGCTCAGGCCCTGAGTTAAAGCCTCATGACTGACAAAAAAAAAAAAAAAAAGGAGTGGGGAAGGCGGCATGGCCTGTTTTAATTAGGAAACACGGCCAGTAGCTCATTCAGTATGAACGATGACATCACCAATGAGTTAACCCATGGCTTTAATGCCCCTTATCGAAGGTGGTCCAACACCTTCGATAATGCCACCAACATATGAACTTTTGGGAGATTTCATATTTACATCATAACACAAGGTGAATAATAAAAGGAAACGAAAATGTCTCTCAAATTTATCTTTTTTTCCAAAATCACTATATACTATTTACCTTGGAAATAAAAGCATTCTATAAAACCCTAGTAGTAAAAAAAAAGATTAACAATTAATAAATGAATTTTGATGGACATAGATAAACTGTGATAGCTATGCAATGGAATATTATTTAGTAATAAAGAGTTATAAACTATGGATGAACTTGACAACTTAGCTGACTCTCAAAGGCCTTACCCTGAGTAAAAGAAGCCAGTCACAAGCCTACAGAGAGTATGCATGTAACATATGCATGTTTATATGATCTGGAAAAGTCAAAACTTCAGCAAGAGAACAGATAGTGGCTGTCTGCATTTAGATGTTAAAGAACGAGATTAACAGAACAATAGGAGTTTTCAGGGTCATGAAAATACTCTAGATCTTGTGGTGATGGTTTACAGTGTACCACATATAAAGAAGACTCAAAGTTAAATAGTTATAACTACTATACACTGTGGCCCCTTAGAGATCATTTCTCTTAACACAAACATTGAATGAATATGGGACTCATTTTGTTTTTCATATTACAAGAGAAAAAAGACAGTGTCTATCTCGGAATAAATTGAAAACAGAAAGCTCTTTCATACTGACATACACTTAGCAAAAGCTCTTCTACAGACTCATCACCATAGCTTTAGTCATATTTACATAAGACTTCCTTTTTTCTTCCAAACACCCAAGTAAAACACAGATATTTTAAGACCATACTCCACTAGTAAATTCACAGGAAGGTAAGCACATTAACACGGTAAAAGGGAAATACTTATTAACTGATAAGTTTGTCAGATGTTTAAGTGCCTGCCAATCAACCTATGACCATATAACTGATTCTCAAGACAAGTATGCAAAGTAGGTATTATTATTCCTATAAAGAGAAGAAGAAAACCTGAGATTGATAGCATTAGCTTGCCAAAGTCAAGCTAAATAGCCAGAAAAGCATAATGAATTACACAGTTATTAAGTTATAGTAGCAGAACTTGATCAGGGTTGGCTGACTCTAAAAATGCTTGCTCTTTCCACTACTGTATAGTATACTCTAAAAAATTTTAGATAAGAAACAGTATAAGGGAAAACTTATGTATGACTCTCCACCTGCTTAATACAGATAAAGATGTGAATTCTTGAAATATTTGTACCATAACACATTTTAATTTTCAAAAGTCTGCATATAAGAATTCTACTTAAGCAACTGAAATACATTGATTTTTAAAAGCTGGACAGGCATTTACCCAATCGTCCAGAAACAAGGACATACCAAATCCACTAGCACAACAATGTTCATTGCAGCACTATTTACCATAGCAAAGATATGGAACCAACCCAGATGCCCCTCAGTTGATGAGTGGATCAACAAGATGTGGTATTTATTCACAATGGAATTCTATGCTGCTGTCAGAAAGAATGACATTGCTCCATTTGTTAGGAAATGGAAGGACCTAGAAAAAATCATATTAAGTGAAGTAAGCCAAAGGAACATAGGCTCGATGGTTTCCCTCATTTGTCATAATCAATAGAAACCTTGGGCTCTCCTAGCAGAGATTTACAACAGAACAAAACCTATATACATAAGACCATATAGTATGATGCTAAATGAAAGGACCTCCAGAATATAAAAACAAAAGCCATAGAATGAGTGATTGTTGTCCTTCATGTACTATGTTATCTCTCATCTCTTTTGCTGTCCCTGGGCTATCTCATATTGTTACAGTATTTCACCTTGTTATCTGATATATTGTATATATGCATATTTGGTTATTTGAAATAGGATAGGGAAGGGGGAAAACAAGATGAGGGGTGGGGGTGGGGGGAGAGAAATGGGGACCAAGACATGAGAAAGGGTATTAATGTTTGTAAAGTAATGCACCTTCTATGTGATGAATATAATGTAACCCTTCTATTAATTACAATAAAAAATAAATGGAAAAAAAAAGGAGTGGGGAAGGCGGCATGGCCTGTTTTAATTAGGAAACCCGGCCAGTAGCTCATTCAGTATGAACTATGACGTCACCAATGAGTTAACCCATGGCTTTAATGCCCCTTATCGAAGGTGGTCCAACCACCTTCGATAATGCCACCAGCTAGAATCAAGCCTTCAACATATGAACTTTTGGGAGATTTCATATTTACATCATAACACAAGGTGAATAATAAAAGGAAACCAAACTCCGAAGTTTTCTTTCCTGTAAGCTCACTTCCAAGGGTGCATTTTTTAGCTTTTTTTTGGCTTCAACTTAGTCCTGGGCTCTGTCCCTGAGACTCTTTGTACTCAAAGCTAGCACTCTACAATGTGAGTCACAGTGCCACTTCCTGCTTTTTCTGAGTAGTTTATTGGAGGTAGTCTCATGGATTTTTCTGTCTGCGCTCACTTTGAACTGTGATCCTCAGATGTCAGTCTTCTGAGTAGACAGGATTACAGGTGTGTACCACCACAGCCCCATCTTTTTTTTTTTTTTGCCAGTCCTGGGCTTGAGCTTAGGGCCTGAGCACTTCCTTGGGTTTTCCTCAAGGAATCGAACCCTGGTCTTCATGCATGCTAGGCAAGCACTCTACCACTAGGCCAAACTCCCAGCCCCACTTTTTTTTAAAACAATTTTAAGAAGAAACCTAGAGGTAGTTAACATCACAAATGTTCAACTCATACAGATTTAGAGTTGAAACTTAGCCCAGAGACATTAAAACCTGGCTTATGTACAACCAATCTTCACCTCATATTACCTCAAACTACTGCAACCCACTTCATTTTGTGTGTGTGTGTGTGTGTGTGTGTGTGTGTGTGAATAAAGACAATTTTTCATTTGTCTAGTACACAATATATGTTTGTTTGTTTTTTCTACTGAGTCTCTGTGACCTGCATTCTTATCTCTTCTTCAGCAAACAAATTTACAAAATTTTCAATCCTACTATCTAGCTCCCGACTGTTTCTATCCTCTGACCTCTTTTAAGTTTGGTTTTTTGGGTTTGTTTTTTTTTTTGGGGGGGGGGTTGCCAGTCCTGCGTCTGAGCACTGTTCTTGGACTTTCTCAAGGTTAGAGCTCTACCACTTGAGCCTCAGCCCCACTTCTGGCTTTTTTTTCTATATATATGGTACCTAGGAATCAAACCCGAGTCTTCATGCATGCTAGGCAAGCACTCTACCACTAGGCCAAACTCCCGGCCCCTCTTTTGAGTTTTTGTTGAGATGGGCTGCCCTGTACCATCTACACTTTATCTCAAACTCCTGGACTCCAGCAGACAGTCCTCCTCCCCCAGCCTCCACACTAGAACTATAGCCCTGCAGTACCACTCCCTCAGTTTTACTGCCTCCCTTTCCATGTGTTTTGTACCCCACTCTGCCACAGTCAGCAAAGTTCAGGGAACAGAGTGTCCCTGCTTCTTTATCACTGCCAATGACCAAATTGCCAGGATGAGTTCAGGATGACCTGACGGCTTAGGTCAAAGCCTATGCTCACTTCCCCTAATTTGGTTCACACTTGCAAATTCACCTGTGCTGGGAGTTCTGTAATTGTATTCTCATAGTAACCAGGGCAATTTGCATAACAATTACAGCTAGCAAGGGACATTTGACTCTGCTGCATGCACCATTTGCAAATTCTTTGCAATGGAGAATCACTTTTGCAGTTGGTGGAAAGGAGAAGGTGGGGGAGTTGGTCATTTGCCATAATGACTTTTTCATGATAAGCAGCGGGCATCTATGATTATTTCCAAAGGCAGTGAATGGGTTCAAAGTCTTACATTATTGGACTGTAATTAGAAGTCTAGTTTGCATACATTTTAAATGTTAATCACTGTTCAGTGAGCCAGTGAATTCAAGATAGGTCACCCCCAACGTACTCCCTCTAGAAAGGAGTATCCTTTCCTTTCATGAGCTGTAACATGCCATGAAGCCCAGGCAGAAGATCCCACTTCTCTAAAGAAAATGGCAAAGAGCAGCAGAGTTCTGGATGACAATTTAGCCCCTTCAGAAGAGCAAGCCTCACAACCTGTATTCTTTATTATTATTATTATTATTATTATTGTAATTAATAAAAGGGTTACATGATATTTGCCATATAGAAGGTGCATTAATTCACATACATTGATACCCTTTCACATGTCTTGGTACCCTTTACCCTCCCCCTCACCCCCCCCAACCTGTATTCTTATATCACTCCTCTCTAAAATGTATTGCCTAAAGTGCTACAATTTACATTACTTATAGATTTCATTTACTTTGAAGACTAGTTTGGATTTTCAGTACATCATTTCAGGTTCAATGGAAAATACAGAAGAATGGAACTGAGGGGCCTCAAATTAGTTCCAGATGGATTTGAGCAGGTCAGGAAACTCTCAACCTGGCCCATGGTTCAATGTTACAACCAGAGTAAATTATTAGAACAAAGGCTAACAGTGTGGTTTAGCGGCAGACTATCTGCCCTGATTGCAAGAATTTGAGTTTAAATCTCATTGCTGCCCAAAGGAAATAAGTTCTTGCATGGCAAAATTTAACTTTTTTTCCCAACTTTAAGGAGGAAGACAAATCTTGGTAAACAAAATTCTCACTGGTGTCCCAGTCCTGGGTGTTTGTTGAGGAAGAAACTTCTACCTAAGCCTGCTAAAGACCAGTGCCCCAACTCTGACCTTGCTGTCTATGATCTTTCATTTCTGCCAAGATAATGTTTAAAAGTCAAGGCTGCTCTGTTTCCTGGCTCTTCTTTTGATGACAAAGGACAAACACTTGGCAGAAAATTTTAATAGTGCACACAAGGTGCTTGAAGACAGAAATGATTTCCTTAAAGTGTTTTAATCATGCTGTTGAAAAACCACTTCCTCCAGTGGCCTAATCACATAAATCACAGTAAAAGGTTAAAGATGAAGTTCAATTGTACCAAATGCCAGCAATGGGTTCTTAGAAATAGATGCCTTGTATTAAAAGGTGAAGTCATTCTGCCACCCATTGGTATGCCTAAATGGTCTCTAGATTTCACCTTTACATCCTCTGCCAGGTAATGTTCAACAGTGTTTGATTTGGAGAGGTGCACTTTTAATTTCAACCAACATTTGACTCAACTCTAGATACAGGACAGAATTTCTATGAAATATATACCTTGATACCATCAGCACTAAAGGGCAGCAGCCAGATTATGTAAGTGGAAAATAATAATGTTAGTGGGTTTCCATGACATCCTTTTGGTTAAACTATTAAATACCATCAAAATGAGTATAACTAAGCTTGGTGCCAGTGGCTCATACATGTAATCTTAGCTACTCAGGAGACTGAGGTAGGAGGATCATTATTGGAAGCTATCCCAAGCAGACAAATTCAAGAGACTTATCTGAAGTGGTAGAGTATCAGTCATGAAGGAAAAGGCTAGTAAGCAGAGTGTGAGGCCCTGAGTTCAAGTCCAATATTGGCATCAAAATTGGTAGATTCATACCCTGATAATTTTATTACCACCCACCAACTTTACTGTGTGTTGTGGTAAAGGTAGCTTTGTTGTGAAAGAGGTGAGGCCCAATTTAGAAGCAGCCTCTGTTCATGAGCAGGATGGCCGGAAAATTTTGCCTTTATTTCTTTTTTAAAATTTTTGTTGTAGGTCTGAAAGTTTGGCCTAATGGTAGAGTGCTTGCCTAGCATGCACGAAGACCCAGGTTCGATTCCTCGGTACCACATACATAGAAAAAGCCAGAAATGGTGTTGTAGAGCTATCCTTGACAAAACCCAAGGACAAGGCTTAAGCCCCAGAACTGGACCAAAAAAAATGTAAAGGTGATATACAAAGGGATTGCAATTACATAAGTTAGATAATGAATGAGTACATTTCCTTTTGAACAGTATCACCCCTTTACCTCATTCTCTCCCAGTTTTTTCCCTTCCAAATTCCTTCCCCTAAATTCCTTATCACAATTTGAGTTCATGATTATTTCTTACATCCTGAAAGTAAATATTGAAGTACACAAAATATACATGAAAAAAGAATCGGAGGAAGAATAGTAAGTATTATGTCAATAAAAGCTGATGCTCTTTTTCCCATACCTTCCAACCCTAGTGTAAGTAAATTTTATCTTCCCTTGGAAAATGATGTTCCCCATTATTTCCATGGTTTCTTTGCTCAAGCTCACATTGATTTAAAATATATATATATATATATATAGATATAGATATATATATATTTTGCCAGTCCTGGGCTTGAGCTCAGGACCTGAGCACTGTCCTTGGGCTTTCCTCAAGATAAGTGTTCTACCCTGAGCCACTACACCACTTCTGGCTTTTTCTATGTATGTGGTACCAAGGACTTAAACCCAGGTCTTCATGCATGCTAGACAGGCACTCTACCACTAGGCCAAACTCTCAGCCCTGATTAAAATTTTATTGATTTTTACCTCTCTCTCTCTCTCTCTCTCTCTCTCTCTCTCTCTCTCTTCTCTCTCTCTCTCTCTCTCTCTCTCTCTCTCTCTCCCTTCCCTCCTCTCCCTCCCTCTCCCTCTCTCT
Organism: Megascapheus bottae; assembly: GCF_031878675.1. NCBI lineage: Eukaryota > Metazoa > Chordata > Mammalia > Rodentia > Geomyidae > Megascapheus > Megascapheus bottae. Next base: position 54,033,780 of record NC_143511.1, read on the forward strand.
CTCTCTCTCTCTCTCTCTCTCTCTCTCTCTCTCTCTCTCTCTCTCTCTCTCTCTCTCTTTCTGTGTGTGTGTGTGTGTGTGTGTGTGTGTGTGTGTGTGTGTGTGTGTGTGTAAACATTCTGAGATTTGAACTCAGGGCCTGGATGCTGTTCCTGGGCTTTTGGTCCAATGTTAGTGCTCTAACACTTGAGACACAGCTCCACTTCTGGCTTTTGGGGGGTTACTTGGAAATAAACTGTCTCAGAAACTATTCTGCCTAGGCTGGCTTAAACCATGATCCTCAGATCTCAATTTCCTGAGATTTACAGGTGTGAGCTAGCTTGAAAGTTTTTTTTCCTTTTTCTGTCCTATAAAAATTTTCAATTTAGTACTAAAGTAATAAATAATATTGAAAACAGCAAATTCCAAGAGCACAGGTAAAGGGAATACAAATACTTGGGTATAGGGAATAGAAGAAAATAAACTTTTGTTTGTAAAAAAACATTTCAATTTAGGAAGAAAGGAGTAGTAGCTACCTTTGAGAGGAAGCAAGATGTAAAGTACAGTAGTTTCTTATTGATGCTATAAGGAATCAGCACAAATAGCTCACTGGCTTAAAATAGGACAGATTTATTAGATATTTCAAATAAAGCTTATGGTGCTGAAGGGGGTGGGGAGAGGGAAATGGGGACAAAAACATGAGAAGGGGTATCAATGTGTGTGAAGTAATGCACCTTCTATCTGGCAAATATAACTGTAATCCTTCTCTTAATTACAATAAAAAGGTAAGTTAAAAATTTAAAAAGCTTATAGTGCTAAAATCAAAGTTTGAGTATGTCTGATTATTTGTAGAGGCTTTGAAGGAAGAATCTTTTCTGCCATTTTTTGGCTTTTTCCTCCATCTTTGAGGTACACCACTCCTGTCACTCTTTTGTTCTCATATCATTGTTTCTCCCATAAGGTCCCTTGTGGTTATAACAGACACTCCCAGTTATCCATCATACACTCCCTATCTCAGGATCCTTAAGGACATCTGAGCTAGAACTGGGTTTCTGGAGTCCAGTACTTGGTCTCAGAGACTGAAGGACCACAGGGGCAAAACAGAGAGACTGTGCCAATAAATCTCACCAAGTCCATTTACTGCAGTAAGGCAATTCATAGAGGAGGGGTAGCATTCATCTTTCAGCACTGCACTTAAAGGAGAAATGATGGAAGAAATAAGAACTATGTGAGGGAAATCCACAACAGAGTTCCGAAGCTACCTGTTGCTGTTCCTACAGATTGAAACTGTACTCCACAAATGACGCTATCAGGAGATACAAAGCATTTGGGTCTGGTATAAACTCAGAATTTGACATGTCCTACCAAAAAAAAAAAAAAGCCAAAATGACTATAGCAATGCAAAAATCATCCAGTCCCCTTCTCTCGAAATCTCTAAAAAGCCAGAGATCTAGTCTAAAATTATTCTGATTTCTTTGAAATGTCAGTTGTTACTGTTTAAAGGCATCAGAAAGAACTCCAGTTAGGAACTGCTCCTTTATACATAAAGAAGACACTCCCCACTTTTTTTTCAGCTTGCTACTAAGATGTGCCAAGAAGGTATTTTTTAAGCAAAAGGGTTTAGATTATTTTTGTTGCAAAAATGCCACAGGTTATTGAAATAAGAACAGGAATGGCTACAATCAGATCTCATCTATTATTAATGAAGTTCTGCCTTAATGTGATTATTATAGGTATATGCCATATACCTAGAAGCTATCAGCTAACATAAGATCAACCCAGAATAATGAGTTGCTGGTATGATATTTTTCTTTTATGAAAGGTTTTACCTACAGGGTTCCTTTCTTACTATTCTTATAACAACAACAATAATAAACTGTAGCACTTCAGACAGTGGCAAGTTTTATTTGTAATGGTTACTGCTTAACAGCTTAGCAGTTACAATTTGCTACAGAGTCAATGCAGAAATATATTAAAAACTGTTATTACTACTCAGTGATCCCAGAGGTAGAAAAACTCATGACTTTCTATAATATCTGTAGGTGGGTACATGTGTACATGCATGTGTATGTGAGTGAGACAGAGAAGGGAAAGCAAGGGAAGAGGAAAGACAGGCAAGCAGAATCAAAACATGATTATGCTTGTAGGATGATGTATAAAGACTCAGGGCCTGGGCACTGTCCTTGGCCTTTCTCAAGGCTAGTGCTCTACCACTTGAGCCACAGCACCACTTCCAGCTTTTTCTGTGTCTGTGGCACTGAGGAATGCAACCCAGTGCTGTGTGCATGCCCGGCAAGCACTTTACCACTAGGCCCCAGACATTTTAGAATATTATTGTAATACAGATTTTTTTTCTGGTCCCGGGACTTGAACTCAGGGCCTGAGAGATGTCTCTGAGCTTTCTTTTTGTTCAAGGCTAGGATTCTACCACGCAGGCTTTTTGGTAATTTATAGGAAATGAAGAGTCTCATGCCCAGGCTGGATTTGAATTGCAGTCTTCAGATCTTAGCCTCCTGAATATCTAGGATTACAGACATGAGCCACCGGCGCCTAGCTTACAACCCCTATAACTTTAGTCCTTTTTCTTCTCTAAGGCATTAGTTCAATAAATGAAGTCAGAAAAAAAATTCTGCCTTTGTAAATAGAAGCAGTGAAAGAGAGGGATAGAAGGAGGGAGGGAGAGAGGGAAAGAGAGAGAGAGGGGGGGGAGGGAAGGAGGGGAAGAGAGAGAGAGAGAGAGAGAGAGAGAGAGAGAGAGAGAGAGAGAGAGAGAGAGAGAGAGAGAGAAAAGAAGGGAGAGGGGAGTACATTCTGCATAGTGCGGCTTCCAGTACCATCCTTCATAGCAAGTTCCTACAAATAATTGTGCTGAGGCTTGCTCACATAGTCTATTTAATCCTTAATGCAGTTGAATTCTACAGGATGCAGTAATCTGGGGACCAGATTAGGCTAACCCCAGTGTCAGGAATGAGAATGACTATAGAAATATGGGAATACCTGGGATATCCAAGTGCCTAGCCTTAGCAAGAATTCATCCAGAAAGGATCACTGTTGGACAGTTACATTCTTCACCCCTCAGGTGGCTAGTCCACAGTTTCACGGTCCTCTCATTTCACTGTGGGACTCCAATGCTCATAATCTGCTCACTTCCAACTCTGCAGTATGGCTTTTGCTGTGTCGGCTTGCTTTTAGGGCAGTCCTCAGTGATCTCTCTAAATTATTCATCACACTCAGTCTCCTGGTGGCACTTAGTGATGTTGGCGGATGATTGTCTCCAAAATGTTCCTCTCCTTTGCCTTCCTCAGTGCAAGGCTTTTCTGGTCCTTTTTCTGCCTTTCCTTCTTGACTCTAATCACTCTGGTTCTGTCTGAAGCTAGTAATAGGTACAGACTTGAGTTACACTCCACTTTCTGGATACGCCACTTAAACAGAGTACAACAGCATGTCAGCCCGTGCTACAGTTTTATACAATGAGTTTTCTAGTCTTTCTGTTTTCCCCTCTCCTCCCCCCACCCCTGTGGTACTGAGGTTTGAACTCAGAGCCTCACACTGGCTAGATAGACATTCTACCACTTGAGTCACATCCCCACATCCCCAGCCCTTTTATTTCGGGGGGTGGTAGGGTTATGGGGTTTGAACTCTGGGCCTGGGCACTGTCCCTGAGCTCTTCAGCTCGAGGCTACAGCCCTACCCCTGGAGCCACAGAACCACTTCTGGTTTTCTAGTGGTTAATTAGAGATAAGAGTTTCACAGATATAACTGTAACCCCTCTATTAATTATAATTTTTAAAAAAAAGAGTCACATGATTTGGCTGGCTTTGAACCAAGATCCTCAGATCTCAGCCTCCTGAGTAGTTAGGATTACAGGTGTGAGTCACCACACTTGTTTTTGCTTCTGCCAACCCTTGATTTTGCTTCATTTTTTTTTAAAGTTAGAGTTTCTTGTTTTTACCCCATTTCAACCTCTGATTGTGATCCCTGAATCTATAACCACATGTGTAGCTGCAATCAGAGGCATATGTCACTGTGCTCATTCATTTAAGTGGAACCACACTAGGTTTCTGCTGTCTTGTCCTCAAACCCCAGTCCTTTAGAGCTCTGCATGGGCTACTGGTATTCTCTTAGTTTCTATCCTGACCTTCCTTTGATTTAAGTCCTCCTCTTCCTCTGATTTCTTCAGAATGGAAATACCTTTGTCTTCCCTTGCACCTGGTAGCTTCTGTTAATTCTTGTTTGATCAGCTGTTGTGTCTTTAGATCTCTCCCCTCATTTCTGTCCTCTCATTGTGCAGGTAAGACAACTCCTTCACTGGTCTCTCTGCTTCTAATCCAGCTGTGGCTTCTGCAAGAACTAAACTTCTCACAACACTCCTGGAATCATCACCCTGCTTCACAATGCTTCCTTGTAAATGTTACTCAATTATTTCCTTAGCTTCAGTAACTTTATCCGGTAAATTGCAAGATTTAGAATGGATAGCTCTGACATCCAGATTTGATCAGGTATTTTATATGTAACTAAGGTATAAAGGATGGAGTTTTCATTTGATTTCTTAAATTTTATCAATGATCATTTGGGCTCAGGTCTAAAGAGCAATTTTACTGTTTGGGGCTCTGTACCTGGGGACTTTGCCATTTTCAGTTTCATTTCAAGTTCTAAAATCAATGACATTTGGAAGATAAAATTTATTAAGAAATAGGACTTTGGGCCATTTTCTGTGGGGTAGCCATCTCCTTATCTGTGAAATAATGAAAGTCTTCAATAGTGAGCTCTAGGGTACATTTTGCTGTGAAAAAGCTAGTATATCCTCAGATATTTATATGCTAAGTTGGTTTAAATTGATTTATCATATGTGTGTTCCTTATAATTATAGTTTTTCTTTGAAGTGGCCATGAATATGTATCTCTCAGATCTCTGAGTGCTGTTAACAGAACTACTAAAGGTCCAGCAACTGGCTTTGGAAACCACCCCTGCTCTCTCCTGGCCAGCCACCCCAAAGCTGCTGCTCCTTAGTGAGTGTAGTAAAGAAATAAAGCAGATTTTTTCCTGGGAGACACAGGACTTCTCTGATTGGTGACTGAGGCTCCAGTCTTCCCCATCCACCCTGCCCTAAGTTCCCTCAGAACCAAGTTACATGCTGAAAAAAACTTTCAATTTCTCCTTCTTTACATCTGACTCTTATCAGCCTTCTCTGGCTCTGTCTTCATTTTCTTGCACACTCTTTCCTATTAATAAAGTTTTCTTATGATTTCAGGTGACCCGGGCTAATACATAACCTGTAAGAACTTTACCTTTAGCCAGGAAAGGAAGGGGAAATGAGGCCTGGTTTTAGCCTTGATATGGTCTGAATGTGTTCTTGATAAAACCCAGATCCTGAAAGAAACTTACTGGGTAATGGGGATATGAAGAGGTGAGATTTCTTGGAAAACAAGAGCTCCTCCTTTAAGAAGGGGTTGGAGCCCTTGTTAAAGAGGCTTGGAGGAGCATTTGATGCCCTTGCCTTCCACTCTCTGCTTTATTAGGACACAGAGTTCCTTCCCTGCAGAGGACATAGCAACAAGGCGTCATTTTGAAAACAGATCAGACCCTTACCAGACCACAAGGACTCCAGCCTCTAACTCTTGGACCTTAAAGCCTCCAGAACAGTGAGAAACACATTTTTGTTCCTTATTCCTTGCTTAATTTCAGGTGCATTGTTACAGCAGTACTTACAGACTTACCCAAGCATAATTTGTACATGTGCTGTCAGTTCTACCAACTCTTCTTTTCTGTAACAAAGGCATTAATCCATTAACTTTTTCTTTTTTCTTTTCTTTTTCTTTATTGTATTTTATTGTCGGTCATGGGGCTTGAACTTGGCCTGAGCACTGTCCCTGAGTTCTTCAGCTCAAGACTTACCCCTTGAGCCACAGCCCCACTTCCCTTTTTCTAGTGATTAATTGGAGATAAGAGTCTCAAGGTCTTTAGTGCCTGGGCTAGCTTTGAACCTTGATACTCAGATTTCAGCCTCCTGAGTAGTTAAGATTTTAAGCATGAGCCATTGCGCCCATCCCACTTTTTCTTTAAAGAAAAGTTCCCCTTACATTATAAACAAATGCTTCATGTATGTAGAAAAATATATATATATATGTAAAGAGATGAGAATTACCTTAATGTCTCACTTCCTATATGAACTTACTTTGGGGTCTTTTCTACAAGAAGCAATTCTTTTCAACACGAAAAAGTTAGGCATGAGACAGTAGAGTTGACCAGCATTTGCAAAGGACCAGGTTTGTAAATATTTTAGCTTGGCCATGCAGACTGTATTATAGGCTTTCCAGTCAATTAGGGGAGAATAAAAGCAGACTTGGCAAACACAAAAAGGTGAGGCTGTGTTCCAACTGGAAAATTAGGTGTTTGCTAAATTTGTCCTTGGTGACATAACTAACTGACCCATCACTGATAAAAAGATCTTCTTAGAAAGCTGTCAGGGACATAAGGCCATTTAGAATGATGCTAAATGAAAGGACCTCCAGGATATGGAAACAAAAGCCATATAACGAGTGATTGTTGTCCTTAATGTACTGTGTTATCTCTCATCTCTTTTGCTGTCCCTTGGTTATCTCGTATTATTACAGTATTTCACTTGGTTATCTGATCTATTGTATATATGCATATTTGGTTATTTGAAGTAGGATAGAGAAGGGAGGAAAACAAGATGAGAGGCTGGGGTGGGGAGGGGGAAATGGGGACCAAGACATGAGAAAGTGTATCAATGTATGTGAAGTAATGCACCTTCTATCTGGTGAATATAATGTAACCCTTCTATTTATTACAATTAAAAAAGGAAAGCTGTCAGGGAAATGTATTTTGAAAATGTTAGTATATTATACACTAAGCATTTCTGTGGTATGGATAATGTGAATTTACTTATATGTTGGTTACATAATTTCATGATAAATGATTCATTTCTAGAGAGGAAAAATAAAATCTGAAAAGACCTAATCTGTGGCCAAAGGAGAATTTTTTAAAGAGTTTATTTAAAAATGACCCAGTGTGATCTGTAGCAGAGGGACTTTTACAAAGTAGTGGCCAATTCAGAGGCTTCTACCAGTGTCCATGCAACAATGCCTTGCTTACCTCATGGGCTGGGCTATGTAATAACCTGGTGGGCTTAGCTGCCAAATTGTTTTTGTAAAAATACTTAACCTGCTTGACCACCTGTGAGTGGTTACAACCACCTGCATGAGGGTTCATCCTCGTGGTTGACTGTGATCATCATAAGATCACTGCCACCTGCATGTGGTGTTTACCTTTAAAAGCTCAGCCCCAGCCCCACTGAAGGTCAGGGCTGTTCTCTCTCAGCCTGAAGGTGGAGAGTAGCTGCTGTGCTGCTATTAAACTGACTCCTAGCTCAGTTCATTGAGTGCTGGGGGAGTCTGGGGTATTACAGGCTAGCGGGACAAACTATTGAACGTGTAAGAAGCTCATGTTTGGAACTTTCAGACGAAGAGTTACCTATGGCTTAGAGCTGAGAAGTTGAGATAACAAAGCTGACAACTCCATTCTGGTCCTGGGTTATTGTCAGGCATGAGCTGAGTAGGTTACAAACCCTTCCTAATGTGCATTTTCCATTTTTTAAATTTGTGGCTGTATAAACTTTCATAACAAATAATGAGTTGGGACTGTCACCCAAATGTTATGGACTTTGTATCTAGAGGGGCTACATAGTGAGCCTTTGCATTCTAACGGCCTGCTTAATCAGGCACTGGCTGGCACTGCCAGCAAGCTTGTTTTAGCTCCAGGAGGGATTCTGCAGAAATCTGAGGGAAACCCACCTGAGAGCTCCTTGGCCTCACCACCACCCATCCTGCTCCAGAGAAGTGATTTTTCTTCAAGATTTGACAGCTCCTCCTGGGTCAGAGTGAATTTGTCCCTCAGCTAGAATTCCGACAGTGTCTGTCTTAATTTGAGTGTTGAAGGGTAAATTCTTCCCTCGGAGTCCTATTGTCAACACCCATGCTCACATTCCTGTTTGTCCACAGAAATGAACATTGACTGCCTCTTCTCTTGCCCATCTGTGGCCATGGCATTGTGCCCAACTCCTGGCAAGGCACTCATACAATTTCTGTGTGCCCTGTTTGAAGGGGTAGCTGCTGTCCATTGTGGGGCTTGGATTCTGGACCTAGGTGCTGTCCCTGAGCTCTTCAAGTCAAGGCTACCGCCCTACTCCTTTGAGCCTCAGCTCCTCTTCCCATTTTCTAGTAGTTAGTTGGAGTCTCACGGTCTTAAGAGGCCAAGGTGGCTTTGAACCTCAGTCCTCAGATCTCAGCCTCCTGAGCAGCTAGGATTACAGACACCCAGCTTTATCATTTTTTTGTGTGTGTGCCAATTCTAGGGCTTGAACTCAGGGCCTTGGCAATGTCCCTGAGCTTCTGTGCTCAAGGCTAGTGCTCTACCACTTGAGCAAAAACTTCATTTATGGCTTTTTGGTGGCTAAGAGTCTCATAGATTTTCCTGCCCATGCTAGCCTCCTGAGTAGCTAGGATTACAGGCATGAGCTACCAGAACCCAGGTGGACAGAAAGTTTCTAGGCTCTCAGTTATGTCAGTCAATTGGTGCTGCTAAATTCAGGCTAAGACTTCAGGACACCAAAGACCAAAGGAAGGATCAGGGCAGTGAGGGTGGGGAAGTGGCAGTCTTGAAAGAAATGAGAACTTTTAGGGGAGACATAGCAGAGTCTAAGCAGCCTTTAGCCTCCCATTCTCCCCTCCTTCTAGACTGAATTCACTGCTCTCATTTTGATTTCCACGGAAGTCTTCTGTGGGCAGTGAGCAGTTATTTTCCCCAGTAGAAAGTTTGCATGAAGCCCCCTCTTTGCAAAAGGGGGGCTGAAGAATTTTCTCAGCACTTAGAAGAGAACCAGGTTGAGCGGGAGGTTTAAAAGATTTTCTCCATCCCTCCTTGCTTTTTTTTTCTTTGTCTTAATTTATTATTTTTATTCATTTGTACTAAAAGATAGATAACCTAAAGATGGTCATTTTACCCATTTTAACTGAACTAGTATTAAGCCCTTTCTCATTGTTGTAAACATCTCCACCCAGCCAAGTACCATCTTCTAATAGTGATGTTAAGTGCCCACTGACAAGCATTGCCCATTCCCCCCTCTCCCCCTCATTCTATGTTGCTTGTCAGTATGCTTATCCTATGTACCTCAAGTAAGTGGGATAATTGCCTTTGGTTCTTTGTGTCTAGAGTTTTGTAGTTAGAAGTTCATCTATTTTGCAAATGTTTCTTCTTTTCATCCTTTCCATCCATTCCCATCATCTTCTTGTCTTCTAATCTTGTCCCTTAAGACATGTGTCAGAAGTCCTTTGTAGAATTAGGTTAAGTTTCCCTGTCTATCTAATCCCCTGGTGTTCTTCCATTCATCTGTTGAAGGACACTTGGTTGCTTCCATTCTTTTGGCTAGTGTGAATCATGCTGTGATGCCCATGGGTGTGCTAACATTTGTTCCATTCCTGCTTTCAGTTCTTTTGGGTAGATACTGACAAGTGCAGTTGGTCAGAAAATGACTTTTTGCCTTGTGGATGTAGTCTTCAGTGAGGAGGAAACAACAGGCAAAGGGAGTCATAACTGGAGTTACAAGTCTAAGTGTAGTTAAAGAACTATGCACTTCTGGTTTACTGAATTGGGATCTTTTGGGAGGCTATGTGAGAATCTGTACTCATAATTCCTCTCAGGTGATTCTGATGACCAGCTAGGCTGGGGTACCACAAAGCTGCATTATCAAGGTCTCACTCTATGTTAAGACAAAACTCTGGTATTCCCTCCTACCTGTAGAAGGGAATCCAACAGGTAGGAGGGAATCCTTGGTTGTGTTATAGTCAGATAGGAAATAATCTCAGTAGCTTGGTGTCTAATTCTTCAGAAGTCAAAGTGCTAAACTAAATTATACCCATTTGCCAGGTGCCAGTGGCTCACACATACCTATGATCAGAGTTACTAAGAGGGCTGAGAGCTGAGGATTTCATTTCAAACCCAGCACAGGCAAAAAAGTCTCTGAGATTCTTTCTTATCTCTGATTAATCACCAAAAAGCCAAAGTGGAGCTCTGGCTCAAATAACAGAGTACTAGGCTTGATATAGAAAGGCTAAGAGACAGCACCTAGGCCTTGAATTAAAGCCTCACTACTGGAACAATCACCACCACAACAAAACCAAAAAGGAACAAACAGTTATGTAGATTGATTGCATATGAATGTGAATGTACTTTCATCTATAAAGTCGTATTCTTCAAAATGCACAGATGTTGATTTTTACATGCTATGTATATGATATATACATTTTACCATACTTAAAAAATAAGAGTCTAGGATTAAGGAGTTTGATTTTATTCATGCTGCATATCTAGCCACATTTATTTATGAGTCAACCTGAGAACCTGAGGCAGTTTCTTTGGAGGTAGAACGTCATCTACATTGCAACAGGTGGGAAATAGCTTCATAATTTTTAGATTAGCAGACTTTCTGCTAATGTCTTCCTAATTATCATCTAGACTTATCATTGAACCATAATTATTATCAGTTAATTAGACCTTAAAATGTATCTTGGATAACACCTCTGGCATTTAATTATGTACTGGTAACTTATGATGTTATTAAGGAGATATATGGCTAGAGTAAAGTGTAATTAGATCTCATTTTTGTTTCTTGATATCATTGATTAGGGTAATAGTTTTGGAATTTTTATAGCTGATTTGAAAATGGTCACATTAAATTGATAGTCTATAAAACAAGCATACATTTTAACAAACACTTTTTAAAGCCTGTTAAAAAGAGAGGCTATGAGAAGAGAAAAAAATGGATAATCATTTTTATGCCATTTAACAAGAATTCACAATAGATAGTCTGTTCTCAAAACCGGTTTTTGAAATCTGTGGCTTAGTAGTAGAGTTCTTGCCTGGCATGCATGAAGCCCTGGGTTTGTTTCCGCATAAATAGAAAAATCCAGAAGCAGCAACGTGGCCCAAGTGATAGAGTGCTAGCCTTGAGCAAAAGACGCTTATGGACAGTGCCCAGGCTCTGAGTTCAAGCCCCATGACTGATAAAAAAATAAATAAATAAAATCTAAAAACAACTTAAAAATGTGTCATAAAAATTAATTCCTATTGTTGGAAAGTAGACAAAAGGAGCTAGAAACCTATTTTGATTACAAATATATTTTCCTAAAAGTTGTATACATTATGGGCCAGGAGCATAGCCTAGTGGCAGAGTGCTCACCTAGCATGCATGAAGCCTTGGGTTCAATTCCTTGGTATCACATACACAGAAAAATCCAGCAGTGGTGCTGTGGCTCAGCTGGAAGTGTGTTAACCTTGAGCAAAAAAGTGTCCAAAGTCAGTGCTCAGGCCCCGAGTTCAAACCCCCAGGACTGGCAAAATAAAATAAAATTAATAAAAATAGTTGTATACATTAGCCAAGTGACAGTGGCTCATACCTGTAATCCTAACTACTCTCGGGGCTGAGATCTGTGCATCACAATTCAAAGCCAGCCCAGACAGCGACATCTGTGAGAATCTTATCTCCAGGTAATCACCAAAAAAGCTAGAAGTGGAGCTGTGGCTCTGGTGGTAGAGTGCCAGCTCTTAGCCACAAGGCTCAGAGACAGCACTCGAGTCATAAGTTCAAGCCTTAGGACTGGCACTAAAATAACAACAATAGCAAAAACAAATCCAAGAGATAGGCAGCCAGTCTTTTTGTTAAATAAAGAATCCCTTTTAGAGCAATGTGGTTAATTTCATACAGGTTAGCTAGAAATCACTTCCTTCTAGTAGGACTGGCTGGTCGATTCTAAGTCCCTTAAGGGTCAAGTCCTGTCCCTGTTGCATCTTAATATCATTTACAATTCCTAATGATGTGGTCCTCACAAACTGAGTGTTTTGTAATATTGTCTGTTAAGTAGAGAGCTTCGGGAAATGAAGGAGACTGTTTTTTGAATTTGCCTTCTGAAATTGGGACAGTGAAATTCTGATGTGGGAATCTGGGGATTCCAAAGGAGACTAAATGAGTAGGCATAGCAATACACAATGGTTACTGGAACAGACAGGAGGGTTAGGTATACAAAAAAGCTATAGGAAATGTAATTCAGTGTGTGTATATGTGTGTGTATATGTATGTGTATATGTAATGGGACTTGAGCTCTCATTTGTTTTTTTTTTCAACTAAGGCAAATACTCTACCATTTGAATCACATCTCTATTTCCATATTTTGGATGGTTAATTGACATAAGAGTCTCTTAGGGGGCTGAGAGTTTGGCCTAGTGGTAGAGTGCTTGCCTGGCATTGAGGAAGACCCATTTGATAGTCTACAGATAACACAAGGAAATAGTTGCACTGGAGAAGAGTGCTAATGAAAAGAAGCCACCTTTGTTTCCTGAATTGACTAAAGTACTAGCAGGCCAAGAAACAGGATACTAGATCAATGTAGTTGAAATGCATAAATTAAAATCCTTTTTTCATATCTACAACCAATTATTTCAACACTAGAACCAAAAGGAGTTGGATTGGTTGTTGTCATTACTATTTTGGTTACTTGCATGGAATGCTCCATAAAGATTTTTCACAACCATGCTTTTTACTATTTGGGTTAACAATACTGAACTATTCTATTTTGTACCACTTAAATCTAGCTGTTCTGTCTTTTCAAAGAAAATTTAGAAGGAAGAAATAAAGAAGGGAAGGAGGGAGGGAAGGAGAGAGGATGTTTGCTACATCTATGCAATGGGAAATTGCATTTTCACAATTTTGCATATTGGTTTCATCCATAGGCTTCCTTTTATTATTATTCATTAAACACTTCTATTTGTGTCAAGCAATGGGGAATTGCTTGCATTTAACAGTTTAATGTCTGTGCAGCCCAGTGATGTAGAGAAATTAATGTAAATGAAAATAAATTGAGTATTATACCCAGTAGGAAGCACCCAGCCTGAATCCCTCATCTCATTCACTGCTTAAGCCAGACTGCAGAACTTCTAATGCAGTGTAATTTTCTCTTTGTAAGGTGCAAAATACAGCCTCCATTAATGGTCAATGTGAGGGATGTTCCATAAAAAGAGCATCTGCATCTTGTGAGGTGCTTGGGAAGCTGGTGTCTTCTCTATGGTTTCTGGCTGGAACATTCATCCTGAAGGCAATTTGGGGAGAGAGCAATAGCAATAAAGCTAAATCATTCAGGAGACATCAGAGGGCTCTCTCTCTCTGTGCTCCTGTTGTGGACCTGGGCTGTCGCCAAGGCTGTTCTGTCTGCTCAGAGTACAGTTCTCTCTCTTCCAAGGTCACTCTTCTCAGTAAAGCAAGAAAGGGAAATGAGGCTGAAATTGAGATGATTTCTCTGCACAAAAACAGAAAATCTGTGTTTCTCACATGTCTCGTTATCCACATACCCAGGACCAGGACTGTTCCAGGATAACCTGATTGCATGATCACATGAGAGGAGTTGCTCATGCTTGTGTTAGAAGAAACATACAGTCAGATTACAGGCTCATGCCTGTAATCCTAGCTACTCAAGCTGAGATCTGAGGGTTATAGTTCAAGGTCTGCCAGGGCATGGAAGTCTGCGAATCTCCAATTGATCAGACCAGCAAAATGTTGTACTAGAGGTATAGGTCAAGCAGTAAAGCATTAACCATAAGCAAAACAGCTGAGTAGGATGCCTCAGGACCAGGACACACACACACACACACACACACACACACACACACTTTAATGAAATTCTTAAGGAGATTCAGACCAACTGGCCAATCACTCACACATTTTACCAAGATTTATCAAGCACTAATTAAGCTCACAAATCTCTATTCATGCTAAGACTTAAAGAGAAACAGGACTCTTCCCCTAAAAGAACAAAGGGCTAAAACATAAACACATAATGCTAATTTATTCTATTAAGTTATTTTGTATTTTATTCTCTCCTAGACAATAGCCATTTTCACACTTTATCATTTTCTCTCATCTCTAAATTGGCAATGAGATTGAGATGGTTTGGGAGATTCACCCTTGAATCATTTAGCACAGTTTCTAACCTAGAATCAGTCAATAGACTAACAAAGGCAAGACCTAAAGTGAGTAAGAACTAACCACTAATGACACAAAAGAACACTCTACATTACAAAGAGATGCCAGGGTCACTTGAGCTTTGCTTGAAAGTGTTATACCCTTACTGTGAGGTTGAATTATGACAGGGCAAAAATTATTTCTGTGCTGCAAAAGTGATAGGGTCAAACAACAATGACATCCAAAGAAGACATGTTTCAACACTTGGACACAAGAAATTAGACATAGACAGTCCTTTGATTGCTCTACCACATCCTCTGGTTCCAGCAGGGGTGGACTGGGGTTGGGGGCTGACAGATTAAGCCAGCAAAACTGGAAGCCATGTAAATTGTGCTGCAGGAGATAGGTCTTCCACTGAGCTAACACTCAAATAGTCATATCTAGAATGAAAGCTTGTCTGATTCTGTTGCTCTGAAAATCACTATAAAAGAACTTCTGTGCTCAGTGCCAATCTCTTAGAATTTTGTGCAGTGGCATCTGTGTCAACCAGTAGAACTTTAGGATTCCTCTGCAGAGAAAGCTCATTACTGAGCAAAGTTGCTGGAGGCATCCGTAGAGCTGTTGCCGTGTCTCTCCTACAGCCAAGTGCTTCAACAGAGTCTCTTAGTACTGACTGGTAACACTGACCATATTTCCAAAACATCCAATAGAATGAAGGAAATGAGGGGCAAGGGGTGTGTAGTAGAGTGCTTGCCTAGCATGCGCGAAGACCGGGGTTCGATTCCTTGGTACCAAATACATAGAAATGCTGGAAGTAGTGCTATGGCTCAAGTTGTAGAGCTCTAGCTTTGAGAAAGCCCAAGGACAGTGCTCAGGCTCTGAGTTCAGACCCTAGGACTGGCAAAAAAAGAAAAATGACATCACTGGTGACAAAAAATAGCACTTCCAGAGGCTTGGAGAAAGCTAGTGTCCTAGCAGGAAGTAGAGGATGGCAGTAAGCATGCCAAGTGTGAGTGCCTGATAAGCTTTGTGAGGCCTGCAAACACACAGCTGGCTTTGCCATCTTAGCATGAGGAACAGCGCTCCATGGAGCTCTTTATTCCATTTATTTTGATTCTTTTACACTCCATGATCCCTGCAAATCTCATCATTGAACTCTAAAACTCCATATGGATACTCGCTGATGGGGCTCAACCATAGCCCTACATCTTCGCTCCACAGAATGTTTCTAATATTTATAAGGACAAATATTTCATTTACTTCATTATAATTCTTACAGAATTAAATGCCATCATTTGCCTTTGGATTCCTATTTCTTAATGGAGGGAATAAAGTCCCCCAGAAGGATAAAAGATATCAACAGGTGACAAATTAGTATTTCAAGCTTTGTAGTAAGCACAAAGCTTTATAACACACCTGTTCTTACTTGGTTACGTTTCATTGTTGGTGGTTTATGGATTATTATATGGCAACCTCAGTGGTATGAGACTTTAGCAAGTAAAGACATGGTGGGAATACACACGCACACATACACACCTCTAACCCTTAAGACAGTGAACCAGTTTGTAAACTGGAAAGAGCTGAAAGCATTTAAGAAACCAAGCCTCAGACCAGGAGCATGGCCTAGTGGTAGAGTGCTTGGCGAGCATGCATAAAGCCCTGGATTCGATTCCTTGGTACCACATACCCAGAAAAAGCCAGAGGTGTGCTGTGGCTCAAGTGGTAGAGTGCTAGCCTTGAGCACAGTGCCCAGACCCTGAGTTCAAGCCCCAGGACTAACCAAAAAAAAGAAAAGAAACCAAATCTCAGAGCATTTAAAAACTAGCATAAGATCATATAGTTACACATAGTTAAGAAACAGGAGAGAGTGATTCAAACGGAGATCTGTCAAGTTAAGAAAATAATTATTCTTATTTATCATGGGGAAACAGAATTATATATTTCTTGAATACTCCCGTCAAGAGGCATCCAGACAAAGCTGGATGTTACAAAAGTTTCTAACTTAGGGCAAAACAGATGTCAAATGTGTATCAAACTTCCACAGTAGCCATCATGCCTCAAAGAAACCTACCACAGTGGGAACTTTATCAAAAACTGGGAATTATAATAAGGAATTTCTGTTTGTCCCACCTGAGCTTTTATAGATATCTTCAAATGACTATACTTATACATAATACAACATGTACTTATATCTCAAATAATTATGCTGGGTAGAAAAAATCATACTAAAGAGTATATATTATACATCCCATTTACATATACTTTCCCAATCTTCAGTGACATAAACAGTTCAGTTGATACACAGAAAGGCATAAGAAAATAAAAGGCATGAGGAAATATCTGAGAGTAATAACTTAATTGGCTTCACCATAGTTAGCATCACAGGTGTGTATAGACACATATGATAAATTTACTAAACCCTTCAAAAATAGTAGTTTATTTTGCCAATTATTCCTCAATAAAACTTTAAACATTTCTGCTAAAGTTCTAAAGCTTTCATCATGTCATTATTTTCCATGTCTCTCCTTTATTTAACCTGGGGATATCTGGACTAATGTTTGTTAGCCATTGTTTCTTAAAATTTATCTTCATTGTCCTGGGATAAACATTTCCAAAGAAAATACATACATATACACAAAAACTTATAAAACTTTCTAACTCCCAGCATTCCCTTGCTTTGCCTTTTGAAGTGTCCAATCAATACAAATAAGGGTTTCCCAGCAGCCATGCTTCGCCACGTGACCCTTCCTTCTTCTGCAAAGCGGATGCATCTGACTGCAAGTCCAGAGAAAGGGTCCGTAACACTCCTTCCATGCTCCCTGCAGCTCCATTCCTCCTTGGCCCATCAAACAACTGGCTGTTTTGACTTTCTGGTTTCAAGATATGTGTTTGACCAAGAAATTTTATCCAGAGCTGGTTTCTGCTGTCTGCAACGTTGGGGGAGAAAAAAATTGAGTAGATAGCTAATTCTTTCTATTGATATTTATTATGCTTTTACTAGCACAAGCGACCACATTTAAAACAAAAGATGTTCAACCAGCAAGGAGGATCACTGAAGACATTTCCCTAATGGTGCTTTATGTGCAGGTACTGTATTAGACATGTTCACATGTCATCCAAATACTACAAAAGCCTGTACAAAACTCTCATGTTTACAGTTGGGAAGGACAGCTCAGCTTCAGAACTCAATTACTGGTGTAATGTCAGGTCCTGGATCCAGAATTCGAGCCTAGGTGTACCTCCAGAGGCCATGATTTTTCCACTGTTGACTCTTGTTTACTCGTAGGTTCTTACCTCAATAGAGAACTCACAATGTCCAGCCACAATGGCATGTAGCTTGGGAGCCAAGGAATTGAGGAAATTCTGATTCTGCTTCCTGGCTGATGAGTGTTTGCTGGCTGCAGCTTGAGAGGCGTTTGGCCCTTGAGGACTCACGTCTCAGGACAGATGAATGATCTGTTCTGGAGGACAGGAGACAATTGGGAATCATTTTTCCCTACCATTGATGTTTGTTACTCAGTAATAAAACTTACTCTTCAGTGACAAAGGAGTAGTAAATAAAATCCCGAAAATAAAAACGGTCCATCACAACTACAGAAAATGTTCTAGTCATGCCACCTTGGTAACAAATCAAAAGCTAATGGGGCTGTAATATTCTGCCTGAGAACTGAGTGGAACTTGGAACACCTGTGAAAGGCTGAGGTTTAAAGCTACATTTTTACATGAGCTAATTGTTTCTGCTACATGAGCTTAGTGCCAGCAACTGATCACACTGTATTTTCTTTCCCTCAAGGCAGTCAGTCTACCAGAGCAAGAGAAGATTTTCATTTTCAGTTTTAGAGATTGCAGTATCATCTAAATGTGTTCCTCTTGAATTAAAAGTAAAACAAAATGGAAATTGTTAGATCTCCGCATTGTGCCTTCTTCCTATGATCTACGTGCCTTCTTCCCTATGATTTACCTGAAAAATATAAAAATTGCATAAAATTCATATGCAGAGTATCATTTGTAAGAGGAAAACATGAAACAATAATCTGTTAATGTTAACTAGAATTACACTCACATGATTAAAAAATATACACGTTAAACACCAAAAAAAACATAGGGCAATACTTGATATGTGTGAAACAAAGAAAGAATGGGTTCAAAACTAAGCATGTACTCTCATCCTAAAATGTATGTGATATATGTTAATGTTTGTGGGCTAAAAAGTTTATTCTTTAAAGAAATAGAAGAGGCAATCCAAAATTTCATATGGAATAATAAAAGACCCCGTATAGCAAAAACACTTCTTAGCAGAAAGAACAGCACAGGAGGAATTTCAATACCAAACTTTAGACTCTATTACAGAGCTATAATAATCAAAACAGCCTGGTACTGGCACAAGAACAGGCCTGAAGACCAATGGAATAGAACTGAGGACCCAGATATTAAACCACAGACCTATTGCCACCTAATCTTTGATAAGGGAACAAAAAAAAAAAATAGAATGGAAGAGACAGCCTCTTCAACAGGTGCTGGCAGAACTGGTTAAGCACCTGCAGAAAACTAAAGTTGGATCCTTCTTTGTCACCCTGCACTAGGATTAACTCCAAATGGATCAAAGACCTCGAGGTAAAAGCTGACACACTGAAAACTTTACAACAGGAATAGGAGATACACTAGGTCTCTTTGGCACAGGTCAAAACTTTCTTAATAAGGACCAAGAAACACAACAAATCAGAGAAAGGCTGGAAAAGTAAGACTGCATTAAACTGCAGAGCTTCTGTATGGCAAAGGACATAGCTAGCAAATTAACTAGATCCCACTAGAGTGGGAGAAGATTTCACTAACCATACAACAGACAAAGGCCTCATATCTAAAATATATCAACAGCTCCAAAACTTGAATCACTCCAAAACTAATCTTCAAAGAAACAACCATCCCATTAAAAGATGGGCCAAAGACTTAAAGAGAGTCTTCTCTAAAGAAGAAATAAGAATGGCCAATAGACACATGAAGAAATGCTCGACATCTCTGGCCATAAAAGAAATGCAAATCAAAACAACTCTAAGATTCCACTTCACTCCAGTTAGAATGGCCAGAATCAAGAAAACTAACAACAACAGATGCTGGAGGGGATGTGGCCAGGAACGATCACTCCTACTGTTGGTTAGACTGCAAACTCGTCCAACCACTATGGAAAGCAGTATGGCAGTTCATCAAAAGACTAAACAGAGTTCCCCTATGACCCAGCAATTCCACTACTTGGCACTGTCCAGGAACAAGGTCAGACTAAATCCACTAGCACAACGATGTTCATTGCAGCACTATTTACCATAGCAAAGATATGGAAGCAACCCAGATGTCCCTCAGTTGATGAGTGGATCAGCAAGATGTGGTATTTATTCATAATAGAATTCTATGCTGCTATCAGAAAGAAAGACATCACCCCATTTGTAAGGAAATGAAAAGACTTAGAAAAAATCATATTATGTGAAGTAAGCCAGACTCAAAGGAACATAGGCTCAATGGTTTCCCTCATTTGTCATAATCAATAGAAACCTTGGGCTCTCCTAGCAGAGATTTACAACAGAGCAAAACCTAGATACATAAGGCCATATAGTATGACGCTAAATGTAAGGACCTCCAGGATATAGAAACAAAAGCCATATAATGAGTGACTTGTCCTTAATATACTATGTTATCTCTCATCTCTTTTGCTGTCCCTTGGTTATCTCATATTGTTACAATATTTCACCTTGTTATCTGATATATTTTATATATGCTTAATTGGGTATTTGAAATTGGATAGGGAAGGGGGAAAATCAAGATGAGCAGGGGGAAGTGGGGAGGGAAATGGGGACCATGACATGAGAAAGGGTATCAATGTTTGTGAAGTAATGCACCTTCTTTCTGGTGAATCTAATGTAACCCTTCTATTAATTACAATAAAAAATATATGGTAAAAAAGACAGTAGTCACTTCTGAGTTTGCATAAAGTACTTGTTACTGACTTCACTGCTTAGTAAATACTAATGTACCAATGCTAATAGCCTAGTTTTAGTAAATATCTTATAGTTATATAAACTGGTAACATTAGTAGAAGCTGAGAGAGATACACAGTAAGTCTCTATACCATCCTTGTAACTGTGGGTATATTATTTATATATTTGTTTGTTTGTTTGGGGGGGGGGGTCATGGGACTTCAACTCTAGGCCTGGGTGCTGTCCCTGACCTCTTCAGCTCAAGGCTACCACCTTACCCCTTGACCCACAGTCCCACTTTTCGATTTTCAGTGATTAATTGGAAATAAGATCTCACGTTCTTCAGTGCCCGAGCTAGCTTTGAAACTCAATCCTTAGATCTCAGCCTCCTGAGTAGCTAGGATTACAGGCGTGAGCTACTGTGCCAAGCTTCAAATGAATTTCTTATGGGTGGTTAGATAAACAGATTCTTGTTCTGTGCATATGGAAGTCACAGCAATGAAGTCTCCTTCTTCTGGTGAAACAGGGCCAGGGTCTGCTGCAGCATCCCGCTCAAACACAGCCAGGGTAGAGGCCTTGGAGCCCCCACTGTGCCTGAACTTTTCCCCTCTGGAGGAGTCCTATTGGGATGAAGTGAGCAAGAGTGAGTGTAAAGCCTTACAGCATCTACCTTTAATCTATGCTATATCATATGAAAAAGCAAAAAAGTAGACCAATTATAAATTTTGAGTTAAAAAAATAGCAGTGAATTACATGCTATACATTTCACAGTTGACTACTATCAGTATGCCATGACTCTGTGTGTGTGTGTGTGTGTGTGTGTGTGTGTGTGTGTGTGTGTGTGTGTGTGTGTGTGTGTGTGCGTGTCTGTACTTGGCCTTGGGTGCTTGCTTGTTCTTTTGTGCCCAAGACCCCAAGACTAGTGTTGTAGTACTTGAGTCACACTTCCCATTTCTGGCTTTTTAACATTTTAACTGAAGATGAGGTTTCTGCTCTGTCTGGATTTGAACCATAATCCTGAGCTCTCAGCTTCCTCAGTAGGTGTAAGCCCCCAGTGCCTGGCATGATATGGTTTTTGATTGTGTGTTTTAGCAATTAGTTTCAAATCTCTGGGGAGTATTTTATTATTTATATAGCTCTTAGGGGAGAAGAAAATGCATGTCGTTGAGGGAGTGAAAAGGCCCTCCTGGAAATAATAATGCAATAAAGCCTATATTGCTACTTGCTCGGTACTGCCTCAATAGCCTTGTCTTTCAAATTAACATAAAATGTATTATTTACAGTAGCCCTGTCTTTCAAATTAACATAAATGTATTATTTAAGCAGAGCTATATAAATGCAGATATCAGATAGCTTTGGCTATTTTACATGTTTCAAATAAATTAATCTTTACAATATTTTCTATTGTTCATCTAAAATGCAGTTTGGAAATGATTTATAAGCTTTTGCAAAAAGGAGAAAAGAAATAGCAGTTCATCTTTTAGTGTCTCTTGTGTCTTCTTTTGTAAGACAAATCAACCAGCCTTAGTCAAGTGTTGGTCTATGTGCCATCTGGGCAGTAGCCTTGAGCCAAAGAGCCCAGGGACAGTGCCCAGGCCCACAGTTCAAGCCTCATGACCCACAAAAAAAAAAGAAAAAAGAAATTCATTTGAAAGGGAAGGCAACCTAACTTCTGAAAGAACAGCTCTTGGACATATGGCCATGTGTGTTTAAAACAATGCTGCTTACACTTTTTGAAATTAAGCAATGCTTTTTTTTGCCACTCCTGGGGCTTGAACTCAGGGCCTGAGCTCTGTCCTTGGGCTTTCTCAAGGCTAGAGCTCTACCACTTGAGCCACAGCATCACTTCCATCTTTTTCTATGAATGCGGTACTAAGGAATTGAACTTGTTCTTCATGCATGCTAGGCAAGCATTCTACTACTAGGCCAAACTCCCAGCCTAATGCTTTTCTTTTCTAATGAAATCTTACAATTTATTCAATTACCTAACAATTTTTCCTGAGTGCTTACCGTATGCCAGACAGTGTACTGCTATTGCAATTAACAAAATAGATTCTGTCTGTATGCATAGTAAGTTAGCTGTAATGACAAATATAAGTCAAGCCAGTACTATGAAAGAATTATAGCCAGGCACTGGTGGCTTGCACTTGTAATACTGGCTACATATTACGCTGAGATCTGAGGTGTGGTTTGAAACGCACCAGAGCAGGAAAGTCCATGGTACTTGCATCTCCAAATAGCCATTTAAAAGTCAGATGTGGAACTGAGGCTCAAGTGGTAGAGTGATAGATTTGAGGAAAAAATTATAGGGACAGTGAGTGGTGTCTAAACCCTGAGTTCCAGCCCCCAAACCAGCACAGACATAAACACACACACACACACAGGCACACGCACACACATACACAATTATAAAGATCAGAAAGTATCTGAAATGAACAGCGTGCTGAATAAAGGAGAGAACCTACTGAGATAAGGAGATTGGGAAAAGTCCTGTGAGGCAGTTGTATTCACCTGTAGGTAAGATCTATAGGATCAGAAAGGAGAACCAGGAGAAACAGCAGGATGGCCACTTCATACAAGCCAACAAAATTTGGTAAAACAAACACAGAATTCCAATTTGCATAACCATGTGATTTCTCTCTTGTACTTCTCAGCAGCCCAGGTAAAGAGCACTGAAAGCTTAGTTGAGATAGAACAGAACTGGGAACTGGCAGTTCTGCAGACATTGTACAGGGTCTGGAAAGTGGAGAAGCTGAAGGTATTTTGAGAAATAAAGAAGTGTAAATATTACAGTAAAAGATCAGAGATTTACCTGAACAGATTTTTTTAAACAAAAAACCTCTTATGTTATCCGTGCAGAAATCCATTTAGAACTGCCCAGCATATTCCACTAAGATCTAGAGATGTCTGAAAGAGAAGTGAAAGTTCACATCATCACAATTTTATCATTTTTTAGAAGATGCCTCTATATATAGCAAATGGAGCTGCAGGCAGTACTTCCTGCTTCAAGGAACACTGTAAAACTCTGTGATCATTCACCATGCCCTACACGTTATCCACCATTAACATAAATCAAGGGTTTGCGTTTGTAATTTATGTTTTAGCACTTAGAGAATACCTTGCTAGTTATTTTAAATAGATAAATCAAATCAAAATTTTGTTAATAAAATATCAGAGATGTCATAAGACCTCTGATTTATTTAACAATGTCTAACATTTCTTGGTCTCCATTTATTTCAAGTTTTTAGGAAGAAAAATGGTTAGCTGGCTCATCTTACTCTTATTTTTATTCCTTCATTTAGGAGATTACATCTCTGCTCTCAAACCATTTCTAATAATAAGATATGCAATTTAAAAGAATAGACATTATTAAGAGTAATTCATATAGTTTCAGTTATGTCTGAATAATAGATTAGTCTGCATAGCACATCTGATTCATGTCTTATAGTTAAGCTTTCATATTTCAACTGCATCCAAATATAAAGAAACTTACTCCCTTATTGTCTTAAAAACCAGAACAGCCTATGAAGTAGAAAGAAGTAAATATAGACTAAACATTGGGCATACCAATCACCCAGCTTACAAATTATATGCATTCACAAAAAAGGATGCGGCAATTCAATGTAAGACAAAGGAAATTTTCCCCAAGGACACTTTAAGGGTCTTTCTAAAGGTACTGGTTAAGGAGAGGATAACAATTGAACACAAGGAAGACACTGAAAATGAGACAGTAACTCTGGTTATGCACACAGTGTGAAAAGATACTTGCCTCTTCTAGCAAAGACATATAAACATACAAATCAGACAGATTCTTAATTTTAGGAGCCAGTTACTCATATTTCCTATATAGAGAGTCTGAGAGGCAAGGGACTCATGACTGATGTTCAATATAATCAACAAAGTTGTGTGTATGAATATTTTTGTTCCATTTGTATATATCTGTATTAGATGCTTATAAAAACAACATAATGAATCTACTTGCTTTCTGCCATGTATTTTAGAATAGCCAAAGGAGTCATAGTCCAACATATTTTAACATCTAAATATATCAAATTTTCTCCATATTTACTCAATAATAGTATATGGACAACAATGAAGACAAAACCAAGATTATAAGATTACAGTATGAGAAATAATCCATGTAAAAAAGGTTATGATGAAAACTGATTTAATATTTCTGAATATCGATGTATGTCATTTCTGGTCAAAACAAAGTAAATTTAATAAAACACAGAGATTAGGGAAATTTTTGCCTAGGTTTAGCAACTAGTATCCATCCAAGTTTCTTCATGTGGAAGGCCAAAGTATTCAAGAGTCTGACCAGTTTTGACACCCCTACAAATTATAGCCTTAGTTCCTCTACACATAAGGAATCCTGAACAAGAACATTAAGCGCATCCTTAAAACCACTGTCATTCTTTGTAGAAACTCAAGCCTAAAACAACATCCTCCTTTTAATTTCACTTCTTTTCCTTATTGTTCAACACTCCCACTGAGAGGATAGCTCACCAGTTCTCCACTGCATACTCATTACTTGTATCCACACTACTCCTCACTCACACCATCTACACTCACCATGTGCACATTAAGAACCTTATGACCCAAAGAAGAGATGGAGGACAGTTTATAGAACTGGAGAACCAATTCTAACACTTACAAATATTTTAAAGGATAAAGAGTTGTTTAAGTCCTTAAAGTTGTCCAAAGAGATCTACCTGAGACAGGAACACAAGCAAAAAAGTAACAGGATTCCTAGTAAGAGCTAATATATAACAGAGCAATTTCTTAAGAGAGATAAAGAAAAATGATTAGCAGAGAAATAGCAGTCAAAAAATTTTAACCATGGGCCAGGAGTTTGGCCTAGTGGAAGAGTGCTTGCCTAGCATGCACGAAGACCCGGGTTCAATTCCTTGGTACCACAATACTTAGAAAAAGCCAGAAGTAGTGCTGAGACTCAAGTGGTAGAGCTCTAGCCTTGAGAAAAAGCCAAGGACAGTGCTCAGGCCCTGAGCTTAAGCCCAGGAC
This sequence comes from Megascapheus bottae, assembly GCF_031878675.1. NCBI lineage: Eukaryota > Metazoa > Chordata > Mammalia > Rodentia > Geomyidae > Megascapheus > Megascapheus bottae. The sequence continues at coordinate 54,058,779 of NC_143511.1, forward strand.
TGGCAAAGAAAAAGAAAAAAAAATTTTTTTAACCAAGGAACTATGTTGACACAACCTTACATGGTCTATTTTTAGATTCTGTTTCTGTGAAGCATCCCATGATACTGTCCATACTATACAATGGTAATGCAAAACTAAATGAGAAAGAATGAGAAAAATCTCTGTATTGTCATTGCTCAAAGTCAAAATTCAAAGTTTCCACTACATAGCCTGTTCACAAAGATAAGTGGAAAATATTCAGGTACCTGAACTTAGTCCCCAAAGTAAAGGCATCCTGTCACAGTGCCTCACAGCTCATCCCTTCCGGAACCTCTTGTCATGAACCACATCACTCATGTTCCCGATAAGCCAATCTTAGCCCCTTCCAAGTTAAAGCCCGTTGGCAGTCTTCCTTTTCAGAAGACTATAATCTGAGTAAAATGTTCTAAGAACACTGAAGTTGACCCCAGAGTGAAAAATAGTCGCCAAATGTTCCTTAATAATTGAGCTGCAATCTCATCTAATTACCAACCAAACAAGCAGAGTAAATAAAGATGCTAAAGGATACTTTGAAAACTTAGGGTAGTCTCAGAATCAACCTCCAAATGCTGGAGTACTTGCACAGAACATTTTTTTCCTCCAACAATTTCTAAGACTTAAGTATGCTACACTGTAAACTGCATTCACTTTGGAGTAGACATTCTGGTCAAGCTACCTAAACATTCTGAGAATACTTCTTCCTTTTTTAAATGACTGCAACTACAGGTTAGGAGCAGTGCAAATGATGAGAGATGTGATTAGAGACATAAGTGAATGCTTATCATAATAATGGCCCATAATAAGAAACATTCAGTAAATAGTACAATTACCGTAATAAAAGTGAGAGAATTCTAAGTAAATATTGAGAAAAAAGGAAGATGAGTTGATGGTACAGTGGCCTTCTATAGCTTTCACACCAAAAAATGAAGATGAGGCAAAAACCCTTAAAGACAGTGTGAACCAGTTGGTGATGCAGGTTGGCTAGAGACGGGAGGTTGAATGAGCAAAGGGAAGCAAAGTCACATTGTAAGAAGAGCCAGAAAGCCATGGAACACCACACTGTGTTCAAAATATACTGAAGCTTCAAGACAAACCCCACAGGACAGGACTAGAGGGAAGTGGGGATGATTATGAAAGGGAGAAACAAGGAAAAGTTCTAGAGAATCCCAAATCTGATGGATGCAATAACTGTATGAGTATCTTTATCTGTGCTATAGAGACTAGGGCTTTGGCCGTGGTAAATCATCTCATACCAGTACATTTCAGAGCTTGAATATCCTGGAATTCATTTATGATTACTTCAACTTATCTATTTAATAAAATGAAAATGATTAAGACCAGAAAGGGCAAATTTCCTAGGTACTATAGCAAGGTTCTCTGCAGAGCTCTGCCTGGAATTCCAGCTTGTGAACCTTGAGACCAGTTCCTCACCACCGTGCCACTGCCAAGTCGTCCCATTATCAACACCAAGTCAATTACTTTACACACATTTACTAAAGCATACTTAAACTGCAAACATTTGTGTGTGTGTGTGTGTGTGTGTGTGTGTGTGTGTGTGTGTGTGTGCATGCCAGTTTGGGGGCTTGAATTCAGGGTCTGAGCACTGTCCCTGAGTTTTTGTGCTCAAGGTTAGCACTATACCATTTGAGCCCCAGCTCCACCTCCAGCTTTTTGGTAGTTAAGGAGAGATAAGAGTTTCACAGACTTTCTGTCAACACTGGCTTTGAGCCATGATCCTTGGATCTCAGCTCCTTGAGTAGCTAGAATTATAGGCATGAACCACCAGCAGCACCCAGCACAACTATTTATTTTTTTAACATAAATATCTTTCATATCAGAAGCTCCTACTGACTTTGAGGTACTTCTTTGCTGAAAGAACGTATTGACATCAGCACATATTATTTGTGAGGCATAGAAAAACAAAGGCCCAGACCCTGTCATCAGTGCAGAACACTATAGTGTATCCTGAAAAATACAAATCAGTATAATCCTATAAATACACTTTGTTCAGTGTGTCATGGAATTAAAGAGAATAGAACTGAATGGATGTGTGAAAGAAGAAAAAGCTCCACTGGAGCTTAATGGAGTTTAATACTGGAGGAGAACCTGAGGAAAAGTTGGAGCAACAGCGAGGGGCAAGAAGGTGACCAATTCCAATCATATGTGCTTGGTACAATGGTTTCATGAGAGTCGGTGAGGCCTGAAATGCTCAGAATGACCAGGAATTATTAAGAATTTTAATATGGGAGCTGGACAGGACCTGAGAAAAGAAGGATCCTAATCCTAGTCAGTGAAACTAAGTAGCAGAGGATTTTGTGTGTGTGTGTGTTCTGCCAGTCCTGAACTTGAGCTCGGGGCCTGAGTACTGTCCTTGGACTTTCTCAAGGCTAGAACTCTACCACTTGAGCCACAGCACCATTTCCGTCTTTTTTCTATGTATGTGATGCCGAAGAATCGAACCTGGGTCTTTGTGCATGCTAGGCAAGCACTCTACCACTAGGCCAAACTCCCAGCCCCGTATGTGTGTTTTTTAAAACCTCTTAAGTTTAATCAAATGATTAATATAAGTCATCATTGGAAAAAAAAAAAGAATGCTCTATGAACAAAACAAAGTCTGATCTTATACTGATTCCATGAGTCATTGCCAAACCTACATTGGGGAATATTAGTCTTGGGTGAGCATAATGATTCTTGCTTCTTGGTAAACAAAAATCCATTTCTTCTTTTGTTCTGGAATCATGTCTCTTTTGCTATTGGCTTCTCCTTCCACCTCCACCATCTGCAACCTTACTTAGTTGTGACACTTAGATTTGGAATTTCAACTAAGGAATACTTCATATTGGTTCCATTATCTCTCTCCATCCCATGTGGTCTCTGACAAATGATTCTACAAAAATATCTAATAATAGCTTTCAGGAGCCACCCTGCATCTCTCAAGAACAATCTCTACTGGTATTAAATTATATGGGAAAATTCTTATAGGCAAGAACTATTAATCATCCTCAACTTCAAACTCTACCTGAGACAAGTCATATGCAAGCTGCAAAATATTTATTATGACACACTCAGGAAGGCCAAGCAAGTGTCCTGTGGAAATAGACCTCTCAGAATCAAAACACAAGAAAAGAAAAACAAAAGAAACAAAAAAGCCTCATAAAATAGGACCTAGTTTGGGCTGGACACCACTCTAAGTACTTTACATGTAGTAATTATGATTTTCCTATCATTCAAGCTTTTTCAAATTTTATTCTTTATTGAAGAATAAAAGGTGACGTACAGAGGGATTACAGCTATATTAATGTACTCTCAGGTAATAAGTATATTTCTTTTTGGACAATGTCACCCTTTCTTCTCATTCAGTTTTAGTGTTTCCTGTAAGCAAGAAGTCCAGTAATCTAAACACATTACATCATTTCTATGAGAAACAAATGGAAATGATACTAGAGCAAGGACAGAGCCCAGACTAGAATAAAAACAAACCTGTTTTCTTCAAACTCCTAGCTACAGTCTTTGTAAAAGTTCCATGGATAGATAGATGGACACATGGACACACACACACACACACACACACACACACACACACACACACACACACACTTTTTTTTTTTCCTTTCCTATTCCCGGGCTGGAACTCAGGGCCTAGATGCTGTCCCTGTATTTTTTGTTCAAGTTCAGCATTCGACCATGTAAGCCACAATTCCATTTGTGGCCTTTTGGAGGTTATTTGGAAATAAGAGTCTCACAGACTTTCCTGTCCTGGTTGGCTTTGAATTGTGATCCTTAGATCTCAGCCTCCTGAGTAGTTAGGATTACAAGCATGAGCCACCCAGCTATAAAAGTTCTTAATATTTTTCAGATAACAAAGCATTGGAGGATTCATAATAAGATGAACATAAGTATTTCTTCAAATACATAGTGAGCCTAACATGTCCTAAATACTCTATGAGCTTTACTTTGTATAGCCACATCCTTCTGCTTCAAAAGTAGGCCTGCTGCTGGAATTGGGTGGTGGGATGAGACAAAACAGAGGCTGAGGTTAAGAAAGCAAAGCTCTTCCGTATGCAAACTGTTCTGAGATGGCCAGACATCCCTCACAACTGATTTACATTCTTCCCCACTGCATGCTTGTCAGTGCCTATTAGACTATTAAAATATTAATAGGGTCTTGGTATCTGTCATTATTAATTTCAGAGGAGAACAAGGAAATGCTAAGCCACAGTATTGATAGATTTGTAGAATATGTTAATTGGAATACTCATTATTCAGCTAAGTTACTATTTTTTTTCAGATGGGTTTTCTCCACTAATCTTTTAACAATTTCTTATCTCCAATGAAATATGGTTCCTTAGACATCTATTTAGATTTATTTACTTATAGTTTATAACAATAATTTATTGGGTGATATTCATACCCATCATATCACAAAATTTTCTAATAGCTAAAATATTTCTTTATGTACTGTTTATTATTTATATATTTTATTATTAAATCTGGTACAAAATAGTATTTCTTTGCTTTCGTCTGCTTGTTATTTACTTAGTTTTAGTTATCCTATGGTAAGGCCAGTAGGTCCAGGGCCAATTTCTCTGGGCCAGTGTCCCAGGGTGGAGACACTTCTGCCAAGTATTAAGACCCCTCTCACCTTTGGAGGTCATAGGATTTTCCATAACCTTTTAACACCAGCATTGTCACTCCACGGCTTGGAAATTTAAACTTTGTAGTATTAATGTCTACTATACATTATGATATGGGATTAGATACTATTGGAGAGACCATAGAGAACTAAACTATCTTTCAAAGTAAAAATTAAGACTAGTCTGCCAGGGGATATAGCATGCTTTTAAAAGAAGTCTGAAGCAGAAAATTAAATAGCTTCCCGTGAACAGGCAGCCCAAATTTAAAGATCTGAGGATCTAATCATTTCTAATTTCAGAAACTTGCAATGTATCAAGTTTAGATTTGCAGTATGCACTAACAAAGGAAAGCTCAAAATATTTCCCTTGGTCTCAAATCTAACTGATAGAGCACTGGCCTTAAGTACAAAAGCTCAAGGACAGCACATAGGCTCAAAGTTTAAGTCCCAGGCCCAACCACAACACACACACACACACACACACACACACACACACATTTCAATGCAAATTATACATAGAGGAAAAACCTATATATTCAGTCCTTAAGAAGTAATCACAAATTTGGGCTGGTAATATTTACCTTCTTTAAGAAGGAATGTCTTGCTGGGTACAGTGGCTCACGCCTGTAATTCTAGCTACTCAGGAGGCTGAGATCTGAGGATCAAGGTTCAAAGCCAGCCCAGGCACAAAAGGACCTGAAACTCTTACCTCCAATTAACTTCTAGAAAACGGGCAGTGGTGCTTGGCTCAAGGGTAGGGTGGTAGCCTTCAGCTGAAGAACTCAGGGACAAGGCAAAGGCCCAGGGGTAGGGGAGTAGCCTTGAGCTGAAGAGCTCAAGAACAGTACTCAGGCCAAGTAAGTTCCATGACTCACCAAAAAAAAAAAAAAAAAGAATGTCTTTAAAGCCATACATCTCCCAGTCTTTACTTCAGTCTATTTCCCACTATCATTTCACAAACTCAAAATGAGATGATGGAGTCTTAAAGTAGAAAGGCCTATGCTTCACATTCAACTACAGCATAATTGTGCTATATTTTAATACAAAATATATCTTAGTACTCAGACCATATGTTAAACTGCTCTGTTACTACTTCCTGTATCAGCATCCCTTCTAAGAAGAGAACGCTGAAGACTGAGGAATGGAGGTGGAAACAACAAGCAACTGAGCTGGTGGCATTGTCTCCATTGCTATTTATGAGATGCTTTTTCATGTGGGTTCATGCAAAAGCAGAAATGTTTTTAATTCAAAAGGTGAAAGAATGTTAATCATGCTTTATCTAAACTGCACGCTGCAAATCCACACAAATCAGATAGAAATACTTTTCTTTTTTTAGTGTGGGTGGCTAGCATTGCTCTTTATGGCCTAGATTCATATAATGACAACTTAAAAATAATAACAATAGGCCTCTTTAATTGTTCATTTCAGGCTATGTATTTTTCTTAAGCTATTGGGGATGGCATATTCAACTTTCAGTATTGTACAATTCATGCTTAAATTGATAATCTAGATCTCATCTCATGACCTTGAAGAAGCTCACTGTTTCAATTGTAAAATGTAAATCTCAATCCATCTCCCCAAAGCATTCAATGATGGATTATGTGAAAGAAAAAAAAAAAGAATATACTAAATGTAATGCTTGGAATACAGGGTGTTGCAATTAACCCATGATTTTCCACAAGCTCTTTCATGCATTCTAATCTTGTTATAACAAATCTTCTGAAAATCAGTTGCCTTGGCAACCATGGCATTCAAAACACGACTGAAAAGTTCCTGTGCGTATGAATTTGCCCTTATGAGTTAATTTATCATTTTTAAAGAAGTGACCAATCCAGGTGGTTCTAAGAGTAGAAAGTGTAATAGAAAGTACGAGGAGGCAGGCACTGGAGCCTCAAATCTATAATCCTAGATACTCAAGAAGCTGAGATCTGGGGAACTGGGTGGTTAAGAGGCCAGTCCAGGAAGAAATGCTGGCTAGATTCCATCTCCAAAAATAATCAGTACAGAATGATGCTGGAGGTGTGGCTAGAGTGCTAGAGTGCCACCCTAGCAAGTACTGGGCCCTGAGTTCAAACCCTGATACCACCACCAAAGGAAAGAATGTAAAAGAGACTGTTCTTGGTGGCTCACACCTATAATCCTAGCTACTCAGGAGGCTGAGATCTGAGGATCAAGGTTCAAAGCCAGCTCAGGTACTAAAGTCTGTGAAACTCTTATCTCTAATTAACTACCAGAAAACAGAAGTGGTACTGTGGTTCAAGTGGTAGGGTGGCAGTCTTGAGCTGAAGAGCTTAGGGACAGAGTCCAGATGCAGAGTCAAGTCCCATGACTGACAAAAATAGAGAGAAAGATTGACACCATAAGCATCTGGAAAGTTGCAGGGTTTTTTTTTTCTCCTTTATTCCTGATACAAATGCTTTTCCCCCTGATTAACTTCTATAAGCCCAATATGAAGAGATGACAAACAAGACTCCAAGACCTAGGGTCAACTGACATTTGCTCCATGTTGACCTTTCTGAAGATAGTACTCTGCCTCATCCTTACTAACTTTGCCACAAAAATACAATAATATGATCTATGGACTGAATGGTGTCTCCTCCAAAATTCACTTATAGAATGTACATACCCCTACTTATGATTGAAGGCATTTGGAGATGGGGTCTTTGGCAAGGAATCATTTAGATGAGGTTATGGTGGTCAGGCCTGGATATGAGATTAGAATAATTATAAGAAAAGACACTATGGGGTGGCTTGCTCTTTTCATTTCTGCACTTGGGAGACAAAAGAAAAAAGAACATACAGAAGCACACAAGATGACCTCTGCCTCTACTTGCAGTCCAGGAGGAGAAGTCTCACCAAAACCCAAACATACTGTCATCCTGATCTCACCTTCAGCTTCCAGAACTGGGAGAGAATAAATTGCTACTGTGTGCATCACAGTCTTTGGTACTTTGTCATGAGAGTCCAACCAAGACAGGTGGAAAAGGAGAGATGTTTGAAGAACAATTATTTCCACAGAGACACAAAGACAAAGACACACACACACACGCGCGTGCGCATGATCTAAAAGCAAACAGTTATTTTGTCACCTTCATCCTCATATTTATGAGGGCTGCCACCCTCAGAACAGCAAACAGCAGCACACATTTAAGTAACAGGAACGAGAACAGAGCCCTTCTTGGAGGATACCATTGCCAATTCCATTTTTTTGATGTCCTAACTCGCCTGCAGCAGATAAAGGCAAATCCCAATCTCTCCGGAAGGTGTGTGGGCCTGCTGCCATCTTCACTGCATCAAATCGGGTCACAGGGTTGATTGGACATAGGTCTACCCAGTCCTTCTGTACCAGAGTCCTCACTCTCATGTGACTTCAGACACTTTTTCTGTCTCCGGTGCACCTGGGAAGCTGAAATAAGTTCAATGAAGAGATCACTGGCCTCCAATAAAGAGTAACTTAAATGAAAAAGAAAACTGCAAAGTTCCACTCTACAAACCAGATTTGTTTCATTCTGACTTGGGCCAATTTGAAGGCTTTTGCCAACCTATGTGGTTCTGATACTTTAGGGATCCAGCAAGGCTGAGATGCACAGCTAAGTTTACCAACTTCCAAGGCCTGGGACATTCTCAGAGAAAAATCTTTTGTCAATGGCATAGTTTTCTTCTGCTGTTCAAGAAAATAAGAACAAAATGTCAACACTATGCAGACAAAAATAGAGATGGAAATGAAAGCTCTGCCTAATACTGCAAAACGTATTTATTTATTCCGATCCTGGGACTTGAACTCAGGGCCTGGCTGCTCTCCCTTACCTTTTTTGCTCAAGGCCAGCTCTCTACCACTTGAACCATAGCTCCACTTCCAGTTTTTGGGTGGTAAACTGGAGATGAGTCTCATGGGCCTTTCTGCTTAGCAATGGCTTCAAACCACGATGCTCAGATCTCAGCTTCTTCAGTAGCTAGGATTACAGGCATGCGCTACCCAGCTTTGTTTCTTTAGTAAAAATTGATTTGGATCAATTTGTGATAACTGCAGGGATATAAGGTTTGAGATACATCATTTGCTTTTCTTTCCAATCTGGGCTTAAAAGGAATATTGCTAGTGTTTTTCCAATGACACAGTGTAGTTTTAGAAGAGTTAAAGTAAAAAACTCTACCTACTTAATGTGCCAGAAGGCACATGAGAGGGGCAATCAGCTCTGGGAAGAGTTGCTCTGAATGAGGTGCCTGGTTGCTTTAGGCTATGCTGTTTGTCAGTCTTTCAAAATTCAAGTCATTACCAGATGCTGATCTACTATAATATTGTGATATTTTATCTGATTACACTTACCTGATTGTGCCTTATCTGCTATTTGCTTCCCCATTCTTCCTTGTATATTAAATGCAGGTGCTTTTATTATTCTGAGAGCTAGAAAGTGTTGACTGCTCTGAATATAAATGGGGATATTATATCATTAACTTGCTCTGAAAGCAGGGCCATTCACTGTGTAAATCACATGCAAGGTACCTCATGGAGACACAATAAACCATAATGTCTTGAGAAAGCAAGCAAGGAGGAATGGATATGAAGATAAAAATTTAAGGCATTGTTAAAGAAGGGTAATCTCCAAAATCCTATTTGGTTCTTTCAAACTACTATTTGTTGATAATATAGCCTTTATATTAAAAAACTTTTTAAGTTCATAAAAAAAAAACTTTGGCAGGAGTAATCACAACATAGAATGCCAACACACACACACACACACACACACACACATATATATACAAAGATCTAGCATTCTACGGTTTATGTAAGTTGGGAGCACATTTTGAACATGCCAGTCTGGCCTTTTACAGCAGTACTCTTCACTTTGGTAAAAAATATTCCTATCCTGCCTAGGGATATGACTTAAATGCTCTCAGTATTGGGACATTCAATAGTGAATACTTTACTACAATCTGGTTGCAAATTTCAAAATAAGCACTCAGCTGTGTATTAAGGCTGAACTGTAGCAATGCGTGATTGCCCAACAACCACACATTGAGGTTGAATGCTCTCACACATTGAGATTGTGCTGGCCATACTAAAAGTTAATCCACAGTTATTTAAGTGGAAACTTTGCAGAAATCCATTTTCAGAGCAAATGTTATGTGAGAGTTTAAATGGACCACATCTCTCACTTGGATAGACTATCAGATGGCCCGCTCAATCATCAGTGTGTTCCACTCTATTGATGTGGCAGCTGGGAACCAGCCTCCTACAGGAATACAAGTTACAATCTGTGCTGGAAGGAGTGGGGACAGAGTTGTCTTCTGTCTGCTCTGAAGGTGACTGAAGGAAAAGGTGTGAGGACAGGTGGGACCGACCATGAGGAGGATATGCAGGAGGATGTGGTTTCTTCTCTAATTTTCCTCCCAACTTCCCTGAGCAAGACAGAGCATGGGTATAACTGCATTCTCAACATTCTCTGTTGTAACATATAACAGTCTATTTTCTTCCCTGGCCTTCTAAAGTCACAGTTGAGCTTTAATCAGAAGAGACTTTAGGATTCTTAAAGTACATGCTTGAAAACCAACCTACAACTATGGATGATAGTCTGATTTCTCCAATGATTTCCTATTTCCTCAGGAATGATACTTTAATAGGATTCTTATAACCCGATTAGGTTTCATTTAGTTGCTCAGATATATAAGTAATTTAAACTGTTTAGTTAAACTGTCTAGAAGATTTAGTCTCAGAAAATTCTGGGAAATAGTGAAAATGGAAATAAAACAGGAACTAAATATTCCTAAACATAAACACTAAAACAATAAATACTTTTAGTAAAGGAGGAATAGGTTCCTAGGTCACAGAAAGCAATAATCATAGAGGGGAAACAGAAATATCAATTAGATTCCATTAAAACTAAAAACCTTTGCTCACTGAAGATATCATAATGAAAAGGCAACCACAGCTTTAAACGAAACACTGGCAAAACATGTATCTGACAAAGGACTAGAATCCCAGAAAGAGCTATGACACTACAATGGGAAAACAAACAACCCAATTAAAAGAAGCCATGTATTTCAAACTATCATAAAACTGCAATAAGCTGGGCGTGGTAGCTCATGCCTGTAATCCTACCTACTCAGGAGACTGAGATCTGAAGATTGCAGTTCAAAGTCAGTCCAGGCACGAAAGTCAGGGAGACTCTAATCTTCAATTAACCACCAGAAAACCAGGACTAGAACGATGGCTCAAAGTGGTAGAGTGCTAGCGTAGAGCTAAAGAGCTCAGGCCCAGAGTTCAAGCCCCATAACCAACAAAAAATAAAACAAAAAAGTAATGCTAGAAGAGCTGGGTTAGAGGGATGGGAAAGAATGATGAAAATGGTAATGTCAATCAATATGCATCATTAACAAAATAAAACAAACCTTAAAAATTGTCATGAGCTTATTACTGTAATAAAGAATTCTTGGTCAATGGACCAGGAGTTTGGCCTAGCAGTAGAGTACTTGCCTAGCATACACAAAGACTGGAAGTCAAGCTGTGGCTCAAGTGATAGAGTTCTAGCCTTAAGAAAGCCCAAGCGACCTCCAGGATATTGAAACAAAAGCCATATAATGAATGATTGTTGTCCTTAATGTACTATGTTGTCTTTCATCTCCTTTGCTGTCCCTTGGTTATCTCATATTGGTATAGTATCTCACTTTGTTATCTGATATACTGAATTTATTTGTATTTGGATATTTGAAATTTGATAGGGAAGGGGGGAAAACCAAGACGGGTGGGGGGTGTGGGGGGGAGGGAAATGGGTACCAAGACATGTGAAAGGGTATCAATGTATGTGAATTAATGCACCTTCTATCTGGCAAATATCATGTAACCCTTTTACTAATTACAATAAAAAAAAAAAAAGGAAGCCCAAGTGCTTAGGCCCTGAGTTCAAGCCCCAGGACTGGGGGAAAAAAAATAGATCAATAGAAAATTGCTACTTCCTTCTAGACTGCTAACGGGACTGAGTTTTAGAGCTTTCCTATTGTTTTTAGGTATAGATGTTATATTCATTACACACAAACTTTTATTAAGATTTGTTTCACATATGTGATACGCATGAATCATACTCACACCCTCCCATATACGCACAACTCCTAGACTGCTCTTCTTCCCAGACAGTCCTCACTCTTTCATGTCTTTTTCTTAGGTTCTGCATGTAGGAGAGAAAACAAGCAGTTTGTATGAGTTTGGTTTTCTTTTATCATGAAGCCTGAAACATTTTGTATTCATATGCTCTGGCTTCCATAACAAAATACTACAGACTGGGCAACCTGAGTCACAGAAGCTTATTTTCTCCAAGATGAAGGCTGAAGTCCAATATGAGGCAATCTGAAGTGTCCAGGCTCTTCCCGTGGCTTGAGGATGCCATCTTCTGTGTTTACATGGTCTGTTCTCCATACTAATTTGTTCATCTCATGTCTCTTATGCTTACAAAGACACTGAATAAAAGATCTACAATTATGGCCTCATTTTGTATGAAATACCCACTTAAAGGCCTTATCTGAAAATAGTGTGTTGGAGGATTAAGACTTTAGCATATAAATTTTGGAGTGCCGCAACTCATTCCACAACATCAATGAACACAGTCCTGTTTGTGAACCATCATTCTGCCTTCTGGCTCTTTGAGTTTGACTACCGTAGGTGGCTCATAAAAATGGAATTATATGAATGAGTTAGTCTATGAATAAATAGCCATTCAACATCTTTTGACTTTTAAGAATGCTCCATATTTCTCCTAAACAAGACTCTTGACTTTTCACATGTCAAGAGACATAATTTGTTTTATTTTGTTGTTTGCCAGTCCAGGGCCTGGGAACTGCCCTTGAGCCTCTCTATGCTCAAGGCTAACACTCTCCCACTTGAGCCACCGTGTCACTTCTGGATTTTTCTGTGTATGTGGTACTGAAGTATTGAACCCAGGGCTTCATGCATGCTAGGCAAGCACCCAACCACTAAGCCGCATTCCCAGCCCAAGACATAAAATTTTTAGACTAACGAAGGCCAGTCTCCTGACATTGGTGTTCAAACACATTATGTCTTAAGTGGGAAACAGGGAGATATATTTGCTATTTGTAACTGGCTTAATATACTTGGCACAATCCTCCAAGTATTTTCCTCCTGTGATCTATGACAACTCCCTTTCTTAAAATCTAAATAATATTCTATTTATGTTCATAACCTCATTTTCTTTACTCTTTGTTCATCAATGGACAATTAGATGGCTTCTACTTCTTGGCTACTGTAAATAATGCTACAGTAAAAATACTCACCATCATGAGCTTTTTCTATGCTGTTTTCTTTACATTTTGTCCAAATGTAAAAGGGCTATAAAAGGCTTTATAATCAGTGTACAAAGATGAAGGGTACTAAAAATATGAGTTTCTTAATTTTAATTTTCCTGTCTACACCTGCCAAGAAGTTGATGGCACCTCACAGCCCAGGGCAGGAAACCCTGCCCTGCACAGGCCAGGGAGTATGCACCTCTGAATCTCATCATCTTGTCTGCAAAGATAGAAAAGGGATTGTTTGAACTTATACTCACTTGAAAGTTCAAAACACATTCACAAGATTTACTTAGAGCTGGGAATACTGGCACGGAAAGTATTAGGCAACACATCTATTGAACAGCTGTGAGTTTTCGGTCCCTGAGACACATTAGAAAAATGTGGCGAAGACTGAGAACGTGTTTAGCCCGCAATGTTATAGTTTTATGCAAATTATCTATGATAAAGGCTATATAAACTACCAAAAAGCTGGAGGTGGGGCTGGGAGTTTGGCCTACTGGTAGAGTGCTTGCCTCCCATGCATGAAGACGCAGGTTCGATTCCTCAGTGCCACATACATAGAAAAAGCCAGAAATAATGCTGTGGCTCAAGTGGCAGAGCTCTAGCCTTGAGAAAGCCCAAGAAGAGTACTCAGGCCCTGAGTTCAAGCTCCGGGACTGTCAAACAAAACAAAACAAAAAGCTAGAGGTGGAGTTGCCGCCCAATTGATAGAACAATTCTGAGCACAAATGCTCAAGGACAGTACCCAGTCCCTGAGATTGCGACCTAGGATGGGAATAAACAGACACACACACACACACACACACACACACACACACACACACACACACACACACACACAAACACACAGCCACATATTTTACTGGCAAGTTTTCTCCAATCTACGTTCCTTTCTCATTCCTCTCTGACATCAAGGTAAAATGCAACTCCCTAAACAGTTCCAGTAAATTTCCATGACAGTGAGTTAAGGGGATTTGCTAGAAATAGTGTAGGGATGACTTCCCCTGTTTCCAACTAAAACACAATGTACTGTATACACCAGTGTTCAGTGGCTGTTCTGTTAGTCTTTCTTAGTCTGTAAAAATTTTATGATCTCTAGGGATTCACTAAAAGTCAAGAGTCTTGGCTAGAAAACATACGGAACATTCTTAAAAGTCAAAAGAAGTTGAGGAGCTATTTGCTTACAGACTCACTCATCCATCTAGAGATTGATCTCTGCCAAATTCTCTGTGATTCTGTTACTCAGTTATTTATGAGGAGCAGTGGCATCATGTTTCAGAAATTACAAGCCAGTCAGCACTGAGGGGTATGTATTTTTCTTGTTCACTCAGTGGCAAGAAACATATATTATACATTCTTAGGAACTTTATCTCTTTCAGTTGGAGTCAAAATAAATGCTGACGCAGTGAAGGACCACAGAATCTCTTTCTGGTTTAAAGGGAGGACCACCCACTACAGAAAAGGAGGATTCTAATACTTCAGCATTTCCAGGAAGAACCAACAAGTAATGCCAATAAGAACTTTGTTCCATCACCAAGAATTCATTTCTAAATATTTTCATATTATTCTAAATCTGTTTCCCAAAGATGGCAATAGAATCATTGCCCACCTGTTCACTTGATTTAAAAAAGAAAGAAAACACCTTTTATATTTATTACTTTTATGGTTGCAGATGGGTTATTAGCCATCTGCCTTTGTATTAAACAATACACAAATAAACATTATTCTATAACCAAAACCAGTCACAAAATTATATATACATTCCCCAATAACTTTTCTTTGATGATTAATACACACCAAAAGCTCTCATCATTTCAAGTCTTTTTAAATTCATTACCTAGAACACTAAGCAAAACAGACAATAATACAGAATTTTATTGCAAATGAGGACCTTCAGGAGATTCTTAAAAATTTACTAGAAGTATCAATTATCTGCTTCTGAGAAAGTAAGAGGAAAATGTTCTAAATCCAAACTCAGTTAAAAGCAATGAGAGCAGCAGAAACACTACCAGCTAACAGCTCTGAAACTATTTTGCTCCTGCACAAGCAAAGGTCTCCTTGCATAAGAACAGAACATAGAGAATGCATCTACATTTTACGTTTCTACTTCTTTGAAAACTGTATTCACTGATTCCTTGAGGATGTTACAGGGTAATCAAAAAGTATATATAGTTGGTGCAAACACAATCCTTATTTGTGTGGAAGGTGGTGCTATGATTGGTGTAAAAACCCTATTAAGACATGCACTTTTGGCTACACTAAGCAGGCTATCCTGCTTAGTTTGAGTTGACTGGAAGACAGCCCTCCAGGGATGTGCCCTGTGTTGCAATGTTAGGGCCATTAAAACGATTTTTCTCAAGTGATCTTTTCTTGCCTACTTTTGAACTTTATCATTAGCAGAGTGGGTTGAACTAGTAACAGGAAGAGATGATAGGAGGAAGAGCAAACCAAAAGCATTGGCAAGGGGGCAGCAGCAGCAGCAGCAGGAATAGCCGAAGAGAAGATGCAGAGTTCTGAGAGAACAACTAGAGACAGAAATGATAGAAAGTAGAATAGCTGGGCACAGATAAGAGACGGTGAGCCCATTAGTTGAGGCAAGAGTTTCAATGTAATCTGCCAAGTCTTAAAGGCCAAGTTTCTGGACATCCTAGAAATGAGAGTATTATCACTAACATCTGTTGGAGCTGAGGGTTTCAACATCCAAGGCTACCCAGGAGCTATAACATCAGAAATTCAGTCTCTTGCTGCTGCTCACTGATGCTGGAACCAAGGATTAAGCATAACTGCTGAATGCTAGTGCCAGTGGTGGTTAAAGCCAGAACAGTAAGCCTCTACCCTGAGAACCTAGTACTTAAAGCTTCCAGCTTCTAAAGCCTAGAGAAATAGGCTTTCAGCTCTCAAGGCCGTATGGAGTTGTAAGTTGCTGTCTGCCAGTCCAATTACTCAAATGAAATTCTTAACACTAAACAGTACCTCCTTGTCTACTCATGATTTTCTATCTGGGTAGAACTAAGGGCCCCCACAAGCTGATTATTAACTCCATCCCCCTATTATTGTCCATAGGCTCCTCCTTTGAAAATGGGCTGGACCTAATCGACCCATTTTTTGTTGTTGTTTTTGTTGTTGTATTGTTTTTGTTATGGCCAAGGTGCTATCTGGAGCTTCTTTTGCTCAAGGCTACATTCTACCATTTGAGCTTTTGGCTTTTTTCCTGTGTGTATGGTGCTGAGGAATCAAACCCAGGACTTCATGCATGCTAGGCAAGCATTCGCCCACTCAGCCACCTTCCCAACTCTGGATCATTTTTAATATATAGACTACAACAGAAATGGTAGACATGACAAAACCACTTCTTTAACCTTTCTCATCTTTAACCTGTCTGCTTTCTAGATTGCTAACTAATGGAAGGCAGAAGCCATGATCCCATATGGCAAGGTACTGAGGAAAAGGCCTTTACCTAAAGGCCAGTGAAAGACTAAGGCTGTAAATCACAACCACCAGGAACTAAAACCTGCCCAAATCACCTGGGCTTGGAAGTGGATCCTCCCTCAAGTGTAGCCACCACAAAGGATAACACTATACAGAAACTTAACTGAGGGTCAGTAAAAGGGCTCAAGCCTATGTATAATAAATAAAAATATCCAGCACCCAATGAAGTAAAATCCAATATATGTGGCATTCAACCAAATGTTTCCAGACCTGTGAAAAATAGAAAATCACGAGGAAACACTGGTTGTCATAAGAAAAACCAGTCAAGGGCCAGGAGTTTGGCCTTATGGTAAGAGTGCTTGCTTAGCATGCAAGAAGACCCAGCAGTGGTACTGTGACTCAAGTGGTAGAGCTTTAACCTTGAGAAAGCCCAAGGACAGTGCTCAAGCCTTGAGTTCAAGCCCTGGGACGGGCAAAGAAAAAAAAAATCGACCTGGAACTGACACAGCTGCTTGGATAAAGACTTTTAAAACACAGTCATTAAAAATACTTTCTATATCTCAAAAAGACAGAGAAGGTATAAACAATACATACTCAACTTCTTAAAATGATACTATAATGTGTGACATGAGAAATACATTGGATGAAATGAATGGTAGGTTCAATGATACAGAATAATAGGCAATTCTTTAAATACAGTGTCAGTGACATATGGTTATATTTTGTTATTGTTTAATTGGAGTTGATAAAGAAGAGTAAAAAATATTTGAAGAAAATGCGGTCAAAAGTTTTTCAACTTTTATAAAAATGATCAACTCAGGACTCCAAGGATCTCAGTGGCCCCAAATGAAAGCACAAGGAAAACAATGAAAATAAGCCACATTTACTAAAATTGCGCAAAACTTGTAGTCAAGTGGAATATTATTCAGCAATAAAAAGGCACGAAGAACAGACATATGTGACAAGATACATGGACCTTGAAAATAAAGAATCTAAACACAAAAGACTGCCTAGTGTATGATCCATTTACATAAAATGTCCAGAGTGGGCAAATTCATACATACAAAAAGTGTATTGCTGGCCAGAGGGTAAGGGAAAAGCAAGCATGGGAAGTGACTGCCCTGAGTAGAAAGTATCATTTTAGAATGATGAAAATGTTCTGGATTTAAGTCAATGTTGACAGATACATAAAATGTAAAAAGCCACTTGAACAGCACACTTTTACGGGGTGGACTTTATGGGATATGAATGATGTATCGACAAAGCTTTAAACACAAATGAATAGGTATATAGTAAAGGGCACTGCCATCATAACATACTCAGTATGTTATGATAACTCATAAACAAAGAAAAGAGTTGAAAAACCATTCTACCAGAATACTCCAAATGCCTAGGTTAAGCAATTACAAAATACACAATGTTTTACATAAATGAAAATGATTAAATTATTCCACTAAAACATTAATAGAAGTTAATAGTGCTATGAAGGAATAGAAAGGAATGCTATACCATCAAATAGTTTTCCTATAAGCTGACAAAAAAAAAAAAAAACTGTCTCTTAGTTTGATGGCCATGAAAGACAGAAGATGAATCATTGCTTGTGGAAACCAATTTATTTAGTGGCTGTGAATCACTGTTATTTATTACTTGTCAGCACATGCTGTTAGTTCAATTAAATATAAAAATCTTCAGGTTTCTGTTCTCCCCAGCCCACACTTTAAAAAAGCATGACACCAAATTTAGAAAGGACATTTTAAGTTTATCGTTTTTGTTTTTCTGAGGTGTTGTTTTTATACATTTGCAACAAGAGATTCATTGCTTTGACTAGTTAGATTTAAATGTTTATAGGGACCATTATGAAAATATAATTTGAGACCTTTCCTTTGGGGAGAATAATACAAATGCAATTATTTTTTAAAGGCACATTGACAACGCGTTCACTGTAGTACTACACTGACTTGTGAGGAAGTCTGAGACTGTGGATCCAGGGAACTTCTTAACTATGGAATGAAGGAACTTTTAGATAAGTTACCTATACTTGGTACATGCTAGGTACCAAGCTAGGTATGATATTTTATTTCAACCACAGCTACAAGGTTTTCATCATTTTACCACAGAGAGAAAAAAATATCCTGTTAATATTAGACACCTGAATCATAATGGCAGTTACTTCTACTGAAAAAAAGTTTCAGAATCTGTAAAGAGAATATTTAAGCAATATAGGTTAACTAAATGTGCTACCTACCCCTACCAAGCATAAAAATCTGTCAGCCCTTACTACATTCCCCACTAAGTTTCTACCTTTAAAGTATTGAACACAGCATACTAGGTCCAAGACTGATTTCAGCATTCAGTGATAAACATATCTTATGCATTAAGGAGCCATGTATCACAGAGTACAAGTCTTACCCTACTGTTTCAGTGAACAAAACACATAATTTCTACCAAGTTTAAAGAATGTGACTGGAACCAGGAGTCAAAGCAAATGTAAGTGGATATAAAAGTGTGTCTCCAAAAGTTGTATGAATATAGTACCTCATTTTTCAAATAATCAAAAGCAAAAACAAACCAAAGACATTGTAAATTTAAATGGATATAACAGTATGTCTCCAAAAATTGCATGAAGATAGTGCTTCACTTTTCAAATAATGCAAAAAACAAAACAAACAACAGCTCCCCATGGTTATCTCATACCAAACAGTATCTTTTTCACACTTTTATAACAAAACTTATATGCATACAATTGTGCATTAACCCCATTTCTTACAGATATGTCATTAGAAACATCAGTTATCACAGGGTGTGTGAATACACACCTGCAATCTTGGAGGCCAGCCTAGGATACATAATGAGTTCAAGGCCCCCTTAATTAACCTAGTGAGATCCTGACTCAAAAACAAGGGATAGAAAGAACATTCTTAGGAGAGTGCCACAAAGGCTCAACAGCTATTTGTATATGGTCATATAAAATTATGCTTATTAAAATGAATTCCAGGAAATGGAAACAAGAGTTCTTTTTCTTTTTAAATTCTTTTTGTTTGGGTTTCTTGGCTCCTTTGTCACTGTTTCTGTTTTCTGTACCTCTCTGTTGTATCTGTTTTGGAAGCATAATGAGGATCACAGAAATAGCAGGACAGAGTAAACAAATGAAGCAGTCATAGTCACTAAACAGTACATTGAAAATGAAATATACCACTTGTGGGGGGTGGTCACGAGGGAAAAACTGGGAGACAAGGGAAGAAGTGACACTGTTCAAAAGAAATGTATTCATTACCTGACTTGTGTAACTGTAACCCCTTTGTATATCATCACCCTTTCCAACAACAATAAAAGAAAAAAAATAAGACTGTAGCTCAGGGGCAGAGCATTGCCTGGCATGAAGCAAGAACTTTTTTTTTTAAGTCTTTGAATTCAAAAGACCCTGAGTTTGATCCTCAACACCGCTAAGAAAAAGAAGTATCAATTATAACGTAGTGTGATACTTACACAAAACTACCAAGTGCAATGTACGTCTCCAGAGCCTCATAACTATTGTTGTCACTTTCCCATTCTCAGTAGTCATTTCTTGGCTGTTTCATTCTGAGCAGTTGGCTTATAATTGTAGAAGTTAAGACTTTAGTTTCTTCACCATCTATAGGAGGTCTTGAAATCTTAAGATTTAATGGCTTTCCTATTTGTAAAATGTTCTCTCTGGACTATAGTTTGCCTTTTATTTCTTATACTCTTTCCAACACTGAGCACCATAAATAGGCATGTACATATACACATATATGTAATCATATAATTTTATTAGCAAAAATGTCTGCATTGCAGCAATGTTTAGCAGATGATTTTAAATATTGGAGAAGACATCAACACAGAAGGATTTATCTCTATAGTTTTCTTTTTTGTCCAAGTTATTTGTAATAAACTACAAGAACAGTGAAATAAATTAGGAATTAAACAATAGCTTTCAAATCAAACTGTTGAGTTATTTTGATGATCTCTCTCAGATTGATGGAGGATAAGAGGAAAATAATCCATTATTTCAGTGAACACATACTGAAATGATTGTGGGGGATGAGGAGAATGGTATGAGTTTTTAAAAAACTATAACTTTTCTAAAAAAGAAAATACTAATTCAAAAGCAGTATTTTTGAAAACTAAACACAATAATCATTAAATCTGTGGACTTTTTTGTTGTTGTTGCCAGTCCTGGGGCTTGAACTCAGAGCCTGGGCACTGTTCTTGGGCCTTCTCAAGGCTAGCGCTCTACCACTTGAGCCACAGCGGCACTTCTGTTTTTTTCTGTGTATGTGGTACCAAAGAATCGAACCCAGGGCTTCATGCATGCTAGGCAAGCACTCTACCACTAGGCGACACTCTCAGCCCCAAATTTGAGGATACTGAAGCTAAACTTGATAGAAAAAAAAAAATCTATTTCTCAGTTCTACTATTGTGAAATACTCAGGTATCTACTTAGGATCCAAAAATAAGTAAACTTTAAGACATGTATTTCATTTTTCTTCAATTTCTGTTATGAGTAAAAGAATTTTTAAAAATGCCTTTTATATCAATGATCAGTTAAAGAAGAAACTAAAGGGTCAGAAAATGGGACAGGGAAGGAATTAGGAATGAGACTGGGTGAATGCTGGTGGCTCACACCTGCAATCTGAGTTACTCAGGAAGCTGAGATCTGAAGATAGAAGTTTAACACCAGCTAAGGGCAGAAAGTCCATGAAACTCCATTTCAAAACAATCAGGAGAATGCTAAACAGGAAGTATGGCTCAAGTAGTAGACAACAGTGAACTTAAAAAAAAAAAAGTCAAATGAGAACATAAGATACTCAGTTCAATTCGGAGGAGGAGGAGGAGGAAGAGGAGGAGGAGGAGGAGGAGGAGGCCACAGCAAAGTAAGAGAAAAGGTAAACATGGCTCACGTTCATCCCTCACTTTCCATTCACCTGAGGATCCGTAAGCTTAAATAATGCACACCAACCAGACAAATTTTAATTTCATGTTATTGCACAAGTAATTCAGGCAAATCATTGCAAACAAACTCCAAAAATGTGTTTAACACTGATGACTCAAACTCAATCTGAGTTTGAGATGCAAAAAATAACTGTTTAGTAAATGCCAGCAAACTTTAACAATATCAATTAGCATTCAGAGTGAAGCTGTGAAAACTTCATTCTCAGAGTTGTCATAGGTTCATGTAAACATACTCTGTATGTTCAACATGGAAAGCAGTAAGTGACAGATAGATTAAAATTCATATCCTGATAACAGTGATCTTCACTGTTTTTTTTTTTTTTTTTTTGTGCCAGTCCTGGGGCTTGAATACAGGGCCTGAGCAGTCCTTTGGCTTTCTCAAGGCTAGTATTCTACCATTTGAGCCACAGCACCACTTCCATCTTTTCTATGTTTGTGGTACCAAGGAATCAAACCCAGGTCTTTGTGCATACTAGGCAAGCACTCTACCACTAGGTCAAACTCCAGGCCCCTTCTTTTTCTTGTTGTCAGTTGTGGGGCTTGAACTCAAGAGCCTGGGCACTGTACCTGAAACCTTTTGTGCTCAGGGCTAGCTAGCACTCCACCATTTGAACCATCATACCATTTCCAGTCTTTGGTTTGTTAAGTGGAGATATGAGTCTCACAGGGACTTTTCTGCCTGGGCTGGTTTCGAACCATGACTCTCAGATCTCAGCCTCCTAAGTAGCTAGGATTACAGGCGTGAAACATCAGCAGCTGACTAGTGATCTTCAGTTCTGACAAGGGCAATTTTGCACCTACAGAGTAAGTGGGAAAAGATGACATCATAAATATATTGAAAGAACAGTTGACTATATGAACATGTGTTTAAAAGACAAAGCCTTATTAGGGATCCCCCACATTTTTATAACCATTCAGTCTTTGGTTCTTCCAGTGGTGGCAGTAGTATGATTAATGACCAAAAGAAACCTTCCCACAGGCTTCAGAATACACAAGGTTCTGTTTACATAATGTTAATAGCAAGAAAGAACTATAAAACACAAAACTCAGTAAGAAAATGCAGTAATTTAACATTTAAATTTTGCTATAAATTAGGGAACATTAATGTTTTTCCTCTTTCTACTTATTGCAGATTTGTTGTAGTAGAAAATAAACACGAAAGTTTATATAATACTAAGTCAAAAGACTTTACTATCAAATTGGAATCTGATATCTTAGTGCTGTTGATATTATATTTTCTTCCATATTTTCGAACAACAAAAATCCTACAAAAAACTATTATATAGGTGCTTAAAAATAAAAGGATTGAGTTACAGGTATCTATTACACCAAGTTGTTGGTTTTCACTAAGACAAAAACATTTACTGAAGCTTCCAGAATTTCTTTTCAGGCAAGAGGCTTTTTTGAGTTGGCTAGGTTTTAGTTTTTCAAACCATACTACTGGAGACTGATCAAGCCAAATTTCCAATACTACTGATGATCACTACACTAGAAACAGAACCTCACTTGATAATTCCAGGTTGAATATATATGGGAATAAGTTGGAAAGACTGCTCATTCTTTTTAGAACTTTATAAAAATATATAGAAGAGATGCCAAAATGGAAAAGCAATTAACAAATACAATTTGTCAAAGGAAAAATTTTCTTTTGTTAAGAAATACACCTTCTATCTGGCAAATACAATGTAGCCCTTCTATTAATTACAATAAAATTTTTTTAAGTGACATAGTAAATTCTATTAAAGCGAGGAGGAGGAGAAGGAAGAGAAGGAGAAGGAAGAAGAAGAAAAGGAGAAGGAGCAGGAACAGGAGCAGCAGGAGCAGCAGCAGTTGAGAGCCAGTGGCAAATGCCTATAATCCTAGCTACTCAGAAGACAGAGCTCTGAGAATCACTATTAGAAGCCAGGAAGGACAGAAAAGTCCATAAAACTTTTATTTCCAATGAGCTAGCAAAAAACCAAGAAGTAGCACTGTGGTTTAAGTGGTAGAGTGCTAGCCTGGTGCAAAAAGAAAAAAAAAATCTTAGGGACAACACCCACATCCTGAGTTCAAGTCTCAGGACTGGCAAAAATAAATACATAAGTAAAAATAAAATTCTGGTCCTTCTGAATTTATAAAATGGTTGTTTTACTATAATAACCTACTTTGTAATAAAAATGTTCCAACTGACAACAAAATTATAATATGCCTATAAAAATGGATTATTTTGCTACTAAATTATTTTGCTTTTACCTAGAGAATAACAGCTCCACGAGGAATGACTTAAAAGAAAAATATGACAGATTAGACAATGTGTCTGAACCCACTAAAAAGAGACTTACACTTTCAGAGGTCAGCCTTGGTATAAATTAATTTGGGCTACACAGAACACTGGCAATAAAGCCAACGCTAATTCCAAATATTTTTTTTTCTTTGACAGTACTAAGAATTGAACTCAGGGCATTGTACTCACTAAGATGGCTCTCTACCACTTGTATCCACATGAGTCATGCCTTCAACATTTTTGACTTGGCTTATTTATTTATTTTGGGCCAGGCATTTATTTAAGGACTGGGCATTCTGTCTCTGAGATTCTTTTGCTCAAGATGAGAACCTGCTACAGCTCCACTTCCAGCTTTTCCTGTGTAGTTTTGCTGGAGATAAGTCTCATGGGCTTCACTGCCCAGGCTGGCTTTCAACTGCAATTCTCAGATCTGAGCCTCCTGAGTAGCCAGGATTACAGAAGGGTGTCACCAGCACCCAGCTTGTCTTGGTTATTTTTTAAGTAAGATCTCACTTTATGTCCAGCGACCCTAGCTACAAGTCCTCCTACTTGTGTCTCCCTGCATTGACAGCCATAAGCCACCCCACCAACCACTGATTGAGATGTATCTGAAAAACACTTATCCCCAGGCTGTCCTTGAACCAAGATTCCCCCAATCTATGCTTCTCAGTAGCTAGGATGACAAGCTTGAGCCAATGCACCAGGTCCCAAGAATCTTAGAACAAAAATTGGACCAAAGAACAAAATACAAAGATACTGTAAGCCAGGAGTGGATGGCTCACACCTGTAATCCTACCATCTCAGGAGCCTGAAATCTGAGGATTGCAGTACAAGGCCAGCCTAGGCACTAAAGTCTGTGAGACTCTTATCTCCAAATAATTACCAGAAAACTGGAAGTGGTGTTGTAGCTCCCCATGGTGGAACATTATCCTTGAGCTGAAGAGCTTAGGGACAGCACTTAGGCCCAGAGTTCAAGCCCCACGACTCACCTCCCCCCCCCAAAAAAGAGAGATTGTATACCACAGGTGTGAATAATTATACAATCAGTATATTGGTTGTAGACAAGGCTCAAATGCTGCAGCATCTGCCTAGCAAGCATGAGACCTAAATTCAAGACACTATTGGAAATAACTTTATGATATGAGGAGAATGAATAAAGAAGTAGACAAACTAGAGGTCAGCCTTCATATTTCAAAATAGAACAATGAATAAAACCTACAGCTCAAATATCATCAAACAGTATAATAAAGATTTGAAAATGGTAATCTAAAAAGACAGAAAAGAAAAGTGCTATTTTTCACAATAAACTTTGTGTATGGGATGGAAGGGGGAGGGGAAATTTGTTTAACTTAAAATTATTTACATAACATTGTGAAATAGATAGAACAGTAAACTAACAATGACCTAAGTTTATGGTTCAAAAATGAGTAATTCTATTATACTTACCAAAGGATAACTGGCAACGAAGACTATATCAGGTAGGGGAAAAAACAAAAAATTTGATCACTGCTCTAATGAAGCAATATCAAGGGACAAAGAGAGACTGAACAGATTGCTTCATTTTGAATTTCAAGAGTGAGAAGAATGGACTGAACATAATATAGCTCAACAAATATCTATTCCGGAGGCTGATTCAAAGCTACAATCTTTTGTGGGCAGACAAATTTGAACAGACTCTTATCTCTTCAAGCAAAAAGCTTGAAGTGCAAGTATGCTCAAGTGATAGAGTGCTAGTTGTTAGCAAAAAATGTTCCATAAATCTCATAGTGCTCTACAGTGGAACTGTAGATTTTACCTAAAAGGTATTATATATTTAACTAACAATTTTATTTCTCTTATTTTTACCTAGATCAGATTACAGCTGGTTTGGGCAGCATCAGAACCCTATGCTCTTAACTGCCACATTCTCTTTTTATGATAAAATTATTAAAGATTAAAAAGAATTCTCCAACAAGAAAAACATTGGTATTTGACTTTTATTGGGACAATTATTAGTAGTTTTTTTTGTTTTAAAAAGGGGGGGTCCTAAGGGGCCAGGTGTGCTTGCCTAATATGCACACCTGGGTTTGATTCCTTGGTACCACACACACACACAAAGCCAGAAGTGGTGCTGTGGCTCATGTGCTAGAGCACTAGCCTTGAGAAAGCTCAAGAACAATGACCAATCCCTGAGTTCAAGCCCAGGACTGGTAAAATTTAAAAGAAAAAAAATGTGTGTGTGTGTGTGTGTACGGGTTTAAAGCTAGGGTTAGTGCTAGTGGCTCATGCCTATAATCCTAGGTACTCAGGAGGTTAAGATCCAAGGATCTGAGATCTGCCAGCTCAGACAAATAAACCCAAAAGACTCTTACTTTCCATTAACCACCAAATGCTGGACATAGAGCTATGGCTCAAATGGAAGAATGTGCCAGCCTTGGGAGAAAAAGCTATGGAACAGTTCCAGACTCTAAATTCAAGCCCACATACTGGCACAAAAAATAAAACAATAAATAAAAGGGGTTATAGCCAAACTTGGTGGTACATGCTTATAATTCAACACTTGAAGGACCAAGCAGGATCACAACTTTAAAGTTTACTGGGATATGCAGAAAAAGCCCTGTCCATAAATCAATCAATCAATCAATCAATCAATCAATCTACTTGAGTGTAAAGAGAAAATGGAAAAATAAGACAAAGTTTGAAGTTAAAACAACAATCTTTGCTAGCTGCCAGTAGTTCACTCCTGCAATCCTAGCACTCACAAGACTGTGATTTGAGGATCACAGTTCAAAGCCAGCCCAGACAGGAAAGTCTGTGAGATTCTTTTTTTTTTTTTTTTTTTGCCAGTCCTGGGCTTGGGCTCAAGGGCTGAGCACTGTCCTTGGACTTTCTCAAGGCTAGAGCTCTACCACTTGAGCCTCAGCACCACTTCCGGCTTTTTTCTAAGTATGTGGTACCAAGGAATCGAACCCAGGTCTTCGTGCATGCTAGGCAAGCACTTTACCACTAGGCCAAACTCCTGGCCCTGTGAGATTCTTATCTCCAATTAACCTCCAGAAAATTGGAAGTGGCGCTGTGGCTTAAAGTAGCAGAATGCTAGCCTTGAGCTGAAGAGCTCAGGGACAGTGCCTAGGCCAAGTTCAAGCCCCACAATTAACAAAAATAAGTAAAATAAAAATGAAATAAATCCATGACCTTTTACTTTTAAAAAATTAAGCAGGCCATGAGATACTGAGTTCAAGTCCTGGTCTCCAATCTAATAAAGCTTTAAAAATTAAAATAAAGGGGACAAGTGGGGTTGGGAGGAATGAAGGAGGATGATGAAAAGGGAGCAACAATGATCAAGATGCATTGTACTCATAAACTGCCAGGGTGAGTGGCAACCCTTTGGTATAATTACTTAGAGGTCATAAAAAATAAAAAGTAATTAAAAAAGGAAAGCTGGAGTCAGCTGCTGGTGGCATCTTACTAGGGAGGCTGAGATCTGATTATTGCAGTTCCGAGCCAGGGTAGGCAGGAAAATCTGGGAGACTCTTATCTCCAATTAACCACCACCTCCACAAAAGGGAAAAAAAAAAAAAAAAAAAAAAAAAGCTGAACCCTGAGCTGTGTCTCAAGAGGTAGAACACTAGCTTTAGAGCTGAAAAAGCTTCATGATGGACATTGCCCAGTACCAACAAAAAAAGAAAAACTGAAAATATGAAATCCAAATATTTAAGACAGTGTAAGATCTGAGGTAGAAAACAAAATTGAAACTCAATTCAAACTATCTGTCTCTGGGTTTTCTCAAACCTTTGTCATCTTTGTTTCTTAATCCCAAGGTAGTGAAATCTCAAGGCACCACCCCGAACTATACATTAGCTACCTTCTTTTCACACCTGTAATTCTAGTTACTCAGGAGGCTGAGATCTGAGGATCCTGATTCAAAGCCAGTCTGGGTACTAAAGAATGTGAGACTCTTATCTACTAGAAAACCAGAAGTGGCACTGTTGGTGCAAGGGGTAGGGTGGTAGCCTTGAGCTGAAGAGCTCAGGGACAGCACCCAAGCCCAGAGTTCAAGCCCCATGACCGATAGAAAAAAAAAATATTTGGCCCACATTGCAAGTTTATCCCTTCTTTATCTACCTTGAAAATGGCACTGAAAAATATCTACTTTATTGCAGTCTGTATTCTTGTTCAAATGATTTGGAAAACCTTAACTCAGTCATCATGCTTTAGGATCTAGAGTTCTGCTGAAAATACGTTTGGGGAAAAAACTTTTAAAAGATGTGCTAACATGAGAAAGGGTATCAATATTCAAGAAGTAATGTACGCACTACCTAACAAATAACTGCATGCCCTCTATACGTTGCCCCAACCATAAAATACAATAATAATGTTTTTTAAAAAGATGCTGACTCATAAATTGGTGATGATCAACAAAGAGATGTAAAGGTTTGGGTCATTCTTACTAGGAATCCAGATTTCAAGATACATCTAAATATGTAGGAACATCAATAAGTAAGCCATGGCCTACTCCTTGGCACTACTGCTCATTCATAAATGCAGAGGGTCCATTACCAGAGGCCACTGAAAAATGTGAGTCAAAGCCAACACACACCAAAATCTTAACACATGACAGTTTGAAAAAGGAAGTAGAGATTGAGACCAGCCCCAGCTAAATGTCAAGTTCAAGGCCAGCCTGGATGACACGGTTGCCAGAACTCATTTCTATATCCTAATTATTCAAAAGGCTGAGATCCAGAAACTCAAGGTTCAAAGCTAGCCAAAGGCAGAGAAGTCCACAAGACTTAATCTCAAAAAATAAGTAAAAAAATAAATAACAGCAAAGATGTGGGAAAAATCACAGAGCACCAGCCAAGCAAGGAAAGCAGCCCTGAGTCCACACCCTGGCAATAGAGGGGAGAAAAAAAAAGAGCATGGCTCAAGTGGTAAAGTACCTGCTAGGAAGCATGAAGCCAAGTAACAAAACAAAAAAGATGATTTGGGTGAAGTTTCTAGTTAGATATTACAACTAAATTGGCGCCACTTTTGTGTTTTCATAATTACTACCCAAACGTTGCCTCAACACTTTCCTTACCTTAAACAACATAAAGGAATGATGCATGAAAAGCAGCAGCAGTCTGTTCCAAAACCAAAATCTATACTACAACATTACTGGGTTTAAGATCTGAATGAGATTAAAGACCTTAGAGACTTTCACTAATACCTGTGAGCTGATTATTTAAAGAGCAGTGTCTAATCAATATTCAATATTTTTCCCATTAGGCATTTCTAAAACAAAATTATTCCTATTCTTGGGCCAAGAGTTTGGCCTAGTGGTAGAGTGCCTGCCTAGAATGCACGAAGACCCAGGTTCGATTCCTCGGTACCACATACATAGAAAAAGCCAGAAGTGGTGTGGTGGTTCAGGGTAGAACACTAGTCTTGAGGAAAGCCCAAGGACAGTGCTCAGGCCCTGAGCTCAAGCCCCAGACTGGCAAAAAAAAAAAAAAAAAAAAAAAAATTATTCCTATTCTTTAAAGCCAGTCATCTTCAGAAAGCTCTTAAGTCTTTCAGTATGAACAATAAATAAGATTTTAAAAAGTTGATTTTTCTTAATTTTCCTATCTCACACATATCCACACCAATCAAGTGTCCTTTAACTCTTTCTGTACACTAAATGGAAAAGATATGCAATACTTTATGAAAATGGTAATTAAACTAACAATACTCATTCTACTCTTGGATATTAAATCATACAAATGCTATCCAGTGTGTTTTATAATTAGGAGACACTACTAATTATTTTACTATAACCACTTTTTCATCTGGAAGCAATAACATTGAGAACTACTGATATTAGACCCATGTTTACCAGTGGAAAAGAAGTGTTTCAAATGACACAAGCTTCTGTGCTTCATTAGAAAGATTCAGAGGAAAGAAGAGACAGGGTTAAAGATATATTCAGAAACAAAAAAATAAATTTTCAGGTATAATACCAATAATTCACTAATGCCCATTAAATATATTTCTATGAATGTCCTTTAAAAATTCTATAAAATTAACATATAATTAAGTCAGCTAATAAAACAAAATCATTGTAAGTTGTGTATAAGGAGAATCCTTTTATAAATAATAGGCATATAATATAGCATGTCTTATAAATAAAATATGTTATCAAATACAAAACAGGTCCAGATTTATATTTTAGAAAAAAAATTAATTTATTTAAGCTAAGAGACCCTACCTACCTAATTCTATTTTGGTATCAAACATTGTAATTGGTAATAGGGGAAAAGTCATCTATCTTTATGGCAAGATGCTGTTTACAGAAACTATACAATTAATTTTAACATCAACTTACGAAAGGTTCCTGGATTAATTTTGCTTTGGGAAAAGTATCAAGTCTTCAGATCCAGAATTATAGTCTTTTATTATTTTAATTCATGGAATTATAGCACATCAGATCTTTAAGCAATATTATCAGATGAAACCCTTTTTAATAAAATATTCAGCATTTCCTGGTAGCTTGTTGGAATGTGAATGAAAATTTGTTCCTTTTTTAATTAAAAATAAATAATACTAACAATGAAACCAAGGGCCCAGTGGGATCAAACACCTGTCAGAATGATTTCTTTGCTGGAATTAAACATGGGCAGATCGGCGTCATTGGAAATTGCCATATATTGAGGTGTTTTTCTTTACCAAAAAAAAAAAAAGGATAAAGCAAAACAACTCATTTCAGAACTCTAAAACTTATAATGCAAACTGGTATTCAATGTGAACCAGGAAGTCTGAATCCATAGAAGGAGTCTTCAAAACTACATGTATTTTAAAAGTACATTTACACAAAACTAAATTTCTTTTATTGTTAGGAAATCTAGAAGCAATAATTTTAACCTTCAGTTGCAAAATATAAGTAAGTAGCCTTAAGATAAACATGCTTGGTCAGTCTTTCTTAAAGCATTTGGGGGTGTTGGCTGAGATAGTTAAAAAAGAAAAGAAAAAAATACTAGGACTCTTTCGTAATGGCTTTTAAGAGATTCATTTACAGACATAGCTAAATAATCATCTAAAAAAGTATCAGGCTATCCAATTATACTTGCCATGAATTTAGACATACACATAAAATATAAAAGATTAAAAAAAAAGGTATTTCAGGCCTAAGATGAATTTATCTAATAAGGGTTACATGAGAAACACCACAAAAGACCTAAAAGAAATTTCAGATACAAAATTATATGACATGGCTTCATTCAAGCACACCTACAATTCCAAGTGAAGTGAAATATCTAGACTGGCTTTTTTACATCACCAGCTTTCATCAAGGCCTTAATTGCTCTTGCCCTCATCTCAAGTTCCAGCAGCTCCAATTGCTGAGCAGAAGGCTGAACATCTTCTGGTGGAGGAACAGTCAGGGTGGCTGCCTTTGGTTCCTTTGTGCTAGACTCTGCCAGTCCCAGAATCTCATTCACACTTTTTTCAATATCTTTCTCCAGGTCATCTATCTGACCTGCTTCACTTTGCACTGTGTTTTCTGAGGCCTCAGGAGCAGCAGTTTCTTCATTGCATGGGCCTTCTATGTCGCTGTCATAAGCATCTGCATTTATACTGAGTACATCACTATCTTCCCCTTTACCTGTAACAAACAAACAAACAAACAAACAAAGGGGGGAGGAAAGAACCATGTAACCTGAAAGCCCTGAGTCAAAATATCCTTGCCATTTGTGGCTTACATGGCTGCTTTGACCCAACTCCTATCATGAAGTCCAGAGTATCCATTTCACCTCCTGCTTCCCCGAAACTCTGATTTCGAGACTGAATTTCATAGAAATCTGAATGTATGTGTCATTCCAATTTATAACACAGAAGCAAAAATTCAGCCCATCATCTTGAGTTCCCATTCTGCTTCCTGATTAAAAATGTTTTTATCACAGTAAGGCTTCTGGTGGTGTCTTTAAAAACCCTTTGGACAGAGTGTTAAGTAAATTTTCTTTCTTTTTTCTATTTTTTGTCAGTTGTAGGGCTTGAACTCAGGGTCTGGGTGCTGCCTGTAAGCTCTACCACTTTGGGCCACAGCACCACTTCCAAGAAGTAAATTTTCTTTCTAGAAAGTATTTAACATAGATAATGAGCTAAACAAAAAGAAAAAATAGCATCAAGCTGAACACTGCACTATAATCCCAATTTTTTCATGTTATTTCAAACACTTGGTTCTGTATCCATGAATTAGAGAATGCCTATGGCCATTTTCAAAAATAAAGTATTAGAAAAGGGATTTTAATTAATACATTTATAATACACCATCGTTAAAATTTTTTTTTTTTTTTACCAGTCTGAACTCAGGGCCTGAGTATTCTCCTTGGGCTTTCCTCAAGGCTAGAGCTCTACCACTTGAGCCACAGCACCATTTCCGGCTTTTCCAGGTAGTTGGTATTGAGGAATCGAGCCCGGGTCTTTGTGCATGCGATGCAAGCATTCTACCACTAGGCCAAACTCCTAGCCCTACACCATCATTTTTAAAAACGCATTTGTAATGAAAGTTCTGTAACTGATGCTAAGAAACTGAACACAAATGCAGATAATGACTTTAAACCACTTTAGCTTTGGCGAGGATACTACCCAACTTTAGACAAAATTTTCAACTTTGAGTATTCATTATTTGCTATTATTTATATTTGCAGTCTCTAATATTTTTTGTTTAAAGAATAATGTGTGTGTGTGTGTGTGTGTGTGTGTGTGTGTGTGTGTGTGTGTGTGTGTGTCTGTGTGTGTGTCTCAGGGACTAGACAAGGTCCTTTAGCTTTTTAATCAAGGCAGGCACTCTACCACTTGAGCCACAGCTCTACTTCTGTGCTCTTTTCTGGTGTGGTTAATTGGAATTAAGAGTTAGCCCAGACTGACTTTGAACCTCGATCCTCAGACATAAGCTTCTTGAGTAGCTGGGATTATAGATGTGAGTTACAGGCACTTGGCTAGGAAGGATTCTTAATGTTGGCTTTACAGCATTATTAAGAATAGAGAAAACCCATTTACAATACAAGATTGGCAGATGGAAAACTGTGATACAGTACGTATTTTTTTTCCCCTGGGTAGGGAAAAGTCAGTTTCAAAAACTATTTTTGGTGCTAAGAAACACCAAGCAGTATACTCTCATTTAATTTGTATCATTTTTTTAAACCTCTTTATATAGTTTGTGATGAGCTATAGCTAAAAAGACTGTCTGCTTCAAGCTTACAAAATATTACTTTATAGAACTATCAGCATGAGAGACAGGATCAAAAGATTTACATACAGTCTCAAAATTTCAAAGAAGAAATACCTGGACAAGACATTTCCATTTGTATTTTATGAATGTTTCAAACTTTTTAGTGGCAAAGTTTAGGTCTTGCTTTATTCATTTTTATATCAAAAATAGCACATCTAAGAGGGAGTGTTGGGAGGGACATGGAGGCAAAAAAACATGAGAAGGGTATCAATGTGTGAGAAGTAATGTACCTACTATCTGGCAAAAGTAACTGTAACCCTTCTATACATTACCCTGGCAATAAAAATAAAATAAAATAAATTTAATTTAAAAAATAGTACATCACTATAGAAACAGTGCTCTGTAAATTTGGTACTGTCGGTTTACATGCAAAATTATCCAAAAATCCAAATGGTCTGAAGTCTCAAGTCTCTGTAACACAATACTGCAGAAAGCCATAGACTACATCTGTCCATTATTACATTATATATGCCAAGACATTGTAAATTGTACACCTGAAATGATTTATTATAATCAATGTATATCATAAGCTTGAGGACAAGAAACTAATACAGGAAGACATAACAAATTATTTGAAAGTCTTATAGGATTATGATTCAGATCTTTTCACAGCTTAATTTTCATTATTTTGACTCACTTCTTAAAGCATCATTTGCAAAACTATGAATGTATTTCTAAAGATAATTACTTTCATCATTAGTAGTAGGGGGTTTAGGGAGTTCCTATCAATTATGACCCTCAAAGTAGAGAAAGTAAAACTTAGAAACATTTTATTAAGTTATTTTACCTCAAATATCGCATCCAAATTCCTTAAACTTTCCGTGTGGTCATGTTCTGTCCTTCTGACCCTATTTTCGGTACATGTATGTATGGCAGATGCTTTTAGAAGGAAATGCTTGACCTTTTAAGTTATATATGAATTCCACAAAAACAAATCTTCAAGCTTCCACTCAGACCTGACTCTGAGTAACAGTAACAATCATCAAAAGGTAAATGATTGCCCGGAGCTGGTAGCTCACACCTGTTATTCTAGCTACTCAGGAGGCTTGTGGTTCAAAGCCAGCTCAAAAAGGAACATCCAAGAGACTCTTATCTCCAATTAACAGCAAAAAGGCACAAATGGAGCTGTGGCTCAAGTCATACAGCACTAGCCTTGATCACAAAAATTCAGGGACAGTTCCTGGGCCCTCAGTTCCAGCCCCAGAAGATGCGCACGCACACACGCACATGCACACGCACACGCACACACACACACACACACACACACACACACACACACAAATTATCCCTATTCCTTTCAATAAAATCTAATCAGTACTAAGAGATAAAATAAGCAATGTGATTATTTTAATAAAGCCTTAGAATTCATTTTTGGAAAGTCTAAAAACTTAATAATTAGAAGGAATCACACAATATAATTTATGTTAAACATCTCAGTTTGTAAACTAAATGTTTTCACTTTACAAAAATATTACTACTGAAGACCACTTTTTTAAAGCACTAAAAGAAAAACAAAAAACTTTAAAAAATCTTGACTGTATACATGACCTCAACTAAGGTTACTGATATCTCACAAGAAAAAATGAAATATAAATATGAGTTAAAATATTTAAAATAAAATTTAAAATAACTTAAAGTTCAAACAATTAAATATAAAAGGCATAATAATAAGCAGTGTAGTAAAAAGCAGCAAAGGGTATTGTCCTTTCTGTATTAAGTTACTTGTATCAAACCACAAAGAAACAAGATTAAGATTCATTCTTTCTATTAATTTTGTTCTTTTATAAGGTAAATGACATCTAAAATACTACATAACATTTACAGCACTTCAGAAAAAAAGCAATACCAATGAAGGAAATGAACTGGATAGCACATGGGGAAAGATTAAAAGGCTTTAAGCTTTAAAGGAAAAGATGGTAAAGAGTGCCAAGTTTTCCTGAGCATTCCCCTCTTCCGGCTGATGTCCTGGCCCAGCTGCTTACCAACACTTGCCAATGCTGGTCACTATGCTCTCACCATTTCTCTTCTATCTGCTGTCCTACCAACTTGTTTCACAGCCAAAAACTCTACAACCAAGAACTAAAGACTTAAAATAATCCATCCAGAATCAGTATTTAGAGAGTGGTATGAATCAATTACCACTCTAATGTACCCCTGACACAGATGAATACATGGAAATCACTGATCTGAGAAGTATTTTTATATTAGTCGATGAGCCATAGTTATGAACATGAGTTAAAATCATGAAGGCAAAAATATTTGGCATCTACACAGAATACTACATTCTTAACATTGAAAGGCAGAAAAACTGTATTAAACCAAATCACTTTAAAAGTAATATACTTTTTGTTGCTGTTGTTATTATCAGTGTTGTTTTTAGGTTTTTTTTGTTTTGTACTGTTTTTGTCTTTTGGGGGAGGCAAAAAGGAAGCACAGGAATGGAGGAAGGGAGGGTAAACAAATGAAATCATGGTATTCATGGTATTCATTATACATTATGCAAAAACTTAACTATGCATTTTATGGGTAGGGATGGAGAGGGAAAGAGGAGAAAGTGAAGGAAGTATACTCATCTGATTGTTGTAACCCTATGTACAACTCCTTAATAACAACAATAAAATTCTATTCTTAAAAGTAATATACTTTCGGTGCAAATAAAAAATATACTATGAAATGGAGTATTTTTTAATGTAATAGCTAT
This sequence comes from Megascapheus bottae, assembly GCF_031878675.1. Classification (NCBI taxonomy): domain Eukaryota; kingdom Metazoa; phylum Chordata; class Mammalia; order Rodentia; family Geomyidae; genus Megascapheus; species Megascapheus bottae. The sequence continues at coordinate 54,094,318 of NC_143511.1, forward strand.
ATTTTTACTACCATTGATACCAAATCTTAATACTTGAAAGTAGCATGAATGGTCAGTTACATAATGGAAATACGGTAACGCATATATTTGACTTTTGTTAAATGTTTTAAAGAGGATATCCAATGAAAGCAAACACATGAATTATTAACCACATCTCAAATATTTTGAGTTTAAAAAGTTCAAAGCACTTTCAAGTTATACCAGCAATTTAAAGCTTAAAAGTGCATTTGCAAGGCCGGGTGCAGTGGCTCACACCTATAATCCTAGCTACTCAGGAAGCTGTGACAGGATCTCGGCTCAAAGTCAGCCTAAGCACTAAAGTCTATGAGACTCTTATCTCCAATTAACCACTAGAAAACTGAAAGTGGTGTTGTGGCTCAAGGGATAGTGTGGCAGCCTTGAACTGAAGAGTTCAGGGGCAATGCCTAGGCCCAGGGGTAGGGCGATAACCTTGAGCTGAAGAGATCAGGAACAGTACTGAGGCCCAGAGTTCAAGTCCCATGACCAACACACACACACACACACACACGCTTCAGTTGCAGCCTGGTGCCAGTGGCTCATACCTGTAATCCCAGCTACTTAGAAGGCTGAGATCTGAGGATTGTGGTTCAAAGCCAGCCCAGGCACTAATGTCCATGAGACTCTTATTTCCAATTAACCACCAGAAAACCAGAAGTGGTGCTGTGGCTCAAGGAGCAGGGTGGTAGCCTTGAGCTGAAGAGCTCAGGGACAGTGCCCAGGCCCAGAGTTCAGATTCCACAACCTCAAAAAAAAAAAAAAAAAAACCCTCAAGAGATAAACAGCAAAGAAAAGAAGACAGAAGACAGAGAATAATAGGTGGCTTGCTCTTATCCTCAAGAGTTGCATACTACAGGAAGTAGTGCTGTAGCTCAAGTGGTACAGCACTAGCTTTGAGGTTAAGAGCTCAGGGAGAGTGTCCAGACCCAGAGTTCAAGTCTCAGACCAAAAAAAAAAAAAAAAAGTTATACACTACAGATGCTCCTCAACATACAGTGCAGCTATATACAGATAAATGTATTATAAATTGAAAAAGCTTTTAGTACGTCCAACATACGAACCCTAAAAAGCTGAACCTCACCTGATTTAAATGTGCTCAAAATATTTACACTGACTGGGCAGTGCAAAACACCACCATATTGAGCATCACTATATCACTAGCTCTGGAAAAGGCCAAAATTCTAGATTCAAGTATGGTCCCAATCAGGCACCTGTAGTTCACACCTAGAATCCGTAGCTACTCAGGAGGTTGAGATCTGAGGATTGCGTCTGAAAGTCAGACCAAAAGGAAAGTCTGAGAGACTTTCATGTCTAATTCACCACCAAAAAGCCAGAAGTAGAGCTGTGGTTCAAGTGGTGGAGTGCTAGCTAGCCTTGAGCAAAAAAGCTCAAGGACAGTGCCCAGGCCCTAGGTTCAAGCCCTAGGACAAACGTGTGTGTGCTTGGACCATACCCAGGATGGCCTTATATCCTACATATTGCTTTTAACACTATCACAGAGTCAAACCACTGCAATTCGGGGAACATCTGTACTGAAATAATTATCAATGAACTGAGTATGTTTGGCATTTACTTTAAAGTAATACAGGAGTACCTGATGGCTCATATCTATAAGCCCAGCTACTCAGAGGCAGAGGCAGGAAGATCTAAGTTAACTTCAGCCCTGGGAAAGGAAACAAGATCTTATCTCAGAAACAAAATGGCTAGGGCATAGTTCAAATGGTAAAATAACTGCCTCGCTAGCACAAGGCCCTAGTTTTAACCCATTCTAGGATTGCATGCAGAGGAATTTTTACTTCAAAGGCAGACTGGACTACACAATGAGTTTTAGTCTAATCTAGAACATGGTTAAGAAACTGTCTTAAAAACAAAGGGCGGGCGGGCAACATGTAGCCTAAGTTTGCTACTGATAAAAACGAATTGATATCTCAGATGTGGCTATATTGGATTGTGATATTCAAACTTGAAGTCACAGTTGACCAGATTCCTATTTCTATTCTGAGATACACTTAAACTAAATGTGACAGGACAACGCAGCTCTGGTTGTGAAACAAAGGTGACTTCCACAAGACAACAGTACAGGAAATTTGACCTCAATTCCCAATAAAACTCTAGGCTTATTAATTTTCTAAGACCTGAATAGAAAAAAAAAAGAAAGGAAGAAAGATAGAAAGAAACTAATGCTAACTAGTTGAGACACTGCAGGTGCCATTTAATCTAGGGTATAAGTGACATGTGGAAGACCCATATGGTGATCTGGGCAGGAATAAGCAGGCAAAGGGAGCAGCAGAAACAAAGCCTCTGACACAGGAGGGAGCCTGGAGTGCTAGAAGAAAGTTAAGGAGGCAGGAGACAGCAAGCACATCATGATAACATTTCTTAGCCCAGGGAAGGAGAAGGACATCAGATTTTGAGATGAGATGCTATTAGAAGGCTGCGATCAGAACACGGACGTGGTCATTCTTACATTTTAAAATAACCATTCACACTGTTGTATGGAAACATAAGACTTCAAGAGAGCTAGGACAGAAATGGGGGCATCACATTTTTTTTTCGTCAGTTGTAGGACTTGAACTCTGGGCCTGGGTACTGCCCCTGAGCTCTTCAGCTCAAGGCTCCCACTCTACTACTTGAGCCACAGAGACACTTACAGTTTCTGGTAGTTAACTAGAGATAAGAGTCACATGGACTTTTATGCCTAGGCTGGCTTTGAACTGCGATCCTCAGATCTTAGCCTCCTGAGTAGCTAGGATTGCAGGCATGAGACACCAGCACGCCCAGCTGCACCAGATTTTTTTAGGAAAAGAAAGAAATCAAAAGTGATTCCAAGGTTATTGGCCTGAATATTCAGTAGACTGTAACAGCTGTTTCTTGAGATAGAGAAGATTGTTGAAGAAGCAAAGGTGTGTTTTCTGTTTGTGACCTTGGGGTAGGGGTGACAGAGAAGGAGAATTTAGTCTAGCACATGTTAATTTTAAGAAGCTTTCTGAATATATATTAGGTAAATTGGATGCATACGCAGTGGTACAAAAAAATCTAAACTGCAGACATTAATTCACAGCTGCTAGTCTTGGGACTATGAAAGATAACGTAATGGGGAATGGGGAAAAAAAAGAATACCAAGAAAACATGGAGCATTAACCCTTTAGAAGTCAGGAAAAAAAAATGGGAGTATGATACTAAGAAGAACAAGAAAGCCAAGGAAGACAGGAGCGACAAAGGAGAAATAATACCCCAAAGAGATCCAAATACTGACTAAAGATTTGAACTGTACAACCACTGAAGTGCCCTATGACTATATCACAGGAGAGAATGGATACATTGGGTACAAAAGAATGAACCATGGAATTATAGATGTGTGCCATCAAACTGGCTTTTCAACTTCTTTTCAATTGCTAATTACTTGTTTATATTTTAGTCTCGATCCTACCTACTTTAGCTTTTCCCACTGCAGTATTATTATAATAAGAACAAGAAAAATGAGTTGGATTTTTTTCACCTATTTCTCATCCTAAAGACTCAAGAAGCAAGTGTATGCATCACTAACATGTTGAACTGAAACCCCTTGTGCACTCACATGTTGTAGTGAAACCCCTTGTGCAACTAAAGGTAATAAAATTTGGGGCTAGAGGTGTGGCTCAATTGGCAGAGTACTAGCCAATGAGCAAAAAAAATCACATACTGAGTTTAACTCTCCTAAGATCAAAAGGAAAATAATAAAAATTTTGTTAATTCCAGTGGTCTCTTATAGTTCAATTTAATACCTTTGCTAAATGATAGAAAAACCTATGTAATTTTAAATTATTTTAGAAAAAATTAATGAGTCTTTTTTCTAGATGTATAACTGAAGTGAAAACTGTATTCATTATATACAATGAGGTATTTTAATTATTTATATACTTTCTAAAATGAATAACTTAAGCTAATTAACATACTGTCTTAATTATTTCTTGTGGAAAGAACATATACTCTCTCTGCAATTTCAATTATAATTGTTACATCACTCTCATAAAATCATGATACTATATAACTGATCCCCAGAACTTACTTTCTCCCTGCACTCCTAAGAATGTGATAATCATACTCTGATCTGAATGGCTGAAAAGAAAAAAATTTTTTTTCAGTTCTGGAAGTAACATAGGCCAGGGTCATGTACATGTAAGCTTGAATGGTACTCTATCACCAAACCAAAGCTACCTAGCAACAAACCAATTAATAAACCCAAAACCCAAAGTAAAAATACAGAAAACAATTAGATCCCTTTATTTATGTACTACTGAGCCTTGAACTCAGAGCCTGGGTGCTATCCCTGAGCCTCGCTGCTTAACACTAGCACTCTTATCAGTTGAGCCACAGTAACACTCCTGCCATTTTTTTTTTTAAGTAGTTTATTGGAGATAACAGTCTCACAGTTTCCTGCCTGGACTGGCTTTGAACCTGATGTTCAGATCTCAGCCTTCTGAGTAGATATGATTACAGGTGTGAGCCACCAGCACCCAGCTAACTAGATAATTTTCAATGGAGAAACGTATGCCTAACCAAAACTAAACTTTATGTGCATATTTTATGCTTTGTATACCTCTAATAAGGTAAAATAACTTTCAAATGAAAAACTAATATACAAGATTCACAGTAAAATGTAGTAAATGTCTTGATAACTTTGATCATTTTATATACCAAATGGTTACGTTATAACTGGTGATATATAATGACTATATTCAAATGAAAATGTTTCAAAGAACCATCAAGCAGCCTATAAATTAAATCAAGTATCCTTTCTTTTCTCTAAGAGAATTTTAAAGTGCAGAAGTAACAGAAAAAAGTTTGAATATTTCACAATTTAAGAAAGTATCTATTAGCCAAATGCTGGTACATGCTATAATCTTAGCTATTCAGGAGGCTGAAATCTGAGTATCAAGGTTCCAAGAAAGATTGGACAGAAGAGTCTTTTAGAGTCTTTATGTCCAATTAATTACCAACAGGCCAGAAGTGGAGCTGTGGCTCAAGTGGTAGTGTGCTAGCCTTGAGCACAAAAGCTCGGGGACAGTACCCAGACCACTTCAAGCCTCAGGACCAACACAAAATAAATAAATATATATGTATATACATATATATATATGTGTATGTGTATGTGTGTGTGTGTGTGTGCGCGCACTCTTCCAAGTTCAAATAATGTCTTTACAAAACCTCCCAGTTTGAAAGCACCTTCATGATTAACCTTCGCGTACTGTTTAAATTTGCTATACAAGAGCGCCACCAGGTGATAGTATATGCAACCTTTGCTGAACACCATCACCAATAGGAATTTCACTTCTAAGTGATAGCTCTGATAATATGACGTAAATGGAACCAAAATTTTTGGTTCAATAATATTTTTATCTTATGATTCCATTTTTATTCTTGGGGACCATGCAGAACAAATCATTCTTGTATTTGGCAACTCTTCAAATATGGTATAATAATGACTAGAAACCTTAATTCAATTTCTGTCTCCAATCTAACTATCTAAACTTAGCCATTTCTTACAGTCTTAAGGGTTTTTCTTTTTCATGACAACTTCCAAGAAGGAATATGAAAGAGTACATCATAAATATTATAAATATTGGTAATTCTCACTTGTCAGTCACACCATCATGAGAGAGAAAGGCACTGATGCCTTACTAATTTCTGAAATGTTTTAATTACATATAAAGTATTTAGCAAATATATTAAATATAAAACTGTATATATTAAATATAAAACCACCAGCTGGGTGCTTGTGGTTCATGCTTATAATACTAGCTATTCAGGAAGCTAAGATCTGAAGATCACACTTCAAAGCCAGCCCAGCAGAAAAGTCAGTAGGACTCTTATCTCCAATTCACTCACAAAAGGCCAGATATAGCACCATGGTTCAAGCAATAGAGCACTAGCCTTGGGCAAAAGAAGCTCAAGGACAGTGACCAGGTCCCAAGTTTGAGCCCAGTAACCAGCACAAAATAAAAAAAAAAAATAAAATTATGGCTACTTATATTCCGGTCTACATAGCACTAAATAAGCTTCAATCAATTGTCTTAACTGTTCAAGCTATTTGAATGACAGACAATGCATTTACAGGACTATTTTACTCTGTTTTTATGAAGCGTACTATGAGCAGAATAGCAAATTATTCAAGAAAAGTTAGAGATATAGCATTACATTTTGAGAGTTCTAAATGTTACAATTAGACAATGATTTGTTCATTTAGTAAAAAGGGATCACACCTATAATCCTAGCTACTCGGGAAGCTGAGATCTGAGGATCACGGTTGAAAGCCACCCCAGGCAGGAAAGTCAATGAGAATGAACTTAACCACCAGAAAATCAGAAGTGACATTGTGGTTCTAAGTGGTGAAACACTGAGCAGAAGAGCTCAGGGATAGAGCTCAGGCTCTGAGTTTACAACTGGCTCCAGGAACGACAAGAAAAGAAAAAAAGGAATGAGCTTTATTTAACTTGCTAAGATTTGTATTTCCTGACAATTCAGCATCTTGGTAACTCCATGCAATTTAGTTACTATCTGGTACGCTAGTATCAGAACGTCTGAAAGATATTCTGCATAAATAAACCTTCTAGACGAATCATGTTTACCCATTGTGCAAATTTTATATTAGTCATTTTATTACTGACTTACTTCCTTGATTTAAAAAAAAATTTACCCCTTTAATACAGGCTAAGCATAAATGAGCATAAACTGCCATCAACAGTGGTAGTGAAGCTTTGATCTCAGTTGACCCTCTCTGCTTGATGCCATAGGTGTTCCTGAGGCTTGAAACATTTGGTGTGAGATCCTCAGTAGAGTTTACAGGCTTGAAAGCATAAAGACCTGGACTTGTGGCACTGGGCTACTATGAAGTCTTTTTCTTTGTACCTCCATGACTGGTTTCCAAATTAATTAAAGGTACCACGAGAAAATCGCAACAACTAAGTTGTATATAAAACTCTTGAGTTCCTTAACTCAAGAAAAATATCTTGCCTCAGAAGGCAGGTTTAGCTAGCTAACTTGTGTAATGCAGTTTCTATTCCTTTTTCCACTGGAATGGGAACAAATGTCTAGACTCATTCTAGTCTTTTATATCCTTATATGACTTAGCTTCTCCACAGATGAACTAACAGCACACTATCCATACTGTTTGATACAAAGACTGTAAGAAAAGTGTTAGTATTTAACATGTATTTGAATATGATAAAGACCAACTCTGAGTTGTAAAGTTGCTCAGAAGTAATCATAGTACAAAGATAATTTTGTCTAGCTATTTATAAGTCTAACACAAAAGAACTTCTGGAAAGCATAAAGAATTCCCAAAGCCATCAGAAATATTAATCTAGGGTTTTCCCTTGAATAAATTATAGTTTTTTTCACATTAAGCATTAGTAACAGACTACATTTTAGAAAGTTTTTGGATCTGTTTTTCTTTACCAAAGAAGTGACTATGGTTAGTTTTATAAAAACTATCCTAAGACATCAAAGATTAGATGTGTGGCATAGCAGAAAACTCAATCCTCTTATTTGTAACAGATACTTGATGCTTCAAATTAATTTTACAGAAGATGAGGAAAATGTGAAGTGATATTTGAGCAGCTGTAAAAAAAAAAAACTTATTTTACTCTGAGCTTTTCCTAGTAGAGAACCAAAAGGCATGTAAAGGATTATTCCTATTAATCTAGAAGGCTAAGACAACTTTAAGCTTACTATTTTACTTCTTCAAAAAAGAAATTAAGGCCAGGCGCTGGTGGATCACACCTGGACTCCTAGCTACTCGGGAGGCTGAGATCTGAGGATAGCGATTCAAAGCCAACCTGGGCACTAAAGTCTGTGAGACTCTGATTTCCAATTAACCACCAGAAAACCAGAAGTGGCACTGTAGCTCAACATGGTAGAGTGGTACCCTTGAGCTAAAGAACTCAGGACAGCACCCAGGCCCAGAGTTCAAATCCCATGGACCAACAAAAAAGAAAAAGAAATTGAGAACAAAATAAATATCCTGGGGAAAAAGGTTATCCTGTAAAAGTTATGAGCCTGTAATCCCTGGACTTTGAAAGAATATGTAACAGAACTGAAGCTTCAAGACCAACCTGAGCTACATAAGACCCTGTCTCAAAAAGCAAACAACAACAACAACAAGAGTTACTGGGACTTTTCCATATACAACTCCAAGCTATCCAGTTCACATATCTTCAGTGCCTTATAGGTGAGACTATAAAACAGAAATTACTCTATTAAAACTATTCAAGATTATAAAAACTTTCTGGTGATATCTACAGTCAACTACACATTAATAAGGTTATTCCAATGGCTAAGAGTATCATAAAAATAGAAGCTAGAGTTTTTTTCCCTCTTGTCTTTTATCTGTAACATAGAGTGATGAGGGACAGTGGAAACTTACCATTGGCAAATGTTAAAATTAAACTATGTATGTGAGCCATACCTTGTTTTAACTCTAAACATTCCAGTTGTTTGTTTTCTCTCAGGGATGAAGTAGAATCTATACAGGTGTCTTGTCTAAAGAATGAAAAAAAATTAAAAAAATTTTAATCAAATACTTATTACCTAAGTTTCTACAATTAAGGGATATATTTGGGAAGATACAATTGATTCTTGTAAGCCCCAGGGAACAAGTTAGTACATTCGAGGACTCAAAACATGTACATAAGTATCAGCAGCCACAAACTACCACCAATTTAAGGAATATATTTTTTTGTAAAATCAAGTAGTAAACCCATAAGGAAAGGGAGGCAATTTTTTTCTCCCTTCCAATACTCTGCAGGGTAGCTAATGGGAGAAATCACCACTCACAGCAGTATGCAATAATCTTTCAAGTTCCACTGTTAAAATTTAATGGGAACTGTGGAATTCAAATTACATTATATTCATCTAATTTCATACTTCAAATGCTTTGATGTCTACAGTATATGAAAATACATATTTTATATGTAATATACTATGTAATCAAAATAAATGTGATAAATGAATAATCACAAAAAAAGTTTCAATTCATCAAGTTCATAAAAGTAAACTGATTTCTTACACAAGATAGCATCATGGGGCCAGCAGTTTGGTCTAGTGCTACAGTGCTTGCCTAGCATGCACAAAGACCGGGACAGTGCTCAGGCCCTGAGGTCAAAACAGTACTGTTCACTTAAGACAGCACTGGACCACTTTAATATTGATTCTACAAATAGCTTCTCAGCAAAAGAAAAAAAAAAGAAGTCAATAAACAAAGTGCAAATATTCAGGTGAAACAAGTGAGTACTTTTAAGTTTAATACGTTAAAAATATGTAGGAGACAAGATGAGGGGTGGGGGAGGGGGGAAGGGAAATGGGGACCATGACATGTATCAATGTGTGGGAATTAAGGCACCATTTATCTGGCAAATATCATGTAACCCTTCTATTAATTACAATAAAAAATATATTAAAAAAATATGTAGGAGGGAAAGACTTAGAAAAAATCATAGTAAATGAAGTAAGCCAGACTCAAAGGAACATAGGCTCAATGGTTTCCCTCATTTGTCATAATCAATAGAAACCTTGGGCTCTTCTAGCAGAGGTTTACAATAGAACAAAATCTAGATACATAAGGCCATACAGTATGATGCTAAATGAAAGGACCTCCAGGATATAGAAACAAAAGCCATATAATGAGTGATTGTTGTCCTTAATGTACTATGTTATCTCTCATCTCTTTTGCTGTCCCTTGGTTATCTCACATTGTTAGAGTATTTCACCTTGTTATCTGATATATTGTATATATGCTTGATTGGTTATTTGAAATTGGATAGGAAAGGGGGGAAAACAACATGAGCTGTGGGGGGGGAAGGGGACCATGACATGAGAAAATGTATCAATGTATGTTAAGTAATGCACCTTCTATCTGGTGAATATAATATAACCCTTCTATTAATTACAATAAAATATATGAAAAATAAATAAAAATATGTAGGAAGTTTTTCTGCTCAGTAAATGATTTCTATCTAATTAACAGTAACAAATCCTTCAAATAGACTAAGGGGGGGGTGACTGTGATTGTGTTTCAAAAGCTTGTAATATTCTTTCCAGTCAATATATTGTGTTAATTTTGTATTTTTAAAAAGCTTGTATGGATACCTCACAAGCTCAGGGACTAAAAGCCAATTCACCTTGGAGCCAGGTGATGTATGTCTGCAATCCCAGCACTTTGGTGGCTAAGGCAGAAGAACCTAAAGTTCCAGTTCAACCTGGATTATGCAGTAAAATCCTTCCCAAAAAAGAATTACACAGCTTTGATACTAATTATTAACACCAGAGAGATTTATAATTGCCCTGTTTCTATTTTTCACACTTCTTCATTGTTTAAGTCACCTACTTCAGATTTTATTCTTTCACCCAAACAACTGGCCGATCACAAGAGTATATCGACAACCATTTTCCTAGGCAACCCAAGAGCAGAATGATGAGCAATGCAAGGAATCATATTAAAATGTCACTTCTAGCTGGGCACAGTGGCTCACACCTATAATCCTAGCTACTCAGGAGGCTGAGGTTCAAAGTCAGCCTGGGCACAAAAGGACCTGAGACTCCTATCTCTATTTAACCTCTAGAAAACAGGAAGTGAGGCTTGGCTCAAGGGTAGGGCAGTGGCCTTTAGCTAAAGAGTTCAGATAGGGCCCAGGCCCAGGGGTAGGGTAGTAGCCTTGAGCTGTAGAGCTCAGGGACAGTGCCCAGGACGAGTTCAAGCCCCATGACACCACCACCACCCCCATTTCTAGGGCGGGGAGTTTGGCCTAGTGGTAAAGTGCTTGCTTAGCATGCAAGAAGACCCAGGTTCGATTCCTCAGTACCACATACATAGAAAAAGCTGGAAATGGGGCTGTGCCTCAAGTGGTAGAGCTCTAGAACTGAGAAAGCCCTGAGTTCACACCCCAGGACTGGCCAAAAAAAAAAGCAAAAGAAGAAAAGAAAATATGTCACTTCTAACATTACACAGAAGTGAGATTTTTACCTATTTAGAGCATTCATCTAAACATCAACCTGTACAGGAAATGGTTTTTTATACCTCCCTAAATGGCAATTCATCCTTCACCTACATACATTCAGCTACATTTACAAAAAGTCTAAACATACACCAATATATGGTATGGCACCCCCCAAAAACCCTTCATTTTTATTAAGTAGTTTAATGCAAATTTAATTGAAACAAATTTATAAAACAAAAATTTCAACAAGTGCTACATCGTGAGTTCAAACTCCACCATAAATAGGGGAAATAAATAAATAAGTTGGTGAACATACATAATACTGTAATGAAAATGAAATATCATCCATATACTGTGGCTCAGAAGGTATAGTATGTATTATGAAGAATCAAAACACAAACCCTAATAGAAATGAATAATATACTAGTAAGAGGAATTCAATTTCAATGTTATACAATAAAACAGTCAATGGAAATATGTCCACATAACAATGACATTATACTGACCTAACACTGTTGAACATGAGGGGGAATAAAAGACATACTAAGCTGAACAAGCTGAAATAATTAATATTGAATTTCCTGAAGTTGATACCTATGGTGATATAACAGAGTATCACTGTCCTTTGGATAAACATTTAGGCGCCAATTGTCATGATGTATGTAACATACATTTCAAATGTTTCACAAAAAATTTTAGGCATATATAAAGACAAAAGGTACAATGTAATATGATGTTAATAGATAAATCTATATAAGAGCTATATGAATTTCTCATGAAAATATATTCTTGCAACATCTCATTGTCTGAAATTATTTCCAAATAAAAATCTAAGTAATCAGGGGCGGGAGTTTAGCCTAGTGGTAGAGTGATTGCCTAGCATACATGAAGACCCGGGTTCGATTCCTCAGTACCACATACATAGAAAAGGCCAGCAGTGGTGCTGAGGCTCAAGTGGTAGAGTTCTAGCCTTGAGAAAAATCCAAGGACAGTCCTCAGGCCCTGAGCTTAAGCCCAGGACTGGCAAAAAAAAAAAACCAACTAAGTAATCAAATATAATTAAAAACTAATCAATTCTCATTACACATCCTTTAAATTACTCTTCTATAAAGATTATATGCTATCATAAACAATTTTTGTTTTTACTCAATGTAAACATCTATAAAATTCTATTTTATGTTAAATTAGGTTTGATCTAACTGTTGAAGTCAGCAAGCACAATTTCAGACAGTAGGTACAGTGTACCACCCTGTGGCAGAAGAGCAAAACAATGGATGCTTTTTACATCCTATATCCCCTAAAAGGCAAAACAAAGCAAAGCAAAATCCAGATATAGTTTCCAACACTTTAAAATTTTAAAATCCATGCTAGCTATTTTTTCTAAGATGTAGACATTACAACTCAAATTACTTTTCAGGTTCAGGGTTATCTCTCCATCTTAAAGCCATTAAATAGCATGAAACAGTGACACAAAAAAAGGACATACCTTAATGTATAATAAATCTTTTGTCTTTTTGTTTCTAGTTATGAAAATTAAAATTTACTCTCATATAAGACAGATCAGGAAAGAACTAGGAAAATAGGTTTAACTTATACTTAAATACTTCTATTAAACACTTTGAAACTAAGTGAAAATGTTATAACAAAGAGCTAGAGAGAAAAGAGAGGACAAAGGAAAGAACTCACTGCCGAAGGCAGTTTGGCTTGAGAGTTCCATCATGATCTCTGTACTTCCTCCCATTTAAAACCAAAGAAAAAGCCTGGCTGATTTTTTCCAACTCCTTTTCCCACCTGCAATTCTTTATTTCTAAGAAACTTAATTTAAAAGCAGTTTTAACTTATAGTATGCTAAATTTATCAAACTCACACCAGTTAAATTCATTTTCTTTTACCCAAATACAGTTATCTATTCAATACATTTTCACATCCCCAAGATTTATTTTTATCAGAGTAATATACTGGGGAGATCTGGGGAACTTAATTAAGAACAGCCACACATGTAAATTAATAAGGGTTAAAATGTACTTCTAAAAGATCAGTGGACCCGTTTCTTGTCTAAATGAGAAGTATTAGGAAATCTTAATATAAAAATTTGATTCTCTATGGGCTCTGAACTGAGGATCATTCCCAGCTTCAAGTCATCCTTCTCACTTGCCTTCAAAATCTAAGAAAAAAAAGGCAAATTATTATATGGAAAAAATTAAATAGGAAAAGATTAAGGAATAGTATTCAGTGGGCTACCAATTGTGTCTGCAATGTGTATATATGTGTGTATATTAATGCATGTATAGGTATATAATATATGCATTTATATGTAACATATAATGTATATGAATTTCTCTTTGTATTACATGTAGGTATATGTACACATACATACATATTATACACATATACCTACATATACATATATACAATAATCTGTAAGTGTATGAAATACCTCCAGGTAGATATTCTGTTCTATAGAAAGACAAAATGGGAAAATGACAAAAAGAAAAAAATTTTACAGCATCTTGCTGTGTATGTATATATAATTCAAATAAGTAAGATAGCAAACAGTACACTAGATACATGAAGACCAACAGTCACTATAGGACAGCATAACATTTCCCATCAAAAGAACACAAGAAAACTGTTATTAATGGTTTACCTTTGAAGCAGGGAATCTTTTAACTTGAGTCCATAAACAATCTCTCCCCCTGTTCCCCAGCCACACACCAGATTTGTGGATTGAATTCACATGGCCTGTGATATACCTGCTTCCTATGGCTGCTTCCAATTTTAGAGGGAAGAAGTCCAAAATATTAATCACTGAGCCAAAGTCAATGTCTTATCAGGGCCCCATTTTCTCCCAACACTCTAAAGAAAACTATCTTTTTGATTTTTCCAGCATTTGTAGCTTCATTATTCTTATTCCCATACTTATGACCCTTTCATCCAAAGCTAAATGCTTCCCTCAGCTTTTAACATATATTTTTTCTGTGTCAAATGTCCTTCACTCTTCACATATGACTGCATTTAGGGCTCAACCTGATAATCCTGGAAAAATCTCATCTTAATATAACATTTAAATCACATTTGCAAAGTCCCTTTTTAATAGATATATTAACATTTAATGACTGAGCAAACAGAATTTGAATATATTTGAGGGACTTTTGCAAACCTTAGAAAATTACATCTATATTTTCATTCTGTTCTTTTGTTCTATCTTCTCTCAAATACCTACTTTTACTATAAACAGTATATAGAAAAACATCCTTATTTTGAAAGATGTAGTAATTTATACTGTTTAAGAAACATGAACATTACATTAAACTAACTCAGTTTAATGAATAAAGTAGTAAGTAGATGGAACCCACTTGCTTTTTTTTAATCATGCCAACATTTTCGTACCCATATTTTCTATTTTAAACAAAGCATTCTCATTTTAGATTTACAAAACACTAACTTAAATGGACATTTTATGCAGTTCTTGCAATTCTCTATAAATTTTAAGAGACATTTAAATCATATGGTAAAAATAAAGTGGTCTAATTTGCACAATATTTCCTAAATTTAGGCCTATTTAGAAAAGACTTTTTGTTTGTTTGTGCTAGAATTGGGTCTCAAACTCCAGGCCTGAGCGCTCTCCTTTAGCCTTTACACTCATAGCTAGTGCTCCCTTGAGCCAAACTTTCACTTCTGGCTCCCCCCGCCTTTCGGGGGGGGGGGTGTACAGCAGAGTTAATAGTCTCACAAACTTTCCTGCTCTGACTAGCTTCGGACCGAAATCCTCACATCTCAGCCTCCTGAGAAGCTATGATTGCAGGCATGAGCTACTGGAGTCCAAGAAGTTAATTTATTTCTCAAAAAATGAATTCAAGGGCCAGGAGTTTGGCCTAGTGATAGAGTGCTTGCCTAGCATGCATGAAGACCCAGGTTCGATTCCTCAGTACCACATACGTAGAAAAAAAGCCGGAAATGGTGCTGAGGCTCAAGTGGTAGAGCTCTAGCCTTGAGAAAGTCCAAGGACAGTGCTCGGGCTCTGAGCTTAAGCCCAGGACTGGCAAAAAAAAAAAAAAAAAAGAATTCAAAACTACAATTAGATAGAACATTCCTATACTCTGCTAAGAAAGTAGAAGTAGCTAGGAAAACATTCATAAATAACCTACTTAGAATTGCAAATCTGTCCTCTCAAACTAGGAAATTCTCTTAACACTACTTACTATCTAAAGGGAAATACAGCTTCATTTCTACTGATATCTCCCTCAATATCACTCAATAAAAGCATATTCATTTAAAGATATTTAGCAAAAGCAATTCTCAAACATTGCTAACATTTCCCAAAAGTGTGCTTTTTATTCTTTCAGTCTTCATTATCTCACTGCACTATATTCAAGACTTAGATTTCATTACAAACACATTGCTTAGTGCTTAATCATCCAACATTATAGGCCAAATACCTGTTCTTGTTGTTAGTGCTAATTAACTATTATATAGTTTTTGCCAGGCTGTCTCCAGATGAAGACAGCCCTCTTAATGCCAAGTCTGAATATTATCTTATTTATTAACTTACTAACTTATTATTTATTAACTGGTCAGGTAGTCTATCCGAAGTCTTAACTTTCACAAGTACTGCAACATTCCTAATAGTTTTTCAACAATATGAAATGCTAAAGCTTTTCAACTGTTTTCAATATATTTTCTTTGTTTCTCTAGGGTGATAATACCATCCCTTATCTTTTGCTAAATATGTATATTTAAAAACTATGTATATGCAACAGTTCTTAAATTTGATTCCTACTCAATTGTTAGGGAGTGATACCTCATTTTGAATTCAGGGTCATACACTTGTTGGCAGGTGTTATACCATTGAGCATATCTCCAGTCCATTCTGAAGGTTTTTTGTGCCTGTCCTGGGGCTTGAACTCACCTGGGTGTTATCTCTGATTTTTTTTTTTTTTTTTTTGCTCAAGGCTGGCATTCTACCACCTGAGTTACAGCTCCACTTTCAGCTTCTGTGGTGATCAATTAGAGTCTCATAGACTTTCCTGCCCAGGCTTATATCACAAACCTCCTGAGCAGCTAGAACTATAAGAATGAATCACTGGTGCCAGCAAACTGCTGGAATTTTGTTTTGCTTTGTTTTTTAACATTGGAAACCATTTCAAAAAAAATTTAAAGTAGAGGAAATATGGCGCCGAGACAATAGGGACTAACCTAGCTCTCTCCCACAAAAAGAGAGAACCAGGGAATCCCACGAGCCAACTACCTTAAGAAATCCACAACAACAACTCAAGAAGCAACGGAGAAGGACTCAAACTGGAAAAGAAATCCAGATAAAGCTCACATCCAACTTTCTCAAAGAATTCCAAACGCGAGGACCCCTCCCCCACCCCTTGCCGCCAGCTCCAAGCCAGGAAAAGCAGCGGCGGAGGGCACCGGGCCAGGCAGCCCCAACCGCCGCAGAAACCAGCATAGACCAGGCCAGCAAGCGGCAGAAGCAGACACAGGAACAAGCACAGACCAGAACAGCAAGCAGCGGAACCCAGACTTGGAGCACAGGCGGAGGCTGAGATGCGAGGGGAGTGATTGATTCTCCAACACCTTGGAGCAGCCCACAGCCAAAGGCAGAGGAGTGAGTAGCCCAGTGGGTATCCCAGTGGGTAGCCCAGTGGGTCCCCAAACCCATCGGGAAAGCAGAGCTGGTGGCGAGCTATAGAACTTAACTCAGACCCCTCCACCCTGCCCGAGAAAGACTGGCAAATGCAGGGGGGACAGGAATTTAGAATCCTGTCCCTTCCCTCAACAGCCCCCTCCCCCAGGCCATTGACTGGAGACTGACAGGCAGGCGGGCGCTAAAACCCAGCACCCCACCAAAGGGGGCGGAGGTATCCCTGCTACCACCTGCCCAATAGGTTCCTCTCCCAGGCCACTGGATCTGGAGAGTGGGGATGGCTGAGACCCTGCCTTCCAAAAGCGGGTGGGGTGTGCGGGAGTTGAAAAGCCAGCATCTGTCCCACTCAAATTTTGAGCCAGGCACCCTCTAGCTGGGAATCCCCAGCAAGACAGCATCAAGGGGCCCCCCACAGTCACAGACTCTGGCCAAAGCGGCGGAAACAAAGCAGGGAACTGAAGGGCAGACCAGTAGCCAAGCTCACCTTCTGAGAATCAGAAAGGCGCGGCTCCGCCCTTGGAGCCCATATCCTTGGCTGGGAACTGCCCCTGGGAACAGAGCAGAAACCAGCTGGTCCAGTTGAGAGCTCCTGGAAACCCCCAAACTTCAGACCCTTGGCCGGGGACCTGGAAACAGCGCAGGAAAACCAACCATCCACCCATCCCGCTGAAACTGAAGTGAGCAGACCTATCCCACAGCCCACTGTGAGGCCACTAGTTGGGCTGAGAGCTAGTTATGCAGCAGCACACAGCCTCTGGGAACAGGCCGAACACCTGCAAAAGCTGCAAACTCTGACCTAGTCAGCAGCGGAATCAATTTGGCTGAGAACCACAGGTATACACAGATTCTCAGAACCACCGGTCCCAATCCAAGTAAAGACCTCCACCTACCGACCACAGAGTGAACTACAACAACAGTTCTCATGCCTAGAAGAGTGCAAAGACGAATTACGACATACATAAATAATCAAAGTCCCACACAAAGCCCAAAAGGAAACAAGAGCGAAGGGCCGAGAGAGATGTCACCATCCCAAGAAATGACACCTGAAGAGACACGAAATATGACTCAAATCAAGGAAATGATGTTGGAAATGAAGGCTGAATTCCAAAAACAAAAGCAAGAAATTTCCAAGGAACTTTTCCAATTCAAAAGAGAAGTGGAAGAAAAGTTCAATACCCTCTCAGCAGACTTGATCAGCTCAGTGTCCACACTTCAAGCAAAAATAGAGGCATTAAGCAGTAGATTGACTGAGATGAAGAATAGAACATCAGGAACAGAAGATAAAACACAAGAGCTGGAACAGAGAATCACCACCTTGGAAAAATCAGTCAGAATCCAACAGAGAGAACTCCAGGACCTGGCAGATGCAGCAAAGAAGTCTAATTTTCGTATAATAGGGATTGATGAGGGCGCCGAATTTCAGGACAAAGGAATGCAACCCTTATTCACCAAAATCATAGCAGAGAACTTCCCCAACCTCAAAAGGGAAAATACTCACATTATTGAAGGTTTTAGGGCTCCAAACAGGCAAGATCCTAGAAGGAACTCATCTAGACATATCATAGTAAAGACACTAGACCTGAATACCAAGGAATTGATCTTAAATGCTGCAAAAACAAAGAAAGAGCTATACTACAATGGGAAAAAAATTCGAATTACAGCAGATCTCCCCATGAAACCCTAAATGCAAGAAAAGCTTGGAAAAATAGCATTGATGTCCTGAAGACCAACAACTGCCAACCCAGACTGATATATCCAGCAAAACTAGCATTTACATTTGAGGGAGAAACAAGAATATTTCACTCCAAAGAGAAGCTTTATGAATACATGCACACTAAACCAGCGTTATCAAAATATTAATTAATCGAGAACAAATTGTAGAACATCAAGAACCCCCATCAAGAAACAAATATCTATAATTCACTAAACATAAAAGGGGGGAAAAAGAGAGAGAAAGAAAGTTAGAAGTAAAAATAAATAATGACAATGGACACTGACCACTTCTCCATAATTTCACTAAATGTGAACGGGCTGAACAATCCAATCAAAAGACACAGAGCAGCAGACTGGATTAAGAAACACCACCCATCCATATATGTTGCCTCCAAGAGACTCACCTCACTGCCAAAGACAGAAACAAACTCTAAGTGAAAGGATGGAAACGAATTTTCCACTCCAATGCACCATGCAAAAAGCAGGAGTAGCAATCTTAATCTCCGACAAAATTAACTTCTCAGTAAAATCAGTACATAAAGATAGCGATGGCCATTACATATTAGTAAAGGGTACAATCCATGCCCAGAATGTTACAGTTACTCCCCCAACACGGGAGCACCCAAATTCATCAAACAAACTCTCTTAGAATTGCAGAACAAGATAGACTCAAACACAATCACAGTGGGAGACCTCAATACACCACTCTCAACAAATGACAGGTCAACTCAACAAAAGTTAAGCAAAGACATCATCGACTTAAAGGACACCATAGCCCAGCTGGGCTTAACAGATATACAGACACCATAGCCCAGCTGGGCTTAACAGATATACACAGAGTCTTCCACCCAACAGCGAAACTTTTTACATTTTTCTCAACAGCACATGGAACACACTCCAAAATTGATTATATAATAGTTCATACAGAAAACTTAAGCAGATACAAGAGGACTGATATAATCCTATGCATTCTATCAGACCACAGTGGAGTCAGACTAATTCTGAACAATGCAGTCAAAGTCAAAAACATTCAATCACTTGGAAACTGAACAACACATTTCTGAATAACTCAGAAAAATCAGAAAAGATTTAAAAACTTCCTTGAATGTAATGACAATCAAGAAACATCACAAAGGTCAGCCAGGGTAGTTCTAAAAGGCAAATTTATCGCACTAGGAGCACATGTTAAAAAGACAGAAGAAGAGCATGTAAATAACCTACAAAAAAAAAAAACTGAAACACCTAGAGGAGTAAGAAAAAGTTAATTCTAAAACAACCAGAAGGACAGAAATAACAAAAATAAAATCAGAAATATCAGAGATTGAAATAAGATCTACTATACACAAAATTTTAAATCAAAAAGTTGGTTCTTTGAAAGAGTCAACAAAATAGCCAGACCCCTGGCAAGATTAATCAAAAAAAAAGAGAGGGGAGACTCTAAACAAGATTAGAGACCCCAAGGGAACAATCACAACTGATCTGCAAGAAATTCAGTCCATAATGAATAAGTACTACCAGGGCCTATATTTAAAGAAACAAGAAAATCTAGTAGAAATGGATGATTTCTTAAATAAATATAGGCTACTCACACTGAACAACGATGAGGTAAACAAACTGAACGAACCAATATCTTACAATGAAAATGTGGAAGCAATCAGGGAAATGCCAACCAAAAGAGCCCAGGTCCAGATGGTTTCACTGCGGAATTCTACAAGATGTTTAAAGATGAAATAAAACCTATACTCTTGAAACTATTCTAAGAAATAGAAACAAAAGGAGCAATAACAAACTCATTTTATGAAGCTAATATTACTCTCATCCCCAAACCAGGGAAAGACCCAACAAAAAAAGAAAACTACAGACCTATCTCTCTAATGAACACAGACTAAATAAAATATTAGCCAACAGGGGCCGGGAGTTTGGCCTAGTGGTAGAGTGCTTGCCTAGCATGCACAAAGACCCAGTTTCGATTCCTCGGTACCACATACATAGAAAAAAGCCAGAAGTGGTGCTGAGGCTCAAGTGGTAGAGGGCTAGCCTTGAGAAACTCCAAGGACAGTGCTCGGGCCCTGAGCCCAAGCCCAGGAATGGCAAAAAAAAAAAAAAAAAAAATATATATATATATATATATATATATATACATATATATATATTAGCCAACAGAATCCAGAAACAAATTAAAAAAATCATACACTATGATCAAGTAGGCTTCATCCCACAGATGCAAGGTGGTTTAACATTTGCAAATCAATCAATGTAATTAACAGAGCTAAGGATAAGAATCATATGATAATTTCTCTGGATGCGGAGAAGGCATTTGACAAAATACAACATCCATTCATGTTGAAAGCACTAGAAAAAACAGGAATCAGAGGTACATTCCTCAAAATAATTAAAGCCATATATGACAAACCTACAACCACTATTATACTAAATGGTGAAAGACTGGAATCATTCACCTTAAAATCAAGAACTAGGCAGGGATGCCCACTCTCTCCACTTCTCTTCAGTATAGTGCTGGAACCCTTAGCCAGAGCAATAAGGCAAGAAAAGGACATCAAAGGGATCCACATAAGAAAAGAAGAAATTAAACTAGCCCTATTCGCAAATGACATGATCCTCTACTTGAGTGACCCAACAAACTCCACTCCCAAACTTCTAGAATTAATAAACTACTTTAGCAAAGTGGCAGGATACAAAATTAATCTTCAGAAGTCAGTAGCCTTCTTGTACACCAACAATACACAAACAGAAGGCCAAATCAAGAAAATGATCCTATTCGCAATAGCCCCCAAGAGAATAAAATACTTAGGAATATACTTAACCAAAGATGCAAAGGAATTATTCAATGAAAACTACAAAAGCCTAACAAAAGAAATTAAAGAGGACACTAGGAAATGGAAAGACATCCCATGCTCATGGCTAGGGAGAACCAACGTAGTGAAAATGGCTATACTGCCAAAATTGATATACAAATTCAATGCAATCCCCATCAAAATCCCAAAGACATTCTTTATAGAAATAGAAGATATAATTCAAAGATTCACATGGAACAAGAAAAGACCTAGAATAGCCAAAACAATTCTAGGCAAAAAGAGCAATGCTGGAGGTATTACAATACTAGACTTCAAACTCTAGTATAGAGCCATAATAACAAAAACCGCTTGGTATTGGCACAAAAACAGACCAGAAGATCAATGGAATAGAAGACCCAGAAATAGAACCACATACCTATAGGCAACTTGTATTTGACAAAGGAGCCAAAGATATACAGTGGAACAAACACAGTCTATTCAATTATTGGTGCTGGCAAAACTGGGCAGCCACATGCAGAAAACTAAGAGTTGACCCTAGTCTTTCACCATGCAGAAGCATTAACTCAAAGTGGATCAAAGACCTCAACGTCAGACCGGAAACCGTGAAACTGCTACATGATAAAGTAGGAGAGACACTGGAACTGATAGGCACAGGCAAAAGATTCCTGATCAGAATCCCAGGGTCACAACAGATTGGAGAGAGACTCAATAAATGGGACTACCTAAAAATAAAAAGTTTCTGTATAGATAAAAACATAGTTGCAAAAGTAGAGAGACAGCCAACCAACTGGGAAAAGATAGTTACCAATAATATATCTGACAAATGCTTAATATCCAGTATCTACAGGGAACTCAAGAAATTAATCCCCCCCCAAACCCAGTAAACCATTCACTAAATGGGCAAGGGAACTAAAGAGAGACTTATCAGAAGAAGAGATTAAAATGGCAGAAAAGCATATGAGAAAATGTTCATCATCTATGATCATAAAGGAAATGCAAATAAAAATAACCCTAAGATACCACCTTACCCCAATAAGAATGGCCAAGATTTTGAACTCAGACAATGACAGTTGCTGGCAGGGTTGTGGAGAAAAAGGAACCCTATTACACTGCTGGTGGGAATGCAGACTAGTTCAGCCACTCTGGAAAGCAGTGTGGAGGTTTCTTAACTGAAAATAGACCTTCCCTATGATCCCGCCATACCACTTCTGGGCACCTACCCTGAACATCATAACCCAAGATATGATAAGGACACCTGCTCAGCTATGTTCATCTCTGCACTATTCACAATAGCCAGGTGATGGAAACAATCCAGATGCCCTACTGCAGATGAATGGATACAGAAAATGTGGTATATATACACAATGGAATTCTACATAGCCAACAGACAAGATAAAATAATGGCATTTGTAGGGAAGTGGGTGAGTCTAGAGCGAATCATGTTGAGTGAGACAAGTCAAGACCTAAGGAACAAAAGGAGCATTGGAATCCTTAATATGTGGCTATTAAATCCAAAGAGTACAAGAGCGAGGACTCAATATCTGCATACCCAATGCTATAGACATGGTAATGGAAATATAAACATAACTATATAGATATAAAAACCTATGACTCTATAGATATGTTTTATTTTCAAAAATTAATGTTTCTATGACATACAAACCCTTAGCCTAATTTTGATTAAGTTCTAAATACTAAGTCCCAGTGATTGTAAATAGAGATTCCCCTCTTGAACACTTGTTTGTTAAACCTGTCATTTAAAATGATGTAAAAATCAACGTTAATAAAGAAAAAAAAAGGAAAAAACAAAAAAATTTAAATATTTAATAATGCAAAAAAAATTAAAAAGACAAAGAAAATAAAGCACAAAGGTTCTAACCTTCACTAAAGGTAATTAATGAAGGGAAAGTGAGATCTGAGGTATACCTGCTCTAGTCAGTCCATTAAACATTGTACCACCTTCTTTTTTTTTTTTTTTTTTTTTTTGTGGGTCATGGGGCTTGAATTCTGCCTGGACACTGTCCCTCAGTTCTTCCGGCTCAAGGCTATCACACTACCCTTGAGCCAAGCCCAACTTCCCGTTTTCTAGAGGTTAATTAGAGATAAAGTCTCAGGTCCTTTTGTGCCCATGCTGGTTTTGAACCTTGATCCTCAGATCTCAGCCTCCTGAGTAGATAGCTAGAATTGCAGGCATGAGCCACTGCACCCAGCTTTGTATCACCTTCTTAAATCAAAACTAGGAGATTTTGTACTCCTCCCCATCACAGTTGAATAATGGGGACTTTGGATAATACCTGATTACTTAAAACTGGAGTATAAGTAATTCAATAATGCATCTCAAAAGAAGAAATGTATGGGCCAGGAGTTTGGCCTAATGGTAGAGTGCTTGCCTAGCATGCACAAAGACCCGGGTTCAATTCCTTAGTACCACATACATAGAAAAAAAGCCAGAAGTGGTGCTGAGGCTCAAATGGTAGAGCTCTAGCCTTGAGAAAGTCCAAGAACAGTGCTCAGGCCCTGAGCTCAAGTCCAGGACTGGCAAAAAAAAAAAAAAAAGAAGGAGAAGGAGGAGGAAGAAAAAGGGGAGGAATGTTAGAATCAAAAGACATGAAATACACCTATCAAGCAAGTTCTTCTAAATCTTACTATGAGGAGAGTCAAAGTCAGTGATGCTTAATTTTCACCAACATATCAATAATAACTGCCAGACTAAATGTTAAGGTAAGTTTCTCAGTCTCTTCCCTTGGCTATTCCCTGGCCATTCTTTCCCCTTAACCACTTTCCTTCTTCTCATTTCTTTTTCCTTTCACTCTTTCCTGTTTTCCTTTTATTTCACTTTTTTCCCTATGAGAGGGATTAAGAAGTTGTTTTATATCATACTGCATCTAAAGTACATTAAACAGCATGAGAAAAAAAAATCTTTACAGTTAAATCAAACAAAACCCCTTTATAGTTTTAGACAACTGATCTGTAACTTTGGCTAACTGACTAGGTTATAAACCAAGCAGGTAGTCCAAGTAGTCAGATGCTAGTGGCTCATATCTGTCATCCTAGCTAATACTGAGGTGGCGATCTGAGGATCTCAGTTCAAAGCCAGCTCAGGTAGTCCACAACATTCATCTCTAACTACCAAAAAGCTGGAAGTAAAGCTGTGGCTCAAGTGGTCAAGTACTAACCTTGAATAAAAAGGCTCAGGCACAGCACCCAACCCTGAGTTCAAGCCCTAAGACCAGCATACACACATACACAAAGATAAACCAAGACCTTATACTTTCCTGTTGTCCCTACAAATGAGTGATGAGATTACAGGTGAGGATACAGCACACGAGGTATGTACCACTACAACAGTTGTTGTGTACAACAACGCATACAAATTATATAGTAACTAAAATAAAAGAAATTTATTCTTGAATAGTTCTGAGGTTATAAACTTAAAGTGAATTTTAGAGAACTAGAATCAACATAGAATATTGTATTTCTTTTAGTAGCTCCCTGGAAAATTCATTTATTTTCCAGTTCCCAAAAGGACATCTACACTCCTTAGCTTGTAGCATCTTCCTCTATCTCCAAAGCATATCTAGCATTGTTAGGCCCTACTTGCCAAGTACAGGCGTTCCTTCAACCTAGATGGAGTTAGTTCCAAATCAAACACACTCTTATGCTGAAAATATTAAGTAAAAAAGGAAACTAATACACTTAACCAACATGATAATTGAGCCTACCATAAACATTGTCAGATCACATACAATAAGTAAAGGTGAGGAAAATACAATGTTTATTTTTCCAGTTATTTCACATTTATATTTATCCCTATTTATAATTCCTTTTCATTTATTTCTTTACTGGGTTTCTTTTTTCCCCTTTTAGTATTGGGATTTGAACTCAGGGCTTTGTGTTTGCTAAGGAAGACACTCCACCTACCACTTTACTCTCTAGCATTTTTTGCTGCCTTGCTTGCTTGCTTTTTCTCTCTTTTTCTTCCTTTTGTTCTTTTTCTTTCTTATTTTTTATGTCAGTCCTGGGGTTTGATCTCTTCACCTGAATACTGTCCCTAGTCTTTTTCACTCAAGGCTAGAACTCTACCACTTGAGCTACAACTCTACTTCTGACCTTTTTCGGGAGGTTAATTGAAGATACAATTCTCATCGACTTTCCTGCCCCAGCTGGCTTCGAACTATGGTACTTAGATCCCAACTATTATAGGTATTATATCTTAACTACTGTTATAGGTATGAGTTACCAGCACCTGGCTTGCTACAGATATTTTTAAGATGAGGTCTTGTTTTTTGCCTGGAGCCAGCCCAGACCATAACCTTCCTATTTTTGCTACACCATTGCTCAGATAACAGGCACATATAACCATGTCTAACTTTTTCTGTTGGACTAGGGTTTTGTGAACATTTCTGTCTGGGTTAATCTGGAACCTCTATCTTCCTCATTTCAGCACCCAATGTAACTGGAATGACAGTTTTATACCACAGCATTCAGCTATTGGTTGAGATAGTCAACTTTATGCTTAAGCTAAATAGCCTCAAATCTCCATCCTCCTAAACTCTTGTCTCCTGAGTAGCGAGCTAGTATTATACTGCGAACTACTGGCACCTGGCCTCATTTATCAGTTTTTTTTTTTATAGTAAAACCATTCAGCAAACTTAAGATTCTTGAAATATATAATATATACCTGTTATCTATTATTCTACTGTGCCACAGCATATCAGAACTTATTTTAGATAATTAAAACACTGAAATCTTTGACATAAAGAAAACTTCCAGGGGCTGGGAGTTTGGCCTAGTGGTAGAGTGCTTGCCTAGCATGCACGAAGACCTGGATTTGATTCCTCAGTATCATATATACAGAAAAGGCTGGAAGTGGTGTTGTGGTTCAAGTGGTAGAGCTCTAGTCTTGAGAAAGCCCAAGGACAGTGCTCAGGCTCTGAGTTCAAGCCCCAGGACTGGCAAAAAAAGTATAAAAGAAAGAAAACTTCCAGGACAGGGAATGTGGCTTAGTGCTTGCCTTGAATACATGAAGCCCTGGGTTCATTCCTCAGTACCACATAAACAGAAAAGGCCAGAGTGGTAATGTGGCTTAAGTAGTAGAGTACTAGCCTTAAGTGAAAGTCGCTCAGGGACAGTACCCAAACCCTGAGTTTAAGCCCCAGAACTGCACCCCCATCCCACATCGAAAAAAGAGAAAAAAAGAAAAGAAAAAAACAGAAGAAGAAAAAGAAAACCTCCATGGGAATAACAAAGAAACTGAAGTGACAATGAAAGTGTTTGTACTTACTGATTGACTAACTCAGATCCCATCCTGGAGCCATCATCTGCCTCCTCCTCCATTTCAGAGTCCATACCATTGTCACCTTATAGATGAAACAAACCATTGAAAACGTGCTTGCAAAAAGCAGAAATTAGTCAAGAGCAGAGCTCCACTTTTAAAAGCAAAACACATCTGAACACTTCATAATTATACTTTCAACTGCTTATATTTAAAACAATGAGCTTTTCCATTTTTTTCCTCATTGTCTTATCTTGCCATATACAAGAGTATGTGCATATACTGAAACCACGTTCCTACAAATCTATTTCCAGAGTTATAAAATTCATTTAATTAATTTATATTTTTAAGAATTATTTTTATCTGGAAACTGCAAGTCTCTGTTGTTTTATTATGTAAATACTAATATCCTTGCAAAGTTTCAAAAAAAGAAAAGAAAGGGAGAGGGGAGGGAAGGAAGAGAGAAAATGAAGGAAAGGAAAAGGCTGAAAATCAAACATTCTAGAAGATATAAGAACTGAAGTTATTTCAGATGGACATTTGTAAAATTTCAAGGGATTGTTCCAGTTACAAATAAGCCATAGCTGAGCTAAAATAATATGCAATAGTTAACTGAGCTATTAAAATTATAAAGCAGAGAAATGCTATTTTCAAAAGAATCTTTACCTTCCCTGTAGTTTTCACAGTATTTTTCATATACTTTCCTTAACTTTATAACAAGATAAAAGCTTACATTGCCATATATTAAATATTCATTTTCTATATATCATACTATAACTATACATGAAATCTATTCAGGAGGGGCTAGGAGTTTGGCCTAGTGGTAGAGCTCAGTACCATGTACATAGAAAAAAGCTGGAAGTGGTGCTGAGGCTCAAGTGGTAGAGCTCTAGTCTTGAGAAAGTCCAAGAACAGGGCTTAGGTCCTGAGCTCAAGCCCATGAGATTCTATTCTAATATGTAAATTATATTTCTCAGCACCCAAAAAAAAAAATGTTCAATGATTACCCAATAATGAAATCAAGGTAACATTCAAGAAAGAGAAAAAAGTACACAGTTTTATGTTAGCAGCATGCAGAAATATTCTTACCCTCAAGAATCTTCAGGATTTTTTTTTCAGACAGTAGCTCTAATTGTTCTTGGCATAGTTTTTTAATTTCCTCTACTGAACAGTTCTAAAGGAAATGATATTTTTAATTGGATTTATGTACTATAGTTTCAACAGAAACTGGAAAAATAGTTCTTAAGCTAAAACAAAAGATCACCTGTTCTCATCCCTCTTACCTTGGACTTCCCACCCCTCTCACCCCAAATAAAAATTTTAATTAAAAAAAATATATAAAGGAATAAAAAAAAAGGGTGCAGGGCGTTTAGCCTAGTGGTAGAGTGCTTGCCTATCATGCACAAAGACCCTGGTTCATTTCATCCGTACCACATACATAGGCAAAAGCCAGAAATGGTACTGTGGCTCAAGTGGTAGAGTTCTAGCCCTTGAGAATGCCCAAGGACAGTGCTCAGCCCCTGAGTTCAAGGCCCAGGTCTGGCAAAAAAAAAAAAAAAGAATAAAAAAAAAGAAAAGAAACTGTAAAACTACAACTGTAAAACAAAATTCCAAGCTGGACATTGGTGGATCACACCTATAATCCTAGTTACTCAGGAGGCTGAGATCTGGATTAAAAGTTCAGGCACAGCCCTCAGAACCTTAGTTCAAACCCCAGAACCAGCACCAAATAAGTAAGTAAATAACTAATAAAAAAATAATAATGTGAAATTATCCAGTTAGAAAAGTTTTATGATAAAACAAATATATGAGGCCAAGAGTTTGGCCTAGTTAGTGGTAGAGTGCTTGCCTAGCATGCACAAAGACCAGGTTCCATTCCTCGGTACCACATGCACAGAAAGTGTATGCTGAAAGTGGTGCTGTGGCTCCAGTGGTAGAGCTCTAGACTTGAGAAAGCCCAAGGACAGTGGTCAGGCCCAGAGTTCAGGCCGGGACTCACAAAAAAAAAAAAAAAAAAAAAAAAAAAAAATTAATAATAAAACAAGTATATGGCCAGGTGTCATGGCTCACACGACACCTAGTTATTTAGTAATCCTAGTTATTCAGGAGACTGGAGACTGAGATCTGAAGATCACAGTTCAAAACCAACCCAGGCACTCAAGTCCACGAGAACTCTTATTTCTAATTAACCACTAGAAAACTGGAAGTGGCACTGCGGCTCAAGGGGTAAGGTGGTAGTCTTGAGCTCAAGAGCTCAGCAACCCAGGGTTGCCCAGACCCAGGGTTGAAGCCCCACGACGAACCAAAAAAAAGGAACAAACACATGTCTCAAATAGATTTACATCTATCTGTTCCTAGGATGAAAACTAAAAAAATGATAGCATAAATATTTTGGAAATTTGATGGGAATACATAAAGTTATATTTTTAATATGGAAGAACAAATAAAAGTAGTTCAATAAGTTAACAGTAGCCAATCTGTTAAGTAATTCTTACAAAGGCTTAACTAGTCAGGACCTTCTCCCATATGTCTTAAGTATTTGATCTTGGGCTTAACTTGTCCCAGAGCTATTTCTACAACCGTAAAATTAAATAATTTCATAAATAACCACATAAAAACACCTTTAAATGTGATAAAACATGTGCTAGTATAAACTGTCACTGGTATACATCAGATTTTATTTATACTTTAAAGCACCAAGGGAGACTGAAGATATTCCAATTTAAATACTACCACTGGCTGAATTTAACAGTATTCCCATATTTCCACATTTTTTTCCAACATATTTCCACATTTTTTAATATACAAGGCTATTTATATATCTCAAAATTCTCTTATTTCACATCCAATTACAAACTATACTCAGTAAAATGATTGCTTCAAAAAAGGTTTGATTTCTATGTATGTATACTAAGTAATGCAGTACCTTTAACACATCAGGAAGCATCTTCTGTAACTTCTTCTCTCCTATAATACAGAAGCACTGCTGAAGCATTTCTTTTTTATCTGATATATAGAAACTAACTGGTTTTAATGACACAGTCAAATCCAGTCCACCTTCTTCAAGGTCACTGTGCTCTGCCAAAAATAATTCTTTTTCTGAAGTTGGAAAAAGAGTTTTGGTTTCCTAAAATTAAAAGAATAAAGAACTATTAATACTCTGATATATAAAACTATACTAGATACAGTATGCAAATATTGTATGTATATGACATTATACATTTTCATTTGATTAACTATCCTTCCTTATTTCCCAAGTTCTTGTTTGCACAATTACTTACCTAAAATTACTATAAAGAATGTTTCATGGGGCCAGGAACATAGCTTAGTGGTTGAGTGCTTGCCTAACATGCACAAAGCCCTAAATTCGATTCCTTGGTATTACATACACAGAAAAAGCCTGAAGTGGCACTGTAGCTCAAGTAGCAGAGTGCTAGACTTTAGCAAAAAGTGTCTAAGGATAGTGCCCAGTCCGGAATTTGAGCCACAGGACTGGCAAAAAAAAAAAAAAAAAGAATGTTTCATGTTTACCATTCTTTGATTTTACTCCTAGCACTACAATTAACTTAAGGATAGCTTAAAAAAAAAAAGGAGGCAATATCATAAAACACACCAATGAAAATACTCTCGACATTGAAAATTTTCCTACAATTTTAGACTTTTGAAGGGCTAGAATATTTCTTCAGAGGCCATTTCTTATATGTATGCATTGCCATTCAGTTAAATAGAGAAATGAAATACTTCTAAAAAGTTACAAATGCCAAATATTACAAAGTGATACTGTGAGCTATGTCTATTTTAGACCAATATATAAATGAATACACAAAAAGAAGCAAATAAT
This sequence comes from Megascapheus bottae, assembly GCF_031878675.1. Taxonomy (NCBI): domain Eukaryota; kingdom Metazoa; phylum Chordata; class Mammalia; order Rodentia; family Geomyidae; genus Megascapheus; species Megascapheus bottae. The sequence continues at coordinate 54,124,607 of NC_143511.1, forward strand.
TTCAGTAATTAAACATCTATGACAATCTTATTTCCCAACTGTATCCAGTCTCTCCAAATCTACTACCATAATACTGGTCCAAACTACCATGATCTTTCCTAGACTACAGAGCTGTTTGACTGGACACCCCACATCTGGCATCAAGTATTATTTTGTATGTTGCTAGCAGAATGGATTTTTGTAGAAGGCATGGGTAATGATTTTTGTCTAAAATGCTTCAGTGATTTCATATGGCTCTTGGAGTATGGTCCAGCTGGCCCTTCATCTTCATTTTTTTGGTTCTGGACACAATGACCTTCTTGGAATTACTCAAACGGAATGCACTTGTACATGCTCAGCCTCTACCTTCCCTTTCTTTCTCCTACCCATTATACTCATAAAATTAACATGGTCTGATGTTTATCAGCTACAAATTCAAAAGTTATTTCCTTGGGAGCATAACCTAGTGGTAGAGTGCTTGCCTAGCATGCACAAAGCCCTAGGTTCAATTCTTCAGGACCACATACACAGAAAAAGCCCCAAGTGGCACAAGTGGCAAAACGCTAGCCTTGAGCAAAAAGTGTCCAAGGACAGTGACCAGGTTCTGAGTTCAAGGCCCAAGACTGACAAAAATAATTTTTTTAATCTTCCTGGATTTATTCTATTTAAGTCAGGTAGTTTTCTTTGCTATATGTTCCAAAACAGGGAAGTGTTAAAAAAATACTATGATAATTAGAATGGGAAAATAATCAGATCAGCTCTTATTCTAATGGTTCAGAATATAATGATATAGAAAAACTGGAACAAAGCAGAAATATAAAATGGTACTGCAGCTCTAGAAGGAAAACAACTCACATTTCCCCAAAATGTCACCATAAGCCAGGCACTGGTGGCTCATGCCTGTAATCCCAGCTATTCAGAAGGATAAAATCTGAGGATCATGGTTCAAAGCTATGATGAAATCCAGTCCAAGCAGGAAAGTTCATTAGACTCCATCTCCAAAATAACCAACAAAAAGCCAAGCTGGAGGTGTGGCTCAAACAGTACAGGACTAATACAGGGTCAAGCAAGCATGAGGTCCCAATCTCAAAATTGAGCTAAAAAAAAAAAACTTCACGCTCTGAAAGTTCTGACAAATATTTGAGAGACCAGTACGAAGTATTTTTTAACATACCAACCAACAATAAAAAGTACAGGCTGATCTAACTCAAGAACATTTACATAAAAGCAAGCATAATAAATTCCAACTTTGTGCAAGAAACAAAACCAGCAAATCAAGTGTAACTTATTCCAAGATTGCAAGGACAGTTAACAATTTTTAGAAAAATCACATAATCTGATTAAAGGAGAAAAATTATGATCACAATAGAGCATCAGGAAGCCATCTGATAAAACTATAACCCTTAGTACTGTAGGAAGAAAACTGACAAGTTTCTAATCTAGCCAAAACCTGACCACTCCCTAATTTTTCAAATCAATGACAAGAGCTGGGTTGCTGGTAGCTTATGCCTAGGTAATCCTAAGTACTGAGGACGCTGAGGTAGAGAAACTTGAGATTCAAAGTCACCCAAGGCAGAAAAGTCCACAAGACTCCATCTCCAACTAAACAGAATAAAGTGCTGGAGGCATAATTCATGTGGTAGTGTACAGGAGAGCAAGGAAGTCAAGAAGGCAAAGCCTGAATTAAAATGTTTGCATCTATAAAACAGTAAGTAATTAAGTTGTAAAAAACATACATGAGAAATGTACTGATAGGGGTTGGTGTAGCTCAATGCTACAGCACTTGCTTAGTATATATAAGACCCTGGGAGGGGGGAGAACTCAAAAAAGGAGAGGGAAGGAGGGGAAAGGAGAAGAGGGAGACCGAGGGGAAAGGAGAAGAGGGAGATGGAGAAACAGGGGCAGGGGAAGGGGGGAGGGGCAAAAACAGTACCACTTGAAGTAAAAATGTGAAAAGAATGCCTATTATCACTGTTAATATACCATACCATATTAGAAGCCCTCAATAATACAAAAGACACACAATAAAAACAAGTGATAGAAAGGACAAAAATCACAGAAAACGTTTTGATGAGAGAAGTCAGTTTTAAAATGAATATCAAAGTATGCTAGGTAAAAGAAAAACTGTCCTTTTATGCTTCCACAGCCATAAAAGCAATTAAAGTTGTAATTTTCAAAAGTACTAAAAGAAAATACAGACTAGTTTAAAAATTCTGGAAAAAAGGCCCTTCTAAACAATATACAAAACCTAGAAGTATTATCTTTGACTTCAAAAAATTGAATACAATGGACATTCCATCAACATCTGCAGTATATTCTACAATACCAAAAAGCTTAAAATCAAAACTTTACCTAAATATGAATGATTTCTCAGAGAAAGACTGAAAATAGTTATTTAAAAAATAGACATGTGTGTGTGTGTGTTATACAATTACACAAGAATCAAATAACAACTAAAAATATGGACATATTTTAGGCTGGTAGAGAGCTTGCCTAGCATGCATGAAGCCCTGGGTTCAATTCCTTGGTACCACATACACATAAAAAGCCAGAAGTGGTGCTACGGTTCAAATGGTAGAGTGTTAGCCTTGAAAAAGCCTAATGACAGTACCCAGGTCTTGAGTTCAAGTCCCAGGACTGGAAAAAAAATTGAAGTACGCAATCTTACTATTTATACATCAAGAAAATAGAAATTAAAATAAGTGCAATGTTAATTCAATCCTTTAGTTTAAAAGATAATTTAAAAATGGATATCCCAGGGCCGGGAGTTTGGCTTAGTGGTAGAGTGCCTGCCTAGCATGGACGAAGACCTCGGTTTGATTCCTTGGTACCACATACATAGAAAAAAATCCAGAAGTGGTGTTGAGGACCAAGTGGCAGAGCTCTAGCCTTGAGAAAAAAACTCCAAGGACAGTGCTCAGACCCTAAGTTCAAGCCTCGGGACTGGCAAAAAAAAAAGGGGGGGCGGGAGTTTGGCCTAGTGGTAGAGTGCTTGCCCAGCATGCACAAAGACCCGGGTTCGATTCCTCGGTACCACATGCATAGAAAAAACCTGGAAGTGGTGCTGAGGCTCAAGTGGTAGCACTCCAGCCTTGAGAAAGCCCAAGGACAGTGCTCAGGCCCTGAGCTCAAGCCCAGCAGTGGCAAAAAAAAAAAAAAAAAAAAAAAAAAAAGGATATCCATCTATTAGCGAAGATATGCTGAAACTGATATTGAAATGCAATGTTTGGACAATCAGTTGCTTTATTTGAAAGCATTTGATGCTATTTCAAGGCTGTTTTGTTTTGTGGTTGGTAGTGGGACTTGAATTCAAGGCCTTAGGCTCTTGTTTGACTTGCTCTATCTACCACTGAACCACACCTCCACTTTTTGCTTTTTTTCCTAGTTAATTGGAAATAAAAATCTCTTAGAATCCTGGGCCTGTGTGATGTGACTGCAGTTGGAAGCCAGCCTGGACAGGAAACGCTGTGAGACTTTTATCTCCAGTTAATCGCAGGAAAAGCCATACATGGTGCTGTGGTTCAAGTGTTAGAAAACTAGCTGTGGACAAAAAACAGGAGCTCAGAGTTTAAGCCTTCCCAAAATAATCTCTTAGATCTTGTCTACCCGAGTTGGCACTGAACTGGAATCCGCAGATCTCAGCCTCCTGAGCAGCCAGTATTAAGGTGGGAACCACCAATGCCCAATTTTTTATTTTTGTTTTAAATGCGTATCTTTTGACCTTGCAATTTCATGCCTGAGAGTATATAAAGTAACTCTTGCACAAGACATACATACGGGGGCATTCGATTTGGTATGGTCTGAGGTGAAAAGAAGAAAAAAACGCAACACCTAAAGATATAATGGAACACTGGTCAGCTGCTACAATGTTACATACCACAGAGAGAAATCATCCTGACCAAGTGGTATTACCCAACTTGGGAGAGTTTATGTGCAGAAACTTAAATACATAGATCTAACTAAGGATAACCTAAATAGGCTACATATCTGCTCTTTTTTCCTTTTGGTGCCTCTTAGGGAGTGCTATAACACAGAGCCTGGCCATGTCCTTTAACTTCCAGAGGGGACTTCTACAACTTGAGCCACAACACTACTTCTGGCATTTTGGTGGTTATTTGGAAACAAAGAGTCTGACTTTTCTGCTTGGACTGGGTTATAATCCCTCCATCCTCAATTCTCAACCTCCTGAATAATTACAATTACAGACTTAAGCCACTGGTGCCTGGATGCATACCATCTATTAACATGAAAGAATGAAAAAGGACTTTCAGACTTTTGCCTTTATCTCTGCGATGTATGAGTTTCAAGAAAATCCTAAGTACTATTAGTATCTTTGCCGATTGATGACTTTTGTGGTCATATCAAAGAGAGATAAAGAAACCCTTGACACCAGAGATTTAAAAAAAGAAAAGAAAAAAGAAAAGTTTAGGGGCCGGGAGTTTGGCCTAGTGGTAGAGTGCTTGCCTAGCATGCATGAAGACCCGGGTTCAATTCCTCGGTCCCACATACGTAGAAAAAAGCCAAAAGTAGTGCTGAGGCTCAAGTGGTAGAGTTCTAGCCTTGAGAAAGTCTAAGGGCAGTGATCAGGCCATGAGCTCAAGCCCAGGACTGGCAAAAAAAAAAAAAAAAGAAAAGAAAAAAGAAAAGTTCCTTCATCTCTGGACCTCATTTCCCCCCATCTGTAATAACAACGTAGCTAATCAGAATCTACTTTAAAAAAAAAAAAAACTCTGAAAGGAAAAAGCGTCAGGTTCATCAGGACAGTAATCCGACGACTCAAGAGGCTCTTCAGGGAAACTGAGGAAGACCCCACTGAAAGAAGAGCTTATTAGTAAACCCACACACAGGGAAGTTGAGGAGGCGAGCACGGGCGTCCCCGGGGCTCGGGAGGTGGAACCCCGAGAACGAGCGGTCCCTGGGGGCCGGGGGCCCTCAGGCGCGGCAGCTGCGGAGGCCCCGGTGGCGGCGCGCACGCACCTGCGGCAGGGAGCCCGACACGCTGGAGGACGAGTCCGTGCTCCTCCGCTTCCGGCTCTCGCCGCGCTCCGCGCCGCTCCCGGCGCCGGCGCCGCCGCCTGCGCCGCCACCACCACCGCCGCCGCCGCCTCCGGAGCCCACGTTCCCGCAGCAACTCCCGCTCCCGCAACCGCTGGCGCTACCGCAGCCGCTGGCGCTGCCGCAGCCACTGGTGCTCCCACTACCGCTGCTGGCGAGGGCTGGAGCTAGGTCGGGGGTCGTGAGCGGAGCTGCCACTTCCTGGCTGCTCCGTTTACGCCGCTTCTCCCGGGAAGACTTCTTCCCCGTCATGATCCCTCGATCCCAGGCATCCGTGGGAAACCTCGGCGTCCCAGCGGCAAAAGAACCAGGTCTCCCGGCCGGCAGCAGCAGGAGCTGGGCTCTGTCCCGTCGCCGGAGTTACGTCACTTCCGGATGCGGCGCAGAACGTCTGAGTCATTTCCGGAGGCGGTGCAGGGCTCTGAGGTGTTGCCTAGAGGAGCCTGGAGGCTTGGGTGTAGTGTCACGTGCACGTTATTTTGGTTTTGATTTTTTTTTTTTCCTTCCTCTGGTAAAGACAGAAGGTTGAACTTTGTAACAATTCTATGCCTTTTTTTTTTCTTTTGCCAGTCTCGGGGCTTGAGCTTCGGGCCTGAGTACTGTCCTTGTGCTTCCCTCAAGGCTAGCACTCTGTCACTTGAGCCTCAGCACCACTTCTGGCTTTTTTCTACATATGTGGGACCGAGGAATTGAACCCGGGTCTTCATGCATGCTAGGCAAGTACTCCACCTCTAGGCCAAACTCCCAGGCCCCTGTGCCTCCTTAATATTTCTTTTTAGTGTTTATCAGGGTACAATTTATCGAAAGTCAAAGGATCCTTAATGATTAAAAGTGTACTTTACGACCTCTGTATGTATCTCCGAAGTTCATTTGTGATACTGAAAACCATGTCACAATAGAGAATTAAGAAAAGGTGTTTCTATTTGGAAATCTGAACCAAAAACGCAGCTTTACCTAGATTAGGAACTTTGTGGAGATGTTTAGAAATATTTAGAGACCACTAAAGACGGGGGGTGGGGGGGTAGGTGGGGGGAAGGGTAATGGATACCAAGACATGTGAAAGGGTATCAATGTATGTGAATTAATGCACCTTCTATCTGGCAAATATCATGTAACTCTTTTATTAATTACAATAAAAATATTTTTAAAATGTCACTATAAAAGGTATTGCATAGGCATGTATTTTTAGTACTTCTCAGAAATGACCTGCTAGATTCTTAACTGCAAATTAATTTCAAGGCTACTGAGTAGCAATACAGCATATACTGTATTTGCTCCTTTTCAAAGAGTTCACACAATGAGTTTTAAATGAGCTCGGTACTATTTTTCCATGTTTTCAGACACAAAAATGAATATGGAGAGGTCAAGTGTCATGTTCTACAAAGAGATGAAGACTCAGGTGGCATGCTTTATATTGCTTCCTTTAAATCTTATAATCACATGAGAAATATATTGACGTGTGTGTGTCTGTGTGTATGTGTGTGTGTGTGTAAAAGTGACTAAAAGTGATCTGTGTTCAAGATCATACAGAATGAGTAAAGTTAAAGCTGACTTTTTTTTTTTTTTTGTCAGTCCTGGGGCTTGAACTCTGGGCCTGGGCACTGTCCTTGGATTTTCTCAAAGCTAGCGCTCTACCACTTAAGCCTCAGCACCACTTCTGCCTTTTTCTGTGTATGTGTTACCAAGGAATCAAACTCAGGCTTCATCCATGCTAGGCAAGCCCTCTACTACTAGTTCATACTACTGGCCCAAAGCTGACTGACTTTATATCCATTATATTCTATTGTTTTTGGCCTATCTATAAACCTATCAAAGGTGGATCTCCTCCACAATTACCTCGTTAAAAAAATGCTTTTTAATTATGGGAGAAAGAGGGTTTCTTATGTAACTCTACTACTTTGACTTTATAACAACAATAAAAACTAAATGAGAAAAAGATTCCACTCATCATCATTCATCATAAGGAGAATTTTGTTCCATTTTTGAAAGTGTATTTCAGACTCCATGTGTGGTATGGCTTATGCCTGTAATTCTTGCTACTCAGGAGGCTAGATCTGAGGATAGCGGTTCAAAGCCAGCCCGGGCACTAAAGTCCATGAAACTCTTATCTCCAGTTAACCACCAGAAAGCCAGAAGTGGTGCTGTGGCTCAAGGGGTAAAGTAGCCTTGAGCTGAAGAGCTCAGGGATAACGTCTGGGCACAGAGTTCAAGTCCCATGACTGGCAAAAAAAAAAAAAAAACCCAAAAAACAACAAAAAAATGTGTATTTCAGGGAGTTGTTGAAGAGTGGAGTTCGTATTTGTTTTTCCTCACTAATACTCATTTGAAGACTATTCAGTGTCGTGTCTGTTGTCTGTTCTGAGGCTTGAATTCAGAGCTTGGGTTTCAACCCTGAGCTCTTGGTCAAAGCTAGTGCTCTACCATTTGAGCCACACACAATTCGGCTTCCAGCATTTTGGGATTAATTGGAGAGAAGAGTTTCATAGACATGACTGCCCATCCCTCCTTTGGAGCTAGGATTACAGGTTTGAGGCACCAGTGTCCAGCTCCATGTTACTTATAAAGGCACCAAAGAAAAAGAAATTCTTTTTAAATTTACTGTTACTAAGGTAATGTACAGGGGGATCATTGTTTATAAATCAGGTAATGAGTACATTTCTTTTTAATCAATGTTGCCCCTTCCTTCACTCTTTCCCAGTTTCCTCCTCCTGCAAGCTGTATGGTTCATTTTCAGCATAGTATTTACATATTACCAATGCTGCATTTGTTCACCTTTTCTGCCTCTGTGCAAACAGTGGGGGCAAACAAAAGGGTGAATTTGACCAAGATGCATTATACTCATAACCTGACTTACAAAACTGTAATCCCTTTATAGAATGACTTAATGACAAAAAAATTTTTTTAAATAAATTTCTGGGGCCAGGAGTTTGGCTTAGTGGTAGAGTGCTTGCCTAGCATGCACGGAGACCCGGGTTCAATTCCTTGGTACCACATACATAGAAAAAAAGCCAGAAGTGGTGCTGAGGCTCAAGTGGTAGAGCTCTGCCTTGAAAAAGTCCAAGGACAGTGCTCAGCCTGAGCTCAAGCCCAGGAGTGGCAAAAAAAAAAAAAAAAAAAGTACATTTCAGCTGAGCACTTGTGTCTCATACCTATAATGCTAGCTACCCAGAAAGTTGTTATCTGAAGGCAGAAAAGTCCAAAAGACTTAAATTCAGTTAGCCAGCAAAGAACAGGAAATAGAGCTTTCTCAAGTGGTAAAGCACTAGCCTTGAGCAAAGAAATCTTAGGGACAATGCGTAGGCCCTGAGTTCAAGCCCCAGGACTGGCATATTAGATAGGTAAATAGATAATTTTCTTGAAACTGTGATATTGAGAACTTTGGGCAATAAATTTGTAGCTGTAACTTTTTAAAAAACAATGAATCCAGGCTTTTTGTACCTACAAACAATAAAGTGCCCAGAAAGGGCATTCACTAGTTGGTAATACCTTGAAACCAAGTATCAGTGTTTGTGAGGAAAAGTGAATCAAGCATGCTGCCTTTGACCTTAATTCCTCAAAGTGACCTCAACTTGTCAAGGGTGTCATCCTTGCATCAATTTTGCTTTTACAAATCTCAGAAACCCAGTTACCATGTGATGATGTGCTGGAGGTGCCAGGTAGCCAGCCTTTAAGTGTATCTTCCAGCTAAGCACAAATTCCTAAAATACTTTATGAGAGTTGCTGTGAGACTAAAGTGTTTCACAGGCAAGTGTAACCCCTCAGTACCTCATTTTAGTCCTATGTCAGGCTATCTCTTGTACACATAGACCTAGGCATTCTTCACAGCTTGCATTATCTATCGTATCCTAAATAGTATTTTACTCCCCTTTTTGGCCTTTGCTGAATTGAGAGCAGCCAAAATGAAGTTCAATCCGTTCAATCACTTCAGGACTAAGCAAGAACCAGAAAAGGCATTTCAATGCACCTTCCCATATTTGCAGGAAGATTGTGTCTTCTTTCCAAAGAGCTGAGACAGAAGCACAATATGGGATCTGTGAGGTACAGATTGTACGAGTACACTATAAAGACCAGCAGATTGGCAGATTTACAGGAAAAAGTATGTCTCATCTGCATTGAACAAGGACAGCAGGAAAGGGCCAGTGGTACTACTGTCCGGGCGGGCAATCACCCCTGCAAGGTGGTTACCACCAGGCTAAAACTGGGAAAAGACCACAAAAAGATCCTGGAACAGAAAGCCAAATCCCACCAAGTAGGAAAAGAAAAGGGCAAATATAAGAAGGAAACAATTGGCCGGGAATTTGGCCTAGTGGTTAAAGTGCTTGCCTAGCATGCACGAAGACCTGGGTTCGATTCCTTGGTACCACATATATAGAAAAAGCCTGAAGTGGTGCCGAGGCTCAAGTGGTAGAGTTCTAGCCTTGAGAAAGTCCAAGGACAGTGCTCAGGCCCTGAGCTCAAGCCCAGAAAAGAAGGAAACAATTGAGAAAATGCAGGAATGAAGGGATCTTATCTACAACTTTCATTAAATAAAACTTTTAAATAAAAAAATACTATTTTGCTACTTAAGTTCAGATATGATGCAATCAAGTCAAAATAGCAAATATACAATCTAGTCTGACAAAGTGGTTGAACCTCAACATAATCAAGCCTGTAGACTTAGTTGTTATTGGTAGTAAATAGAAGTTACCATATGCAGACTCTTAAAATACCTCCCAGTGATCCCTGGTATTCATTTACAGCCTTGAATAACTCACTCCTCTTGAGCCATTAGAAGACCTTGAGTTGTTATTTTTGTTAGTTCACTTTAGGATGGACTAGTCCATTGATGGACTAGTTAGTCCACCCTTGGTTTTGAAGAAGCAAATTGTGACACTGAGAACAAAACAAGGATAGCCTCTTGCCAACAGCTTGCTAGGAACTGAGGTTCACAGTCTAACAACTCCCTCAAAAACTGAGCACCAACCTTGGGTCCTTTCCCAGTTTGTCATCTAGATAAAACCCTGTCCTCGGAATCTACTGATTACAGCTGCAAATGAGACAAAGGATTCCAAGATTCCAGAACTACAGGAGATAAAAAAATGCAGGCGATGAGAGGGTTGCTTTGTTTTGTGGAACTGGGAGTTGAACCTATGGCCTTGCACACACTTAGCTCTAGTACCAGTCTGTATGTATTGTTTTGAGGTAACTTAATAAACAATAGCACATAGTAATAAAGGATAACAAGAATGTTTTACCACTTAAAATTGTGGAATATTTTATATTGTATGGTAGAGTGTACTACTATACAATTAAACATGGACTGTTCTCGAGTAACAGATCAAAGACTAGTAACTAATTTAAAACCTAAAACCCTGATTTACACTATACGTTTAAAGCCAAGGTTGTAAAAGATACTAATAGGGCAAACAAGGAAATTTCTGAAATTCTGCTCATCTAGGGACATGCATAAGATTCTTCTCACGATGACAGGCAGTGTCAGCATGCCACAGCTCCAAAGTAGCCATGTGATAACAGCAGCAAAAAAAACAAAACAAAATACAGTATTGTATAGCACACTAGGTAAGCTAGGGCACTATCTCTGAGCAATTTGGCTCAGAAAGAACTATCATTTTGACCCACAGCTCCACTTCTGGTTTTTGAGTAATTGGAGATGAGACTATCACTGGGACTTGTATCCTAGCTGGCTTTGAATCTGTAATTATGAGATCCTAGCCTCCTAAGAAGCTAGGATTACAGGTGTGAGCCACCATGCTTAGCAGCCTCTGGCTCTGTTTTGCTTTGTATTATTTTTTAAGACAGATTTTTTACCTACTACATCTGGATTGAGATCCACCTACCTAGGGCCTCTAGAGTAACTTAAAAAGAGGAGAATAAACCACAACACTCACCTGATTGTTAAAGATGGGCCCTGAAATCTTTTTTTTTTTTTTCTAAATTAGCCTCAAATGGATATTCTAGGGACTGGGAATGTAGCTTAGTGGTAGAGTGCTTGCCTAGCATGTCTGAAGCCCTGGGTTAAATTCCTTAGTACCACATAAACATAAAAGGCCAGAAGTCGCACTTTGGCTCAAGTAATAGAGTACTAGCCTTGAGCAAAACAGCCCAGGAACAGCAACCAGGCCCTGAGTTCAAGCCCCAGAGTTGGCAAAAAAAAAAAAAATCCTGCCAAGCTGAGATTATAAGCATGAGCCACTATGCCTAGTTTTCACACGTGTTTTTGACTAGAGTACTTTCCATCTCTGATAGGTTTATCAGAGCATAATCCCATCATAAACTGAATACCCGTACTTGGATAATCTTTGGATATTCATTGTACTTTCAATTTTTCTGTATGAACATCCAACAAAATCATGAGAAAATATTTAATGGAAAAAATCTTCATAATTGTATTTACAGCCTCAGCTATACTGCATGTTTCTACAGAAAAATGAATTCAAAATTTATTTTAAACAAATGAAGCATTTTTTTTTCTAATCTCAAGTGGGAAATAACTTATAGGAAGGAAACTAATGGCCTTCCATCTCACTTCCATTCCAGAAAACTTGACTGAAAATTCAAGGCCAGAACACTGTCCCTTAGCTTTTTCACTTAAGGTTAGCACTATACCACTTGAGCTACAGCTCCAGTTCCAACTTTTTTGGTAGTTAACTGGAGATTAAGTCTTTCTCAGGCTGGATTCAAACCTTGATTCTCAGATTTCAGCCTTCTGAAAAACTACACTTATAGCTGTGAGCTAATGCCTAGTTTACAGGTAGTTTTTATTTGGGGATTATATGTGTTGCACTCAATAGATGTCTTTCATATACGGGGAAAAAACAATCACAGAAAGCTCAGAAAGAAAACCTAGCACTAAGGATATGGCTCAAGTGCATAGTACCTACATAATAGGTACAAGACTGAGATTCAAATCTGCCCACATAATCACAAAACAAACAAAACTTTCAACTGGAAGGGAGGGAAGAAAGAAGAAAGAAAAGGAAGGAGGGAGGGAGGAGGAGAAAGAGAGGAGAAAGGGAAATTTAAGAGAAGGGCACTGGTGGCTCATGTCTGTAATCCTAGCTATTTAGGAGGCTGGGATCTGAGGATTAGTTTGAACCTAGCCTGGACAAAAATGCCCGAGACTCTTATCTCCTATAAACTACTGGGGGGGGTGGGGAGGGAAGACCAGGAGATGGCACTGTGGTTTAAGTTGTACAGCATTAGCCTTGAGCAAAAGCTTTAGAACAGCACCCAGGCTCTTAAGTTTAAGCCCCAGGACTGGTAAAAATAAAAAACAAAAAAATCAAATATGACTAAACCAATATTTACCATTCTTCATATGAAATTATCTTTCCTTTTGCTAAGATGTACAAAGAGAATGAAATAAAGTTATAATAAAGATATGCAGTGATGGGGAGCAAACACTTTACAATTTGCCACCTATTATATTACAAACACTTAGAATAAGACCAAAGGCAATAATTATTCAAAGGCTGTTCAAAACATTGCATAGTTTATACTTATAATTACACATGAGACTGGACATATTAGCAGGAAAGCAGTGTATGTAAGGAATCATGCTGATCTGGATTAAACTATTCTGTCATTTTACTTTCAAGTACCACTCTAAATCCTAGTTCAACCAGAAAGTAAAAGCACAAATAACTGAGCCAGCAAACAATATTTAAAGCTAAGTACACTATAGTAAATTGCCATGTATAATTTTCAGGGTACAAAAATAACTTTATTTTTACTCATCTCCTTCTGATACTTCTCAAGTTCTTTTTAGCAATTAATCTAAATGATCAAATCTTTTCTCACCCTACAAGAAGGAACGCAATTTAGTACTAACCCAGGAAACCTGTAGTTCTTTTGGACATGGGGCCTAAACTCAGGACCTGGGCATAATCCCCAAGCTCTTGCTCAAAGCTAGCCCAGGGTTCTACCACTCTACACAGCTCAGAGTGGTTAATTGGAGAAAAGAGTCTCTGGTTGGGCTGGTTTCGAACTCTGATCCTCAGATCTCTGCCTCCGGCATACCTAGGGTTGAACCATCAGCACTCATCACAATCTGTAGGTTTTACAGCATAAATGCTGAGAATGCTGCTTATTAGTTAAGGCAAAGTCTTAGCAAAAACAGAAATTCCAAGCCTGAGGATGTAACTCAGTTGGCAGAGCAAGTGGCTGTCTGCAGGCCCTAAGTTTGATTCTAGCACTGAAAATAAATGACTTAACAAATTGTGCTGTATACCATGTGCAGTGGCTTATGACTATAATCCCAGCTACTTGGGAGGCAGACATCAAGATTTCAAATCAAGGCTAACCTAGGAAGAGTTAAAACAAAACAACCTCATCCAATAAGCTGGTTATAGAAGCATGCCCTGTCATTTCAGCTACTCAGGAAGCATAAATAAGAGAATCAAAATGTAAGGCCAGACCTAGGCAAAAGCTCAAGACCCTACCAGAAAACAAACCAACAAAAATAGGTGGGGCATGAAACCCTACCAGTAAACAAACTAATGAAAATGAGCAGGGATTGCTCAAGTGGTAGACTAGCTAGCAAGAAAACACAAGGCACTGAGTTCAAACCTTAGTACCAACTCCCCCAAAAGATAAAATTAATTACTTCAAACAAAATAAACTGTGCAATTAATGGATGGTTCCCACTTTGCCTCTTTGTGTTCATTGCTAGGGTTTCAGAATCATGTGTGCCCTCTTCTCCAGGGAGCTACTTTGACAGTCAAGTAATCTTGATTTCATCTTTATCAGAATTCTAGTATGTCTACTTTTGAAATCAAAGCTAAAAAGTCCTCATTTAAAGCTGGCTGGAAGATTAAATGTCAAGATGTATAGTACATTGCCTAGACCATACTGGTAACTCAAAACTACTAATTGCATATGCTGACAGTTGGATATATGTTTCCTTGCACAACAGCCTAACAAAATTCAACACATTCCAAAATTCTTTTTGAGATAATAAAAATGACCAAAAGTTCACAATCAAATATTAAAACTAAAATTAACAATGAAGTTACCCTCAAATAGTAAAAAGCAAAGAAACTACATATAACTTGTAGTGAAAATGTGCATAAATAATCCAATGCCAAAACTGGAATGATAAATGAACCTCATATGAGAAACAAAAACTATAAGCCATAATCAAAGAGGCCACATTTGTTTGAATTGATCTAACATAATTCACCAATTTGCTTTTCATCTAAAAATGAATCATCAAACAAATATACTTTCTGTTTGTTTACAAATGACTTAAAATCAGGAAATTATTTTACATCTTTTCAATATATAAATTTTTAAGAAACATAATTTTTCAAAGCTTTAAATTAAATCCTTACAAGACCCTGAAATGTGTCAAGTCTGCTGACAGCATCCAACAATGAAAATAAGCATACAAGTTAAACAGAAGATAACTGTCAACAATTAACAGTTTGTCATATTGGAACAGTAAAATCAAGTTATATAAGTTAAAGCCCTTACATTCTCCTGAATGGCTAAGGTAATGGAGAAAAAAATGACATTGTAGTTGAATTGTTGTTGATATAGTTCATTGTTTTTCTCTCTTCTGCTTGAAAGTCTTTATTTTATAAACAATTGTGCTTAATATAGACAAACCCTGGTCATAGTTCATAAAATGGACCTGAGACACAGTACAAAAATATGGAGTGCTTCATTCACGAAAAACTCTTGCACATAGCCATGTTGACCTTTTCAGTATATACGCTGTTGAACTGTGCACTCATTATAGTTCCTTAATTTGGAAACTTACCCACATTACACAGGAAAAATCTCACAGTTCCATCAGTGCAAAAACTTTATTTGTTTCCCCTCCCCACTACTTTACAAGATCTGAAATTTTACTTTAATCCACAGTATTTTTCTTTTTAAAGTCATCTATAGTCAGTCATGTAAAATGTGAGAGAAAAAAAAACACTAATCAATTTACAACTTTGGCTAGCATTACCATTGCTACAGCAAATTTAAGATTAGTCTACAGCATTCACTTACTTTAGCTGGTTCTGATACTGAGGCATACTTTTTTATTTGAGAATCAACACCTAAAGACTTGGCTAATTGAACAGCATTGGAATCGTCACTAATAAGTGTCCCAAGAGCCACAAGAAGTCTAAAAGTGGCTTCTAGGTCTTGTACAACTTCGAAGATTGTGCTAATTACCGACAAGCATTGAGCTTTCCCTTCAATGTTATGGTCTTTATGGAAACAAACAGAATAGTTCAATGTCAATGTAGCCAGAGCAATGTGAATGTTCTTATTGCTCCCTGATTTCAGTTCTACTGCATGGGACATCAGTGATTCCCTCTGGGACATCATGAGTTTTTGTCCTGCCTGGCCAACAAAGCAATTGCAAAAAGTCCTGAGAGCAAGCAGCTGGTTTGCTGGCTTTCCTTTGGGGTTCAAAAGACTGATAAGGTGACTGCTGAACTGAGCCCCTTCCTTTTCACTGCAGAAGTTCTCATTCACGATGGGATGTTTAATTGACAATCGGAGAATGTCAAGGGCAGGAAAGACAATATCTATTAAAAAGAAAAACACATTAACAATTCATTGATTGCTACTTTTTCTTGTCCTAGTGAATGACATTTACAAAATGCTTTGTTTCTGGGCTGGGAATATGACTTAGTGGTGGAGTGTTTGCCCAGCATGAATGAAGCCTTCAGTTCAATTCCCCATTTCACATAAACACTAAAAGCTGGCAGTGGTGTTGTGGCTCAAATGGCAGAGCGCTAGCCTTAAGCAGAAGCTCAGGGACAGTGCCCAAGCCTTGAATTCAAGCCCCAGGATTGGAACAAAAAAATCATATATGTTTTTTGAATTTATATAGTCTACTTATTACAACAAGATTACATGTTTTAAAAATAAGGTAACTGGGCCGGAAGGTTGGCCTAGTAATAAGAGTGCTTGCCAGAATGCATGAAGACCCGGGTTCAATTCCTTGGTACCACATACATAGAAAAAAGCCAGAAGTGGTGCTGAGGCTCTAGAGCTCTAGCATTGAGAAAGTCCAAGCACAGTGCTCCCTGAGCTCAAGCCTGGGACTGGCAAAAAAAAAAAAAAAAGGGTAACTTTGTCAGGTTATCCAACAGTCTGACCCACAGTAAGTATTCAAAATTAATGCAGTGGAAACAGAACCTTGTTGAAAACATTTACAGCAAAACCCAAAAGTTGTACAAGGACAATTCTTTAAAGAATTGTAGTTAATATTTATTAACTGGTAGAGTGAATATTTACTGCTGGTAAAATATGCATAGGGAGTGTGGGAATTTTATGATCCAGGGTCTGAGTACATGCCTTTGAAATAATGCATTGAACATTAACATCAGTACAGTAAGGAAATCTGTTGGACATCTTCCATAATTTGAAAATAGTATATGTAAAGGGCACATGCGCACGTGCACACACACACACACACACACACACACACACATCTAATTACTGACAATGGAAAGAAATATACAATACAGAAATAGGGGAACACATTAAATAATCAGCCAAATTTATCATATGATACATTTTTGAGAAAAATAAGAAACAGCAAAACCTTTTCTTCAAATAAATCAATGTCACAGAAAAATATGTGGGAGAGGGTACTTTCGTTATAAAGATATAACCGACAATACTAGGGAGAAAAGATTATATAACTAGTATTCATAGCCCAGTGTTAACCAGTCAGTCTCATATAGTTTACATGAGACAAAAATGATTTGAAAGAGTTCACACACCGGTGCATGTACACATATCACTTAGGATAAGAATTCAGAGTCTGAGAACCTGAAATCTGGGCAGAGGTAGGCTAAGAGGTATTGTACTGGATTATCATGTACAAGGCCTAGGGTTCAATGCCTAGTACAACAGTGACTAGGGGGAGGATGGGATTATCTTTTTTTGGGGGGGGGGGGGGCATGGGGCTTGAACTCTGGGCTTGGTCACTGTCCCTGATCTCTTCAGCTCAAGGCTACCTCCCTTGAGCCACAGCCCCACTTCCGGTTTTCTAGTGATTCATTGGAGATTTGAGTCTCTAAGCTTTGTAGTACCCTGGTTGGCTTTGAACTGAGATTCTCAGAGCTCAGCCTCCTAAATACATAGGATTAGAGGTGTGCGCCATTGAGCCTGGCTCGTAAATATTAATTTTTAAGCACAAGTACTAAAAAGCATTTCTGGTTTTGGATTTTTAGGTTATGGAGGTTTAAATAGAAAATTAATTCAACTATTCAAAATCCTAAGCAATTCAGATAAGGAATTCTCCAGAAACATAGGATCAAACAAGATTATGAGTTTTAGTGATGTAACAAATCATTTTTGTGTGAAGTTTTCCTCAATTTGGATTAGAACTACCCAGGTTAACTTTTGTATAATTCAGAAACATCAGGAAAATGGATAGAAATAAAAACCTTTGAGTTCCATTTTAATGAGTAATGACTTACCTTCAGGCCAGTTGATAGCTTTCCACAAAATCTGAATTTGCTGGGCCGTAGGTTTCTCTGAAGAGCTATTGAATATTAGAGACAATATCTTTTCAAGAAGTATCAAGTCATCTTCTGTTAATTTTTTCTCTTCAGGTGCAGTTCCATTCAGTTCTTTTAACTTTCCTAGAATGCAAAGCCAAACTTTCAAATTTCTCTAAATATAGCCAGATAACACAGAAAGACAAAAAAAACTTTAGTTAAGAACATTCTACTGTACAATACTAAAACTTTTCTTGGCGATTATCAAAGATGGCTCACGGATCTGGAAATTTGGCTTAGTAGTAGAGTGCTGGTCTAATATGCATGAAACCCTGGGTCCAATCCCTCAGTACCACATAAACAGAAAAAGCAGAAAGTGGCACTGTGGCATGCTAGCCTTGAGAAAGCTCAAGGACAGGCCCAGGCCCCGAGTTCAAGCTGTAGGATGGGCAAGAACACACACATATACACACATACACAGACACATACACAGACACACACACAGACACAGAGTGTCTCTCTCTCTCTCTCCACCTCTCTCCCTCTCTCTCTCCCTCTCTCTCTCTCTCTCCCCCCCTCTCCCCCCCTCTCTCTCCCCCTTTCTCTCTCCCCCTCCCCCTCCCCCTCTCCCTCTCCCTCTCCCTCTCCCTCCCTCTCTCTCTCTCTCTCTGTTCCTGTTGTTGCCTTTCTTTCTGGACTTATTAATTCCATACCATACCACCTTCATTACCAATACTAAACGGATTCATTTAACACTTTACTCCAATAATCATTTCCACAAGATTAAAGATAAAACATACAGTGGGGGCGTGGTGGCTCACATATGTAATCCTAGCTACTTAGGAGGCTGAGATCTGATGATCAAAGTTCAAAGCCAGCCCGGGCACAAAAGGACCTGAAACTCTTACCTCCAATTAACTTCTAGAAAACAGGAATTGGAGCTTGGCTCAAGGGTAGGGTGGTAGCCTTGAGCTAAAGAGCTCAGGGACAGCGCCCAGGCCAAGTTCAAGCTCCAAGGCCCACAAAAAAAAAAAAAAAAAAAAAAAGAAAAAAAAGATAAAACATCCAATTGTAGTGTTTTAACAATTATAAATGAAAAGCAGAATTTTAGCTTTAATACTATTTGGTATTCAAAAATTTATTGAAAACAAATTTAAAGAATGTTAAAAGAATCTCTTGGATTTGTACTCCACCACTGAAGCCACACATTAAGCCCTAATTTTAGCTTTATTTTTGAGATATGGTCTCCATGTTTGCATAGACTAGCCTCAAACTACAAACTTTCTACCTATGCCTCCCACACAGATGGGATTACAGACACACCAAACACCAATTTACTCTTTCAGACTGGGATTAAATAACATTTTGCTTGGGCTATCCTGAACCTGTAACCTTCCTATCTCTTTCCTTTAGATAATTAGGGCTTACAGGCATATGCTGCCACACCCAGCTACATGAATTACTTTATAATAATATGAAGGAAAATAATGATCAAAAAGAAATTAAATGCAAGGGCCGCAAGTTTGACCTAGTGGTAGAGTGCTTGCCTAGCATACACGAAGACCCAGGTTTGATTCCTCAGTACCATATACATAGAAAAAAGCCCAAAAGTAGTGCTGAGGATCAAGTGTTATATTATAAGTCCAAGGACAGTGCTCAGGCCCTGAGCTCAAGCCCAGGACTGGCAAAAAAAAAAAACAAAAAAAAACAAAAAACAAAAATTGAATACAAATAAAACTTCACTATATATATATGTTGTGATGTGTATGTGTATGTGTGTGTACATATCACCCCGTCCTAGTGCTTGCACTGAGGGACTGGACACTGTCCTTGGACACGGACACTTTTTGCTCAATACTAGTGCTCTGTCACTTGAGCCACAGCACCACTTCTGGCTTTTTCTGTGTATGTGGTACTGGCAATCGAACCCAAGTTTTTGTGCATGGTAGGCAAGCACGCTACCACTCGGCCACACTCCCAGCCCCATTTCCATTTACCTTATATTTTAAGTGTAATATGTCATATCAGTTAATCTTTGTGGCAAACAGAAATAATAGTTTTTTTATTTCCTGATGAACCAATGTTATAGGGAAAGTAATCTTTCTTCCCCTTTTTTCTACCTCATACCTAGAAAATTATTCTTTAAATTATCTTTACTTTTGGTAATACGGGGATTTCAAACTCAGGGCTTACCACTTGCTAGACTAGCATAACAGTCAATCTTCCAGCCCAGTTTTTCACTCACTCACTCACTCACTCACTCATTCATTCATTTATTTATTTATTTTGCCAGTACTGGGCTTGAGCTCAGGGCCTGAGCACTGTCCTTGGACTTTTTCAAGGCTACAGCTCTACCACTTGAGCCTCAGCACCACTTGCGGCTTTTTCCTATGTGGTACCGAGGAATCTAACCCAGGTCTTCCTGCATGCTTAGGCAAGCACTCTACCACTAGGCTAACCTCCCCGCCCCTGTTTGTTTATTTTAATGCTGGTACAGGGACTTGAACATCATGGGCACTACCAATTGAGAGACAGCTCCATTTCCAGTTTTCTAGAGTTAATAAAAGGTCACGGGCTAGTCTGCCTAGGCTGGCTTTGAATGTCAATCCTCAAATTGCAGCATGCCAAGTAGCTAGGAATACAGGCATGAATCACAGGACCATGGCTTTCCTCCTTATTGTTAGGATAGTCTTGCTTCTTGTTCGGTCCAGGTAAACACCTAAGCCATGGTGATGCACTTACTTTTAGGCTATAATCCCATCCTGTTGGAGATTACAACTTAGTGCCATGCCTTTTATCATCTATGGGTTGAGGAGCTATGGGTTAAGGAGAAATCCTATAATCTTTTCTGCCCAGATTGTCCAAACTATGATCCTCCTATTCTGAGCCTCCCAAATAGCATTACAGGCATGAGCCACCAACTCTCAGTTCTCTTATTATTTTTTAACAGGATCTCCAATATGTAAACAGGCTACCCTGAAACTACTATCTCAGCCTCCAGAAAGATGAGATTATGCGGTTCCATGCCTGACTTACTTAACAAAAATTAATTAATTTTATTTTGCTGACACCAAGGTTTTGAACTCAGAGCTTTATACTTACTAGGTTTTCTACCACTGAGCCACACCTCTAGTTATGGCTTAATCATTTAAAACAAAACAAGCCACAGATACCAAGCACTGACTTTGTGAGGAATAAGCAATAATGTTCAGAATTCTGCTCCTAGGGAAAAAAGTTCCCCTCTATTACAGAGCATTCCTAGATCAGGGGATGAACAATGGCAGCTGATGGCATTTTCACTTTTAATTAATAGTTCAAAATGACTTTTATAAATTCCATGGGCTACTAAGTTTTCTGAGTTAAGATCTTCACTTTTCAAATTCTTTATTCATTCAATTTTATTAATTTTATTGAAAGTATCAAAGCCTTGGTGGTAGGATTTGTACTTGTTCCCTACAATTTTTTGTCTCATTAAAGACATCATAAGAGTATTTGTTCTACAACTATATAATGTTCTTACAAAATATTTCATAACTATTACCAGATAGAGAATATTTATTTGTAGTTGACACAGCTATACAGACTCACCATAGGAGGGTTGCTATGTCAGCACCCAATTCCTAGCGTGCAAAGTGGAGAAAAACCCTTGATGGGTCTGCAGTATTTCAGAAAATTAAAATTGACTTACCTAATATTTGTGTAGGATTCGCTTGGTCAAAAGTAAGAGCTTCCTTTTTAGGGAAATAAATGTTCACTGTTTTAGACGCAGCTGATCTGTAGGCACTATTTCCTATTTTCAGAATAGAAAATTATTTTTAAAAACTCAAAGTATAATCAAGAGTGAGATTTATTTAACTTTAGGGACTATTTGTGGTACGTGTCATAAACCAACAAGCCAACTAAACTCAAAAGAAAGAAAAATAATTCATCCACAACATTTTGTAAACAAATTGTATTTATCTGTATAATAATTTTGTTCTTAGAAACAAATGTAGCAAAGGGCCTTTAACATCTTATATTTTGTACATTTTTTTTTAATTTTTTTTTTTTTTTTTTTGCCAGTCCTGGGCTTGAGCTCAGGGCCTGAGCACTGTCCTTGGCCTTTCTCAAGGCTAGAGCTCTACCACTTGAGCCTCAGCACCATTTCTGACTTTTTTCTACATATGTGGTACCGAGGAATCGAACCCGGTTCTTCATGCATGCTAGGCAAGCACTTTAACCACTAGGCCAAACTCCCAGCCCTATTTTGTACATTTTATATTTCTAGTTTTAAGATTCAAACTGGGGGCCAGGAATTTGGCCTACTGGTAGAGTGCTTCCCTAACATGCATGAAGACTCAGGTTCGATTCCTCACTACCACATACAGAGAAAAGGCCAGAAGTCATACTGTAGCTCAAGTGGTAGAGCCCTAGCCTTGCAAAAGCCCAAGGACAGTGTTCAGTTCCAGAGTTCAGGCCCTGGGACTGGCAAAAAGCAAAGATTCAAACTAAATTACATTTCAAAAAGGGTCAAAGAAGGGCCAGGAGAGTGGCTTAGTGGTAGAGTGCTTGCTTCACATGCACGATGCCCTGCATTCAATTCCTCAGTACCATATAAACAGAAAAGGCTCCAAGTGGTGCTGTGGCTCAAGTGGTAGAGCACTGGCCTTGAGAAAGATCAAGGACAATGCCCAGGCCTTGAGTTCAAACACCAAGACTGGCAAAAAAAAAAAAAAAAGTCAAAGAACACGAAAACAATGATAAAACTTGGACCTCTTCTCAAACATATTGATCTCACCATTCTAAGTTGGTCATTAATCCTTTCCCTATACCATCTTTGTAACTGCTCCACTGCCAACTTAAGCAAATCATCAGAATTGAGTAATGGAAAAAAAAAAATTAAACAAAATGAAAATTTGGTAGTATTTAGTGAAATGAATTACCTGAAATATAAACTAAACCTAATTTGTCTGGAATTTTAACTTGCACTTCATTTTTGTTCTAACAGAAAGATGAAGCAAGAAAAAAGTGTATGACATTACTAATAACTTCATAAAGCATATAATTTATTCATACGATCAGATCAAGATGAATTATGTAGACACTGACTGTATCCTTGACATTAAAATCTATAGTCTAAGGCAAGGAGAATGAAAATGTTAATCAAGTATCCAATTAAAGACAACAAAAAGTTCTCTGAAAACAAGACATAGGATACAGTATGATCTCAGAGTAGTATGAGTCAGGCACCAAGTAACCATATCAACTCATGAAGTGGAGATCTGAGGATCACGAATATATGTACATATCATGGGCATAAAAGTCCATGATACTCTCATCTCCAATTAACTAAGAAGTAGAGAAACAGAGGTGTGACACTGCTCAGGCCCAAAAAAATGGGTGCTATGCAAAAAGGACATATGTGGGTGTGCTCAGGACATTTCACTATTCAAGAATGTTTCAATAGAGCTGGCAATGTGGCTTAGTGGTAGCACCAAGCATGTCTAACCTGAATTCAATTCTTCAGTACCACATAAACATAAAAATCAAGAAACAGCACTGTGGCTCAATTGGTAGACTGTTAGCCTCGAGTCAAAGAAGCTTAGGGACAGTGCCCAGGTCCTGAATTCAAGCCCCAGGACTGGCATACACACAAAAAAGTTTCAATAAATATTTTATTAAAAAAGAAAATAAAGGAAGATGAACAATTAATAACCATGATCTGAATAACAAAGCAGAATTTAAGTATCCTAAAACAGAACAATGTGTTGAAAATGTCATGATATGCTTGAAAGAGTTGGATAGAAGAAAGACAATATTCAATTGGAGGCTATCTAAAGGCTTAAAAAAAAAAAAAGCATACAGCTACATGACAGAGTAGGAGAGACACTGGAACTCATAGGCACAGACAAAAGATTCCTGAACAGAATCCCAGGGTCATAACAGATTGGAGAGAGACTCGATAAATGGAACTACCTAAAAATAAATATTTGCTGTACAAATAAAAGCATAGCCACAAAAAGTAGAGAGACAGCCAACCAACTACCAACTGGGAAAAGATATTCACCAACAATACCTCTGACAAATGTTAATATCCAGTATCTACAGGGAACTCAAGAAACTAATCCCCCCCAAACCCAACAAACCATTCACTAAATGGGCAAGGGAACTAAAGAGAGACTTATCAGAAGAAGAGATTAAAATGGCAGCAAAGCATGAGAAAATGTTCATCATCCATGGTCATAAAGGAAATGCAAGTAAAAATAACCCTAAGATACCACCTTACCCCAATAAGAATGGCCAAGATTTTGAACTCAGACAATGACAGTTGCTGGCAGGGTTGTGGACAAAAAGGAACCCTACTACACTGCTGGTGGGATTGTAAGCAAGTTTAGCCACTCTGGAAAGCAGTGTGGAGGTTTCTTAAAGAACTGAAAATAGACCTTCCCTACGATCCCACCATACCACTTCTGGGCACCTACCCTGAACATCATAACTCAAGATATGATAAGGACACCTGCTCAGCTATGTTCATCTCTGCACTATTCACAATAGCCAAGCGATGGAAACAATCCAGATGCCCTACTACAGATGAATGGATACAAAAAATGTGGTATATAGACACAATGGAATTCTACATAGCCAAGATAAAATAATGGCATTTGCAGGGAAGTGGATGAATCTAGAGTGCATCATGTTGAGTGAGACAAGTCAAGACCTAAGGAACAAAAGGCACATGGTATCTTTAATATGTGGCTATTAGATTCAAACAGTACAAGAGTGAGAACTCAATATTTGCATATCCAATGCTATAGACAAAGTACTGGAAATATGAACACAACTACGTGGACATAAAAACCTATGACTCAATAGACATAATGTTTTAATACACAGATTAATATATATCTATGATATACAAATCCTTAGCCTAATTTTGATTATGTTCTAAAAACTAAGTGCCAGTGATTGTATATAGAGATTCCCTTCTTGAATACTTGTTAAACATGTCATTTGAAATATGATGTAAAAATCAATGTTAATAAATTCTTAAAAAAAAAAAAAAAAGCATACAACAACCCTCTAGACACATGGGAAGAATACTGTTAACCTCAATCTCTTGTTCCAAGTAAACAATTAGTCAACATTTATTCTATTTGTTAAGTTTGGATAAAAAGGGAGAGGGCAGAAGACATAGATCAAATGTGGAACACATGCCAAGCAAGCAGAGGGCCCTGAGTTCAAACTTCAGTACCACCAAAAACAAACAAAAATATACATCTTTCGTGGCTCATTAATAAAATACATCATTTGAAATATAATGTAAAGATCAATGTTGATAAATTCTTTAATAAAATAAAGAAAATATATAGATATTTGAATATTGGGCATTTGGCTGTTAAGAATATTTAAATCATTGTTGATGATACAGGTTTATTATTAAGTAATAAAAAAATTCTTTGCTTAGAAAAAGCCCAAATATTACACATGTAAAACGTAACAGGGAATTTTTTAGTCCTGCTATTCAGAAGGCTAAGATCTGAGGATTGTGGTTCACAGTCAGCCTGAGCAGAGAAAATCTCCATAAAACTCTTTTCTCTGATGTAGTGTTGTGGCTTAAAGCAGTAAAACACCAGCCTTGAGTAAAAGAGCTCTAGGACACACCCAGACCCTGAGCTCAAGCCCCACCACCAAACAAAAAAAAAAAAAGAAAAGAAAGATAAGAATAGAGGGGCCAGGAATGTAGCCTAGTGGTAGAGTGCTCACCTAACATGCATGAAGCACTGGGTTCGATTCCTTAGTACCACATACAAAGAGAAGGCCAGAAGTGGTACTGAAATTCAAGTGGCAAAGCACTAGCCCTGAGCAAAAAGTGTCCAAGGAAAGTGCCC
This sequence comes from Megascapheus bottae, assembly GCF_031878675.1. Classification (NCBI taxonomy): domain Eukaryota; kingdom Metazoa; phylum Chordata; class Mammalia; order Rodentia; family Geomyidae; genus Megascapheus; species Megascapheus bottae. The sequence continues at coordinate 54,149,967 of NC_143511.1, forward strand.
AGGCCCTGAGTTCAAGCCTCAGGGCTGGCAAAAAAAAAAAAAAAAAAAACTGGGCCTACCCCTGGAGCCACCATACTACTTCTGGTTTTCTAGTAGTTTACTGGAGGTAAAGGGTAAACACAGATTTTCCAAGGGTAGTATGGACTCAGATCTAAAAAATAGTTAACAATCCTTGGTATATATTAGAAGTGCTCTGTAAAATTATAAATTTACTATTGCCAAGAACAATCTAGAGCAGTATCAGAGCAGTTAGTATCTCTGGGGATGAAGCTGAGCTTACATTTTTGAAGTTCCTCAGATGATTATAAAGTATAAGTCAATTTTGAGATGATTCTAAAAGCTATGCCAAGAAAGTAATTAATAAAATAGTTATCAGGCACTTGGGAGAAAGAGAAGGAAAGGGTGACACCATCCAAAAACAAATGTACTCTGATTTATATAACTATCCCTTTGTTTATCACCTTTATATAATAAAATTTAAAAAGTTATCAGGCAAGAAGCCGGGCACCAAGTGGCTCACACCTGTAATCCCAGCTACTCAGGAAGCTGAGATCTGAGGATCTCGGTTCAAAGCCACCTCTAGCACTATAGTCCATGAGACTCATCTCCAATTAACCACCAGAAAACTGGAAGCAGCGCTGTGGCTCAAGTGGTAGAGTGCTAGCCATGAGCTGAAGAGCTCAAGGACAGCATCAAGGCCCAAAGTACAAGTCCAAAGACCAAAAAAGATTAAAAAAAAAAAAAAAAAAGTTATCCGGCAAGAAAATATCGTAATATTTTACTCTTCATTTAATGAAAAATAACTTTCTCCCTTATTTTTCTTTTTTTGCAGTGCTGGGGATTGAACTCAAAGCCTAACATATATATGCTTAGGCAAGTAGTGTACTCTTCAGCTACATCTCAAGTAGTTTCAATGTATTTTAATGCTTTGAAAGAAAAGGAATTAGAAGTATATACCTGTAAACGGATCTACTCCAGTCATAGAAGTGCCCATACTTGCCGAACCAGGAACATAACGGCCAGCACCTATAATATAATATGCAAAGGAAATCACATATTTGAAAGTTCAAAGTACCCCTTCTTTATGTAATTTATTTACAGTGTTATCACACTTCAAAATTGTATCTTTATATATATAATATGTCATGAGTTAGAAGAGTACATTTTATTTATGTGCTCAATGTTAGGTACAAAAGGAATTCTCAAATGATTGAAATATGAGCCTATTTCATTACATAGAACAGTTCTATCTGTTGGTTCACAGACAATTGCAGGAAACTTAGAAAAGAGTCAGGGAGTTATACTTGTGACTGTACTTTAGACAGACAAAAATTGTGATTGAATAATATATAGAAAGAAACATGAATATAAAATAAACGTAAGAGCCAACAGGATCTGGAGATGTTCAAAACCCTAGATCAAATGCTGAGAAAGTAAGGAAGATAGTTTATTCTAAGGGCATACCCAGAGCAAGGTACACTGAAACAGTGAATGAACTAAAAAACTAAAGAGGCCTTCATTAAAGTACTGAAGAACACAGGATAGTATTTGAACTTAGAGTTCAGTTTCAGCTATTTGCCAGACAGTATTTTAGTAAGTCATATATACATATACATATGCTTATTAAAGTGTTAAGTATTATTATGAATTCAGTTATTTAAGAATAAGTATCCAAGGCTTTGAGGCAGAATACAATACTACACTGTTCTAAATGATTTTATGACCATCTGAATAAGAGTTGTCTATTTAATACTTTAAATTAGCACTTTAGAAGCAAATAGAAAATGTTAAACAAAATAACTCGAAGCAAATCATTTATTTATCTATTTATTTATTTATTTATGCCGATCCTAGGGCTGGAACTCAAAGCCTGGACACTGTCCTTGGACACCTTTGCTCAAGGCTAGTGCTCTGCCATTTGAGCCACAGCACCACTTCTGGCATTTTCTGTGTATGTGGTACTGAGGAATCAAACCCAGGGCTCTGTGCAAGCTAAGCGAGCACTCTACCAGTAGGCTACGTGCCCAGTCCCAGAGCAAATCATTCTTAAAACCATTTAATCAGAGTCCTTGAGCACATGGTAAGAATCTAAGTATTGCTACGTGCAGTGGCTCACACCTGTAATCCTAGCTACTCAGGAGGCTGAGATTTGAGAATTGAGGCTCAAAGACTGCCTGAGACTCTTATCTCCAATTAACCACCAGAAAACTGAAGTGGCACTTTGGCTCAAGGGGTGGGGCAGTAGCCTTGAGCTGAAGAGCTCAGGGACAACAGCCAAGACCAGAGTTCAAGACTCACAACTGGAAAAAAAAAAAAAAAAGAGTATAAATGGGGTTTTTTTGTTTATTTTTTAACAGAATTTCTGGGTACAGAACATTGGGATAATTTAAACAAACTTCCCAGATCATTTTAATGGACATTAGAGGTTTGAGGACTGTATGAATAATGAGGAGGAAAAACAAGATTGACCTTAAGTTGTAAGCCAGACAGAGAAATATTTTGGGTCGAATGCTTAGTCCACTTTGGAGAACTATGACAATATATATTGATGGCTTAAATTGATTCCCAATTTTGAAAAGCACTTTAAAAGTATTGTGCTAAGCTGGGTGCCAGTGACTCATGCCTGTAAGTTTAAGCTATTCAGGAAGCTAAATTCTAAGGACTGAGGTTCAAAATCGGCCTGGGCAAGAAAGTCAGTGAGATCTAGTCTTAATAAAGTATTCAAAAAAGCTGGAAGTAGAGCTGTGATTCAGTATTAGAGTGTTGTCCTTAAGCAAAAGAAGCTGAGGAACAGCAACCAGATCCTGAGTTCCAGCCTACACAAAGAACATACACACACATACACACACACAAAGTATTGTGCTATTTAATGTCTTATCTCAATATGGTAGATTGTTATGATCTAAGTTTGCTCTAGGTTTTTGTTTGGGGGTTTGAGTTGTTTTTGGTATTTTTGAGATAGGTGCTCACTATAAAGCCAAGCTGGCTTCAAATGCTTCATTCTCCTGTCTGTCTCCTTAGTGCTTCAGTATCAAGTGAGTACCACCACAACTGGATTATATTTTATATAAAAGTATAGTTCAGGCTCATGTGGTGGCTCATGCCTGAAAATCTTAACTACCCAGGGGGCTGAGATCTGAGGATTGTGGTTTAAAGCCAGCCCAGGTAGGAAAGTACTTGAGACCTTTATCTCATAAACTACTCAAAGAAGCTCAAGTGGCACCTGGCTCAAATATTCAAGCACTAGCATTGAGCACAAAGAGACTCAGGGAAAGTGCCTAGGCCCTAAACTCAAGCCCCAAGACAAGGTGGGGAGGGGGGAGAGAGAAGTATAGTTCAGCTGAGTGCCAGTGGCTCACATCTGTAATCCTAGCTACTGAGGAGGCTGAGATCTGTGGATCATGGTTCAAAGTCAACCTAGGTTTTGAAAATCCATTACTCTTATGTAATAAAAATTGTATCCATCCCAGAGAATGTAATCAGAGATTCCCTCCTTGAACAATTGTTTGTTAAACTTGTCATTTAAAATATGATGTAAACATAAGCCATAAAAAAAAAATTGTATCCAATAAAAACTACCAAAAAGCTGGAAGTGAATCTGTGGCTCAAATGGTAGATTGCTAGTCTTGAGCAAAAAAGCTCAGGGACAGTACACAGGCCCCTCTGTTCATGCCCCACTACCAGCACACAGAAAAAAGAACAATTCAATGGTCCTAATTATAAGATGACACTCTCTACCATGCTTCTTGCGTATCTACGTATCAATGCATCTTCTGAGTTGTCGACCTGAACTGCTAAAGAAAGGCTTCATTTTACCCTCTTTCCAGATCCTTAGTAGCATCTGAAATGACATTGTGTCGCACCAATTTCCCCCCTATACTGTCACAACATTTAGCTTGATAGTGGTTATACTAGTATACTGAATCAATGTACATGGCGAAACCACTTCCATCTGGGTCACCAAGTTATTGACAGAATGGAAACTGACTGAGAGCAAGGATTGTGTGTTGGCTCATTCTATAACTGAGGATCACAGGTCGGCATTTTTATAGCTCACAGAACTAAGTCTACAATGCCAACAAAGATTATATATCTTTTTTTTTTTTTCTTTTTTGCCAGTCCTGGGCCTTGACCTCAAGTCCTGAGCACTGTCCTTGGACTTTCTCAAGGCTAGAGCTCTACCACTTGAGCCTCAGCACCACTTCTGGCTTTTTTCTATGTATGTGGTACTGAGGAATTGAACCCAGGTCTTCGTGCATGCTAGGCAAGCACTCTACCACTAGGCCAAACTCCCAGCCCCTATATACCTTTTTCTAAACAAAATAAATTGTCCAAAAGCATGAGCCAACATCACTGGCCATTGTGAAAAAAACAGAACCTTCTTCAATTGCATTAAGGCCCAACTCAGGCAATTCTTTTTGTCAATGCTGCAACTAACGCCTGTATGCCTCAGGAAGTAAACACACTCTGCAGAGATAAAAGAACACTTCAAGGACTCCAAGAAGGCCATTAATAACTTAAGATTATGAAGACAAATCTTTAGTAGCTGAGTAATAGAATGTTCCTTTCCATACTAAATCAAAATATGCCTGGAAAGACTCCTTGACTGCATGGTCCCATCCAGTATCAGGGACTCTCATGGCTCTTTTTCTGCTTGGTAGCAACTTATCAATGATGGCATTTATGTATTAGCTGGTGGAGTCCCCTACTATCTAATATCACAGATTAAAAAAAAATAGGCTGTTGGACACAGTGGCTCATGCCTGTAATCCTAGCTATTCAGGAGGCTGAGAGCTGAGGACTGCAGTTCAAAACCAGCCCAGTCACTAAAGAACAAGAGACCTTTATCTCCAATTAATCACTAGAAAAGGGAAAGTGGGGCTATAGCTCAAGGGGTAGGGTGGTAGCCTTGAGCTGAAGGGGTCAGGGACAGCACTCAGGTTCAGAGTTCAAGCCCCATGACCCACCAAAAAAAAGAAAAGAAAAGAAAAGAAAAAAATATATATAGGCTAACCCAGGTGCTAGTGGCTCAATGCCTATAATCTTAGTTACTCAGGAAGCTGAGATCTGAGGATCATGGTTACAAAACCAGCCTGGGCACAAAAAGACCATGAAACTCTTCTAATTAACCTCCAGAAAGCCAGAAGTGGCGCTGTAGCTCAAGGGGTAGAGTGTCAACCTTGAGCTTAAGAGCTCAGGGACAACGCCCAGGGCCAGAGTTCAAGCCACACAATTGACAAAAAAAAAAAAAAAAAAGGCTAAGACCATAATAGTATGCAATGCCAAGCGCCAGTGTCTCATGCTTGCAATCTTAACTGCTTGGGAGGTTGAGATCTGAAGATCGAGATTTCAAACCACAGACCATATAACAAAGTAAGACTCTTATCTCCAATTAACCATCAAAAATCTGGAAGTAGCACAGTGGTTCCAAGTGGCAGAGTTCTACTCAAGCAAAAAAACAGTCCAGGGACAGTGCCTAGACCCTGAGTTCAAGTCCCATGACCAACAAAAAAAAAAAAAAAAAAAAAAGAAAAAAAATATAAAAAGCAGGAAGAAATCATCACAATCAATACAAGGAAAACAAAAACCCTTCAGGAAAAAATTCAAAAATTAGAAGTCAAAGGAATCTATTAAAATTGAAAATACAGAATAAAGGATTTATTTGTGAGTTAAAAATTTTGCTGGGTGCCAGGGGCTCATGCCTGTAATTGTAGCTATTCAGGAGGATGAGATCTGAGGATCACAATTTGAAGCAAGCCCGGGCAGAAGTCTGTGAGACTTCTATCCCCTAAAAACTACTCAAAAAAGAGCACAAGTGGAGGTAGGGCTCAAGTTGTAGAGTACTGGCCCTGAGCACAAAGAGGCTCAGATTCAGACCACGCGTTCCCAGGACTGGCAGGAAAAAGAAAAAAAAAAATCTCCCAAACTGCAAAGCCAAATAATGCAAACTGCTATCTTGTGAAGGATATAGTAATAAAATCTGTATCCTACCTGTGAAAGGATCTGCTGTTGGCAGAGTATTGGAAGAGCCTGAAGAGCCTGGAACGTACCGACCTCCACCTGTGCATGCAAAATAAAGGAAATTCTGAGTACAGTAAAATCCTGAATTTCATGAATACCACAATGTTTATATGAAATGAACTAAGCCAGGGGGGGAAAATGCAAAGCAGAACAGTCAGAGGGTAGAATGACAAATTATAGTCAGAAGCCTTACAACTGGGAACAAACTAAAATTACAGTATCCAAAGCTTATTATTCCTAACGTTAATGATTTTTATCTAGTCAAACACATAAACATTAAAATAAGTGAATTCAAATATAGCAAAGAGAATACAGGCGAACTCTGACCTTAACAATATACACATACAAATTCACTAGATGCTGCAGCTGCTATCCAAACCAAAGGCATTATGTGTTTCAGAAAAAAACTCTAGGCTTATTAATTCATCAAATTGTGTATCTGGCGCTTAAGAACAAGAAGGAACAAAGTGGCTACACCCATTGTAGCTTGTAATTATTAAAAGAATTATAAAATGAATGAAAGTTACAAACATTCCCATTTACACATTTAAAAGTATGTGAGAATTTGTGAGCCTCTAAGGAAATAATCAGATCACCTACAAAAAGATACAAAATCATGCTTATGAGCTTAGTTTTAAAGAATGAAACAAGCCAAGCAGTTGAGAGATTTCCAGTCAACTGCTTAAGTACTTGTGTCTTTCATGCTGAAATGTGTTCACTGTTTTGTCCTGTAGCCTGAAATTCCAACAATAGAAAGATCCAGGTAGAATGAGGTTCTTTTTTTGTTTTTGTGCTAAGTACAAGGATTTGGAGGTTAAATCATGTATAATTTGGTAATAACTAAATCAGCATGCAAGCAATAGAATGGATAACAGAATTTTGCACTACTAAGATACCAAATATCTCCTCTCCTTATAACACTAAACTAAAGATATTTGAGACAGGAAGAAGATGTAGGGTTCTTATGGAACAAATGAAAATACTAGCACATGAAACAGTAAGAAATGACAATAGGGAACCTAGGTGTAGCTCAGTGCATATTGCCTGCCAAGCAAGGAGGACTGAGAGTTTGAGGCCAGCTTGAGTTATATAGTGGCCAAAAAAAAAAAAAAAAAAACCCAAATCATATTGTACACATGTGGAAATACACAGATAAAATATTAATCTGTATAAAAATATAGGCTAGTTAAAAGCAAAACAAAAAAATCTAGTCAGCTGCTAGCAGGCTAAACAAACTAAACAGAACACTCTCCTAGAGTGGGCAATGTCCTGAGTTTCGATCCCCAACAATACCCACCCACACACCCCCACACACAGAAAAATTCTAGTTAGAATTGGCCTTATATAGAAAGGAGATATTCTACTTCTTTCTATTCTGCAGTTCTCTAGAGTCAAAAGTCAGGATATTTCTTTTATCATAAGTATTTTGTGGGAGTCAGTATTACTACTTACATTATAATTTACAGGCTGGCATGAATCCTTAAATCTATTAATAATATTAGATAACACATTTACTATACTACAAACAACTTTTTGTGGGGGGGGGGGTTACAGTGCTTGAACCCAATCAGCTTGGGCTCTGTCCCTGAGCTCCTCAACCCTACCCTTGAACCAAGTCCCACTTCCCATTTTCTAGGGGTTAATTGGAGATAAAAGTCTCAGGTCCTTTTGTGCCTGGGCTGGCTTTGAACGTTGATTTTCAGATCTCAGCCTCCTGAGTAGTCAGGATTACAGTCGTAAGCACCCACCTGGCCAAACAACTAACTTATAATGAGCATGTGAACTATATATTACATGCCCATAGTTCAGTCCTAGTTAATTCACAACTGACCAATAGGACCTCATGTGAAAACTGAGTTCCTTTCTAGTAAATTTCACCATAACATACTTTGTAAAATGAAAAAGTAAGTAGAGCCTCGAGGGTATAGCTTTGGTAGTAAACAACAGCAGTGTGGGAGGACTATATACAGAAGCTTATATGTATTTCAAATTACTAAACAAGAATATCTTAATAGCCACAAAAAGTATTTAAACATCAGAAAAATGGGAATAGAGTTCAGTCTAAAGAATGCATTTAAGCATGCTCAAGACTTTGGGTTCAATCCACAAAAACAAAAAACAGAAACAAAATAAAGGGGCCAGGAGTTTGGCCTAGTGGTAGAGTGCTTGCCTAACATGCACAAAGATCCAGACTCGATTCCTCAGTATCATCCACAGAAAAAACTGAAAATGGTGCTGCAGCTCAAGTGGTAGATCTCTAGTCTTGACAAACCCCAGGGTTCAAACCCCAGGACTAGCAAAAAAATAAAAATAAAACATAAAACCCAACAGTAATGCATCAATATAGGACTTAATACAAACCCCAACTCACCTGTAAATGGATCTGAAAAGCTAGTGTTTCCAGGTCCCAATGTTTGACCTTTTGTGTTATCAATAATAAATTTAGCCACTTGATCCAGAAACATGGGATTCAAATCATTCTTCTGTAAGAAATTGTATGCAGCTAGCCAGGGATCATCACCATTATTATATGGCAATTTGTAGGATGGACCTCCTTCATTAACATCAATTGAGAAAACGTAATCAAATTCCTATAAGAATAAGAAACAGAAAGATAAATGAATACTAATTTCCTTATTTGCATGTTAATCTCATACAACAAAATATAGATTATATATGTGTGTATGTAGAGAAGAGATACACAAATTAAATAGAAGATACATAATGGTATACATATGTGCTATATTTTAATTATAATAACAAGTTTTTCTCTCAAGTGTACTGTCTGGCAATGAATTTCACTGTCCGCATGTGCTTTAAGATTACTTTTTCATGGGGTAAAGACAGAAGACAGATTATAACTGACTGATATTTTTTAGAACCTAAGGAGGGTTTCTTGGTTGTTCTCAAAACCAAAAGCATCAGCTGTTACAGTGCCCATTTACCAAAATCTACTGGCATTTTAAGTTAAGGCTCTGCCAAGATAGAGAGAGTCAGGCATTAAACATTAGGCACAGAAACTCCTACTCCTAAATGACTGGGAACAGTTATATAGGGGCACTAAAAGATAAATTAACCATAATCTATCCACCACATGCAGTTTTCTCGACATGTAAAGTTTTTTGGGTTTTTTTGTTTTGTTTTGTTTTTCCCCAATCCTGGACTTAAGCTCAGGGCCTGAGCACTGTCCTTGGACTTTCTCAAGGCTAGAGCTCTACCACTTGAGCCTCAGCACCATTTTTGGCTGTTTTCTATGTATGTGGTACTGAGGAATCAAACCTGGGTCTTCGTGCATGCTAGGCAAGCACTCTACCACTAGGCCAAACTCCTGGCCTCGACATGTAAAGTTTTTTGTTTTTATTGGTTTAATCTACTTCATGACAGGAGATGAAGAAACTTTCCCCACAGTATTATATATATATATGTTTTTTTCTTTTTTGGGTGGGGAGGGTCTGTAATGAGGCTTCAACTCTGGGCCTGGGCATTACCCCTGAACTCCTCAGCTCAAGGCTACTGCCCTACCTCTGGGCCTGGTGTTGTCCTTGAGCTCTTGAGCTCAAGGCTACCGCTCTACCCTCTACCTTCTACCGCTGGAGTCACAGCACCATTTCATGTTTAGTGGTTAATTGGAGAGAAGAGTTCCATAGGCTTAGGTGCCTAGGCTGGCTTTGAACTTTGATCCTCAAGATCTCAGCCTCCTGAGTAGCTAGGATTTTACAGGTGTGAGCCACCTCACCCACTAATATATTCTTAAATGTCAGAATACCCAAGAAAAATTTTATCAGCACATGAAAAAAGAAAAACTTCAGTTTGCTTAACAGCTCAAGAAAATAATAATTAGGAAACAGAAGTTGACATACTTTCCCTTCATATAAAACTTTTCCAGATGTTTGTTGAGTAGCACCAGAAGAACCAACAACATCACCAATTTTCATCCACCTCCCTTCACTAAAACTCCACTGATAAGCTTCGACTCTCTCCCCATCTCTGATTAGACGAGTCTGTCCTTCTCTGGTACCTTAAAATAAAAGAATTTTGAGACTCAAAAGTGGAATGGCAAAGTACAATTGCAAAACATTTAAAGAAAAAAAGTACTTTTTTTTCTTTTGGTCAGTTATGGGGCTTGGACAGAGCCTAGTCACTGTCTCTGAGCTAATTTTGCTCAAGGCTGGTGCTCTGCCATTTGAGCCAAAGTTCTACTTCCGGTTTTCTGCTCATTAATTAAGAGATAAAAAGTCACATGGGGATGGGAGTTTGGCCTAGTGGTAGAGTGCTTGCCTAGCATGTACAAAGACCCAGGTTTGATTCCTCCGTACCACATACATAGAAAAAAGCCGGAAGTGGTGCTGAAGCTCAAGTGGCAGAGCCATAGCCTTGAGAAAGTCCAAGGACAGTGCTCAGGCCCTGAGCTCAAGGCCCAGGACTGGCAAAAAAAAAAAAAAAAGTCACACGGACTTTCCAGTCCATGCTAGCTTTAATCCATGATCCTTAAATGTCAAACTCCTAAGTAGCTAGGATTTTAGGTATGAGGCATCAGCACTCAGCTTAAATAACATAAATTCTTTTTTTTTTTTTTTTGCCAGTCCTGGGGGTGGGCTCAGGGCCTGAGCACTGTCCTTGGACTTTCTCAAGGCTAGCACTCTACCACTTGAGCCTCAGCACCACTTCCGGCTTTTTGCTATGTATGTCATACCGAGGAATTGAACCCAGGTCTTCGTGCATGCTAGGCAAGCACTCTACCACTAGGCCAAACTCCCGGCCCCATAAAACATAAATTCTTAACAATAAAAATTACCCATAAAAGGCCATCTGTATTTTGGTTAAAATGAACCTTTATATAATGAAAGATACATGCATTTTTTCTAGTCATGTTAGTAGAAAATGACAGTTAAAAAGTAAATTTCATTAAATAAGAGCTTAAAAATATGATTCCAACTCTATGATTATTTGAAATAGGGAAGGGCATAGGGTAAAACAAGATGATTGGGAGGGGGTAAGGAGAGGGAAACGGGGACAAAAACATGAGAGTGTGTGAGAAGTAATGCACCTACTTCCTGGTGAATGTTAAGTAACCCCTCTGTACATTATCCAGAGAGTAAAATTAAAATAAAATAAAATGTGATTCCAGTGGGACATGGTGTTCAAGTGTCAGAGCACCTGCCAAGCAAGTGTAATGCCCTAAGTCCAATCCCCAATACTGCAAAAAAAAAAAAAAAAAAGGAAGGAAGGAAGGCAGGCCTTCGTTCCTCATTAAAAACTATAAAAATGGGGCCAGGAGTTTGGCCTAGTGGTAGAGTGCTTGCCTAGCATGCACAAAGACCCGGGTTCAATTCCTCAGCACCATGTCCATAGAAAAAAGCCAGAAATGGTGCTGAGGCTCAAGTGGTAGAGCTCTAACCTTGAGAAAAAGACCAAGGACAGTGCTCAGGCCCTGAGTCCAAGCCCAGGACTGGCAAAAAAAAAAAAAAAAAAAAACTATAAAAATGAAAATAGGCTGACTACTAAATCACACACTTCATGGGCTGGAAATGTGGCTTAGTAGTAGAGGGCCTACCTACCATGCATAAAGCCCTGGGTTAGATTCCTTAATATCACATAAACAGTAAAGCTAGAAGTGACACTGTGGCTAAAGTAGTAGAGTGCCAGTCTGAAGGAAAAGAAGCTCAAGGACCAAGGACAGTGCCCAGACACCGAGTACAAGCCATAGGACTGGTAAAATCAAGCAATCATACATGTCATTGGAGTAATAATTTTCTGTATTTCCAATGGCTCAGTTCAAAACTGTTAGAAGTCTGATATTTCTCAAACCCACAGCCAATGCTTTGCAGTTTCTTTAAAATAAAAACATATCTAGAAAGCTGTTTTTATAGCACCACTATCCAGATCCCATGCTACAAGACACTAATTGTTTCCTAGCTGGACTGATTGAATGATCTCTAATTCCTGCTTTTGGCCTTCTACACAGGGTAATCAAACCAGCAACTACAGGAATCAAAAGGTTAAGTCCTAAAACTCTTCTGCATAAAACCCTCCAAAGGCTTATCATCTAACTCTCTATAAAAGGCTGAATTCTGGGGCTAGGAGTTTGGCTAGTGGTAAAGTGCTAGCCTTGCATGCACGAAGACCGGGTTCAATTCCTCGGTACCACATACATAGAAAAAAGCCGGAAGTGGCTCTGAGGCTCAAGTGGTAGAGCTCTAGCCTTGAGAAAATCCACGGGCAGAGCTCAGACTCTGAGCTCAAGCTCAGGACTGGCAAAAAAGAAAAAAAGGCTGAATGCCTAGACTGGTGGATAAAGGCCAAACAAAAATGGCCTCACCGTCCTCTGTGACCTCCCTTTAATACTCCAAATCCCTCATCACTCCACGAGATCCACTTTCTCCAAAATGCAATGCTAAAAGCCTTTAAAGTAGCTATTTATTTTACTTATGACCCTCATACAGATTTTGGCTCTTTTGCCTACCTTTTAAAACTTTTGGGGTTTTTTTTTTTGCTTGTTTGTTTTGGGTTTTTTGGAGAGTATTTCTGTCATGCAAGCTAGCTTGTGACTACTAGTCTCAGGCAACACTCTTGCCCTAGCCTCCCAACTAGCTGGCACCGCAAAAGGATGTTGATTCATTCAGCTATTTCTTTGCTTCCCCAAGAACTTTACTTGAATGTCCTCTTCTCAACAAAGCACTCAGTGGCAGCTATCTTTGTAATATTCCTGCTGCTTTTCCTAAAAATGCTTTTCCATTATTGAGGTCTAGCTAAATCTTATTACCTAGTTCCTTGTCTCTTGCAGTTCCTTGACATCAGATAACTGAGTAAACTCAGAATTTGAGTGGACAAGATACATGCCAGTTCTGTCCTAATTCATCATCTCCCTCCTACTAATCTGCTGCTTTGACTACAATAAAGTTTAGCCTTACTCAGATAATGTAGCGCAGCAACAGAGGATATATTAGTCTTTTCAGATGTTCATACGTAGTCTACAAGTGGCAGTTGCTTAAAGGTTACAAGGGAAGCCAAGCTAGCACTAGTGGCTCACCCCTCTAATCCTAGCTACTCAGGAGGATTGTGGTCTGAAATCAGACCCAGCAGGAAAGCCATAAGACTCCATCTTTAATTAACTACCCAAAAAGGTATAAGTGATGCTATTGCTCAAGTGGTAGAGCACTAGCCTTGAGCAAAACAAACAACAAAAAACACACAGGGACAACATTTAGGCCCTGAGTTTTTATTACTGTCTTCTCTTGTTTTGAAATTAAACCTGTAACTGTGTGTGCTAGGCATCTTTCACTAAACTACATCCCACAGTCCTTTTTTAGAGTCAAGACTTTGCTAACTTGTCCAGGCTAGCCTCAACTTGTGATTCTACCTAAGCCACCCAGGTAGCTAGAATACAAGTGTGAGCCTCCTGGCATATATAATCACTTTAAATTCATTTTCATGTCTAGTCTGCACACCTCTTTCATGAAATCCAATTGACCAAAATGTGTTAGTGACTTTTCAATGCCTATCACTTCTGAACTGGGAGTGCTGGGAGATTAAAAAGAAAAATTTCTGCCAGGCACCGGCACCTCAGGCTTGTAGGCTTATACTCCTAGCTACTTAGAAGGCTAAGATCTGAGAATTGCAGTTCAAAGCCAACCTGGGCAGTAAATTCCATGAAACTTTTATCCCCAATTAAACACCAAAAAGACTTAAGTAAAGCTGTGGCTCAAGAGACAGAGCCCTTAACCTTACTCAAAAAAGGCCAGGGATAGCACCTAATCCCTGAATGCAAGCCCAAGGACCAGCCAAGAAAAAAATGCCTGTTATGAGAAGCTTCACTTGAAGTTTAAATTGTTAGACAGAAATAAGAAGAGGAGCATGGTTTCTCATAGCAGTTGTGTCATAGTAAAAACCCCTCCAAACTAAGTCTCTAGCAATGAGAATACCATTTGTTTTTCCTTATCACTCTTAGTGTTCCAAAAGGCAAACATGGTAGCATTTTTAAACTACCAGATACACTGAATAGTTACCAGGTTCATTCAAATGCTCTCTCCCAGGAAGCTGCTCAGCATTAATGTCCCCTAGATCACCAGTTTTAGAATCAATGGTTGCCTGAGAGAGTTCTTTTTCAAAAGCCTTGATTTCTTCAGCACTTGCTGTCCGATCCTCTGATTCTGTAAACACTCGAATAATACCATCACTAGGAGGAAAAAAACTAATTTTAAAAGCCATTGCCACAGTACGATAATCCATATTTGTGAATATGAAAAATGCTACTATGTATTTATTGCTGAGTACAGCACTATAATACTGATTATTATATTACTGATTATCATTTCAGGTATTTTTAAAAGTTACTGACTGGCAGAGAAGAGAGGATATATTTGATACAATTTTCAAAATGCTTACTGTTTAGAAAAATAGAGCTTACTGTTAAAGTCACTTTTACATAGATATTACATTACAGGACAAGGGTTGACTAAGTGTGGAATGTAGCCTGGCATCTCTAAATGTAGCTTGGGCTGTATAGTGAGTTCAAGGCTAGCCTGGATTACCTAGACAGATGGTCTCAAAAATTATAACAACCAGGTGCTGGTGGCTCATACCTGTAATTCTAGCTACTTGAGAGGCTGAGATCTGAGGATTGCAAAGCTAGCTCAGACAGCAAAGTCCATGAGACTCTTAACTTCAATTAACCACCTTAAAGCCAAAAGTGGAACCATGGCTCAATTGAGAACACTAGTCTTGAGCAGAAAAACAACACACATGTATATACTAAGAAGATGTAGAAGAGCACATGTAATGAAAAGTGGTTAAACTGACTGGAATAAAGTACCAAGGTATGTGGTGATCAAATATGGTATTTTCCTCTCACTGGGTAACTAGTCTAAGCCAATAAAAACAAAAACAAAACAGGAAACACAAACTAAGCATTTATTTTACAAAAGGATTATAAAATACCAAATGTACAAATGAAAGAGCATGGTATTCTTTACTGTGCCAGGAACTAGTAATTTAATCCAACCAAAGAAAAATATGGTCTCTACGTAGACCATATGGAAGCCCTCAACATTTATTCTCAGAAAACTATTTTCATGACTTCTCAATCCTAAATGTGAAACTAGTTCCCTAAAAGGGAACTAGGTTAATTATTTTGAACTCTATTAATTCTACTCAATCCTAGAGAATATAGAATATTTTGTGATAGCCTTCTAACATATTTTTATATTTTTTTGATTTTTTTTTTCCCCAGCTGGTCCTGGGGCTTTAACTTGGGGCTTGGGCACTGTCTTTGAGCTCTTGTGCTCAAAGATATCACTTTACATCATTTTAAGCCAAAGCTCTACTTCTGGTTTTCAGGTGGCTAATTGCAGATAAGAGTCTCAGACTTTTCCTGCCTGGGCAGGCTTTGAACTGTAATCCTCAGACCTCTTGAATTGCTAGAATTACAGTCTTAAACCATCAGCTCTTGGCTGTTTTCTTCATCTATTTTTCTTTGACTTCTAAGATGCTTGGGAGAAAAAAAAACACCTAGAACAGTAAATCAATACCTTGCACCAGTAAAAAATAAAGCTCTTCTACTTTATTAAGGTTTTTATTCCTTATAGTTGTTCCTCCTCCATCACCCTATTGTTTTCTTCTTGCCTTCAGTGGCAGAATAAACTTTATTCCTTTCCTAGATATATTTGCTTGAACACTTCATTATCTCTACTTTTCTCTACCAGTTTCAAAATACGAGTCACTAAGAAATAGAACTAATAGTCAGGCGCTGGTGGCTCATACCTGGAATCATGGCTACTCAGGAGGCTGAGATCTGAGGCTCGTGGTTCAAAGCCAGCCCAGGCACTAAAGTCTGTGAGACATTTACCTCCAGTTAACCACCAGAAAACCAGAGGTAGCACTGTGGCTCCAGGGGTAGAGTGCCAGCCTTGAAGTGAAGAGTTCAAGGACAGCACCCAGGCCCAGAGTTCAAGCCCCACAACTAACCACCCCCAATTTAAAAAAAAAAAAAAAAAGAAAGAAAGAAAGAAAGAAAAAAGAAATAGACTAGCAAAGCCTGGTGCCAGTGGCTCATGCCTGTAATCCTAACTACTCAGGAGGCTGAGATCTGAGGATCGAGGTTCAAAGCCAGCCCAGGCTCAAAAGGACCTAAGATTCTTGTTTCCAATTAAGTGGGGCTTGGCTCAAGGGTAGGTCAGTAGCCTTGAGCTGAAGAGTTTAGGGACAGTGCCCGGGCTGAGTTAAAGGCCCATGACCCACAAAAGAAAAAAGAAAAGAAAAGAAATAGAATAGTAATAAATGTCAAGATTGTGTCGGAAAAGAAAGTGGAAGAGAATGTAATTAAGGATGTGAAGTTGATTTAACTATATTATAAACTGGAAAAATCACAATATAATACCCCTCATAATTTTTTTTTCTTTTTATCAGTCATGAGACTGGAACTCAGGAATTCAGTGTTGTTTTTTTTTTTTTTTTTTTTGGGCCAGTCCTGGGCTTGAGCTCAGGGCCTGAGCACTGTCTTTGGACTTTCTCAAGGCTAGAGCTCTACCACTTGAGCCTCAGCACCACTTCCGGCTTTTTTCTATATGTGGTACCCAGGATTCGAACCTGGGTCTTCATGCATGCTAGGCAAGCACTTTAACCACTAGGCCAAACTCCCGGCCCCTCAGTGTTGTTATTTGATCAAGGCCAGCACTCTACCTCTTTAAGCCACGGCACCACTTCTGGTTTTCTCATGGTTAATTGGAGGGAAGGGTCAAACACAGACTTGTGGCTTAAACCACAATTTTTTATTTTTTTTAGGTCATGGGACTTGAACTCTGGGCCTGAACACTGTCCCTAAACTTTTCAGTTCAAGGCTACCACCCTACCCCTTGAGCCACAATGCTACCCACATCTAGTTTTCTAGTGGTTATTAGAAATGAGAGTCTCACAGACTTTTTAAGTGTCTGGACTGGTTTTGAACTGAGATCCTCAGACCTCAGCCTCCTGAGCAGCTAGGATTACAGGAATGAGCCTGTATGCCCGCTCATAATTAATTTTTTAAAATTACTATTCATCATCTTCCAAAATCCAACTTAGACTCCGGAAAGTTCTGTCACAATGATCTCTACCTTGTCTAATTTCTTCTACATTGAATATTCCAGCTATGTAAGTTACACTTTAAAATGTCCTGTAATAAAGCCTGTATCACCAGTGGAAAAACTGTTATCCCTAGTACACTTTGCTTGGTAACAGCAATGTGCATATAGTCCTCCTCTTAATTTGCCTCAAATTTCAATGGCTTACCTTGCACCAACCACAATGTCACCATTATCCAACACACAGCAGCACCATATGGACTGAGCTGGAAGTCGGATAGTCTGAGCACATTCCCCATGTTTCCAGATTCTCAGAGATCTATCTTCTGCTGTTGTCACAAAATCTAATAAAAACAGAAAAAAAATGTTTGAAAAAAATAAGTATTTCTTGCCTAGCATGCACAAAGACCCAGGTTCAATTCCTTTGCAGCACATATATAGAAGAAGCCACAAATGGTGCTGTGGTAGAGCACTAGACCTTGAAGAATGCCCAAGGACAGTGCTGAGGTCCTGAGTTCAAGCCCCAGGACTGGCTTTTTTTTTTTTTTCAAATACTTCTACAAACACCATCTTTCTAGCTAGATATACCAGCATTCCTAAACTCAATAGGGCCAGGAGTTTGGCCTAGTGGTTGAGTGCTTGCCTAGTACGCACAAAGACCTGGGTTCGATTCCTTAGTACCACATACATTGAAAAAGCCAGAAGTGATGCTGAGGCTCAAGCGGTAGAGCTCTAGCCTTGAGCAAAGTCCAAGGACAGAACTCAGGCCCTGAGCTAAAGCCCAGAGCTGGCAAAAAAAAAAAATAGTTTTAAATTTGATTTGTCATCTATATACAACTTTTGAAAATCGACATTTTCATTCATTTCATATCTTATACCTTATACCAATAAATGATATAGTTTTCCTCATATGCTCAAGAACTTTTAGAACACAACCAATGAATCAAAATTAATACAAAGATAGTTACACAATTTTTCCACTAAGAAATAAACATATAAAAAATAGTTGACTTAAATGTTTTTTTCATTTTTAAAAAAAGAAATAATAGTTGACTTAAGTAATGAGGTTTTTTTTTCCCAATGTCAAGAATGGAATGAAATATTGTGTAATACAAAATTTTAAATGCATGGCAGGAGATAATCTTACCTCTACAATTTGGGAAGACAGAAATGCTATAAATGTAATTTGTATGTCCATAGTAGACTTCAAGACACTCGCCAGTGATCTGCCACCTTCTAATACTTGCATCATTTGCACAAGAAAGAAATTCTGTTTCACTTAAAATTGCCAACCCTCTGACACAATCTTCATGCCCTACATTAAAAAAAAAGTATTCGGTTGATAGCACTATATATTTTTTTACCAACATAATTTTAAAAACTGACTTTTCAAGTTAGAGAAATTTTGCTGTCCCAAGGAGGTACACTCTAGTCAGGAAGCCGTTTTACATTTATCACACCTCTTCTACATTATTTTCTAAAATGCCAGAAACAGTACTTCGATCTCAATAATTCTTCATTTTTGTTTCACAATTCAGTTTTTCCCAAAAACAAGAATAATTAACTGAAGTCACAATATTCAACTACAATAGGGAAATATAAAAGATAAAGTTGATAAAACATTCTCTGAAACTTGAAACCTAATAAAGGAAATGAGATTAAAGTTAAAATATTTCCTTATTTATTCTGTATTCTTTCTGTAAAATTGGTTATCACAAATAAATGACATACACTTTATAAAGTCAGAAATACAGAAATGCTTAATTATATAACTCATCTGTTTTTCATCTATACACTATATCTGTATAAAGGAGCCTAGGCCTCTTGGAGGGGGTGATAGTGTCCAAAAGGTAATGTACACTTTACCTGACTTGTGTAACTGTAACAATCTCTCTGTACATCACCTTTACAATTGCAATAAAAATAAACAAAATACATCCAAAATTTAATAGAAAAATCAAGATACAAAGGGACTTCTTGGTATATTATTCAGTGTAGTGATTGACTTTTAAGGAAAAAACGAGGAAGAACAGCTCATAGCAAACCAAGAATGATGACACACACCAATAATCCTAGGACCTTGGAGACTAAGGTTATGACAAGGTATTGGGTCGAATTCTCAGCACATGCGTGCACACACGTGTGTGCGTGCACACACAGACACACAGACACACACAAACTAAACAACAGATACTTTAGCATAAAAGTTAACCACTGGAGCTGAAAAAACTAACTACCTAAAACTAAACCATTAACCAAATCTATGATTTGTTATCATTAAACAAGATACTTCAATAGTACATATTAATAATGCCCTTTTCCATGATATGAAAATAATACTTTTACAACCATCCATGAGTCAGGTGCTTAAATTTTCACCCCATGTTAAAATGGCAACCAATAATATAACTGCATATCCAAAGGTACATACACCACACAGAACACACCTATGTATATATTCTAGATCAGACTATATTAGTCTATACTTGGTTGTTTTAAAAACTGTAACTTAAAAAAAATTGAAAATCAACTTTCAGAAAAGAATTACAATTGTTGTTGTGTTGAGGGAGAGTTCTGGGGTTTGAACTCAGGGCCATGCCCTCAGTCCTTCTTTTGTTTTGGTTTACTGTAGTTCTTTTATGGATAAGGTTTTATATCATTGTCCAGGGCCAACTTAAAATCATTGTCCTACTATCTATTCCTTCTGCATAGCTAGGATTACAGGTACATACGCTATCACAACCAAATTATTGACTGAGATAGGGTTTTACTAATTTTTTGCCTGCACTAGTCTCATACTGCAATACCCAACTTACTGACTGAGATGAGATCTTACTAAATTTTTTGCATACAATGGCCTCATACTACAATACTCTATGTATCTTTCCCCTGAGAAGCTGGGATTATAGACATGAATCAATTGTACCTAGCCCTAGAACTGCTCATATAAAATCACTGAAATACACTGAGGTTTTTCCAAATATAATTTTTTCTTGTTTCTAAACTTTTCAAACACCATTTTTAAGCTTATAAACTTTTGAGGGAAAAAAAATAGTCATCAATCAACTAAGAATATCATGTAAGTTGTCTATTCTGATTTTACCTGAAAAAGTCCTCTCACATCTTCCAGCCTTCCACAGCTTAATAGTCTTGTCTGCAGACCCAGTTAACATTAAGCCCTGCTCAGGTAAAATCTTTACTGCCCACACTGCTGCTGAATGACCCTGTGAGTAGAATGGGTAACAAGTTAAACTGCCCAAGAATCTCCAGTTCCTTATTATCTAGAATATTCACAAAAAAACAAATACCTGTAAAGTCATCATGCATTTGTCATTCAGCCAGACTTTGGCAGTAGTGTCCCAAGAGCCACTAAGTAATGTTCCAAATTTTCCAGATGAAAGACTGCAAACTAGAGGGGAAATGTAAGCAATTTAACAAATTTTTGTCATAACATGCTTAATATTGTAAATTCTTAAAGCATTACAATGTTAAAAACACTTATAAAATGAAAAAGTACCTTAACTAATTACAGTTCTATTCTCGGAGACAGTATTCTGTCTGAATGCAATATCTAGCTGAACTACTTACAAACCATGTGACCAAAGGGATAATAAATACTTAACCACAGATTTCTAGTTTACAAAACAAAGAAGCCAGACTAAATGGGCTGCATGATCCTTTCTAGATCTAAGAAAATATAGAGGATACTGCAACCAGATGTGGTAGCACTTACTTATAATCAGAGCACTGGAAAGTCTGATGCAGAAGAGTGACAAGTTTGAGGTTAGGACTACATAACATGACTCTGTCTAAACAAGCAAACAAACAAAAGCAAATAATTTTTAAATGCTGTTTGGATATTTATTTAGGGTCACTTTTATTTATATAACCAAAATCTCAGAACCAAATCTCAGAACTATGACAACTAATGAAACAAATTAAATGTCCTATTACCATGAAATAAAATTATAAAGGCTGAAAATTATAAATATGAAAAATTATCTTATGAAAGGAAGAATACAGTTAAATAAGACACAAAGAGTCAAAGTGGAACTGCAAAGAACAACAGATTAGGAATCTCTTTTCCTGAGAAAGAAAATTCATTACATCTCTTTAAATTCAGAGTCGGGAATTTTGAAGCAGCCATTTATCTGGATTTCAGAAGGTATAAAGAAGAAACTGCTATTTTGCACTATACACTTCTCTGAGTGGTAGTTTTCTTCTGGTCATCCTATTCCTATCCCACAATTATATACTAGAAATGGAAATCATGCAAGCTTTAGGACTCACAGATATCTGAATTAAAGAGGAATTTCATGAACCTGATGTAAAACCACCAGAGCAATATTTCCCCAATATGTAGAATACTATACATCCCTCAGACACGCTAAACTTTGGCTTGGTGCTGGATGGCAGTTTTGGACTGTATGCAATGCTTGCAGGAGAGGAAGCAATCTGAGTAACAATAATGTTGCCCAAAGGTACATGATGGTAGCTGGGCATTTCCAGGAACAGTTACTCCTCCAGGTGCAGCCAGACATAGCTAGGACACTAACACTTGTGAGCAGATGGAATGGTAGGTAGTTCATATTTTAAAGGCATATGCTTTTATGAGCCAGTGTGCTGTTAACCATATTGTCCTCTCAGCAGTCTAAGTTCCTGAGACAATCTGTTTCCTTACTGACTCATGTTAAACGTGAAGAGTGAATGAAAATTATTCTTACATTATGCCATGGAGATCTGGGACCTGCTTTACTATATCATAACTTAAATGAGAAGGAAAGCATGGGGAGTTTGGCCTAGTGGTAGAGTGCTTGCCTAGCATGTAAGAAGGCCCAGGTTCCATTCCTCAGTACCACATACATAGAAAATAAAAAAGCTGGCAATGGTGCTGTGGCTCAAGCAGTAGAGCTCTAGCCTTGAGAAAGTCCAAGAATAGTGCTCAGGCTCTGAGTTCAAGCCCCACAACTGGCAAAAATAAATAAATAAAAAATAAATTAGATGAGAAGGAACTGCCTCTTATACTAAAACATCATTTTTCACTTATCATTTAGGCAATAAACTAAAAACCTGACAATATATTTTGTTCTTAGGGAAATGAGGACTCCCATATGCTGCTACTACAATTGAGTAACATATAACCCTTAATAAGATAAAGCAATTTCTAACAAAACTAATTTATGTGTTTATCTATGGATATATAAATGATTAGATCTGATACTAAAAGAAAAGACATCACAAAAGAACATGACATCTACACACAGCTATTGTAATGATACTACAGGTACTAACAAAAGAAAAAACCCAAACGTCTACCATTCATGGTATATGTCTATACCATAAAGGACTAGCTGACTAAACCGATGTAGTTATACAGCTACACAATAATGTATTATGCAGCTATAAAATCAACAAAAAGACTGGGAATGTGGCTTAGTGGTAGTGTGCTCGCCTAGCATGCATAAAGCCCAACATTCGATTCCTCAGTGCCACACAAACAGAAAAAGCAGGAAGTGGCACTGTGGTTCAAGTAGTAGAGCGTTAGACTTCAGCACAGAGAGGTTCAGGCCTAGACCCTGAGTTCAAGCCCTAAGACTAGCAAAATTAAAATAAAATATAATAAAATAAAAAGATTATTATATAATGTAAAACAGTAATTTCCAAGATATTGTCAAGCAAAACTAAGGACAAAATATCATGTATAGTTTCTCTTTTAGATAGGAAGAGATGTATATAATTTACTAGCTTTGTTAAAAACAAAGTTCATGAAAAGTAGTTATCTGGAAGGAAAGAAAAAGCACAAAAAGAGAATACAGAATCTAGACTTGAGTGTAGTTTTCCTTTTAAACCTGTACACGTCTTTCATAATGAAATAATAAAATTTAGGTCTAAGAAATAACCCCTTCAGATCCCTGCTGCATTCCTTCTAGGTCTTAATTCGGGGCATAAACGAAAAGAAATAGTTTCAGCACGTGACTTTTATACATAATATAATGGAAAACAAAATCATAAAGCATATTAAAACTATACAGCTTTTTCTTGACATAATTGGACAAGTTTTTTTATACATATCATCTAGAGACGCAGCTCAGAAGTGGAGCATTTGAAGCATTTCTCTATCATACATGAAGCCCTGGGTTCACCCCCAGTACAGTAACAACAAATATGTTACTTTTTACATTAATGTGCATATTAATGTTTCTATTTACAACTATATTTGTAATGGAAATTACATAACTTAAGATGATCCAAAAGGTCCCCTTATGGGTAAAATAAGCATAGTCTTAGGTAGAATACATTGACAATTTGAGGTAAAAGAAAATTACACATAATTTTTTTTATATACACACAATTTAAAAAGTGATAAAACTTCCAAATATAAAAACACCAGAGTGTTATACTCACCAGTATTTTTGTGACCTTTTAAAATATAAAGTGGCATAGTACTATCCAGTGAGAAAATGCAAATATTGTGGTCATTTCCTCCAGTGGCAATAAGTCCATGAGGGTACATGTCACTTGAGGGTATGATGCATACACAAGACACAAAATTAGAGTGGCCACTCATACAGTGCATTTCTGTAAAGCCCCTGTTAGGACTGGAAAGACAAAGTAATTAGTAGCTATAAATTTGTTCCCTGATTTTCCCCACTACATAAGCTATCAATGTCCTCATTCTCATTTAGCATCCATGGTGACCTTTGGAATATACACTACTTTAAAAATTGAGCTAGGTACTGGTGGCTCATGCCTGTAATCCTAGTTAGTCAGAAGGGTGAGATCGGAGGATAGAAGTTCAAAACCAGCCCAAGCAAAATAATCCAAGAGACTCTTATCTCTAATGAATCAGTTAAAAGCTACACATAGAGTTGTAGCTCAACTGTCAGACTCTAGACCTGAGCAAAAAAGCTAATAAGCAAGAGCTCAGGGTCCAGAGCTCAAGTCCTACTACATGCTAGTAGCTCATGCCTACAACAATTCTAGCCACTGAGTGAAGGACTGACTCTCACCTTATTCCCAAGTCAGCAAAACACCAGGTGTGGACTCAAGGCTCATAATGCTTATCCACAGGCAGGTCATTCTGACCCTGGCTGAGCTGAAAGTCCCCTCATACCAGATGGAGCATTACATTCTGGGCCTGGTCCAAGGACACCACCTTCGGTCCCCAAGAGACCATAGCCTGTTTTTCATTTTCCACTTGTTAAGACTTGTATAAGCCTGACCCCAAATCTAGCTCCTCTCACAACCTTCCTATCCACAAGAAGGTCTGTGTCCCTCACTGACAATAAACAATGCTAGCCTGTTGAAGACTGAGTCCATCCTCTTCCTTACTGTCTCTTCCTTTTTCCTAACACTCAGGAGGCTGAGATCTGAGAATTGTGGCTGGAAGCCCCAGACCAGTCAAAGATGGACCTGAGACTGTTTCTCCAATTAACCACCTAAAAACCCAAAATGGAGCTGTGACTCAAAGTGGCAGAGCTCTAGTCTTGACCACAAAAGCTCAGGGACAGCACCCAGGCCCTGAGTTAAAACCCTACTACCCACCCTACCCCCCAAAAGTAATAATAATCAAGACTTCTCAAGGATTTTGTTGGCTCCTGCCTATAATCCTAGCTGTGATCTGAAGATCAGTTCAGACAGAAAAGTTCTTGACACTCCTATCGCTAATTAATCATCAAAGCTGGAAATGAAACTGTGAGTCAAGTGATAGAGGTGTGCCATGACTTGATAAAAGCTCAGGGACAGAATCTAGGCTCTGAGTTCATGCCCCAGACAAAAAAGAAGAAAAAAGTCTCAACTGTAATACCACAGAGTACAGGATGGAGCCAAGACTCCAAAGTTCTGAAGGAAAACAACTCCTGAATGAGAATGCTACAACCATTCAAATTGCCACTCCAGAAAATAGGAACTGGGTAAAAAGAGAGGTGGAAGAGAAAGAAAAACGGATGAAAGGAATGGCACTGATCAAGATACATTGTACTACAAGCAGTGCACTCACAAGGATTACAAATAAATAAATATGCCATTTTAGCAGTGAGCAGAATTAAGTCATTTTCAACCTTTGAATGTCTATTCTGTTATTCATATACATTTCTGGAAGTTCCTGGAGGATAAGTTCCAATAAGGGATCAGAAAGATAAAGTGAAAAGGTAATAATAATAGAAACTCAACTGCAGAGCTCTACAAAGGGAATTTCAGGACAACAATAAAGGGAAATCGCAGGATTGGTTGTGCACCCAGGACAGATAAACCAGGTCAGAAAGTTTTCACTGTCAGAAGAGGAAATTATAAAAATATCCAATGTGTTTAAAGTGTCCTAAGAATCAAATTCCTCAAAGAATTTGATTAAACATATTTTAAAGTGAAAACATGAAAAAATTCTTAGCTACAGCTAGTTATTTTTATGGAACTGAGGAAGAATAACCATAATTCACTCCACAGTTCATCAGTAAGCAGATTTTACAGTCACATAAAATACTTATTTAGGAGCCAGGGGCTAGTGGCTGACACTCAGCTACTTGGGAGGTTGAGATCTGAGGATGACTGTTTGAAGTCAAAATGGGCAGGAAGAGATTGTCCTCCAGTAGTTAGTTTCCAATCAACTACCCAAAATGCCAGAAGTCGAGCTTTGTTTCAAGTGGTAGTGTTAGCCTTCAGCAAAAAAGCTCTGGAGATGGCACAATATAGATAGATAGATAGACAGATAGAGAGACAGACAGACAGACAGACAGATATTGATAAAGTCTACAGGTAAATAATGGATCAAGGATGCCGTGCGTGCGTGCACGCAAACGCGCGCGCGCGCGCGCACACACACACACACACACACACATACATACACAGGATGGGGACTAGAAGGCAGATAAAACTTAATTCTCATATAACTTAGTAGAAACAGATTATGCCTGAATTTTTTTAATGAAACATTTGTATTTAGACTAACAGGTATAAAAATGAGCAGTCAGATGAAAAATCTTGCCTCTCAGATGGCAGGTAAGAAATGGGGTTTCAGTGGGAAGAGCTTTAATTTACTAACCAATGCACTTTTGTCTCAGCATAGGGAATCTTGAACATAATCTTAAATATGAAGTTGAGACTTCAAAAAGGCGTTTTCAAAAGCCAAAGCAAATATTAAGGCCATCAGTTTATAAACTCTAAAAATTCCATTTAATTTGAAGCCAACCTGTAGTGCAAAACAATGGCATATTTGCTGCCTTGGTCACAAGTATAACCCCCAAATATTATCTCTATACTAACTGGCCTTCAGAAGTCAAAGACTTTCTGGGTTTCAGTGGGTCCTGGCTCAAGGCATCTATCTGATTTAAAGTCAAGTGCTAGTGGCTCATGCCAATAATCCTAACCTGAATCCCAGTTACTCAGGATGCTGACAGCTGAGGATAATGACTTTATGTCAACCAGAACAGAAAAATCCAGGAGACCTCTTAACTCCATTTAACCACCAGAAAACTAGAAATGGTTCAAAATGCTAGATCACTAGCCTTGAACAAAAAAGCTGAGAGACAGTGCCCAAGCCCTGAGTTCAAGCCCCATGACCAACCAAAAACAAAAAGATCTGAGGATCATGGTTCAAAGTTTACCCAGATAGGAAAGTCTGTGGAACTCTTATCTCCAACTAATCAGCAAAAAAAAAAAAAAGAGAAGCAGAGTTGTTAACTTAAGGACAGAGTGCCAGCCTTGAGTGAAAAAGCGTGAGAAACAATCAGGTCCTGAGTTCAAGCCTCATTACCAGCACAAAACAAAACACATCTGATTTAATTCCCTTTAAAATGGAGTTATCCTGTTTCTTTAGAATTAATTCCCCCATCATTTATAGTGTATCCCTATTCTTACTATCTGGACGCACAACCAAATCAAGAATTTATATACCATTTCATTAACCTTATTTACATATCATTAAAAAAAAAAAACATGTCAGAGCCAGTCCTGGTGGCTCATGTCTGTAATCCTATTTAGGAGGCTGATATTAGAACTGAGTCTGAGCCGAGTCAGAATTATCATCTGCAATTAACTACCCAAAAGCCAGAAAACCCAAAAATGGCACTGTAGCTCTAGTGGAAAAAGACTAGCCTTGAGCACAAAAGCTCAGGCAGTGTCCTCTGGGCCCGAGTTCAAACCTTGGGACCAACACACACACACACACACACACACACACACACACACACACACACACACCCCTCGGGACCACCACATACACGCGCACACACACACACACACACCTGTAGTATATCAGCCTGTGGACACTAAACATATTGATGAGACACTCCAGTAAGGATGCTTCATCAAGTAAACTGAAGAGTTTCTAACTTGAACTGCTGGAAATTGCTCAGGTTAATAATCACATCTCACTCATTTTCCATTAATCCTAAGCCTGGCAAAATATCTCCTGATCAGTATTCATATATAGATACATCAAGGAATTCTAAAAGACGGACAGACAGATGGGCAGACACAACCCCCCCCCCCGAGATACACACACAGTTTACAAACAGAAGGTTCAGCGCAAGGTTAACATAAGTTGCAGTTTAATGCAACTTTTTCCACGATTTAAAGTTTGTCGACCTAGCAGTCTTACAAAACATGCATTGTGGTTCAAGTAGTAGCTTGCTAACTTTGAGAAAAGAAGTTCAGAGACAGTGCCCAGTCCCTGAGTTCAAGCCCCAGGACTTAACCAAAATGAAAAACAAAAAGAATCCATTTACAATGTTTTTATCTTTCTGTAACTGATTTTACTTTTTACTCTCCTCCCCACTACTTCATGCTAAACATGCATATCACATTCCTTAGACACATATACTCTCACCTTTAAAATTTTTAGTTTGAGAGGGATCCATTTTAAAGGTACAAACTTTTGTGTTCTCAAATACACAGAATGTTATCTCTTGGTGTTACTAAGTTGTTTGGGATACCATAGACTCTCAAGAGTTGGAAGCAACCTATGGAGGTTATCTCATTAAATTCAACAGAGGAATTTGCTCTATAATATTTCTAGTCTATGTTTCCATTATACATTGGCAGCACTACTACAAAGCTTCCAAATAGATCTACCCTTTCCTAATCCATTTTCCACCAATGACTAGCAGAAACTTCTTAACAAGTAAATCAGATCCTGCTGCCCACTCTGAGATCTTCCTTTCTTAATCCAATGCCTCAGAGTGTGCTCCTCTGGCTGCTGGAAAATGGGTCAAATTTAACTTTCTCCAACTCCTCTCTCCCCAAGAGCACCAATAAGCTTCAGATGTCGACTTTAAATATTAAAATAAACTGGGTACTGATGGCTCGTGCCTGTAGTCCTAGCTACTCAGAAGGCCAAGATCTGATTATCACCGTTTCAAACTGAGCTGCAACAGACAATATAATTAACTAGCAAAAAGTTGCAAGTGAAGGTATAGATCAAGTGGTAGAATACTAGCCTTGAGCAAATAAAGCCAAATAAAAGCTCCTGACTCTGAGTTCAAGCCCCAGCACAAAAATAAACTTATTTTTAATCATTTTTATAAGTGATGTACAGTCGGGCCAGTGGCTCACGCCTGTAATCTTAGCTACTCCGGAGGCTGAGATCTGAGGATCAAGGTTCAAAGCCAGGCCCGGCATAAAAGGACCTGAGACTTTTATCTCCAACTATCCTCTGGAAAACAGGAAGTGGGGCTTGGCTCAAGGGTAGGGCAGTAGTCTTGAGCTGAAGAGCTCAGAGACAGAGCCCAGGCAGAGTTCAAGTCCCATGACCCACCAAAAAAAAAAAAAAAGTGATGTACAGAGGGGCTACAGTTACATAGGTCAGGATAGGAGTACATTTCATTTTGGACAATGTCACCTCACTCCTTCCCAGTTTTTCCCTCCTGTCCCACCCACAAGAGACAGAGGTCATTTTTTTTTTGTCGGTTGTGGGGCTTGAACTCTTGGGCCTGGCCACTGTCCCTGAGCACTTCAGCTCAAGGCTAAAGCCCTACCCCTTGAGCCACAGTGCCACTTCCAGTTTTCTAATGGTTAACCGGAGATTGGAGTCTCACAGACTTTAGTGCCCCGACTGGCTTTGAGCCTTGATCCTCAGATCTCAGCTTTATGAGTAGAATTACAGGTGCGAGCCACTGAGCCAGCTGCATTTTCAGCAGTGTCTACTAAAGATCACTGCTGCATTTGTTCACTTTTTCCCTCCCTTTCTGGGCCTTCCTTTACCCTCCCAAAGACAGATAACTAAACCAATGGGAGACAAAAAGAAAGCAAGCAAATAAACTTCCTGCTTGCATTTCCTGCAGTTAAAAATAAATTTAAACACACACACCCCTTCTCATTCTCCCCTTAAACATCTCTCTTCAACTAATTCTTCCACCCATGTATTTTTCGTAGTATGAATACCGAGTTTTCATTATTTATTTTGTTTGATACTAGATTCACTTTTCCTAGCAACTTTTAAGAAATTTACAAAGACAGGGCAACTTGCCTATCATTTTATTCTCCCCAATACCAAAGTTGGATACATTCATTGGTTATAAAGGGAAGTTAAGGATGGCCATGCAAATGTCTGAAACATCCAATAAAAATAGGAAACTTAATAACAAAGTTAACTGGATATTTTTTTCTTTTCGTGAACTGAAATGTGTTTTCTAGTTCCTCCCATAATATGCCGAATCAGTTCTGGATTCTTGAACTTGATCTTGACTGGATGTTAAATCTTTCTGTTCTTACTCTTTTTTGGGGGGCGGGGGAGGGTGTTTAAGAGCCAGCCTCCCTGATAAAAACTTTTTAAGGCACTGATAAATCTTTTCCCCCCAAGAAAACAATACATAGCCACATAACGAACATTTAATGGTTTCACCCTTGCCTCCCAACACCATCACGGATCTCAAACCCAAACAGTCTGGGTGATGTGGAAAAGGATTCACACAAGCTGTGTTTAAATGCAATTTTTTTTGCTTTTTTTTTTTTTTGCCAGTCCTGGGGCTTGAACTCAGGGCCTGAGCAATTCCCTTGGGTTTTTTTTCAAGGCCAGAGCTCTACCACTTGAGCCACAGCACCACTTCCAGCTTTTTCTATATATGGGGGTACCGAGGAACCGAACCCGGGTCTTCGTGCAGCTTGGGCAAGCACTCTATCACTAGGCCACACTGCCGGCCCTAAATGCAATCTTTTGATAACTACAAAAATCAAATCTGAAGGAAGACTAAAACATGGATGGAGGGGGAAGGGATCCTCCGGATGCTTGGCACGAACCTAACTTTTGCAAGAGTTACACGTGCTCTAATAAATCCCCTACTCTTAAAAGATCTAAGATCCTCAACCGAAAGCGAGACACCCCGTCCCCCCAAAAGGTTGTCTTTACTCAATGTCACCCAGAGGCAGGACTCTCTGGTCCCCGCCTCGCCAACCCGACCACCCATTCCACTTAAACCTCGCGGCTTCCTGCACGACGAGCTGCGCCAGGAAACGGGGAGGGAGGGAGGGAGAGGAGAGGAGGGAGGGGGAAGAGGTGCGGCGGCGAGGGGCGCTCTTCCCACGCGTGGGCTTCCCGACCCACTCAGCCCGGACAGCCCGGTGTGCCCGGCGCTCACCTGTCAGGGGCCCAGAGGCGGGTGGTGCGGTCCCGGGACACCGACACAAAGGCTCCGGGCGGATACAGGCAGCGCACCAGGCCCCGGACGTCCAGCTCGTGACCCGAGAGCGAGCAGCTCAGCCGGTACCTGGCCGTGCCGCTCGCCATGGCCTGCGTGGGTCGGACGCACGCGCGCCCGCACCCTCCGGACCCCGCAGGAGATCACAGCCCGGGTCCGGCCCGGCGGGCTCCAGGCTGAGGCAGTGGGGGCGGCGGCGGGGTGGGGGGGACACCGGCCTGCGGCGGCAACGGGGCGACGGCAGACCGGAAGCCTCCGAGAGCCGGTGCGGAAGGACGGCGAGGAAGGGGCGCGCCGCGCTCGCTGAGTGACACAGCAACCCTGCCCGGCTCGCCGGAATTCATCATCGGCCGCAGCCCGCCATGACGCACAAGGGTGTGCGTCCCGAGACGGACGCGGCGGACGACGTGGGGGGCGGGGCTCGCTCTGCACCTGCGCTCGAGGTCGCTGGCTGAAGGAGCGGACGACGCCCAGGGTACTCGGCCTCGAACGCCCAAGGCCACGCCCACCCCCGCTCTCGAGTCCCGGTGGACTGCCGCGGTTCAGGCCGCGAGGAACTACAAGTCCCACAATGCCGTGCGCTCGGGCGCTCACGCCAGCGCGCTGAAACCGGATATTTTAAATATGAGAGCTGGAGACTTGCCCCTGGAAGACTCGGGGAGGGCTGCGGACTCCTGCTTTCTCTTAGGGCTTGCCTACCCGGTTCTCTCCACGTTCGCCTGTTAATTTTTTTACATTTATTGCTGGGAACTGGTGGCTGTCGCCTGTAATGCCCTACGACCGACAAAAAAAATTGTAAAAAAAAAGATTTATTCATACGAAGTCTGAGGGTCTGGAGCCCTATTAATCATTCGTTTACCTGCCTTCCAGATTACCAAATTATCTTTGCCTAAGGGATAGGAAGCAATTCCTGCCCATCCATGTCCATATGTTCAACACCTTCTTTGGTTCCCCTGTTGGCTTATTGCTTCAGTGGTACTCTACCTACAGGTCTCTTCCTTAAATTAGTTCATTCTTGATTATTTCTGCCTCTGATGTCCAGCCAAATCCTCTACACGTTAAGTGATTATCCAGCCGGACACTGGTGGCTCATGCCTGTGCTTAGGAGGATGAGATCTGAGGATCATGGTTCAAGGTCAGGGAGGGCAGAAAAGTCCCTGTGAGACTTCTCTTCAGTTAACTACCAGCAAACCAGAAATGGTGCTATAGCTTGAAGTAGAGGGGCAGCCTTAAGCAGAAGAGATCAGAGACAGCACCCAAGCCCTGAGTTCAAACTCTACATCCAAATAAATAGAAATAGGATTTTTCTAGAGAGGAGATCTAAGTAGTATTCCTTTATTCATCAACGTCTTGACATTTTCATTCTTAGGGTACATTGTGAAGGTCTTTCACTTCTTTTACTAAATTCATCTTCCTGTCATATCTCACTGCTTCAGCATGTTGAGTTCTGGCCATTCCTAGATTTATCGTGCTATTTAGGTCTCCTCCTCCTTCCCCCACTCTCCAAACCCTCTCTCCCTCCTTCGCCCTCCTCCCCTAATACAGTTTTTCGGGAGGCTGAAATAGGAAGAAGGTGAAATCAAGGCTAGCCTGAGCTACATCATGCTTAAAGAACAAAGAGCTGGGTGCAGTGGTTCACACCTGTAATCCTAGCAACTCAAGAGGCTAAGATCTGAGGATCACAATTCAAAACCAGCCCAGGCACTGAATTCCGTGAGACTCTTATCTCCTATTAACCACTAGAAAACCTGAAATTATGTGTGGCTCCACGGGTAGGGAAGTAGCTTTGAGCTGAAGTGCTCAGGGACAGCTCCCAAGCCCAGAGATCAAGCCCCATGACCCCTCCCCCCCAAAAAAGACAATTACATTCTTTGTTCTGTCATATTTCACTACCCGTGTGTCATCTTGATCCTTCAAGTTCCTCTGCCAAACCAACAGAATTTTATCTCCTATATATTGTTTATTGAATTTAAAAAGTTTCACATATCCATCTCTTCTGCAAGACAATTTCCTCGGGACCTTTCTATCTTTACCATCTAGTTACTGATTTTTTTTTTGCCAGTCATGGGCCTTGAACTCAGGGCCTGAGCGCTGTCCTTGGGCTTTCCTCAAGGCTAGTGCTCTACCACTTGTGCCACAGCACCACTTCTGGCCTTTTTCTATGTACATGGTACCAAGGAATCGAACCTGGGTCTTAGTGCATGCTAAGCAAGCACTCTACCACTAGGCCAAACTCCTGGCCCTATTGCTTTCTTTATAACTGGCCCTCCATGAATGTTTTCCCATTTTATATATATATTTTTTTTATTTCAATGTATAGAGAGGTTACAGTTACATTTGCCAGAGAGAGGGTGCATTACTTCTCACATTGATATCCCTTCTTATGTTTTTGTCCCCATTTCCCTCCCCCTACTCCCTACCCTCATCTTACCCTCCTATTATTTCATATTTTCACTTACAGGGCAATTTCACATAGTTGCTCAATTGTTCGGTTGTTAATAACCTTCGAAGGTAAATTGTATTCCCAATTTACAAATAATTTGCCTTGTTATATTTTTAATTTGAAATTCAGGCTAAAATTACTCTTACCTCTGATGTCCAATTCATCAATAAATGGAAACAAGTTTAACCAGAGTCCTCTGTACTTTCTACTTAACCAATAAAATATATTCTATCAAACTTTTCCCCTTTATTCCCTAGATATGGAGCCTAAGCCAGCCCAGGAACAAAACTGAGACTATTGCTCCATTTAACCAGGAAAAAGCCAGAATGTAGCTGTAACTCAGTGGTAGAACATTACTCGAGGAAAAGTGCTTCAGGGACAGCACCCAAGCCCTATGTTCAACTCCCAGCCCCTACTTTTTTGCGGGGGTGGGGGTGGAGGGACATGCCAGGACTTGACTGGTGTTCAAAGAGAGTTGAAGAGTTTTGGTTTTTTTTGGCAGTCCTGGGCTTGGGCTCAGGGCTTGAGCACTGTCCTTGGACTTTCTCAAGGCTAGCACTCTACCACTTGAGCCTCAGCACCAATTCGGGCTTTTTTTTTTGCTATGTATGTGGGGTACTAAGGAATTGAACCTGGGTCTTCTTGCATGCTAGGCAAGCACTCTACCACTAGGCCAAACACCCGGCCCCAAAAGTTGTAGAGTTCTTAAAACTTTGCAGAAGCCTTGCCCAGGTTAGCTGGCTGGAGAATACCTGGGTTTCTCCATTCGAAGGTAAAAATGAGCTGACTGGCTTTAACCAAGGGCAGACTTCACACTGGTTTCAGTTTCCTGGAAGATAACTGTGGCTCATAGCTTTGAAGCCACCTGACAGCTCCTATCCCACTCCTTGGGGGCAAAGAGGATTTGTAGAAGCTGCTGACAATCATTCCAAGGGGGTTAATGAGTAAAGAAAATAGATTCAAAGAGCTAAAGCCTGAGATTTTTTTTTTCAGAAAAAGGAATATGTCATCCCTGAGGTTCCTTGTTTCCGAAGAACTTGGGGATCTAGTTTGAGTGACCAGGTTCCCCAACTCCTGCTGCCAGGAGTTGGCCTAGTGATAGAGTGCTTGCTTAGCATGCATGAAGACCCAGTTCAATTCCTCAGTAACACATACATAAAAAAGCCAGAAGTGGTGCTGTGCTCAAGTGGTAGAGCTCTAGCCTTGAGAAAGCCCGATGACAGTGCTCAGGCCCTGAGTTTCAAGCCCAGGACTGGTAAGAAAAAAGAGTCTCATGGACTTTAAATGAAGATATAATATAGGGGAAATTTTTCATATGATATATCTGTATCTCTGTATAAAATTTTTCCTTGAAGCAGTTAATATATAACAAGATACAATGAAGGTACTTAATTCAAAATTATTGAATATTTCTCTCAGTGAATCATGTCTTTAATTTCTGAAGTTTCTCAAATTTTGTGAATCACATATATGAAATATTTTCATGTTTATCAAATAGCATAAAAGGTTTTTGTCAACAGCCTTATGCAAATTTGTCACTATATTTGAATTTAACAAAGCTATTTTCAGTTAGAGATACAGTCCAAATGATTTTATAAACTTATTTACAGTGTGAAAAGATAAAAAAATTTTTTTTGCCAGCCCTGGGCTTGGGCTCAAGGCTTGAGCACTGTCCTTGGACTTTCTCAAGGCTAGCACTCTACCACTTGAGCCTCAGCACCACTTCCAGCTTTTTGCTATGTATGTAGTACCGAGGAGTTGAACCCGGGTCCTCGTGCATGCTAGGCAAGCACTCTACCACTAGGCCAAACTCCCGGCCCCAGATAAAAATATTTTTAAAGTTGGTTTTATTTTATTTTATTGGGATAATGTATAGAGGGGTTACAGTTACAGTTACATTCATCAGACAGTGGGTACATTACTTTTTGAACATTGATACCCCTTCCCATGTTTCAAAACCAGCATTTGCTTCCAGTCTGCACTCCTACTTCCAAGGTACCTGATGCTTTCAGGGGCTAAGACACCAAAGCACACTTTTCCAATAAATCATTTGACTATTAAAAAAAGATTATCCTATGAACTGCATAGAGGGGCAGATTCAAGCAAACCTCAGCCAATTTACATTGAACTCCTGCCATTCAAACTCCCAGAGAGCCCAGAGATAGCCCATGAGCAGTGGCTATTACTGAATTCAGAAAAATATTCAAGCATTACTGTGTGTAGAGACTGACGTCAATTAGCCCATGTTGTCCCGTTGGTAAATAGAAACAGCTGTGCTCAGAGACAAGGAATAAACAAGTAACCACATAGACAAGCCTCAAGTGGGACTCAAACTCACCCAAAGTCAGCACTTACCTGGCCTGGTCCAGTTCTGGTTCAGTTCAGGTTCAATTTAGGTTGGTAAACAGAACATAACACACTCACCAGTCTATTTCAACTGGTGCCAACCTGTTTCAGTTGGTCCATACCAGATAGGGCAACGTCTCATTACCACCTAAGGTTGGGGTGTACAGATGCATCCAGCTCATCTATGAACCCATCCAAGGCTGTCAGTACACACCAGCCTGTTTTAGCTAGTACATAGAACACAAGACACTTACCAGTCAGTCAGTACACAAAATGCTTACCTCTAGAGGATTTAGACAGACGGGAAGTATCCAGTCTGAAAAAGCTACCCCCTTCTATGGAGCTGAGAGGAATTTCTCTCAATGGCCACCCCCTTTGAATGGTTGGGGCTCATCAGTCTTGAGCTTCCCAAAGTCAAGGCCTGAGGCTGGGATCTCACTAGGGCCTCCATATGTAATATCCTAGCCATTTTGGGGAGGCCCTGAATCCCCCGGAAATAGTCACCAGTCCCCAGTTAACTGAGCTAGGAGTTATTTTAATAGCACTGCAGTGGCTATCCCGACCTTCAGTGGGACTGAGCTTTTAAAGGTAAACATCACATGCAGGTGGTAATCACCTTATAGTGTCCAGAGTCATTAATCACAAGGATGAAACTTCACACCAGTGGTCGTAACCACTTGCTGATGGTCGAGCAGGTTAAGCATTTTTACAAAAACAAAAACAACTTGGCAGCCAAGCCTGTCAGATTAGTACAGCACAAGAAACAAAATCAAAATGATTTCAAGCTCAGTAGTGGTACACAGGTGCACACACACACACACACACACACACACTAACATACACAAATATTGGATACTAAAATGGAAGTCAACATGGTCCAAAACTGTTAATTTCAGATAGTTAGGCAAGCTAAAACAAGGAATCTGTAGGAAAACTGACAGAATCCTGAAGTCGGTCTGAACAGACTGATTCAGCCTGTACTAGTAAACAGCGACCCCCTTTCCTAGTCCTTGTATAGCAGTTAGCAAACTTCTCATGGACCAATACAATGTTAAAGGAAAAGGTATTCATTGCCCTTAAAGATGTTAAGTTTTAAATTGCCTTTAATTAGTTACATAATGGGGTTTCTGATCAACATGCATCTTAATCAGTGTCATCCCTTTTATCATTTTCTCCCATTTCCCCACCAATCCCCTACTTGTCCTCTCCAGTTTTCTACTTTTCTGGTTGGTACTTTGGGGTTGTAATAACAAAATACCTTAACCTGAGTAATTTATAAAGAGCAGAAAATTGAGCCAGACATGGCCGTATAGGCTTTAATCTCCACACTGAGGACGCTGCAAGTTTGCAAGTTCCAGATAAGCTTGGACTACATAGTGAGTTCAAGGTCAGCCTGGAGACCCTAACTTTATTGAGCACCTGCTTGCCTTTATTCCCATGTTTCTTTAAAAAAGACCCTCACATGCATATTTTTTAAATTTTTTTTGGTGTCTCTGTTCAGGTCAATATAGATTTCATTTCCTACTTCTGGAGAGAAGGAACTTCCCTCTGCAACATATTGAAATCTTATCAAACTCCAGCTTTGTCTTTGATAACATGATACCTGAAGTTTGGTCCCCTGAACTCAGGTAGTTCACAAGTAATGAGAGCAGGGTACTGGACAAAAGAAAATAAAGGCTTATTAATTTGGAGCAAAATAACCATACAATGTTATACAATGTTGTGGGGGGGTTACAGTCCTCCCTGGGGAGGCAGAGGGGCTTTTTGATGGAAGCTTTGCAGAGTGTGCTTCTGGCTAGACATACTGAGACATGACTTCCCATTGTTTGGGCCAGGGTCCTATGTATTGCCTCTAGAGTTGTATTTCTTGCTGTGCAGGATGTTCTTCACTCCTGCACAGCAAGATAAAGAGAGGACTATGGTGACCCTTCCCAGAGCTATAAAGACATTTTTGAATTCTCAAACATTGGGAAGTAGAGATGGGGAGAAAGAGAGTAAGAAAGGAAAAACTGTCTTTTAAAAATATTTAACTGAGGGGCTGGGAGTTTGGCCTAGTGGTAGAGTGCTTGCCTAGCATGCACCTGGGTTTAATTCATCGGTACTCCACATACATAGAAAAAAGCCGGAAGTGGTGCTGAGGCTCAAGTAGTAGAGTGCTAGCCTTGAGAAAGTCCAAGGACAGTGCTCAAGCCCTGAGCCGAAGCCCAGGACTGGCAAAAAAAAATAATACACACACATATATATATATATATATATGTATATTTAACTGAGGGCCGGGGGTATGACCTAGGCCGGGAGTTTGGCCTAGTGGTACAGTGCTTGTCTAGCGTGCACAAAGACCTGGGCTCAATTCCTCGGTACAACATACATATTAAAAAGCCAGAACTGGTGCTGAGGCTCAAGTGGTAGAGCTCTAACCTTGAGAAAAGGACAGTGCTCAGGCCCCGAGTCCAAGCCCAGGACTGGCAAGCAAAAAACAAACAACAAAAAAATATGTAACTGAAAGCATCCTGGTTAGTTTTTGAGCTAAAACTACAGTTCTGATCATATTTAAATGTCTCTTTTATAAGCACGAGTAAATATATATATATATATGTCAATATATTACATCTATTCCTAGAAGTTACAGTGGGAATGATATGTGTATTACAATAAAGAAATGGGAGGTCATTAGACTGAGTCAGCTTTAATGACCTGGGTCATTTCCTTATATAAGGAAAATATAACATAAATGCA
The DNA here is from genome assembly GCF_031878675.1 of Megascapheus bottae. Lineage (NCBI taxonomy): Eukaryota > Metazoa > Chordata > Mammalia > Rodentia > Geomyidae > Megascapheus > Megascapheus bottae. The sequence goes on from NC_143511.1 coordinate 54,188,198, forward strand.
ATCAGTTACAAGTAGCCAACTAGCCAGCCACTGGTTTTATTGTCTTAACTTTCCCTCTAGAATAGTCCAAGTAAGGTAACTGCTTAACTTCTTGCCAAATAATTTTTTTATATGCTTCTCCTGGGAGTTGAAGTTGGCCTAGCCTTGTTACTGAGCTTTTTTGTTCAAGGCTAATGCTCTACCTCTTGAGCCAGAGCCTCACTTCTGGCTTTTTTGGTGATTAACTGGAGATAAGAGACTCATGGACTGAGACTTTTTCCTTCCTGAATTACCTTTGAGCCATGATACTCAGATCTCTGTCTCCTGAGTAGCTAAGATTACAGTCATGAACCATTAGCACCAGCTCCAAATAAGTATTTTTTTTTAACTTTGTTTCCCTTGAGATGAGGTTTTGCTATTGTTTAGGCTGACTTCAAACTCCTGACCCAATCAATCCTTCTGCCTTAGCTTCCTGAGCATCTTAGACAGTGGGAATTTGCTACATGCTAAATAAGTTCTTTGTTTTGCTCTTGCATTCATTTCAACAACCTTCAGTACTTTGGATTTGGAACTGACATCGGCTTGAGGTTTAATGTGGCAAAGTTTATCATTCAAAGTGTGTGTATGACTAGTCCTTCAACTCCTGAGTTCAAGTTTTATGCTCTCACTGGGTGTTTTTTTTCCTCTCTCAATCTTTGTAGTTTTATATCTCTGTGTCTGTGGACTCATTTTTCCAAACTATAGAGGTAAAGGGCCTGGTCCAGGCACTACAGTTATTTCAAATCACTCCTGTTAGACCACCATACTCTGCTTCTGTCTGTTCTTTATTGAAAGCTACTGAAGCCATCGACAGATAATTTGAAATCAGAAAGGGGATTTATTTAATGATCATCAAGTGGCTCACAGGATGCCAAAGAAAGAGGCTAGAAGTTCTCCTCTAAAGGCTCTAGGCATAGACAACGTCCTTGCACCAACACACTGAGGCTGGACATGGCTATTGGGGAAAGACCTCAGAAATCTTAGAAACTGGCTATCAGCCTCACTTACCTAGACAACTGAAGTCCTGCCTTTGTTTTCCCTTTGTGGCTGGGGAGTGTGTTACAGAATTAGAGCAGCTGTCTAGTAAGCACTATATAAGGAAGTCTAGAAAAGCTAGTAAGCAGTCATTTGGATTTCCTACAAAGAGGCTAGAAAAATAAAGGAGGAACTCTGTCGGATCATAAGCATTGTAAAAGATTGTAAATCTTCAATGTAGATAATTACATGAAAGATTCTTTACAAACTTCAAAGGAGAATCAAGCCACATGCCATTTCAGGAGTGCTTTTCTTGGTTCTTTTTTTTTTTTTTTTTTCCTGACAAGACTTTTGGTGTGCAGCTCAGGCTGGCCTCCAAGCCTCCAATTGTGAATCCTCAGCCTCTTCAGTGCCTATGTCCCCAGGTCTGGTATGGTTTGAGTTATTTTAAACTCCTCTAAAGCAACCATATGCAGGAGAAAGCTGGATGTGAATGATGTACAAAATAATGGTTAAAAATCTCAATTCTTTTACAAACACATTTAAGCTCCCTTATGTACTGGCGGGAGCAAGGAGGTGGGGAATAAAAAGTAAAGGTTATTTTATCAGAGAAATGTGTTTTGAGGCGAAGTGACTCCATGAAGACAACAACCCATTCATTCTTTTTGAGTTCTTGGTATGGAATCTGGCTGTAATCCCAGCATTTAAAGAGACCAAGGCCAAAGAAGGATCACAATTCCCAGGGCTGCGTAATAATCTGGTCGCCTGGGCTACATACTAACTCCAAATGATCACTCTTTAAAGGGCACCTTCCACTTAGGACACATTCTTCTTCACACACTTAGATGGTAGGTCAACTACCAGGTTACAATGGAGGCATAGGAACTGCCTAGAACGAATAGCTTCCAACCATCCCTATGAAAGCACACGCAGCTCACCGCAGCGGCCGTGAGGTGACCAGGAGATGTAACAAAACCCGCAAGCAGGTTCCTCTCAAATGCTTGGCTGTTTGCTAGCCATAGCCAGCATCTAGGAGCGTCCTCGAATCTTCAACTATCGCGATAGCATTTCCGAGAGCAGAGACGGAGGCTGGGCCAATCGGGAGAAGGAACCCGCTAGCCCCGCCCCCGTTGCCAGGATACGCGGCGTTGCACCAGTGGTGGGCGGTGGGTGGCGAGGCCTGGGCGCCCCGGAAGACTCCGTGTCCGGAGCTGGGGCAGAAGGGTCACTAAGCGGCTTCCTCGAAGCCTGGGAAGCTTCAGAGAGGTTCGAGCGCCCAGGGAGGGAGTGGGGGTACCAAGCGACCACCCGCCCTCCTTCCGCGCCCGCGGAGGTGAGAAACATACCCAGGGGTGCGCTCGCTCTCTTTCTCTGTCCCTCCCTCTCTCCTTTCCCCCTCCCTTTCCCTCTCTCCCTCTTCCCTCTCTCCTTTCTCCTTCCTGGGCCCGACTGACGGGGAATTGTTGGCTCTTGGGTGTTTACCCGGCCCCTCCTGGGGGTCGGTTGGCCACCTCAGCCTCCCAGGGCGCTGAGGGGAGCCACCGGGCAGAGGGTTCCCGGATGTATTACATTACTAGTGGTCCCAGAGTTCATGTCGAATTATCTATCTTCTTGACAGCTACTCTGCGAGGTAGGGCTCTTGGCCACATGCATGCATGCATGCATGTATGTATGTATGTATGTATGTATGCATGCATGCATGCATATGTTTGAGTGTATGCATGTTTGTATGTTTGCATGTGTGTATGCATGTATATATGTATGTTTGTGGCTTGAAACTGAGGGCCTGGGTGCCGCCCCTTAGTTGCTTCGCTCAAGGCTGGTGCTCTACCTCTTGAACCACAGCTCCACTCCTGGCTGGCTTGCGCGCGCTCTCTCTCTCTCTCTCTCTCTCTCTCTCTCTCTCTCTCTCTCTCTCTCTCTCTCTCTCTCTCTCTCTCTCTCTCTCTCTTCTTTCTTTCTTTTTTCCTTTTTTCCTTCCTTCCTTCCTTCTTTCCTTTCTTTTTCTTTTCTTTTCCTTTCTTTTCTTTCTTCCAGTTAATGGCAAGAGAAGTCCCCGGGATTCTGTCCTCAGATCCCAGCTTCTTGAGTAGCTAGGATTACGTGGCATGAAACGCCATCACCCTGCTCCACACTTCTGTTTGGGAGATCAGAGAACACATCCACTGGGGTTCAGTGATGTGCCAGGATGTCCAGATTAGACTGCTGGTAGCTGTAATTGTTTTGTTGTTGTTTAAGGGACCAAGAGTCTTCTTTGCTTCCCCTGCAGACATTCTACCACTAGAGTCATGCCTTCACCCCTGTTTGGCCTTGGTTATTTTCAGGGTTGGGTTTCCCTTTATGCTCACTCAGTGTAGGCTCCTGTTTCCTTACTGCTGCTTTTCCTTGTAGCTGGTTGACAGGCCCACCATCATGCTCAGCCATTGGTTGAACTTGACTGTGAACTTTTATGCCAGGCAAATATCAACCTGTCTTCTGCGCATCTCTGCCTCCCAAGTAGCTAGGATTAAAGGCATGAGACACCGTGCAGAAGTAGAATGTTTAATCCTTAATCATTATGGAACCGAAGGATTGTTTAAAGAACCCCTCACCCGTGTCTATTTGGTTGAATAACCATAGAGTTCAAGGTATATGTTTTACTGGTTCTCCTCCTCCCCGGTTTTCTTTCTTTCTTTTTTTTTTTTTTTGCCAGTCCTGGGCCTTGAGCTCAGGGTCTGAGCACAATCCTTGTGCTTTCCTCAAGGCTAGAGCTCTACCACTTGAGCCACAACACCACTTCTGGCTTTTTTCTATGTTTGTGGTTTTGAGGAATTGAACCCTGGTCTTCGTGAGTGCTAGGCAAGTACTCAACCACTAGGCCAAACTCCTGGCCCTTTTTAATTTTTTATTTTAGTGTATAGAGGAGTTACAGTTATATTTGCCAGATAGAAGGTATATTCCTACTCACACATTGATATCCCTTCTCATGTTTTTGTCCCCATTTCCCTCCCCCTAGCTCTCCCCTCATTTTCCCCTTCCTATTTCAAATAAACATATATATATATATGTATATATATAACATACTAGGTAACAAAGTCAGATACTATAACAATATGAAATTAACCAAAGAGCAACACAAGAGAATAAAAAAAAAACAGTACTTTAAGAACAACAGTCACTCATAATTAAGCTCTTGTTTCCATGTCTTGGAGATCCATTAATTTGGCCTCATCCTATATGGCCTTATGTATCTGGGGTTTGAGCTATTGTAATCCTCTGTTAGGAGAGTCCTAGGTTTTTACTAACTATTACAAATGAGGTAAACCATTGAGCCTATGTTCCTTTGGGTCTGGCTTACTTCACTTAATATGTTTTTTTTCCAAGTCTTTCCATTTCTTTACAAATGGGTCGATGTTGTTCTTTCTTGATGGCAGCATAGAATTCCATTGTGTATAAATACCACATCTTGTTGATCCAATCATCTACTGAGGGACCTCCCGGTTGGTTCCATATTTTTCTATGATAAATAGTGCTGCAGTGAACATTGTTGTGCTAGTGGCTTTAGTATGCCCTTGTTTCTGGACCATTTCCTCCCCGATTTTCTTAATCCCACTGGGACTGCCAGAGTGCTAATCTTTTTTTCTACCACTCTAAAGCTGTGTCAAAGAAAATCTCTGTATATTCTACGTTTTCTCAAACTATGTTAGAGTAACAGTAACTAACAGTGTTAGTTAAAAGTACCTAGGATGAAAAAAAAAGTACCTAGGATGAGTTGAACTGGGAACAGATGCTGATTGCACTAGATTTTAGAGAAAGACAGAAATAGAGTCAGGGAGCTACTTGGATGAGTTCAGTGTGAATTTATTCAGTATGAAGTGATGATGCTATTTGAATGGAAGTGTCTAGAAAATGATTAAATAATTAGTTTTGGTGCCTAGTTTAAGGGACAGAATCATAGATATTGATGGAAAGACTGTAGTATCCAAAAGTGACAGAATCCAAAAGGGAAATTAGAAATTGATCTTGAATGAGAGGGATGGGTGTTGAGACTAGAGAGCAGGTGAATGTCGGTATGTTTGTATTCTTCAAAGATGGGAGAATTTAGGTCCTTTTTTTTCCCTTTGTGCCAGACCTGTTTTTGTTTTCTCAAGGCTAGTGCTCCACTATTTGAACCCACACCTCTACTTTTTGCTTTTTTTTTTTGGTAGCTAGTTGGAGATAAGAGTCTCATGGACTTCCTCACTCAGGCTATCTTCAAACAGCAATCCTCAGATCTCAGCCTCCTGAAGAGCTAGGATTATATGTGTGAGCAACCAGTGGCCAGCTGTTCTTGCTTTTAAAAAATAGTATGAAATCAAATTATTTGCTGATTGTTTAGGGACTAGAAACACACAAGGAGAGAATGTTAAATGGGCTTGTATTTTGGTAGGATAATTATGAATTAGTGTCAGATTTAAACAGATTAATTCCTGTAATGGTACCTAGAACGGCAATGGTACCTGGAACGGATGATTTTTACAAGAAAAATCATCATGAATTCAGTTTTAAATATCATTTAAATTTATTTATTGATTTTACTGGAGTTTCAACTGAGGGTTTGGTCTTTGCTAGGCAGATGCTATACCATTTGATTCATGCCACCAGTCCTAAATTAAATGTATGAGAGAAAAGGTATGATGGGCTAGTAGTATCTTGATATACAAGATGCTAAAGGAGAATTAAACTTTTTATTCTTTCCAAACAGTGGTTTAAGTGAACAAACCATGGCCAGTAACCACAAATCGGCAATAGTTCGCCCTATTTCACGAAGTGGAATTGGATTAGCTGGAAGGCCTCCTTCTGGAATTCGACCCTCATCAGGAAATGTTCGAGTTGGAACTGGGGTAAGTTTAAAACAAATCTGTAGAATTAGTGGGAATGAGTAGATGAATGAAGAGAAGAGGTGAAGAATGTAGTAAAAAACCCAACATGTATCCTATGAAATTAAGAATAGTTAGGAAAAGGGCAGGTAGGGGAGGGGTGGGTGAGAATGTTGAAAGAGGTGACATTGTTCAAGACATATCATATTTATAAACTGCTTTGTTAAATGTAAACTAGTTTGTGCAACTACTTAAACATAATAATGAAGAGAAAACATATATTGAAAAAAGAAAATTTAACCCCTCTATACATTATCTCAACAATAAAAAAAGAAAATCCAGTATTATCCAACAAAACAAAACAAAACAAAAAAAGGGTAATCTTGTCCAAAAGAAATGTACTCTTGACCTTACTTAAGCAGTTGTAACCCTCTGTACATCATTTATACAATAACAAAACATTTAAACAAAACAAAAGTGAGCTAGGTACTGCTGGCTCCTGCCTGTAACCCTAGCTAATCAAGAGGCTGAGATCTGAGGATCATAGTTCAAAGACAGCCCAGGCGGGAAAGTCTATGAGACTCTTATCTCCAATTAGTTACAAAAACAAAACAAACAAAAAGCACTTGGAAATGTATATGATATCTATCAAAATGAATTTCAGGAAATGGAAATAAGGTTTTTTCAAGGTTGTTGTCTTTTTGTCTTGTTGGTTCATTTATCTGTTTTGGGGAGGTAAGGAGGGCACAGAAATAGTGGACAAAGGATGAACAAATGCAGCAGTGTCTCTCATCAGACACTGTGTTGAAAATGAACTTCATAGCTTGTGTACGGGATGGGGGACGGGATCTGGAAGAGTGAGGGAAGAGTTGGTGACATTGTCTGAAAAGAAATGTAATCTTTACCTCTCTTATGTAATTGTAACTCCTTTGTACATTGCCTTCATAACAACAACAAAACAAAAACAAAAGCACTGGAAATATAGCTGTGGCTCAAGTGGTAGAGCGCTAACCTTGAGCAAAAATGCTCATAGACAGTGCTGAAGATACTGAGTTCAAGCCCGAAGACTTGCATAAAAAAACAAGAATGCACTTATAGATGCTGTTGTTTCAACACACTATAACTGTTTAACTAGTTTCTGTGATGGACTTACAATTTGAAGATAATATATAACTACGGAGTTAAATGTTAAAATTTGTTATTTAATGTTATAAAATAATAATATTAAATATTTCTGCTATTTTACAAATGGTGTAGAATTTTAATTTTTAAAGAAGGCTTCTTTCCAGTCTTATAGAAGAAGTATAGTATTGGTTTATTTTTCAGCTTAATGAAAGTCTAATCTTGCTTATATCATTTAGTTGCCACCTGGAACAGCAAGACCTTGTTCTCGTGGTGGTGCTTTAGGGACCAGTGGAGTTTTGTCATCTCAAATCAAAGTTGCTGATCGACCTGTAACTCAACAAGGTTTGAGTGGAATGAAAACTGGGATGAAAGGTATCTATTTTATGAAAAGGAATACATATTTGTACAAAATTACTAGAGTATGAGAATACTAAATGAGAAATACAGCATGTTGTTCTTATTCTTTGTTAAAGTTGTGACAGAATGAATGTGAAAATACACTGTAACTAGAAAGTTATATCCACATACAAGCTATTTTGTTATTCGTTTTCTGAACATCTGGAGCTTTGCTATCTTATGAAGAAATCTGAAAAAAATTTGAAGAAAAACCCAGGATTGGGTTTTCAGACATATTCTGAATTTTTAAATTTCCTTTTTTTTTTTTTAAATTTTTGCCAGTCCTGGGGCTAGAACTCAGGGCCCAGGCTCTGTCTTTAGGCTTTCTCAAAGCTACCACTCTACCACTTGAGCCACAGCACCACTTTTGGCTTTTTCTGTATATGTAGTACTGAGGAGTTAAATCCAGGGCTTCGTGCATGCTAGGCAAGTACTCTACCACTAAGGCCATGCTCCCAGCTCCCATGCTCCTTAATTTCCATTTTAAAATGACAATGTTAAAGTATCTGTATTTATGAGAAGTGAGTCAAAATGTTATTTTTCTGGTAATTAGTATTCCCTTATAATGTAAATAAGGAAATGAGGTAATACATCCATCTGTACTGAATTTTTATGTCTGTTTTCTTAGTAAGGCATAATGATGCACTATATGTTATGATTCAGTAATTTGATTTATAGCCAAAAATATTATGTACTTTAGCTTATAGCCAAAATTTAACTTTTTTTTTAATAAAGAGGGTATTTTGTTTGTTTTATTTGTGAGAAGAAATGTATCAAGACAGAAGATAATCTCCTGGTACAAAATTAATTTGAAGATAGCAGTATTACAACTAGTCCTTCATATCCAGAGTCTATGTACATGTTCAACCAAATGCAAATCAAAAATTGGAAAAAAGGGGGTGTGTGGGGGGGAGGGAAATGGGTACCAAGACATGTGAAAGGGTATCAATGTATGTGAATTAATGCACCTTCTATCTGGCAAATATCATGTAACCCCTTTACTAATTACAATAAAAAAATAGGAAAAAAATTCATCTGTACTGAACATGAGTTCAGTACATGAATTTCTTGTCATTATTCTCTAAACAATAAAGCCTATCCACTATTTACATAGAATTTACATTGTATATCATATTGTAAATAACAGAGATAATTACAAATATATGGGATAGCTGGGCGAGGTGGCTCACGCCTAAATCCTGGCTACTCTGCAGGCTGAGATCTGAGGATCAAGGTTCAAAGCCAGCCCTGGCACAAAAGGACCTGAGACTCTTATCTCCAATTAACCTACCCTCTAGGGTAGGATGGTATCCTTGAGCTGAAGAGCTAAGGGACCTCTCCCAGGCTGAATTCAAGTCCCATACCCACAAAAGAATAAAAACATGTGGGATGATATCCTTATAACACCATGAGGGACTTGAACATCTCTGAGACTTGATATCTATACTGAAGTCTAGAACCAACACCCTGCAGATAACCAGGGAGTGACTATATTATTAATATGGCATGGTGTACATTTCAGGAGACTTAAATTTTCTGACACCATTAATTTGCTAAATATGAAAATCAAATAATTCTCAATCTGTAGAAAAGGAGTTAAAATTACATGATGGTGCATGCGCGTGCATGTGTGTGTACGTGTGTGCCTGTCCTGGGGTTTGAACTGAACTTAGAGTCTGGGCACTGTGCCCGAGATTTTGTGCTCAAGACTAGCATTCTGCCACTTGAGCTACAACTTTTTTGTAGTTAATTGGTGTCTAATGGGCTGTCTGCCCAGGCTGGCTTCAAATTGCTATCTTCAGATCTCATCCTCCTGGGTAGCTAGGATTATAGGTGTGAGCTACCAGTGCCAGGCATAATCATTCTATAAAATCTACACAGAAATATCTATATGCTTTATCTTACTTCTTGAAAATTTTCTACAAGTAGAAGCATCGAAATTCTGTAGAAGACTCTTCTATTTATTAGCATATCAATTTCTCCTTCAAATAGAACCAGCCCAGTGTCATTCAGTTTCTACCATTGTGCTTCAAAGCCTTGAGGGAGCGTTCTGATTGTGTTGCCACAATCAGAATCTGCACCACTATTTGCTGGGACTTTTGTTCTCCTGCCCTTGTGTCCCATTTCCTATGGTCAGATATTATCTGACTATTTCCTCTCAAATAGACAGTACTCACTAGCCTCACATCTCATACTTTGCTGGGGCACTTCATCTCGAACAAGATTAGCAGCATTTAACTCGAGATTACTTAGTTTTTCTGATAGTAATATTTTGTTCAAGTCTCTTGAGATTTAAATGTCAGAGTCTTTGGCTCACATTGACAGATATCTACTCTTTGATAATATAGCCAATACTTGCATGTCACTTCCCTAAAATATATGAGATGATATGCATATATTTTGTACAAAAAAACCCTATACCACTTTTTATGAGTGACTTGAGTACCAGTAGAGTTTGATATATATACTGGAATCTGGAACTTTAAAATAAAAATAAAATGCGCCGGGCGCCGGTGGCTCACGTCTGTAATCCTAGCTACTCAGGAGGCTGAGATCTGAGGATCGCAGTTCAAAGCTAAACCTGGGCATGAAAGTCCATGAGGCTTTTGTCTCCAATTAACCACCAGAAAATTGGAAGTGGCACTCAAATGTAGAGCACTAGCCTTTAGCTGAAGAGCTCGGGGACAGCTCGTAGGCCCAGAGTTCAAGCCCTATGACAAAAAAATAGAATAAAAAATTATTTTTTTAATACTTGTCAATTGTCAAGTACTAAAGAAGCCTACATGACTATTAGACAGTAATAATACATTTTATTGCTCTGTTTAGGCATACCTAAAGCCAGTGTCCATTTAGTTAACCTGTCCTGTAGTGACTACTATCTTAATAGCATCAACTCTAGTTCCGTTTGTGTTAATTCAGATTTTTTTTTTTGCTAGTTCTGGGACTTGAATTCAGATGTTGGGATTATTTTGTTCAAATCTATCATTATTCTACATTGAACCACAGTGCTCTACTTCAGTTTTCTGGTGGTTAATTGAAGATAAGGGTGTCATGAACTTTCCTGCCCAGGCTGGCTTTGAACCTTGATCCTCAGATCTCAGCCTCCTGAGTAGCTAGAGTGACAGGCATGAGCCATCAAATACATTATTTATGTAATGATCCTAAGATACTAGATTTCCATTTCAAAATGGACTGTTCTCCGTGTATAGGAATCTTCATGTGAATTGTGAGAATTTATGGCTGTGCCTTAGAGTTGCTACTTTAGTCACATTTTGAAATCAAATTCTAACATTCACAAATTTTCTTTTAGGTCCCCAGAGGCAGATTTTAGACAAATCTTATTATCTTGGACTTCTTAGGTATGTTAAGTAAACATTGCTCTATGTAGACTCATGACTGTGGTACATACTACAGTAGTTAGGTATTTTAAGAATTCATTTGTAGCCTTATGATTTCTGTTTAATTTGGTAGTAATATGATATAGATGTAATAATACAATTAAACTGAACCTTTTTTTGTGCCAGTACCAGGACTTGGACACTGGGCCCAGTCTCATTCTTTCTTTTTTTTTTTTTTTTTTTTTTTTGCCAGTCCTGGGCTTGAGCTCAGGGCCTTAGCATTTGTCCTTGGACTTTATCAAGGCTAGAGCTCTACCACTTGAGCCTCAGAACCACTTCCGGCTTTTTTCTATGTATCATGTGGTACACTATGCCAAACTCCCGGCCCCCAGTCTCTTTCATGGTTGGCACTTTCCCAATTGAGCAACACCTCAAGCCCAGCATTTTGCAGAATAGAGACAAAGTTTTGTAGACTTTTTTTCTGCCTCATTTGGTTTAGAACTGAGATCATCCAGGTACTGCTTCCTGAATAGTTAGGATATTTGCATGTACGTGAACTATATTTTGTTTCCCTCTGTGCTCTAACAAAATACTGAAGAGATGATATTGGAGGTTGAGAAGTCCTCTATTGAGGTACTAGAAGGGGAGGACTTGTTCCTTCTGGATGGTTCCATCTTGGTGTCCTCACAGGACAGAAGAGGCCTACCACACTTCCTCTAGCACTAATTGCATCTATGAGGGCAGAACTATCATGGCCACATTACCTCTTAAAGGTTCCACCTATGAGCACTCTTGAATTGGGGAGTTCAGTTTCAAAATAAATTTTGAGGATGATAAACATTCAGACCATAATGCATTAAAGGTTTATTTATTTATTTAGCCAGTCCTGAGACTTGAACTCAAGGCGTGACCACTGTCCCTGAGCTCCTTTTTTGGGGGGGTGGGCCTGGGCACTGTCCTTGGAAGCTTTTTACTCAAAGCTAGTACTCTGTGCTGGTAGTCTTGCCTAGTGGTAGTGTGTTTGCCTAGCAGGAACAAAGACCTGGGTTCAATTCCTTAGTACCACATACATAGAAAAAGCTTGAAGTAGTGCTGTGGCTCAAGTGGTAGAACTCTAGCCTTGAAAAAGCCCAAGGACAGTGCTCAGGCCCTTAGTTCAAGCCCCAGGACTTGGAAAAAGCAAAGAAAAAAAGCTAGCACACTGCCACCTGAGCCACAGCTCCATTACTGGCTTTTTCTGTATATATGGTACCAAGGAATCAAACCCAGGGCTTTGTGCATGCTAGGCAAGCACTTTACTACTAGGCTGTGCTTCCATCCCAGTTTACTTTTTTTTAATCTAATGATAAAAATAATCTTTTATGCATTTTGTCAGTATTATTTTTTATCATTGAAATATCTAATATTCCTAGTAAGAAAAGGAAGATGTATGTATATTTATTTGTGATGCCTTATCAGTACAGAGTTTTGTGTAAAATATATATTTTGTCATTTGCTGTAAATGGTCCAGTTTTAACTAATTCATAAGCTTTGTTGTATTTCTCTAAGTATGTAGCTATACATTAAGAAGCTTTTGTTGCTGGGTACTGGTGGCTCACATCTGTAATTCTAACTACTCAGGTGTTTGAGATCTCAGGATTGTGGTTCAAAGCTTCCCAGGCAGGAAAACCCATGAAACTCATCTTCAGTTAACCACCAAAAAGCCAGAAGTGGAGTTGTGGATAAAATAGTAGAGTGCTGTCCTTGAGAAGAAAAGCTCAGGTTCAGGGCTCAAGCATTGAGTTCATGCTCCGTGACTGGCACCAAAAAAAAAAAAAAAAGCAGATTTTGTTATTTGTCTCTCTTCTTCCATGCTCAGATGTCTTCCTTGCCTCACATTCCCTGCTTTCTTTTTGGCTAATTATCTGTATTGTCTTTCTCTCTTATTTCCATTACATTTTGTCTTTTGCTGTTGTTATTTCTTAGTCCTTTTTCTTTTGTTTTTGGTGGTACTAGAATTTGAGCTTAGTTCTTTAGGAAAGCACTTTGCCACTTTGAACTATGTCCCTGTCCCCAGACCTCTTCATCGTTTTTTTTTTCTCTTCCAGATAGGGTTTTGTGCTTCTGCCTGAGACTGACCTCAGACTGTGATCCTCCTTTTTCTGCCTCCCTAGAAACTGGAATTATTATTGTGTAGCACCATACCTAGATTCTGAGATATCTGAGATAGAATCTCATTGCTTGCTTATTTGTCCAGGCTGGCCTCAAACCACTTCTTTCTTAATTGCTCTTTATCCTTGAATCTTCAAGACTTGTACCTCCATATCAAATAATAATGTTAACAGTGTGTATAATTGTTTAGCTGCAGAGCAGAGTTTTTCACTGGTACTGATTTTATTCCCCAAGGATAATGTTTACATGTTTTTCTGGCTGTCATAAATGGAATTAGGAGAAAGTGTGACTGGTCTGCAAACCAAGGATGCTACTAAACATCCTGTATCTAAGACAGTACTTTCCACAAAGTACCAATCACTGACTTAAAATGGCAGTAAGGTTACTAAAAAAAATGGTAGCAGGAATTGTGAGGAGGACAGCTAGGTACCTACATCTGTCTATAGACTGGACTGGCTTGACCAGGCTTCCATTCTGGTGCAACTTCACATTAGTGATTAGAGAAACTCTGTCACTTTCTCATCAGTTGAATAGAATAGGATGGGGTATTTCTCATCCTTAGTCAAATGAACCATTGAAACTTTTCTCTTTTAAAAATGAATTCCTGGGGCTGGGAGTCTGGCCTAGTGGTTAAAGTGCTTGCCTAGCATGCATGAAGACCCGGGTTTGATTCCCCAGTACCACATACATAGAAAAAAGCCAGAAGTGGTGCTGAGGCTCAAGTGGTAGAGCTCTAGCCTTGAGAAAGTCCAAGGACAGTGTTCAGGCCCTGAGCTCAAGCCCAGGACTGGCAAAAAAAAAAAAAAATGAATTCCTAGCTACTCAGGAGGCTGAGATCTGAGGGTCGTGGTTCAAAACCAGCCTGGGCACTAAAGTCTGTGAGACTTTTTTTTTTTTTTGCCAGTCTTGGGCTTGGGCTTAGAGCCTGAGCACTGTCCTTGGACTTTCTCAAGGCTAGAGCTCTACCACTTGATCCTCAGCACCACTTCTAGCTTTTTTCTATGTATGTGGTACTGAGGAATCGAACCCGGGTATTCATGCATGCTAGGCAAGCACTCTACCACTAGGCCAAACTCCCAGCCCCTCTTTTTTTTGGGGTGGGTCATGGGGCTTGAACTTGGCCTGAGTGCTGTCCCTGAGCTCTTCAGCTGTAGGCTACTGCCCTCCCCTTGAGCCAAGCCACTTCCTGTTTTCTAGAAGTGAATTGGAGATAAGAATTTCAGGTCCTTTTGTGCCTGAGCTAGCTTTGAACCTTGATCCTCAGATCTCAGCCTTCTGAGTAGGTAGGATTGCAGGCCTAAGCAACCAAGCCTGGCTTCCTTCAGAGAGACTCTTATCTCCAGTTAACCACTAGAAAACCAGAAGTGGCACGTTGCTCCAGGGGTAGGGCAGTAGACTTGAGCTGAAAGAGCTCAGGGACAGCGCGTAGGCCCAGAGTTCAAGGCACACAGCCGATGAAAGAAAAAAAAGAAAAATGAATTCCACAAATCCATTTATATCATAGTTAACATTTACGAAATTATATTATGCTTAGCTACAAAAGAAGTCTTCTGCCTTGGAAGTTTTACTGACATTCTTCCTTTCCTTCAATTAGGAGTAAAATAAGTGAACTTACAACTGAAATTAATAAACTTCAGAAAGAAATAGAAATGTACAATCAAGAAAATTCAGTATATTTGTCATATGAAAAGAGGTAAGTAATTTTAGAGTTAAAATGTATATAATCTTTTTTGTAATTTATCCATATTATTGGATACTTACTAACTCAGTACTCACTATTCTGTATACATAATACTGAATTTATAGTTATTCATAATATCCATAATATTTAGCTCTTCATTTCTAAGTGTATTCCATGCTTTCAGGGCAGAGACGTTAGCAGTTGAAATCAAAGAGTTTCAAGGACAACTAGCAGACTACAACATGGTATTTGCTTTTTTTAATAATTTTTAAATTTTTATTGTTATTGTAAAAGTGATATACAGAGTGGTTATAGTTAACATAAGTTAGGTAACATTTCTTTTTGAACAGTGTTACCTCTTCCCTTGTGTTCTACCAGTCTGTTCTTTTCTTAGAGAATTTCCTTTGAATATTTGTATTTTTTGCCACTTAAAATACATAATCTAAATACCAAACAATTCATGAATATATGTGAAAGATTGACACTAAAAAGTATAAAGAGTAAGATATCCCTATTCTTTTTCTTTCTGGTCCTGGAGCTTGAGTTCCAGACCTGAACACTGTCCCTGAGATTCTTTTCTTTGTTCAGTTGACTCCTACTCTCATTTCCAGTTTTCTGGTTAATTGGACATAGACTTTCCTGCTCAGGCTGGCTTTAAACCACGACCCTCAAATCTCAGCCTCCTGAGTAGCTAGGATTGTGGGCATGAGCCATTGATACCTGGCCCATTTTTTAAAAAAAGATATGGGCCCCACCTGCCTTTTGTCCCAGCAATATTAAGATATTAATATTAATATTAACAGTTAGCAAAACTGTATTGAGTACCAACAACTTTATTGCTTTAGAAATATAGTTTACTTTTCTATGGAATGTTGCTATCATGACATTTAAAAATTTATATAGCAAAGATTACTTCCATCATTTGTATGTTTTATTCGTTGTATATTCAAAATGGGGAATATAATACATTGTTCCACAAAGCATGCTTCCCATTATAGACTTTAAAAAGAAATAGTTCAGGTGTCGGGGTGCACACTTATTTTCACACATCTTAGAGTTTAGTAAGCCCAGAGGATCATGAGTTAGAGGACAGTACAGGTGAATGAGTGAGCCTTGTCTCAAAAAACAAAGAAAGAAAGAAAAAGAATGAATATTTTGGTACTCCTGACAATTGCTTGTCTGCTGTGGTTAGGTTGCTTTCATAAAAATAGTTAGAGGCGGGTGCCAGTGACTCACACTTATAATCCTAGATACTCAGGAGACTGAGAACTGAGATCATGATTCAAATTCAGCTCAGGCAGGAAAGTCTGTGAGACACTTAATCTCCAATTAATCACAGAAAAAGCCATAAGTGGTGCTATGGTTCAAGGGGTAGAGTGCTAGCCTTGAGCAAAAAAGGAACTCAGGACAGCCCAGGTCCAGAGTTCAAGCCCCTAGACTGTCAGTAAAAAAGAAAAAAAATAGACTTAGAATAGTGTCAGAATTTTCTTCCTTCCATTAAATACATTAGGCAACGGTGGTCTCCAATTGTAATGAAAAGTGACCAACTATTTACGATTATGGTTAATTATGTTATAGCTACTTTCTGATTTTTTATTATACTTGTAAATAACATTTTGCTGATAATATATTATTCTTAAATGGGCCGAACAACACACAAAATCTTTATTATAAACACTTTGTGGAGCCAGGCATAGTTACTCATGCCTGAAATCCTAGCAACTCAGGAGGCTGAGATCTGAGGATAGTGGTTCAAAGCCAGCCCGGCACTAAAGACCATGAGACTCTTATCTCCAATTAACCACTCGAAAACCGGAAGTGGCTTCAGGCTCCAGGGGGTAGGGTAGTAGCTTTGAGCTGAAGAGCTCAGGGGCAGTGCCCAGGCCCAGAGTTCAAGCCCCACAAATACTACTACCACCAACAAAAAACACTTTGTGGTATCTACTATTTAGTAAGATTTTCTAAGGAAATTATGTTCCCTTCTAAATATAACAAGTGTGTCATGGACTTTCTTGTCAGGAATGGCTTCAAACCATAATCCTCAAACTCAGCCTTCTGAGTAGCTAGGATTACAGACATGAGCCAGGCACTTGCTTAACTTTTTGAAGTGTGGTTGCCACTATGTTCTTTGTGTCTTACCTTACTGATTTTCTTTTTAATTTTAATTTTTTTTTTCTTTTGTGGGGCCTGGGGCTTGAAATCTGGGCCTGGATGCTGTTCTCTGAGCTCTTCAGCTCAAGGCTACCACCCTACCCCAGGAGCCACAGTGCTGTTTCCTCTTTTTTAGTGATTAACTGGAGATAAGAGTCTCACATTCTTTAGTTCTTTATTGCCAGGGCTGGCTTTGAATGGTGATCCTCAGATCTCAGGCTCCTGAGAAGCTAGGATTACAGGTGTGAGTCACCCTGCTTGGCTATTTTCTTTTTAATTTTTAGGAAAAGAAAGTTGTTTCATACCTTTGTATAAATGTGTAAATTTAACATTTCTCTGAGAAAAAATACTCTGGTAGATCTTTCTAAAACATTTCTGCTTTATATCCTTGCGTATACACTTAGCCATCTTTTCCAAAGTATATGCTTAGCCATCTTTTCTAAAGCAGGCAAAGCTCTTTAAGGTATAATCAACAAAATCAGCATTTCACATCTTATCACTTTTCCAAAGTAAAAATGTAGTGTTATTGGCCAAATGCATAGATACTTTTATTTTCTCATATTGTATTTATCTTACTTTGATATTTTTTCATAGAAAATAAAAGACTTGGAAGTATTAATATAAATTACTACTCATCATTTGGGAGTATGAATACCTATATTGTAATTTTAGCAGTCCATTAAGATTAATAAAATTTGTTTTCTATTTTTCTTTTTAGTTGGTAGATAAACTTAATACCAATACGGAAATGGAAGAAGTAATGAATGATTACAATATGGTAAGAAAATATCATTGTAAACAATAGATATATATATGAATCATTCTCCAAAACAAAGCATTTATAGTTAGAAAGAGGTGGGATTTTGGTGCTTTAGTAACAGTATTGGGGCTTGAACTCAGAGCACCATGCCTTAAGCTGTTTTGCTTAAAGTGTGTTCTACTATGAGAGCTATTTTTTTTAGTCTATTTTTTTTTCCCTTTGGTCTAGGGTTTGAACTCAGAGGCCTGGGTATTTTCTATAAGTTTTTTTTTTTTTTTTTTTATTATTCTCAAGTCTAATGCTCTACCACTTGATCCACAGCTCCACACTGACTTTTTGGTGGTTAATTTGGTGGTTAAGTAAGTCTGGCTTCCAACTGTGATTCTCAGAGCTCATCTTCCTGAGAAACTAAGATTATGGAAGTGAGCCACTGGCACCCTGCTCAGATTTTTTTGAGCACTTGCATTCTTTAAATGCCACTTAAATATACTTAGTTTACATTGGATCATTAGGAAAAATACCAAAGAACAATATTTTTGGTTTGTGCTTGGAAAACATCGTTATTGGATGATATTCTTTGTTAATTAAACAATTACTGTATTTTTTCTTATTCAGATTAAGTTCTTATCCAGGATAAGTGCTACAGAAAAAGTTTGATTTTATAACTACTTTTTAAACCGCTAATTTTTTTGTTAACTGTTTATTTAGCTTAAAGCTCAAAATGATCGAGAAACGCAAAGTATGGATATCATCTTTACTGAAAGACAAGCGTAAGTTCAACTTATTTAAGTCAGATTCATAAACGTTAGTAGGTAAACACAAGTAGTCTATTTTATTTTTAAAATAATTTTTTTTCATATATTTTTATTGTAATTAATAGAAGGGTTACATTATATTCACCAGATAGAAGGTGCATTACTTCACATACATTGATAGCCTTTCTCTTGTCTTGGTCCCCATTTCCCTCCCCCAACCCCCACCCCTCATCTTGTTTTCCCCCCTTCCCCATCCTATTTCAAATAAGTATATATACAGTATATCAGATAACTAGGTGTGAAATACTGTAACAATATAAGATAGCCAAGGGACAGCAAAAGAGATGAGAGATAACATAGTACATTAAGGACAACAATCACTCATTCTATGGCTTTGGTTTCTATATCCTGGAGGTCCTTTCATTTAGCAGAGACACTCCTTTTTTAAATATATTTTTTATTGTAATTAATAAAAGGGTTACATGATATTTGCCAGATAGATGGTGCATTAATTCCCATACATTGATACCCTTTCACATGTCTTGGTCCCCATTTCCCTCCCCCCCACCCCACCCCTCATCTTGTTTTCCCCCTTCCCTATCCAATTTCAAATAACCAAATACAAATATATCTGATATATCAGGTAACAAAGTGAGATACTGTAATAATACGAGATAACCAAGGGACAGCAAAAGAGATGAGAGATAACATAGTACCTTAAGAACAACAATCATTCATTATATGGCTTATGTTTCTATATCCTAGAGATCCTTTCATTTAGCGTCCTACTATATGGTCTTTTGTATCAAGGTTTTGCTCTATTGCAAATCTTTGCTAGGATAGCCCAAGGTTTCTACTGATTATGACAAATGAGGGAAACCATTGAGCCTAAGTTCCTTTGAGTCTGGCTTACTTCACTTAATATGATTTTTTCTAAGTCTTTCCATTTCCTAACAAATGAGGCAATGTCATTCTTTCTGACAGCAGCATAGAATTCCATTGTGTACAAATACCACATCTTGTTGATCCACTCATCAACTGAGGGACATCTAGATTGGTTCCATATCTTTGCTATGGTCAATAGTGCTGCAATGAACATTATTGTGCTGGTGGATTTAGTATGTCTTTGTTTCTGGATGATTGGGTAAATGCCAAGAAGTGGAATTGCTGGGTCATAGGGGAGCTCTCTGTTTAGTCTTTTGAGGAACTGCCATACTGCTTTCCATAGTGGTTGAACTCCCACCAACAGTGTAGTAGTGATCCCTCCTGGCCACATCCCCTCCAGCATAGAAAATGAGTCAATTCAAATCTAGGAAATATGAGAAAACGCTACAGGAGGTTCAAGATACAATTAGGAAGCCTAATTTAAGGCTAATTGGTATTGAGGAGGGTCTAGAGAAAAGAGGTCAATGGTATTGGAAATATACTTCAGGGAATCATCTCAGGGAACTTCCCAAATATCCAGAAGGGCAGGCCCATCCAGATACAAGAAGCTTTTAGAACCCCAAACAGACCTGACCAGAAAAGGACATCCCATTGCCACATTATAATCCGAATTGGATCAATAGAGGCCAAAGATAGGATCCTAAAAGCAGTCAGGGAGAAGAGAACAATGAAGGCAAGCCAATCAGAATAACCCCAGATTTCTCAGCAGAGACCATGCAAGCAAGAAGAGATTGGAACGATATATACCATGCCCTGAAGTCAAATAACTACCAGCCAAGAATACTGTACCCAGCTAAGCTCTCATTCATAACTGAGGGAACAATAAAAACATTCCATTCCAAGGAAAAGCTTCAACATTATGTAGCAACAAAACCAACACTACAGGAAATTCTCAAAGATGTTCTACACATGGAAAACCAACACAAACGTAATACAGAGAAAGACATGGCACCTAAAACTCATAACATCTAAGTACCACAAAAACTATCAAGACACAGGCTCTAATGAAAGCTTGTAAAAATGGCAGGAACTAATAAATATTTCTCAATCCTGACTCTCAATATCAATGGACTTAACTCTCCAATTAAACGGCATAGATTATCTAGTTGGATCAAAAAACAGGATCCATCCTTCTGCTGTCTTCAAGAACTGGTTAAGCAGAGAGATTCCTTTTTAAGTGGACTTTAGCCCTTATAAATAAAAGCCTGTCAAGCATGTGACCCATTTCAGTTGTGGAAGGTAAGAATGAACGTAACATGATGGAGGATGGAGTAGAGAGGGAGAGAAGAAAAGACTGCTTCCGAATGATATCTTTCAGTTCCTTCACCTAGCTATGCCTGAAACCAAATTATAGCTAGACTTTTTTCAGTCTCTCTCTTTTTTTCTGTCAATTTGGTTATTTAATTCTTTTGCTTTGCTGTGGGCAAGTAAAAGATGTTTTGCAACAAGGTATCCAAGAATATGGATTAGGAAAAGTAGAAGGGAGAAAATTTAAAAGAAGACTACATGTAAATGAATAGAGAAAAAAGTTTCTAATGGTAAATATTACTGCTTTTTAAAATCAATTTTAAAATGATCTTTAAGTACTTGTACAGAGGAGGTACCATATAACAAAGCAGTTTATGGACACAATATATTTTGATCAGTACCATCCCCTTCAAAATTCTCTCCCTCCTTCCACCCACACCTTCTATTAATTTTCTGAGTTTGTGGTATATACAGTGAATTCTTGACTGCATTCTCCCCTATTTTCCCCCTTGATTTCTCTTTCACTCTGAACCATTTATTTCTTTGTAAAAAATTTCAACTTTTTCTCCTGTTGCTTTTTAAAATTTAAAATAGATACATGCAATGGAAATTTTATTGTTAACATGTTTTCTTAATTTATCTATGGAGAAAATAACCAAATTCTATAAATACATTGTTTCAGGAACTTAATAACCTAAGAGAGAGATGTCTTCAGATATACTGTTTATGATTTTTACCTTAAACTAATTTGAATTTCATTATTTTATCTCCATTTAGTTCATGAATGACACATTATTAGGAAGATATTTACATTACATGTACATTACCTTTTTTGCATTAATAAGGTATCTTAGTAATCTATTTCATATCTGTAAATAATGTGTTTGTATATAACCTGGCTATAAATAGTAAATACCAACTAGTTTTGACTGTGTTCATAAATGAATTATGATAGTGGCAGTAATGCATACAGAGAGGTTGAATAGATGCAATATAGTGAAAATAATTATTTTCATCAATATTTTATCTTAATTAAATATTGCATGTGGCAATGCAAACATAAATGCTTACCTATATTTTATTTATTTTGTAGGTCCTGGGGCTTGAACTCAGGACCTGGGTGCTGTCCCTGAGCTTATATTGCTCATAACTGGCACTCTACCTGAGCATCAGCTCCACTAATGACTTTTTTTGGTAGTTTATTGGAGATGAATCTCACAGACTTTCTTGCCTGGGCTGACTTCAACCATGATCCCCAGGTGTCAGCCTCCTGAATTGCTAGGATAACAGGTATCAGCCACTGGCTTCCTATTATGCATGTATTTTATATACACATGCATAAACAGATTCTGTTCCACAAACATTAGCATTAATCTTTCTGATAGTAAAGATAATTTTAACGTAAAATTTTGGAAATTCAGTAATACCAGACTTGTTATAGTACTTCTGTATAAGCAAATATTCGATACTTCTACAAAGTGTGTGTGTGTGTGTGTGTGTGTGTGTGTGCACATCTTCACACACACACACACACACACACACACACACACACACACACACACTGGACTTAGGCTTGAAATTAGGGTGTGGGTAATGTCCCTGCTCTTTTTTTTTGCTCAATGGTATTGCTCTGCCACTTGAGCCACAGCTCCACTTCAGGCTTTTTGCTGGTTGTTGGATATAAGAGTTTTATAGACTTTCTTGTCCTGGCTGGCATAGAACTATGATTTTTAAGGTCTCAGTCTCCTAAGTACCTAAGATTATAGGCATGAGCCACTAGTGCTTTTTTTTTTTTTTTTTGCCAGTCCTGGGCTTGAGCTCAGGGCCTGAGCACTGTCCTTGGGCTTTCTCAAGGCTAGAGCTCTACCACTTGAGCCTCAGCACCACTTCCGGCTTTTTTTCTATATGTGGTACCGAGAAATCGAATCCGGGTCTTCATGCATGCTAGGCAAGCACTTTAACCACTAGGCCAAACTCCCGGCCTCCGTGTGCTTTATTTTCCCCAATCACAAAATATTAGTTTCTTTGATACATAAAAAAGAGATCTGGGACCAGGAGTTTGGCCTAGCGGTAGAGTGCTTGCCTAGCACACACAAAGACCTGGACTTGATTCCTGGGTACCACATACATAGAAAAAGCTGTGGCTCAAGTGGTAGAGTTCTATCCTTGAGAAAGCCCAAGGACAGTGCTTAGGTCCTGAGTTCAAGCCCAGGACTGGCAGGGGCAAAAAAAAAAAAGAAGAAGAAGAAAAAGAAGATGTCATTCAGCCGGGCACGGTGGCTCATGCATGTAATTCTAGCTACTAAGGAGGCTGAGATCTGAGGATCCGTAATTCAAAGCCATCCCGGGCACTAAAGACAGTGAGACTCCAATTAACCACTAGAAAACCGGAAGTGGCACTGTGGCCCGGAGGGGTAGGGCAGTAACCTTGAATTGACTCTTGAATTGACTCAGGGACAGCACCCAGGCTCAGAGTTCAAGCCCCATGATTGGCCAAAAAAAAAAAAAAAAAAAAAAAAAGATGCCATTCTTGGGAGACCAGTTTTTTTTGAAAGTTCCCTTCCTTTCTCTTTCTCAGGGTTCCTTCCTCTTCTCTTTCTCTGTTTTCTTTTGTTCTCTTTCCCCCTTTCTTCCTGGGTTGAATGTATTTAGCAAATATTTGTCATTTTTTATAAGATATTTCCTAGCTGCTTTCTTTAGTTACAACGCACTCAAAACTAGAGAATTTAGAACATTTGGCTTCTCTTTTTTTACCTCAAAAGTTATGTAACATACAAGTAGATTATATACATATTACAACTACATGTTTCACAAATAATTTCATTCACAAATGTATTCTCAAACTATAGATTTAATAATACTATGTTTTTATATGTTTTGTTCATTTGACTAAAAAATAAATTTTAAAAATATAAGCCTAGTGCCCACAGCTCATGCTTACAGTCCTAGCTACTCAGGAGTCAGTGGTTTAAAGCTAGCCAGATCAAGAAGTCCAGAAGACTCTTAACATATTTGTAGTTTGTAATTAAGACTGAGTAAAAGATTTTCTTTTTCAAATAGAAATTTATATTAATAACAAAATTTATTGTCTGAGGTGTACTTAATTTTTTTTTCTTCTGCTGGGATTAGAACCCAGGACTTGGCCTTTTGGGTTTTTCTGCTCCAGGTTGATGCTCTGCAATATGAGCCCCACCTCTTCTGTTTTTTTCTTGTTGGTTAATTGGAGATAAGAGTCTCATGGAGGGCTTGGGGCATAGACTACTGGTAGAGTGCTCATCCAGCATTCATGAAGCCATGGGTTTGATCCTCAGTACCACACATACAGAAAAAGCCAAAAAATGGTGCTGGGGCTCAAGTGGCAGAGCACTAGCCTTGAGGAAAATGTGTTCAAGGACGGTACCCAGGCCCTGAGTTCAAGCTCCAAGACTGGCCAAAAAAAAAAAAAGAGTCTCATGAACTTTCCTGGCAGGACTTGGTTTGAACTAAGATCTCAGTTTTTTGAATACGTAGGATTACGGGAATGAGTCACAAATTTTATACCCAATTCTGTTTTTATTTAGATAGATATTTATTACTGTCATTGTACAATGACAACAGGCTATTGAATATAATAAATTACATATATGCTCATTCATAATTATATTTTGTTTTATTTCTGTTTATAATTTGGAAATCAATTTTCAAAATTGAAACGGGATTTGGTAATCTATGCCTATAATCCCAGCATGCTAGAGGAAGAGGCTGAAAGATCTGGAGTTCAAGGCCATTGTGAACTATACCAGGAATTTGATGCCAGCCAGAGCTACACAAAGAAATTGTAGCCAAGGAAAGCGAAATGCCTCCGACTTCCAAATATAATTCTAAAACCCCAGTGGTTCCTGCCATTAAGATATAATCCTCATATCCTGGTAGAACTCACCCCATATCCAGGTTTAACCTGGAAGATCAAATGAGAAGAGCAAAGATCACCAAATATGCTTCTGTACACACCCAGGCAACCTCTGTGCAGTGACCTAACTGAAGAGGGCTACCTAGTAACCACACCCTATGGGATAAATCCCCAAGCTCCAGCATCTTCCAGGCAATCACAGTAGTCTTAAGAGATCTTTCCACCTCACCCCTTGAGGGGTGATTCTGCCTTGCTAACAAGTCATTCTTTCCTCAAAAATAAATTAACAATAAAAAATAGAGACAAAGTGTATAATTGATGCTATTAGATACAAAATACTTACTTTTCATGGTTTTAGAAACATACACAAGTATGCATTATAAACATGAGCCAGTTAGGTTTCACAGAGTATATCAATCATCTGAAACATAATTTTAAGATAATTATAATACTAATTAAGGTGAAGGGTCTACTAGCTATCGTTTGATAACATTAAAAATCTCTATGTCTAAACTATCAGCAGACTGATAGTACTTTCCAAATTTCCAACATTGAAACATTATTTTTCTTCACATAGTTCATGTGTATCTATGTATTTGTCTTCAATAAACCCATCATCGTCTGGTGCAAATGAGTGCAACTGTTCAAATATTACTATGGTGTCCTTAGAGTTTATATGTTGTATCTGTGAAGGAGAATTTGTATTTGCAGTAAAGCCATCTTCATAGGTTTCCACTTCACACTCTTTGAGGCGATGATGATTGTAACTCAACAGAAACTTGTACCATACTGGGCATTTGATAGCAAATAAGATGAGGAGGGAAGTCACCAGGACAGTGATAACGACACCAGCCAGGAAAGCCCAGCTTTTCCCAAGAGGTTCATGTTCTTAAATGGTAGAGAGAGGAGGCGGGAGTGGGGGGGAGGAAAAGGAAGAGAGATTCTGTTAAATTCACAGAAGTGGAACAATCACTATCCCCAATCCAGTGCTGATATTAGAACATACACTATAGTTTCTTCAGATAGACATCATTAAGACACTATATAAAAAGTATTTGATAGTATGGTGAAAGAACATCTTCCATTCATGTGGTAGAGTGCCAGACTTGAGCATTAAAAAAGCCTTGAGTTCAAGCCCCAGTACTGGCACATACACACACAAAAGAATTATGTCTTGTTCAGGTGTGGTGGTACATGCCTTTGATCTCAGGTACATGGAAGGAAATAGTCAGAGAATTGTAAATCGAGACCAGCCCTGCACACAGTTAGCAAGACCCATCCTTTTCTTTTCTTTTTTTTTTTTTTTGGTGTGGGACGTTGGGCTTGAACTCAGGGCTTGGGCACTCTCCATGCACTCTTTTATTCAAGGTTAGTGCTCTACCACTTGAGCCACAGCCTTACTTCTGCCTTTTTGGTGACTAATTGGAGGTTAGAGTTTCATGCACCTTCCTGTCCAGGCTGGCTTCATATTGAGCCTCAGATCTGTTTAGGATTCTAGGCATGAGATGCTGGCACATGGCTAGGAATTGTTCTTACTTGTTTATAGATTTTCACAATAGAGAAAGGGAGACAGTTTTTCAGGTTTATGCATTATAATACCTATATTAATATTAACATTCAAAGGCAATACATTACCTGTATTTCTTGTTGCATTGTTTAAAGAACTATTAACAGTGGACTTGCTAATGGACTGGGAATAGGTATAAAGATCTTCACTTGTAGCTGAAATCAGTTTTGAATGGCATTCAGGTGTAAAGGGCACCGTTTTGATGTTGTAGTGCTTCAGGTTGTCTGGGTAGATACACATAGTGAGGTCCTCATATGCTAGTAAATAAGAGGAATAAATTAACATTTACAGAGAATGGTTACCAACACCTTTATTTACAAGGTTTGTTCTGTCTGAGGATATTAACAAGGAGGAAGTCTTGATGTATTTGCATGGCAACAGAATCAGGAAAGATGCACATTCTTTTTTTCCCCTTTTTTTGTATTTTTATTGTAATTAATAGAACAGTTACATTATATTCACCAGATAGAAGGTGCATTACTTCACAAACATTGATACACTTTCTCATGTCTTGGCCCCCATTTCCCTCCCCCACCCCCTCATCTTATCTTTTTTCCCCCTTTCCTTATCCTATTTCAAATAACCAAATAAGCATATATACAATATACCAGAAAACAAGGTAAGATGCTGTAACAATATGAGATAACCAAGGGGCAACACAAGAGATGAGAAATAACTTAGTACATTAAGAACAACAATCACACATTATATAGCTCTTGTTTCCATATCCTGGAGGTCCTTTCATTTAGCATCATCCTATATGGCCTTATGTATCTGAGTTTTGCCGTACTGTGGACCTCTGCTAGGAGAGCCCAAGGTTCATACTAATATGACAAATGAGGGAAACCATTGAGCCTATGTTCCTTTCAGTCTTACTATGATTTTTTTCAAGTCTTTCCATTTCCTTACAAATGAGGTGATGTCATTCTCTGTGATGGCAGCATAGCATCTTGTTGATCCACTCATCAACTGAGGGGCATCTGAGTTAGTTCCATATCTTTGCTATGGTAAATAGCACTACAGTGAACATTGTTGTGCTAGTGGCTTTAGTATTTCCTTGTTTTTGGACCATTGGGTAATTGCCAAATAGTGGAATTGCTGGGTCATAGGGGAGCTCTTGTTTACTCTTTTGAGGAAACACTATTCTGCTTTCCATAGTGGTTGAACGAGTTTGCACTCCCACCAACAGTAGTGATCCCCCCCCACCCCCGGCCACAATGTGCCCCGCCAGCATCTGTTGTTATTGGATTTCTTGATAATGGCCATTCTAACTGGAGTGATGTGGAATCTCATAGTTGTTTTGATTTGCATTTTTTCATAATTCTAAAATATAAAATCTATGATACTGTTTTTTGCTTGATGCATAAGTGGATCTGCATATTATGCCCCTTTAGGGTCTTTTGTTTTCCTACCATTTTCAGTTACTACTGTAGTCAGGTTCAGCATATTTTATAGGTTAATACACAGCAGTTATTCAGAACAGCATTTCTGCTATGCTAATATCAGTTTTATCAATATCATAAAGATTTCTTGGCTATACTCTATTCCCAATTTGTGATGTCAAAGAAGAGTTCAATATTCATTTCCTCTGCTTCTCAGATTCCTTCCACTGAGGTGAATGGGTGGATGGGTGCTTACTAGTAGTAGTTTTATGCATTTTCAATGTGATCTTTTGAGTTTAAATAGGGATCCAGTATGCAGAGATATAATTCATAAGAGCTTTCTCATTTAGATCACTAAAAAAATCATTATCCTTTATTAGTTCATACTTATAAGTGCAGAATAGATGTAGGAGTTTTATCATACCCATGTTTATGAAAGAGTTAGCTGCATGTTGTCATCTAGATGACATTGCTTGTGTCATTGCTTTTTTTTCTTTTTTTTCATGTATTTTTATTGTAATTAATAGAAGGGTTACATGATATTTGCCAGATAGATGGTGCATTAATTCCCATACATTGATACCCTTTCACATCTCATCTCTTTTGCTGTCCCTTGGTTATCTCATATTGTTACAGTATCTCACTTTGTTACCTGATATATCAGATATATTTGTATTTGGTTATTTGAAATTGGATAGGGGAGGGGGGGAAATGGGGACCAAGACGTGTCATAGCTTTTTAAGTCAAGTTTGTTCTGGAACTAGCTAGATAGACTTGGACACTTTGTCTATTTTTTTTTTTTTTTTGGTCCTGGGGCTTGAACTCTGGGCCTGGGTGCTATCCCTGAGCTCTCCAGCTTAAGGCTACTACTGCCCTACCTCTTGAGCCACAGCCCACTTCCAAGATACACATTCTTGGTAGATTATTTTATAAACACAGCTGAAATCAGTATCTATTACTGTTTATGTGAATAAAGATTTTATTACTAAGACTTCAGTTAAGTGAATCTGAAGCAGAATATAATCTGTTGTTAACAAAACAAAGCAAGATATCCTGAGATCATATAGGAAGTAGTTATAAGAAAAGAAGTTGGTCTTCATTGACTACAGGGTCCTCTAATGTGTATAATACATTTAAATTTATTCTAGGATGGAGGAAGGAGAACATCTGTTCAGACTTATTTTTTAATGTGTTTTTTTTCTTTTTTTCCCATGTTTCTATTTAACTGAAATAGTTTCCTATTGGTTATGAGGGGTTTTGTTTTGTTAGTATTAATATTAGGCCCTGAACTCAAGGCCTATAGCATTGTCCCTTGCTTTTTGTGTTCAAGGCTGGTGCGCTACCACTTGAGCTACAGTTCCAGCTGTTCTTCCAGCTTTTTAACTAGCTAATGGGAAATAATCTCATGGGCTTTCTTGCCTGGGCTGGCTTTAAACTGAGTTCCTCAGAATTCAATTTCCTCAGTAGCTAGAATTACAGCCATGAGCAACTAGCACCTGACAGTTTCCTATTGTTAATATTATTATTACTATTGTTTTTGTTATTACTAATTTGCTGAGCTGGAGACCAAGCCCAGGGCCCTGTGACAGTTACATAAGTATTGATTACTGAGTTATACCTGTAATCCTCAGGTGGCTGAGATCTGAGGATGACAGTTCCAAGCCAGCCACCACAGGACATCTGTGAGACTTTGTTTTTGTGTGTGTGTTTGTGTGGGTCATGGGGCTTGAACTTTGGGCTTCGTCCCTGTCTCTGAGCTCTTCAGCTCAAGGCTACTGCCCTACCCTTTCAGCCACAGCCCCACTTACCTTTTTCTAGTGATAACTGGAGATAAGAGTCTCACATTTTTATTTATTTAGCCAGTCCTGGGGCATAAACTCCCGCTTTCTCAAGGCTAGGCTTTACCACTTGAGCCACAGCACCACTTCTGGCTTTTTCTATGTATGTGATTCCAAGGAATCAAACATGGTAGGTCTTTGTGCATGCTAGGCCAAATTCCCTGCCCCAAGTCTCACATTGTTTAGTGCCTGGGCTGGCTTTGAACCACAGCCCTCAGATCTCAATCTCCTGAGTAGTTAGGATTACAGGTAAGAGCCACCTCATTCGGCATCTGTGAGACACTTATCTCCGGTTAGTCATAGAAAAAACCAGATGAAAAATCATGAGAGATGTTCATGAGTTAACACATCAAAAATGAATCACATGCTTACCTAACATCACATTTGATGTGTTCAACCAGTTCTGTAAATTGAATAGTCTACATGTGCAGTTCCACGGATTTCCATACAGAATTATTAATTCCAGATGAAGCAGTTGTGGTCTGTTAGAGTAGTTCGTCACATTGCCTTGCAGATTGGGAACTTTCGGATTGCTTAAAGGTGCAAACACTTCTGGGTTGAGTTGTGATATTTTGTTTTGACACAGATGTATCTCTTTTAGTTTAGTTAAGCCTATAAATGCATCCTGTTGAATTACATTGATGGAATTTCTACAGATATCTAGTATTTCTAGGCTGGAAAGATTGCTAAAACTATTATTATGTAAGATACTGATACTGTTCTGACTCAAATTGAGCTTAGTGAGTAAAAAGTACTTCTGTAGCACTTGGATATCTGTAATGTTCAGAGTAATTTGATTATAACTGAGGTCAAGTATACTAACATCATTATTAATATCTGCTGGAATCAATGTGTAATTCTTTTCAGTGAATTTGCACTTGATTTCCTAAAAAAGAAAAAAAAATAGAAATGCAGTGATCAGGAGAAATGTTAACAGAATTTCTCAAATTTTGTCTAAACACATAGATATTCATAATCATTGGGGAAAAATGATCTCTTTTGGTATTAGAGTATGAAAAGGGTACAAAACAGATTTTCTTTCTATAGGGGTGAAATACTAAAGACTAAGGAAATTCTGATATCATTAGGTATAGGAACTTAACTGTGTTATGTACATGTCCTCCAATAGCTGTTACATAATAAAGAATATTAATTGATGTTTCTTATGTATATGCTATGAGATAAATAATAATTTTATTAATATAGTAGTCTTCAATAGTCAGGAGGCAGTGACAGAAGCTTCCAAGTTCAAGATCAGGTTAGCCTTCAGAATTGAGACCCTAACTCAAAAAAATAAGAAATGTAAAATTCCAACATTTATGTAAAAACTTTTTTATTAAACGAATATAGGTTGTTGAGGAACTAACATAATACCTATGCTTATTAAACAATTAAAAATAATACCTTATAAGCTCTGTTGTGTTAATATAGTAGCCTGGAAATTTGATGGATTTTTTTCCTTTTCTTTTGTGTCGTTCCTGAGCTTTTTTGCTCAAGGCTAGAGTTCTATCATTTGAGCCACAATTCTACTTTCAGCTTTTTTTGGCACTTAATTTGAGATTAAAGTCTCACAGTCTGAGCTGGCTTCAACCACGTATCCTAAGATCTCAGCCTCCTAAGCAGCTAGGATTATAGGCTTTTTTCTTTTTTAATTTAAATAATTGTACAAAGGAGTTGCCATTCAACAAAGCAGTTTATGAATATGATGCAACATGACCAGTGTCACCCCCCCCTTTCAGTATTCTCACCCATCTTCCCCGACCCACCTCTTCCCTCATTTTTCTTAATCTTGTAGGATGTACTTTGAATTCTTCAAATAATTTGAAATGTTTGGTATTTTTGAAAGGAAATATTGATTTGATGTCAGAAATCAAGCCATGATTCAACCATACAAAGTGAAGTGCTTTGCTGTGATGTAGCATGAATTCAAGGGAATCGTTATTGTCATGGCTGTCTCTGCAGTTGAAATAATAAAAAAAAATAGTTGTACAACCTGATAATTTATCTCCTAAATAAATGAAGTTCTCAAAAAGTTTCAATCCTAACAGCAACTATTATTGATGTTTTATTTTGAAACAGGGTTGGTTTTTCTGTGTCCTCCAGGCTGATCTAAAAATGGTGTTTTTCTGCCTCAGTCTTAAGAGTTCTGTATTACAGAAGTGCATTTAACTGTTGTTCTTATGCTTTGTTCTTTAAATGTTGCTTTTTTGTCTTGGAACTAATCTCTAAATTTCTACTGAAAACTTATGCATTTTTTTATTTATCAAAGTTGGTTTTATTTATTTTTTATTAAAAATTTTATTAACACTGATTTTTTACATCATATTTTAAATGTCAAGTTTAACAAACTAGTATTCAAGAATGGAATCTCAATATGTGATCACTGACACATAAATATAAGAATAAAATTAAAATTAAGCTGAGAGGTTTATATGCCATAGATATATATTGATCTGTAGATCAATATGTCTATAGAGTATATATCCCATCATAGATTTATATGTCTATATAGGTATATTTACATCTCTAAGTTCATGTCAGTCATTGCTCTTGTACTGTTTGGATCTAATATCGACACATCAAGGAGATCATGGGGCTTTTGTTAAAATCTTTGATCTTGGCTTATCTCACTCAACATTATTTGCTCTAATTTCAACTACTTCTCAGCAAATGCCATCATTGTAGAATTTCATTGTATATATGTACCACCTTTTTTTGTATCCATTCATCTGTAGTGGCGCATCAGAGTTGGAAAACTTAAACATTTCTTGAGTCAGGTCTTTTTTTTTTCTTTTCTTTTCTTCTTTTTTTTTTTTTTTTTTTTTTTTTTTTAAGAACTACTGGTTCTTAGACTTGCTAGGCCAGCACTCTATCATTTGTGCCTCATCTTTAGCATTTAAAAAAAAAATGAGACAAGTTTGACTTTGTCACATAAAATATTTGTTTCTTTGCTTATATATTTATTTATTTGCCAATCCTGGGCTTGAACTCAGGGCCTGAACACTGTTCTTGGGCTTTTCAAGGCTAACACTCTACTACTTGAGCCACAGCACTACTTCCAGCTTTTCTGTGTATGTAGTACTGATGAATTGAACCCCGGTCTTTGTGCATGTTAGGCAGATACTCTACCACTAGGCCAAACTCCCAGCCCAACATTTCTGTTTTTGTTTTGTTTTTAATTGTTCAGATGTATTTCACATGGACCTCTAGACCAAAATTATCTTACCTAGATCTCCCCAGTAGGATCACAGATTTAAAGAACTCAGTTAAATTTGCATTTGGCTACAAGAGTGCAAATTTGAGTATACTCACATAAGTAAAGACTTAAGTTTTACATGGCTGGGCTTTATGACTCACTGGAACTACCTGCTACTCTAGAGGAAGAAACCAGAAAATTGGTTCCAGGCCAGCGGATGCAAAAGTTAACTAGACCCTATTGCAGAAAATAAGCCAAGAAGGGTTAACAGACCAGTGGTCCCAGTTACTGAGCATATGAAGTAGTCAGATGATTTTGAGCTGGACTGGAGTTAGTGAAAAGCGCTATTTGAAATATGGAAAGTCAAAAAGATAGGAATGTATGGCTTAAGTGATAGATCCTTGTGAGGCCACAGGTTCAATCTCCACTATGGAGGGAGGGATAATATATATATATAAAATGTAAATATGTATTATATATATTACATAGCTCAGATTCTTGGGGTTTGTGGCTTTTGCTTTTAGTCCTTTACCTTTAGATATTATGCTAGATTTGCTTTTGAAAATGTCTTTACTAAATATGAAAACTTTTTACTAATTATAAAAACTTACTATTTTAGAAGTCTGGCTTCTGTCAGGTAATGACAGCACAGAGAAGGGCCAAAACAAGATCATCATGTATCTGACTTTCATATCGCAGGCCTGAGGAAGAAGAGAATGTTTTCACCTGAATAGGCAGCTTGAACCTTAAAGGCTACTGAAGACATTATAATTTACTTTCAAATCTATTCTAAGAATACATAAAATATGAAATAAGCATGTTGCCTTTTCACCATCTGCAATCTGATCTTAAAGTAGAAAGCCCAGGGGAAAAATGAAACATGCAACTGTGGAGACCCATATTAATCATCCAACTGGCACATGGTCCTGTGCAATCAATGAGAAGCATACATGACTGTTCTATCACAGACCAAATGATGAGACAGGAGGTTCTCAACTCCTGTTAGGGAATTTCATGAACTCTAGGTCAATTGACCTAGAGCACACACCAATTGAAGTGGATGTATCTTTTTTTTTTTTTTGCCAGTTGTGGAGCTTTAACTCAGGGCCTGAGCACTGTCCTTGGATTTTCTCAAGACTAGAGCTCTACGACTTGAGCCACAACACCACTTCCAGCTTTTTTCTATGTTATGTGGTACCAAGGAATCGAACCTGGGTCTTTGTGCATGCTAGGCAAGCACTCTACCACCAGGCCAAACTCCCGGCCCCTGGATGTGCTCTTTAAATAAACACCCACACAAACATCCATGGAAACCTTAAGGAATATGTATGCTTTTATGGTTAAGTATATGCTTTTGTCTCTTGACATTCATTGGTATATACCTGTGGAAGATAAAGATCTTCAAATCTTCAGTTGTCTTTCAAATACTTTCTACCTTAATTTTTTTCCATATATTTTTTATTGTGATTAATAGAAGGGTTACATTATATTTACCAGATAGAAGGTGCATTACTTCACATACATTGATACCCTTTCTCATGTCTTGGTCCCCATTTCCTCCCCCCCCCACCCTTCATCTTGTTTTCCCCCCTTCCCTATCCAATTTCAAATAACCAAATACGCATATATACAATATAGCAGATAACAAGGTGAAATGCTGTAACAATATGAGATAATCAAGGGTCAGCAAAAGAGATGAGAGATAACATAGTACATTAAGGACAACAATCACTCATTATATGGCTTTTGTTTCTATATTCTGGAGGTCCTTTCATTTTAGTGTCATACTATATGGCCGTATGTATCTAGGTTTTGTTCTATTGTAAATCTCTGCTTGGATTGTCCAAGGTTTCTGATTATGACAAATGAGGGAAGCCATTGTGCCTATGCTCCTTTGAGTCTGGCTTACTTCACTTAATGTGATTTTTTTCTAAGTTTCTGTTTCCCTACAAATGTCATTCTTTCTGACAGCAGCATAGAATTCCATTGTGTATAAATACCACATCTTGTTGATCCACTCATCAACTGAGGGACATCTGGGTTGGTTCCATATCTTTGCTATGGTAAATAGTGCTGCAATGAACATTGTTGTGCTAGTGGCTTTAGTATGTCCTTGTTTCTGGATGATTGGGTAAATGCCAAGTAGTGGAATTGCTGGGTCATAGGGGAGCTCTCTGTTTAGTCTTTTGGGGAACTGCCATACTGCTTTCCATAGTGGTTGAACAAGTTTGCACTCCCACCAACAGTGTAGTAGTGATCCCCCCTGGCCGCATCCCCTCCAGCGTGTGTTGTTACTAGATTTCTTGATCCTGGCCATTCCAACTGGAGTGAGGTGGAATCTTAAGAGTTTCTCTAACTTAATTTCTAATAACATCAGGTGTTCACTTCCTAACAGCTTACAGTTTGGTTATCTGAATATACAATATTCAGATAATCTGTGATATTCAGGTAACCAAAGCTATCAGTTATTAAGCCACGTAACAGTATACTTTTCCATTATTGCTCACTATTGTTTCTCTAAATTAATTGGCCTTTTTGTGTGTGCTGGTCTTGATCAAGACTTGATCTCAGGGCCTGGACTTGAGATAGTGTGCTAATGCTTTACCTCTTGGGGCACAGCTCCACTTCTGTCTGGGCTGGTTTTGAACTACAATCCTTAGATATTAGCCTCCTGAGCCACTAGCACCCAACTGTAGTTTTTTATGTGCTTAGTTTTCGGGTCTTTGTATGTGTGTGTGTTTCTCTGTTTTTTGGACATATTCTCATATTTATCTTCAAACTCTTCTATTCAGGTTTTCTATTTCTTGCAATTTTAAATTCTAACATCTTTTTTGGCTCAGTATTTTCTTCTCTAGTATATGATTGCATGAGTTTTCTTTTATCTATTACACCATCTACTATAATAACTATTGCATTATATATATGTATGTATATATATTATATATATATATATTTTTTTTTTTTTGCCAGTCCTGGGCCTTGAACTCAGGGCCTGAGCACTGTCCTTGGGCTTTCTCAGGGCTAGAGCTCTACCACTTGAGCCACAGTACCACTTCTGGCTTTTTTTTCAATGTATATGGTAATAAGTAATCGAACCCAGGTCTTCGTGCATGCTAGGCAAGTACTCTACCACTAGGCCAAACTCCCAGCCCCACATGATATTTATTTTTATGTTTAATTTTGTTGTCAGGGTGATGTACAAAGGGGTTACATTTACAAAAGTAAGGTAGTGAGTACATTTCTTGTTGAATATCGTTACCTTCTCCCAAGTTTTCCTCCCATTTTCCCTTTCCCCCCAAGAACCTCACCCCCTCAGATCTTAATTTCATTTCTGTCATACTGTCTTGTGGTATTGGTGTTCATCCTTTGGTATTGGGTCATCCTTTGTCCTTTATCTAACAATTTTGTTGTTTCCCTTCCCTTCCCTAATTCAGATAAAAATGTATACAATATACCAAGAGAAAACAAGGGGATACAGAGAAAACAAGGGGATAAACCACAAGGGGAAAAATGAAAGAAAAAAAGAATAATTTCACATAGTACAGTAAAAACAACAAACACAAAAATAACCTTCAAGACTTCTATTGTACAGCATGTTGACTGTAAGTTACTAATGATGTAGCATATTCTTTTTTGTGTGTGGGTCATGGAGCTTGAACTCTGTGCTTGGGCACTGTCCCTGAGCTCTTCAGTTCAAGGCTTCCACCCTACCCCTTTAGCTATACCCCCACTTCCCATTTTCTAGTGATTAATTGGAGATAAGAATCTCAGTTCTTTAGTGCTTGGGCTGGCTTTGAACTTCAATCCTCAGATGTCAGTCTCCTGAGTAGCTAGGATTACAGATGAGAGCCAACGAGCCTGGCTTGGATATATATATATATATACATATATATGTACATATATATTTAATTTTAAATATTACTGGTGTTTGAACTCAGGACTTTGAGCTTGCTAGACAGGTGGTCTATAATTGAACCCCTTTCCTCCCCTCTATCTTCTGATGTCTTTTTCCTGCCTTTGACTAGCCTCTGTGTTCTCAGGTTTATTGGAAGCTTACTTTATGAATTAATATTTTGTTTTGGGCCTTACATAGAAGAGTGGAGAACTAAAAATTTCTTTAGAAACTTTATGCAGTTTCTTCACTTGACCTTACTGTAGAATGAATTTGATTGATTATTTTGGGGGTTTATATCTGAAAGTCATTACTTTTCTCTTGTGTTAGTTAGATTACATAAAATGGCATTTCTGCTACCTGGTCATACAAGGTCCAGTAGTCCTCATTATGAGCACTGAGTGGTGAAAAAAATGTGTTTATATTTAATATTTAATACAGAAAAATTTCACCATCTTACATAGGGGCAGAACATAATCTAATTAGTCAGAGCCAGGGAAGAATTAGCTCTTCCTCTTCTCCCTTTATTTCCAGAATAACTGGTAAGAGCATTTTGGGGGTACCATTCAAGAGTCCCTGAAGTGTAAATCAATTGGCTCTTCACGTTTTTCAACAACCAACTTTGAAAAATGTTTTTCTTGTCAGTTCCCATTCATATATCAACTTTATAGTTTGTAAATTTCATTGCTGTTAACTCCTTTTACGATCTAAGAGCCCTTGTGAGTTTATACTCCTTTTTATCTTTTTTTCTCATTTGAATCAGGTTTTGAGCTAACATCTAAGTTAATAGGTACATTAAATATGCCTTTTTAAATAGATATTGTCATTTATTGGAGCCCACTCTTCTTTGTGATAGTTAGATTTGATTTAGTGTCTTTTTCATGGCTTTGATGTTTTATCATTCTCTTTCTACCTCTTTTTCCTCAGTGTCGACATCAGAGAATATTGGTAACCAAGCTTGTTTTTTGAAAGGAATAAAAATAGCCTGTCAGCTTTAGAGCCTTCTAGCATTTATTTTTAAATTTTATTATTATTATTATTATTTTGCTAGATCTGGAGCTTGAACTAAGGGCCTGTACACTGTTCTTGAGCTTTCTCAAGTCTAGTGCTCTACCACTTGAGCCACAGCACCACTTCCAGCTTTTTCTGCGTATGTGGTACTGTGGAATAGAACCCAGGGCATCACATATGTCAGGCAAGCCCTCTACTGCTCGGCTAAACTCTTGGCCCTCTTATAGTATTTATTATAATTAATAAATATTTTATAAGAAAAGTTTATTCCAACTGTTGAGAAACCGGAAAAATTAATCTGTGAAGCTTATTTTCAAGCCTATTTTCAGGAGTCTGTTGCCTCCTTAGTAACAGGATTTATTTCAGTGATTATTCTACTACACTTCCTCATTGTATTCATTATGTTGATCTGTTTAGCCTTATTACACTTCTACTTTCTCTTTCCATAAGTTAAATCAGATTTGTTTGAGAAAACTGCTCTGCTTCCTAGATTTTGTGCAGCTTGAATATAGATCATTTGAAATCTGTTATAGAGCCAGATATGAAGTCAAACTGTCATTTATTCATGACCATTGTCCAGAAAAGGGAGTGCTTAAGCTCTTTACAACCGTCTAAGTATTTTACAACACAAGTTGTTTACTTGTGTTTAATGACCACGGGGAATGGTTGAACAACTTGTTCGGTGGCTTATTTTAATGTTTCTCAGCATGTGATGATGTTCTTACTCGTCTCTTATGGGATGCACAAATGAATGAAGATTGATAAATGGGGAATACTTTTTCAGATGTATATAGAATAGGAGGACTAAAGGAAATATGAAAAATAACTGTAAGTGAAGAGTTGATGTTACTAGAAGTAGGACTGGAAAAAAAAAGAATTAGAGAATTTTTTTTTTTTTGCTTTCTATTTGGTAAATTGTAGAGCTAAAAGGAGCACCTACGAACTCCAGGGTCAGTACAAGAAATCATTGAATAAATATAAAGCATTACTATCTCCAGGCCTCTGAAATGAACTGTTTGGTCCATACTGTTTGTATTTTTCACATATTTGTGTGTCTCTTAATAGAAAAATGATTGAGAGAAGGAATGAGTATTGGCCATCACAGCACTGATCCGATCTCTAGACAAAGGCACCTGCTAGAATTATTGACTATCTTATAAAAATCATATTGACAAGAGTAGCAAGTAGGTAAATGATTAAGAAATCAGCATTTCTTTCAGTTGGAGAAAGTTGATTTTAAAAGAAAATCAGTTTTTTTTTTAACAATGTGAAGTTTTATTTGTTTGCCATTCCTAGGGCGTGAGCTCAGAGCCTGAGCACTGTCCTTGGGCTTTTTCAAGGCTTGAGCTCTACCACTTGAGCCACAGCACCACTTCTGGCTTTTTCTGTGTATGTGGTACCAAGGAATCAAACTTGAGTATTTATGCATGCTAGGCAAGCACTCTACCACTAGGCCAAACTCCCAACCCCAATTTTGTTTTTTTTTTTCTATTTTCTTTTTCACACACTTTGAAATTCATATTGAAATGATAGTTGATTTTTAATTTGTGGTTATTTAGAAATGAATAACAGTAGAAAAAAATTGCTTATCAGTTTCTTTGTAATAATTTTATAAGATTAAGAATTCTTTTTACATATTCTACAATGTATATTACAGTACAGAAACAAAAGAGAGTGTTAAATACTTGAAACAAAAGTTATTGTCTTTGTAAGTTCAAGTTTAGGAATTTTGGTATTTATAATTTTGTTAAGTACCTTCTATATATAGTTTTCCCCCTTAAGCATTTTGATATTTATGCCAGAATTCAGTAAATTTGGTGCATTTGTGTATTTCCGAATAAAAAATTCTTAAAATTTGATGGGCTGGGTGAAACGCTTTGTTCCAAAGAAAAGCAAGTACTTGGTGTTGCATTTATTTTAACTCCATGTGGGAAAGATCCTTTGTCCATTTCCCATGTATTTATTATTTCTGAGATCATCATAAAAATACAGTCATTTTCTCATTTTTATCACTTTTAAAGACAAATATTTTTGTACACCCTTAATTAACAAATATCTTTTTAAATTTGGCAACAACAAGATGATCTGTAAATATATTAGCTCTTACCTTTATGTTTCTTTTTGTAAGACAGGTGTTCTGAAGAGATTTATTTTGTTCCTTCTGCGCCATTCGAAAAAAGTGTGTCATATGATTGCATTTCACTTTGTTCTAACCTTTGTACCAGTGACCAAATGAATAAAAAAAGGCTGAGCTTCCTTAGCAAAAGATTGACTAGAATAATTTCTTAAAGTCATCTCTGACTTTTGTAGTATAATAAAATGGTATGTTTATTTATGTTACTTAAGTACTATTCAGAAAATTACTAAAATGTGAAGAATTTTACTTTGTGACTTAAGTTGTATAATATTAATGTATACTTTCCTTTTTAGTAATATGTTTTGGCAGTGACCTGCATGCTTTAGTAATATTTGTAGTCAAAAAGCTATTTGTGTTTAGAAAAATTCAAATTGAAAAGGTACCATTAAGTTTTGTGTTCAGTTTCCTTTCAACTTCGTTGTTTGCTTGTTTTATGATATCTTCCTTGCTTGTTTTACTGCCACGTTATGATAGGAGCAGAGTGTTCTAAGTATTAAAAGACTTGGCAGTTGGGCCAGGAGGTTGGCCTAGTGGCAGAGTGCTTGCCTAGCATGCATGAAAACCGGGGTTCGATTCCTCAGTACCACATACATCGAAAAGCTGGAAGTGGTACTGTGGCTCAAGTGGCAGAGTGCTAGTCTTGAGGAAAAAGCCTAAGAACAGTGCTCAGGCCCTGAGTTCAAGCCGCAGGACCTGCAAATAAATTTAAAAAAAAAATAGAAAAAGAAAAAGACTTAATAGCTGCTCATTAAATGGCCTTCAGAAAATCAGTTACCTTCCTGTACTGTAATTTCCTCTATAAAATGTAATACTGTGCATTACTTAACATCCAGCTATACTCAACAGTAGTATGTGGAAAAAGTGTTGGTAGTGCATAGCCATAAGACTGAGAATCAGTTAGTTCAAAAAGATTAACTCCTCTAGGCATGCTCTACTGTCCCTAATCTTTGAAACAGATTGGAATTAATAGTTTCTGATTAAAAGTTCTGTGATGGCCAACTCTGGTGATGCATGGGTGTCATCTCAGCTACTTAGAGAAGGCATAGATGGGGGTGAATCATGATTTGAGATGAAGAAATCATTACCTACCAGGAACCCATGTTAACAAACAAGCTGAGAATAGTGATTTTTTTTTTCTCCCACTGTTGGAAGTCATAAATAGGAAGATCACAGTCTGGTCCAGCCTGGGCAAAAGCCTGAAACTTTATTGGAGAAACAAAGCAGGCTTAGGGGTATGGCTCAAATGATGGACTGCTACTTAGCAGACATAGCAAATGAAGGCCCCTAGTTCCATCTATATTGCCAAACAACAAATAAAAGTTCTGTGAGCTCAAATACTCATGTAAGTTGTCATAGAGCAAACATGTTTGTTATACTGTACTGATTAAAGCACAAAGAAAGATATCACTGTCTGTACCTACAGTGAGGAAAAAGTAAATGGAAATTCTGGTTGTCTGTTTTATCAGGTGCATCTTTTTTTTTTTTTTTTTGCCAGTCCTGGGCTTGAGCTCAGGGCCTGAGCACTGTCCTTGGACTTTCTCAAGGCTAGAGCTCTTCCACTTGAGCCTCAGACCACTTCTGGCTTTTTTCTATGTATGTGGTACCGTTTTTCTATGTATGTGGTACCGAGGAATCGAACCCGGGTCTTCATGCATGCTAGGCAAGCACTTTAACCACTAGGCCAAACTCCCGGCCCTCAGGTGCATCTTTTACTTGGCTATTATGAGATAAAGTTGG
This sequence comes from Megascapheus bottae, assembly GCF_031878675.1. Lineage (NCBI taxonomy): Eukaryota > Metazoa > Chordata > Mammalia > Rodentia > Geomyidae > Megascapheus > Megascapheus bottae. Next base: position 54,229,228 of record NC_143511.1, read on the forward strand.
TAGGAGGGTTTCTGAATCTAGACTATGCTAGTTTGGGGGTGTAAGTATGCAGAAAGTGTGAGAACATGTGGATGTAAAAGTTAACATCTGTGAGTGAGAGATAGGAAGTTGTGTTGTTACTCAGATTTTTAAACCTGACCCGAAATTTGTGATCTTGAAATTGAAAATGTATGTTAAATAAAACTTTCTATAGGTAAAACTGAATTATTTACATGAAGAAGTGGCAACTTATCTCGTTTTTAAAAAGAAATTCCCTAATCTATTGTTGGCTTTGCATAGGAAATAGAGATACATCACTAGTATTTCTTTTTTTTTTTCCTGTGGTTCATGGAGCTTGAATTCTGGGCCTGGGCCCTGTCCCTGAGCTCTTCAGCTCAAGGCTACCTCCCTACCCCTTTGGCCACAACCCCACTTTCAGTTTTCTAGTGATTAATTGGAGATAAGAGTCTCACGGACTTTAGTGTACCAGCCTGGTTTTGAACCTCCATCCTCAGATCTCAGCCTCCTGAGTAGCTAGGATTATAGGCGTGAGGCCTGCACTCTCTTTATGTAGGCTTTTATACTAGGTTCAAATTCATTTGGGGTTGTGACCTCCTGCAGACGAGCTTTCTGTGGCCTGGCATGTCTACTTAGACAAAGAATTCTGTGGTTAAAAAGGACTTGAAAACCACTATTCTGCAGCTTATCTATATTACCATTTATGTTTCAGGTATTGTAATAAAAATGTATCCCTATATGTACAAGGCCTTAATATTTTTCTATGATGATTTGTGATTTCTTAGTAAAGTAAAATACAGAGTAAAGAGATAGGATTTGGGTGACAGAACAAGTGTGAACCAATTCAGCAGTAGAAACCACTGGACACTATGTTGGGAATAAACTGTACAACTTGGGGGGAGGAGGAGAGTCAAGAGGGGAAAAACTGGGAGAGAATGAGGGTGGAGGTACACTGTTCAAAAAGCAAATGCACTCATTACCTGACATGTAAATAGAACTCCTCTGTACATCTCCTTTACAGTAAAGTTTATAAAAAAAATAAGATTTGGGAATGGAAAAAGAGAAAAACATCAAATAAGTTTATGCTGATGGGGACAGATTTTGATAGTGTAAGTAGATGTGTTTGTTTTCTTTGAATTGAACTAGAAGGACTTTTCATTCATACACTATAGTTAAATGTCTTTTAAGTATTCTATAAATGAAGATTGTGACCTAATGGAAATGACTTGCTTTTTCTTCAATATAGTAACATGAAACTTTCATGTTTTTGATTTCAGGAAAGAAAAACAAATTAGAAGTGTAGAGGAAGAAATTGAGCAAGAAAAACAGGCAGCAGATGGCATTATCAAAAATATGTCCTCTGAAAAACAAGTGAAGTACATAGAAATGAAAACAGCAAATGAGAAATTGTTGCAGGTAATACTATAGGTTACTACTATGTATTAGTCATGTAGGCATATCACTGAGATTTCTTCAGCATCAGCATCTCCTGACATCTTCACTAGACCTACTGACCAGGGTCATTATTGTAACCAGATCTTCAACTAATTCAAGAATATTTAAATTAGAGAAAACCACCTATCTAACAAACTTTTTCTTTGCAATACTGTAGTCTGAACTTAGGGCATTGTACTTGTTCACAGGTGCTTTACCACTTGAGCCACACCTCTAAGCTATAGCTTTGGTATTTATGTGCGTATTTCATTTTTGGGTGTCACAGGGATAGATGAAATCACTCGAAATTTTATGGGCTTTTAATGGAATCATTAAAAAATGTCAGGAATCAGCATCATATGGATTTTAACTTGTTTTCATTTGTGTTGCTGCTTCACTGGCAGCAGTTCTGTGATTTGCCATATCCCTATTTTGAATTATTGTGCCCTAAGCATGTTGCCTAAATAAGCAATTTAAGTGCCTGATGAGAGTAAATGATAATCCTTCTCCTTGTTCAGCCATAATGGTTCCTTTTTTGCCTGATTACCTTTAACTAGAAGGCTGACAAAAGAATTAGGCTTGATAAGAATATTGCTTTAGTTCCTCTTTATTTTACTGACATTTTTATATCACTTGTTATTTTGGAAAAAGCTTATAACACAATGAAGTATGAAACACAGTTATTGCAAAAATACCCCCAGATTATTTTTAATTTTGACTGGAGTTTGTAAGTAAGTTCAGAGATCTTAGTCAGTTGGTGAATGTGTGAATGTGTGTGGGTGAGGGGCGGGGGAGTGGGGGATGGAATAAAGGTAGAGGAGTGAAGAGATAGAGATAGAGGGGTCTGTGTGTATAGTATATATAGATATTTGCCCTAATATAAATTATACAAAAGATATGAACATTTTGTGAAGGATCAGATTTAAAATCATGATTTTAAATAGTGACACCCAATTTGGAAAGTTTTTTTTTTTTGACCAGTTCTGGACCTTGAACTCAGGGCCTAGGCACTGTCCTTGGGATTTCTCAAGGCTAGAGCTCTATCACTTGAGCCAGAGCACCATTTCTGGCTTTTTTTATTATGTATGTGGTACCAAGTACATGATAGGCAAGCACTCTACCACTAGGCTAATCTCCCAGCCCTTGGAAGGTTTTTTTTTTTGCCATTTTTTTATTAAAGAATTTATTAACATTGATTTTTATATCATATTTCAAATGACAAGTTTAACAAGTGTTCAAGAAGAGCCTTGGAAGTTTTTGATGTATAATATTCTCAAAACTCTAATGCTCTATTTTGAAAAATTCTAGTTATCTTTAACATGCTTATGAAATGTTTTCTGAAGGTAGATGACAAAGATTTTAGGAATAATGAAACAATGAAATCTTAATAAATTCTAGTTATATATAAGATAACTGAAAAAACTTGTAAAATTTACTTGGTAATGTCTGCCAAATCCATATTTGAAATGTTCAAAATTCTTAACATAATGTATATTTATATATTTTTTTCTTAGGAATTAGATATACTTCAGCAACAACTAGATTCACTGAGCATGAAAAAAGAAAGCCTGGAAACTGTAAGTATAAATCAAATAGGGCTTTGCGTAGCACTCAACTATGAAAGCTAATTCAGCTATTACTGGAAATTCATCCAAGCATATCTGCACATATTAGCAGTTTACTAACAGGAGGCTCATCCTGGGGCTTGAACTTAGTACTTAAGTGCTGTCTGTGAGCTTTTTTGCTCAATGTTAGCACTCTGCCACTTGAATTATAGCTTTACTTCCCTCTTTTTTGATGGTTAATTAGAAATGAGTCTCAGACTGGCTTTAAGCCTTGATCCTCAGAACTCAGCCTCCTGTAGCTGGGATTACAGGTGTGAGCCACCTGTGCTACATTATTAACTCTTCTATTTTGATTAATTTGAAAAATTCTTTAGTGCTCATATCCCCAGTCCTTTTGTAAAATGGAGATGATATTCTCTCTTGTAGGCTTTGAGTGGATAAGATAGCATATAAAAAATAGGGTTGCTTAGTTTGTGGAGCACATCTCTAATCCTAGTATTTTGCAGATTGATGCAGGAAGTTCATGAGTTTGAGGCTAGAATGTCTTAAAAATCCAAACCAAAATAATGGTAACAAAAGAGTATAGTGGGGCCGGGAGTTTGGCCTAGTGGTTAAAGTGCTTACCTAGCATGCATGAAGACCCGGGTTCAAATCCTCGGTACCACATATAGAAAAAAGCCAGAAGTGGTGCTGAGGCTCAAGTGGTAGAGCTCTAGCCTTGAGAAAGTCCAAGGACAGTGCTCAGGCCCTGAGCTCAAGCCCAGGACTGGCAAAAAAAAAAAAAAAAAAAAAGAGTATACTGCCTGGCATAATAGAACAATTGCTCACTGAATACTAGGTTTAAATGTCAAATTATCACCATTATTCTGTTTGTTATCCAATAAAAAATTTTACACAATGTCTATTTGCATCATCTTAGATATTTTTTTTATGAACTAGAGAGTAGTGGTAAATTCAGAAATGTTCCACTTAATGATGGCTTCCTAATGAGGCCATAACAGAGTGTCACAAACTGGGTAGCTTAAAGCAACAAAACTTCTTGGGTATCGTTCTAGGAGCTAGAAGTATAATTAAGGTGTCCGCAGAACTTTGTTCTCCTGGACATCAAGACTTCTTCCTTGTGTTTGATGGTGACCATCAGTCTTGGTCTTGCTTGACCTGAGTTACCTTGGCTTGTCTTTGTGTTATCATTCAAGGCCCCTTGCTCTACCCAATTAATCCTTTTTTTTCTTTCTAAAATTGTAAATCACTTTATCGATAGGAATTAAAATTAGAAAAGATTTTACAATATATAAAATATATTCAACACAGTATCACTGTTTTGGTGGCATATGTCCATGTAAACATGTAAAGGATTGTTAACATCTAGTAAAGTATTCCTGAACATTAATTTGATAAAATAGTATTATTGTGGCTATTTTTAAATATATTTTATTGCTATCATAGAGGTGATGTACAGAGGAGTTAAAAGTGAGATAATGATTACATTAAAAAATTATTAAAGAATTTATTAACATTGATTTTTACATAATATTAACAAGTATTCAAGAAGGGAATCTATATATAATCACTGGCACTTAGATTTTAGGACATAATTGAAATTAGGCTGAGGGTTTATATGTCATAGATACATATTAATCTATGTATTAAAACATGTCTATAGAGTCACAAATTTTTATGTCTATGTAGTTGTGTTTACATTTCCAATACCATGTCCATAGCATTGGGTATGCAAATATTGAGTCATTGCTCTTGCACTATATGGATCTAATAGCCACATATTAAGAATACCATGTGTCTTTTGTTCCTTTGGTCTTCACTTGTCTCACTCAACATGATTTGCTCTAGATTCATCCACTTCCCTGCGAATGCCATTATTTTATCTTGTCTGTTGGCTATGTAAAATTCCATTGTGTCTATATACATATATATATATATACCACATTTTTTGTATCCATTCATCTGCAGTAGGGCATCTGGATTGTTTCCATCACCTGGCTATTGTGAATAGTGCAGAGATGAACATAGCTGAGCAGGTGTCCTTATCATATCCTCATATCCTGGGTTATGATGTTCAGGATAGATGCCCAGGAGTGGTATGGCAGGATCATAGGGAAGGGCTATTTTCAGTTCTTTAAGAAACCTCCACACTGCTTTCCAGAGTAGCTGAACTAGCGTACAATCCCACCAGCAGTGCAGCAGGGTTCCTTTTTCTCCACAACCCCGCCAGCATCTGTCATTGAGTTCAAAATCTTGGCCATTCTTATTGGGGTAAGGTGGTATCTTCGGCCCCTTGCTCTAACAATTAATCCTTTTTTAAAAAACAAAAACAAAACAAAAAACCTGTGCTGGGGCTTGAACTCAGGGCCTGGGCACTGTCCTTGAGCTTTCTCAAGGCTAGAGCTCTACCACTTGAGCCATAGCACCACTTTTTCCAAGGGAAAAACACTTCTGGCTTTTTTCTTTTAACCAAGGAATTGAACCAAGAGCTTTGTGCATGCCAGACAAGCACTCTACCACTAGGTCATTCTCCTGGCCCACCCCACCCTTTTCTTCTTATAATACTCGTCATATTGGATTAGGGCCTAATGACCTCACCTTACCTTTCTAGCTAAAATAGCACTAACATTTCTTCCTTTTTTAATCTCAGGAAATAGCACACTCCCAAGTAAAACAAGAGGCTGTACTGATGCATGAGAAGCTTTATGAGTTAGAATCTCATCGAGATCAAATGATTGCAGAAGACAAAAGCATGGGATCACCAATGGAAGAGAGGGAAAGATTACTTAAACAGGTAGAAGGAAAAGGCTTTGTTGAGCGTGTTGATTTTTTTTTTAATTGAAGAGGTATGAAGAGAAAGCCAGTAAGTTGATTAAAAAGTAGCAAATAATTAGCAACATCTAAATATGACATACAGAAGTCATTTTTCCATATAAAGTGTTCTTTACTCTAAATATGAAGTACTTAACCAAAAACTTATAGAAAAGTCATTTTCGCATATAAAGTGTTCATTACTCTAACTATAAAATACTTAACCAAAAACCTACAGAAATGTCATTTTCCTATATAAAATGTGTTTTACATTAATCCTACCTACTAGACTACCAGGGAATCCATGTGTTCTTTACATTAAATTCTCATTTTATATTATGCTTTTTAGGCATTTTTGGTCCATTATTTCATATTTTGGATCTTTACTAAAAATTTGAAATTCATTTGTATTAGTCATTAAAAAATAATCTTATTGAAAATAGATTCTGTTACTTGTTTGGGGACAAATTACTTTTTGTGCTTATTACTTTTAGTATCTTCATGAAGGGAATGAATTACAATGTACTATAAAAACATGTGTCACAAAATCATGTTATGTATATTCAGTAGCTTTTTTTACTACCTAAAGGTTAACTTATAATTAATATGTTCTGTCTGGAGACCCCTAGGAGAATTGAATATATATTTGAATATAGATGTAATCAGGAACTCTTTTGTCATCTTAGGTTGAAACCATGAACTGCTCCCACGTGTTTTCTAGAACCACAGGCTTTCTTAGACCCTTATGTATCAATTTAGGAACTAGTGAGGTGTTAGAATCATTCTAGAGTGATGTTAAAATTTAGGTCTTCTAATATTGCCTGAAGAGAAATCATAGAGCAGGACAAGAGAAAGTAACCTTGTCGAGTAAGACAGTTAGTAGCTATTATTAGATTTAAATTTCACATAAGTAGTCTAAAGTATATATGTGTACATATATACACATACACATCTATATAGCTTCTATAGATTGAGATACAGGCATTTAAAATGTTATATGGTACCCTAAAAGTTAATCATAGTTTATCTAAAATTGTTTTTTTGTTTTTGCCAGTCCTGGGGCTTGAACTCAGGGCCTGAGCACTGTTCTTGGACTTTTTCAATGCTAGAGCTCTATGATTTGAGCCACAGCACACTTCCAGCCTTTTCTATGTATGTGGTACTGAGGAACTGAACCCAGGTCTTCATGCATGCTAGGCAAGTACTCTACCACTAGGCCAAACTTCTGGCCCCTGAAATTCAGTTTTAACCAGGCTTACTAAATCTGGTAGCATTACAATGGGTGGACCTTACATGTTAATCTAATACCTCAGATCTGAATGTTAATCTGATGACAGCTGCTTGAGGATAAATGTGGGTATATCTATGATCCTTCCTTTGAGAAAGAAGAAAGGAGTTTGGATAATTTCTTAATAATTTTTCCTTTAACTTCAAAGGTTGAATTTTAAGAAATATATTTGACTAAATTTAATAGTAGATAGAAGTTTTTGTGGGTTTTTTTTGTGGGTCATGGGGCTTGAACTTAGGCTGGGCACTGTCCCTGAGCTCTTTCACTTTAAAGCTACCACCCTGCCCTTGAGCCAAGCCCCACTTCCTGTTTTCTAGAGGTTAACTGGAAGATAAAAGTCTCAGGTCCTTTTGTGTCCAGGCTGGCTTTGAACCTTGATCCTCAGATCTCAGCCTCTTGAGTAGATAGCTAGGATAATAGGCGTGAGCTACCACTACCGGCTAGATAGTTAATTCTTAAAATAGATTCAAGACTAGACTTGATATTTTAATATAACTCTAGAAGGAAATTCTCCTTTAGATAAATGAATTATCTTTTTTTGGGGGGGGGGGGGAGCGGTGCCTGTATGGTACTTGAACTCCAGGCTTCACACAGTTGTTCGCAACTGGTGCTCTACTACTTGAGCCACACCTCACGTTCAGATTTTTTGTTAATGAATTAGAGATAAGAGTCCCTAGGATTGTTTGTCTTGGATCTTTAGATCTCAACCTCCTGAATAGTTCAGAAATACCGCTCTGAGCCAACTGTGCCCAGCATGAGTTACTCTTTAAATATTTTTCTTTTTATGTTTTTATAGGTTAAAGAAGATAACCAGGAAATAGCCAGCATGGAGAGACAGTAAGTAACATTATCTTTGAAAATTTTCTGTTTATTTGTCCTCATCTGACATTTAATGAAGTAAAAGAGTTCATCTTTTATAGGTATCTTTTCTGTAGTTCACATTGATAATAATTATGCAGCTTCCCAATTTATTGGGCATGTAAGAGCCATTGGGTAATATAATTACTTTTTCTTGGTGGTAGTGGAGATTGAATTTAGGGCCTCCTGCTTGCAAGACAGGTGTACTACCACTTGAGCTATACCTCCAGCATCTCTTTTTGTGTATTATTATCATTATTACTATTATTTTTGCCAGTCCTAGGGCTTGAACTCAGGGTCTGGGTGCTGTCCTTGAGCTTTCTCAAAGCCAGTCCTGAGCCACAGGACCACTGTGGCCTTTTCAGTGTATGTGGTACTGAAGAATCAAGCCCAGGGCTTTGTGCATGCTAGGTAAGCACTCTACAACTAGGCTACACACCTAGCCCCTGTGTTGATTGTTTTTAAAATAGGATCTTGCCCCAGTGCTGCAGCCTTCCTTCTTGTGCTTCCCTGTGATGCTCAGGATGACAGCTGCATGCCTTTTACTTTGCCTGTATGTGGGATAACAAGCATACATCAGTGCATATCACCACGCCTAGCCATTGAGTGAGATGGAGTCTTTCAAACTTTTTTGACCAATCTACCTTTGAACTGTAATCCCATGATCTTACCATCCAAGAAGAATAACCTTTATTCTTCAGCATTACCCTTTATTAGTATATTATTAGTAGTATATTATTGCTTTGTTAGTATATAAGTTGCATATTTAAAGTATACAATTCACAGCTTGTTATTTAGAGTTGTACAAGCAGTGCTCCATTCTTAGTGGAATCATACAATGTACAGTGTATAGTTCTTTATGGCTGGATGGTTTCATTTAGGATAATGTCATCAAGGTTCATCTGTGTTGTAACATTATATCAGTATTTAATTTAAGTAGTATCCATTGTACACATATGCCTTATTTTATCCATTCTTCAGTTGATGGACATTTGGCTTCTATTTTCTTGAGTATTATGAGTCATGTTGATGTGAATTTCCTTGTACTCTGTGTGTGTGTGTGTGTGTATGTGTGTGTGTCTGTGTGTGTGTGTCTGTGTGTGTGTCTGTGTACCAGTTCTGGGTTTGAACTCCAGGCCAAGGCCCTGTTTCTGAGGTTTTGTGTGCAAGGCTAACACTCTACAACTTGAGCCACAGCTCTACTTCTGGCTTTTAGTAGATAATTGGAGATGAGTTCACAGACTTTCCTACCAAGGCTGGCTTTGAATCGTAACCCTTAGATCTCAGCCTCCTGAGTAACAAGAATTAGATGTGAGCCACCAGTGCCCAGACCTATGCAGGTTATTATATGGATGTACAGTTTCACTTCTTTTTTTATTATTAAATAATTTTTTATTTTGATTAATAGAAGGGTTACATTATATTCACCAGATAGAAGGTGCATAACTTCACAAACATTGATACCCTTTCTCATGACATGGTCCCCATTTCCCTTCCTCAGTTTCACTTCTTTTGTGTATGTATCTAGGGATGGATTGCTAGCTTCTGTGGTAACTTTATGTTTTTTTTCCTAAGTTGAATTTCCATCTAGATCAAATGACTGCAGAAGACAAAAGCAGGGGAATATTTTAACTTGTATAATATTCTTCTAATGATAGATTTTTCTTCATTTTCTACCTTTTTACAATATGTTTCAAAGTTAATTTTGTGCAGACTTACAAAAAGAAAGCAGCTGTACTCTATCTATCTATCATCTATTTTAAAAAATTTCCTTAGTATACAAGTTAAGCTTGAAAGGTTGAAGAGAAGAGTCTGCCTGACTAGGCAACAAAATGTTCTCTGACTATACTTGCTCCAAAAAAGAGTAATCAAAAGAGATCTAGGAACTCTTTTGTGTTTTGGTTTTCAAAAGAGGGCATCTTACTTTTAGATAAAATTTTTGAAACTTAAGAAAGATTTTGCATCCTAATTGAGTGTTCTTGCAGAATGTCTTCATAAATTCATTCTATAACATTTTTAACAGGTTAACAGATATAAAAGAGAAAATAAATCATCTTAATGAAGAAATTAGGCAACTCGATCTGGATTTAGAGGAGCACCAAGGTAACATTTTTGTTTTATTTCTATACTTTCATAATGGATATTAACAGATATATAGCAATTTTGATATTAAGTAGAATCTCAATATCCATTTAAACTCTGGTGATTTATTATTTACTTATTTATGCTATTACTAACTTTAGCAACTGAAAATGCTAATTATTATAATGAAGGGAGAGAATGAGATGAGAATATAGTGTAAATATGTCTGCTGATGCAACAACGAAATCCTCTCCTATCTAACTAATATGGAGTAATTAAAAGAACAGGTGCCAGTGGCTCTCATCTGTTAATACTAAGGAGACCGAGAATTGAGGATCGAAGTTCAAAGCCAGCTCAGGCAGGAAAGTTCCTAAGACTCTTACTTCTAATTAACCATCAAAAGTCCAGGAGAAGTGGTGTGGCTCAAGTAGTAGAACACTAACCTTGAACAAAAATACTCAGGGACAGGGGCTGGGAGTTTGGCCTAATGGTAGAGTGCTCGCCTAGCATGCATGAGACTCAGGTTTGAGTCCTGGGTACTACATACATAGAAAAAGCCAGAAATGGTGCTGTGGCTCAAGTAGAATTCTAGCCTTGAGAAAGCCCAAGGACAGCGCTCAGGTCTTGAGTTCAAGCCCCGGGACTGGCAAAACAACAACCATAACAACAACAGCAGCAGCAGAACCCTCAGAAACAGTGCCAAGACCCCGCATTCAAGCCCCAGGACTAACACCGAAAAATAAACCAAAACTAAAACAGGCTATTTCTCATTTTTCATTATCAAAAATAAAGCTGCAGCCGGGTGTGGTGGCTCACACCTGTAATCCTTAGCTACTCAGGAGGCTGAGATCTGAGGATAAAGGTTCAAAGCCAGCCAGGACACAAAAGTACCTGAGGCTCTTATCTCCAGTTAACCTCTAGAAAATGGGAAGAGGGGCTGTGGCTCCAGGGTAGGTTGGTAGCCTTGAGCTGAGGAGCTCAGAGACAACACCCAGGCCCAGAAGCAGGGTGATAGCCTTGAGCTGAGGAGCTAAGGGACAGCGCCCAGGCCCAGAGTTCAAGTCCCATGACCTCCCCACACATAAAAAATAAAACTGCAGTAAATACCCTTGTATGTTTTTTTGTTTTTTGTTTTTTTCCCAGTCCTGGGCTTGAACTCAGGGCCTGAACACTATCCCTGGACTTTCTCAAGGGGAGAGCTCTACCACTGGAGCCTTAGCACCACTTCCAGCTTTTTTTCTATGTGTGTGGTACTGAGGAGTTGAACCCTGGTCTTTGTGCATGCTAGTCACATGCCATTAGGCCAAACTCCTGGCCCTTGTATGTTTATGTTTATTAACTTGTATACTACTACTGCAAAACAAATTTCAGCAAAGAAAATTCTGCATAGAGTAGTAGCATTTGAATTTATAACTTTTATTGATTTTGTAAATTTCTTCTCCACAAAGGTTGAACTATTTTATAGAATCAGCAGCATTGTGTGGAGGTGTTACTTCATCAGTGCAGGGAATATAAATGTCTTAGTTTGACCTCTCTTAGTTGAAATCTCTTGACTGTTCCAAAGTTTGAATGTGCAGTTTTCCAGTGATCCACATGGTGGGGCTAATCTTCTGAGAATCTGTATAGGGCCGACAAGTACAGTTAGTAAAATACACTCACAGTCACTTCTCTAAGAAGATTTGTGGGCCTAATTACTTGCTCAAAGTCAAATCTTCACTTGTAGAGTCTATTACTTCTCTAAATATGGATTAGACAGTGCAAGTAAATATCATCTGACTATGAATGTATGAGGCATATTACAGTAATAAATATATACCATAATAGACATATATTGGAAGTGTTATAGGAACATTGAATTACTATCCTAAGTTCTGAGAGAATTCATTAGAATTTACCCTAGACATACTTTTCAAGAGTAAAAATATAGAAAATCCTTCTCTTTAGTCTGCCTAAAAAGGGATATTTCTTCAAGGCCTGTGTTGGGAAGCTTTTTTTGTTGTTGTTAAATTTTATTGTGGGGATAATGTACAGAGGGGTTACAGTTACATTCATCAGGTAGCTGCAGCATTACTTCTTGCACATTGATACCCCTTCTCATGTTTTCCCTCCCTCCACCCCCTCCCAATCATCTTGTTTTCTTCCCTTCCATTCCCTATTTAAGCTTTTTGTTTTTATGTCAGGTAAAAATTTAGGCAGAATAGTTGGTTTAAGAGCATAATATTGTTCTGTATCCAGAATTCATAGACTCAGATCTAGGCTTTACTACTTTACTCTTTGATTTTAGATGTTTATTTAGCTTATATTTATTCTCTCATCTTCTAAAGGAACAAATAATAGTGTGTGTGTTTTTTAGGATTATTCTGAGGCTTAGATGATGGATTAGGTTGGTGTAGGAAGAGAGAAGGAGAAACAGTATCAGTTTTAAAAGTTATAATCAATGCTATCTGTAAACTGAAACTTGCATAGTTTTTCTGGGTATTTTCCCAAGCCTATGTTGAACAGTATTTCCTCCAGGACATATACAAAATAATGTATGTACTTTCAAGGTTTTATGTTGTGTTTCTGTGATTCCAATGGCATCTCTCCATTGCTATTCTGTGGATTCTCCATATATATGTGATGCAGAAGAAAAGCCCACAAATTTCTACTTGAAAAATTGTTTAGTGGGATATTATCTAATCTTGTCTACATAGCTGTAAACAAGCATTTTTGGACAAAAAATGATGTAAAAGTTAGGTGGAAAGGAGAAACTAAATAAGAGAGGAATTTCATAAGTTTCTGCACTAAAATTGAATTAGGAGTTAGGAACAACTATATCTTGGTTCACTATGAAGATGCTAAAGAGGCTTAATAGCTCTGTACAAGTTGATATGAAGTCACTCTTGAAACAGCTGAAATCCTAGATTACTCTAATAAAAATGGTTATATATACTACAGAATTTATATTCTTCTTAGAATCCTATTTCTTGGCATAGTTCTTTAAAAAGGATAAAGACGCAATAAAGTTTACTCTATATAGAATGATAAGAATGTACTAGGACAGTGAATTCCTACCACATAGGAACAGTAGAAGGAAGACTGCTGGGAGACTCAGCTTGCTTCAGAAGGATAATTTGTGGGAACGAATCCAAGTGTGCAGAACTCCTAAACTCCTCTTTTTTTTTTTTTCCTCTTCCACCTCCTTGTTTTTGTTTTCTCTTGCCTTTTTCAACTCCAGAATTGGTAATAGATTTTTTCTGAGCTAGGGACTTTGAGCCACGGAAGTCACCAGTACATGCTTAATATGTTTGAATCAGTAAGAAGTTGAGGTAAACACCTATTGTAAAAAATGGCATTCTCTAGAGTCAGAACTACTTTGTAGAGTCTGAAATTTTAGATATATCTAGACTATAAACACTGAGTAAAGACAATTGCATTAGACAGCAAATGTTCAAATGATGATCAATCCCTTGGGAAGGCAAAAAAGATCTTATCTACCTTCTCCATGGCCCTGGCTAAGGCATAGAGAATAACACAGGCTGGGAATGTGGCTTAGTGGTAGAGTGTTTACCTAGCATGCATGAAGTCCTGGGTTCCATTCCTCAGTACCACATAAACAGAAAAAGCTGGAAATGGCAGTGGCTTCACTAGAGTAGCGTGCCAGCCTTGAGCAAAAGCAGCTAGTGAACAGTGCCCAGGCCCTGTGATCAAGCCCCAGGACAGATAGAGAGAGAGAGAGAGAGACAGAGAGAGAGACAGAGATAGAGACAGAGACACAGAGAGAGAGAGAGAGAGAGAGAGAGAGAGAGAGAGAGAGAGAGAGAGAGAGAGAGAGAGAGAGAGAGAGAGACAGAGAGAAAAGCCAAGTGCCAGTGGCTCAGGCCTGAAATTCTACCTACTCAGGAGGCTGAGATCTGAGGATTGCAGTACAAAGCCATCCCAGGCACAAAAGTCCATGAACTCTTATCTCCAGTGAACCATCAGAAAACCAGAAGTAGGGCTGTTGCTCAAGGGGTAGGGAGGTAGCCTTGAGCTGAAGAGCTCAGGGACAGTACACAGGACCAGAGTTTAACTCCCATGACTGACTCCCCCCCCCCCCCAAAAAAAAAGAAGAATTCAAAACACACGGTGTCTTTTCTGTAATCACCTAAGCTCCTTCTGCCTTTTTTTTCTTTTTTTTCTTTTTTTCTCTCATAGGGCTTGAAATCAAGGCCTGGTCATGTCGCTAAGCTTTTTCTGCTGTAGGCTAGCAGTAGTCTACCACTTTGAGCCACAGCTGGTCTAGAGCTTGAAATCAGGATTCCAGTATGTTTTTCACTGCTAGCCCTCTACCACTTATAATTCTACTTCCATGTTTTTGTTCGTGTGTGTGTGTGTGTGTGTGTGTGTGTGTGTGTGTGTGTGTGTGTGTGTGTGTGTCTAGGCACTAAGGCCTGCAGCTTGAACTCAGGACCTGCCTCCTGAGTAGCTAGGATTATAGGCATGAGCCATTGGTGCCCAGGCTACTTTTTCATTTGTTTTGGTTCCTGTCAGAGTTTGAACTTGGAGCTGTTCCAACCACTTCAGTCTCTGTGTTATCACTTAGGGGTTCATGCTTGTTAGGCTTAGGTGTTCACTATTTGGCCACATCTCCTGACTACTTTTCTGCTGTTTTTTTTAGAGATGGAGTTTAGCACACTGTTCTACTTTGGCTGACTTTGAATTATTGGTGTTGTGTATTTAGCCTCTTGAGCTAAGATTAAAGGAATGAGACTGTTACAAGTTTTATTCTACTTTTCAGACCTCCCACATCTGTATATTGCTTTTGATGGATAGCTAAGATACAGATCTTGTACTGAGAAATCACAAAGTAGAGAGTTCACAGATAGTCTAGTCAGTCACCTTAACAACAGGGGTGCCAGGGAAATTTGTTTTAAAGCTTAGTAATCTGTAGAGATATGTGGAGATCTGGCTCTCAGATTCAACACTGACTGGATAAACAGTTCCACCCTTTATGTTGGCATCTAAAAAGGTGGGTTTGAGGACAAAAGGAGGGAGGATCACCAGGCTTTACTTAGATAAGCAGTTAGTAAAGACATTGAAACATATAGGGAATAAAGAGGGGTAGGATCTTTGAAGGGGAACACCGCTGATCTAAAATTATGGATACATCAAATTTGAGGATGTCCCAAGACCATCTAAATGAAGGCATATAATAACTAATTAGATAAAAAAAAAGTTTGCAAATCAAGAATTGTTCTTTGGATTTGCTGGTTAAGGATTGGTTACGGAATACTAGGGGAAAACCTCATTGCATTGTTTTGAAAAATACATGCATAAGGAATGCATAAGGAATTCTCATAGGCTAAGAAGAGGAAAAACAAAGTGGTAGTTTAATTCTTCTGAAGCCTCCCCGAATGTAGACTTTCCTCATAAGCCTTCATTCCTTGACCACTGGGAAATGGAGTTTCTCAGCCCCAATGAACAATCTGCTGCTTTTTAGGCATCTAGGCCATGAGATGTTCAGAGGTTACCAACTATTCTGTTGCTTCAATTCTGCTATATGATATTGATCAGCCTACTCACTGAAATATTTTAAAAAATATACATTGATCACTTTGTTCTCTTGGTTAAAATCTTTCAGTAATTGTTCAAATGTAAGTTCAGTATATTTATGGATTTACAGTGTTTTGTCTTTGTGTCACACATCCATTGTACATTTTCCATCTTAGTCTTACCATTCTTTTTTGTGTATGCCTGTATTAGGGTTTGAACTCAGGTCCCAGACATGGTCCCTTGGCACTTTTGCTCAAAGGTAGCACTCTTATCACTTAACCCACAGCTCCACTTCCAGCTTTGAGGTTGTTAATTGGAGATAAGAATCTCACTGACTTAGCCGGGAGCTGGCGATCACACCTGTGATCCTAACTACTCAGGAGACTGAGATCTGAGGATTGTAGTTCAGAGCCAGTACAGGCATGAAAGTCCTTGATACTATTATCTCCAATTAACCACCAGAAAACCAGAAGTGGTGCTGTGGCTCAAGTGGTAGGGGGCTATCCTTGAGTTCAGGGACAGAACCCAGGCCCAGAGTTCAAGTCCCGTGACCAACAAAGAAGAAGAAGAAAAAAAGAATCTCACAGACTTTCCTGCCCAAGCTGGAAAATTAGATCTTTAGATCTCAGCTCAGCCTTCTGAGTAGCTAGGATTACAAGTATGAGCCACTGGTACCTGGATCTAATAGCCATACTACTTTTTTTGGTTACTTCTGCTACCTCATTCATTGTACTTCCACAGCAGTGCTCTGGTGATTCTTTCACATTTGCCTTTTCTTTTCTGTATTTTTATCAGGTGACTCCAGTTTATTCTTTATAATGTAGAGTAAGCATTTCTTTCATAAGGAGAATTTTCCAGTCCCTGAACTACACCATAGTAGGCTGAACTTTTCCATAGTAGGCTTTAGTTTTCATGTGCTTTATTTCAATAATTTGTCAAATCTCTAGACCATAAGCTCAGTGGGATCTAACCCCACTGGTTTGCTTCTTGTACAATTCAGAATTGGAATGAACTTACTTTCTTGGAAACTTAGGTTTCCTGTCACTGGTAGGGTTCATATGTAGCTTGAATGGTGCGAGGTTAGAAATGGGAAACCTCTGAGCTTTGCAGTGAGATGACTTTTCCAAGTAATAAAGTACATTGCTCCTCTACAGGACTCTGTAAGGTAATGTTAAAGAATCTCACCTACTTGAAAACAAACTATTCAGCTGAAGAGATGTTACTAACTTAGAATATTATAATTGGAATTTAAAAGTTGTTATGTTTTGTATTTATTGCAGGTGAAATGAATCAGAAATACAAGGAACTTAAAAAAAGAGAGGAAAATATGGACAGTAAGTGATAATAATCTTATAAAAATAAATTTTCACATTGCTTTTCATTTATACCAAATCAAAGATTTTATTTTGTGATGATATAATGGCTTAAACACAAAAGTATAGACTATCAAAATGTTTTGAAGAGTAATTAAATGTCATATTTATGGCCACTTAGAGACTGTTAAAGAGGTCTGTATACTTTTGTTTATTTATTGTAGATAGATTTAAAACTTGTGCTTATATTTATTGAATCTTTTTGTTTGTTTTAAACACTTCCTATATGCAGCTTCAGTTAGTGGTCTGGCAGTCTTCAACTTAGGATCCTCCAACCTCTGCCTCTCAAATACTGGGATTATAGGCATGTACAATCATACCTTGCCTAGTCTACTTATTGATTAAATATTGATTTTTTTAAACCAGTCCTAGGGCTTGAACTTAGAGCCTGAGCACTGTCCTTGGGCTCTCTCAAGGCCTGGTGCTCTACCACTTGAGCCACAGCACTACTTCCGACTTTTTCTCTGTATGTACTGTCAAGGAATCGAACCTGGGTCTTTGTGCACTCTTACCACTGGGCCAAACTCTGGCTCCCTAAATATTGATTTTTTTTTCAATTTTATTTTATTGTTGAGGAGTGTAAAAAGGTGTTACAGTGACCTTTGTCAGGTAGTGGGTACATTACTTCTTGTACATTGATACCCCTTCTGATGTTTTTCTCCTAGTTTCCCTTCTCTCTACTCCCAATCATCTTGTTTTCCTCTTCCATTTCCTATTTCAAATAAACAAATAAGAGTATATGCAATATACCAGGTACCAAAAGCAGATACAGTGACGAGATAAACCATAAGGAGAGAAACCAAAACCCAAACTAAGAACAACTGGAAAGAGGGGGGGGGGAGAGAGAGAGAGAGAGAGAGAGAGAGAGAGAGAGAGAGAGAGAGAGAGAGAGAGAGAGAGAGAGAGAGAGAGAGAGGAGAGAGAGAAACTAACCTCACACAGTAGATTGAGAGCAACAAACACAAAGATCAAGCTATTGTTTCCATATCCTGGAGTTCATTTCACTTATCCTCATCCTATATGGCCATATCACACAGCTATTGATCTATTGTGGTCCTCTGCCAGGAGAATCCTGGATGTGTACTACTTATTGCAAATGAGAGAAACCATGGAGCCTATGTTTCTTTGAGTCTGGCTTACTTCACTTAATATGATTTTTTACAAGTCTTTCCATTTCCTTACAAATGGGGTGATGTCATTCTTTCTGATGGCAGCACAGAATTCCATTTGTGTATAAGTACCACATCATCTTGATCCAATCATCTACTGAGGGGCATCTGGGTTGGTTCCATATCTTAGCTATGGTAAATAATGCTGCAGTGAACATTGTTGTGCTGGTAGCTTTAGAATGTTCTTGTTTATGAACATTCTAGTAAATGCCCAGGAGTGGGATTGCTGGGTCATAAGGGAGCTCTGTGTTAATTTAGCCTTTTGAGGAATTGCCATACTGCTTTCCAGAGTGGCTGAACTAGTTTACACTCCCACTAAATATTGAATTTTTATTAATTACATCAACTATATTCACCTTTAGTGTCTTAAAAATATTTCTTTAGCTTTTGATAGTACTTACCTTTTTGTTTATTAGCCTTCACCTCCTATTCTTTCTACTAGATTCCATCATCATATATACCTTCAGTGGCCTTTATTAGATTTTTTCTCAATATTATAAATAAATCTTTACCTAAACACATTGTTCATGTATACTTTTAAAAATTAGCATGTGTTGGGTTGGGAGTTTGACTGAGTGGTAGAGTGCTTGCCTAGCATGCACAAAGACCCAGGTTTGATTCCTCAGTACCACATACATAGAAAAAATCTGGAAGTGGTTCTGTGGCTTAAATGGTAGAGCTCTAGCCTTGAGAAAAGTCCAAGGACAGTACTTAGGACCTGAATTCAAGTCCCACAACTGGCAAAAAAAAAATCACAAAAAAAAGAATGAATTTTTTATTAGCGTTTTGGGGGGGCAGATAGAATAACTCCAGTTTACTTATGTCATGGTCCTGAAAGTATATTGTTACTGAGTAAGTTTGTATTTGCTTTCAATTGTGTGTGTGTGTGTGTGTGTGTGTGTGTGTGTGTGTGTGTACGTGTGTGTATGTGTGTGTACCAGTCCTGGAGCTGAAACTTTGGGCCTGGACATTGTCACTGAGTTTCTTTTGCTCCTGGTGAGCACTCTAGCCACAGCACCATTTCCAGTTTTTTTGAGTAGTTTATTTGAGGTAAGAGCCTCATAGACTTTTCCTTCAAACCATGACCCTCAGATCTCAGCCTCCTGAGTAGCTAGGATTATAGGCGTGAGCCACCAGTACCTATTTCTCTTGCTTTCAAAATTTTAAAGTATTCCCTAGACCTGAAAGTCAGAGTTGAGATAGTGTTAGCTCTGTCAACAGTGGACTGTTTTTCAATTGACAGCTTTTATAGAGACTTTTGAGGAAACGAAGAATCAGGAAATGGAGAGGAAGGCTCAGATAGAAGCCCACATTGTTGCACTTTTGGAGCACTGCAGCAGGGTGAGTACCTGGCGGCGACTTGCTGCTTCACAGGTAAGTATGGGGCACCAGTCCTGCTGACCTCACCGGTTTTTCCTCATAGACACACTTCAACTCTTTTCTCTAAATTACCTTACTTGCCATGTTATGGCTTCAAGTTCTTGATAGTGGCTATTTAGGACACAGGGAGGATGATAGGTATAATGTGAACTTGCAGCCGTGAGGATCTTATTGGAATAATTAAGATTTTTCTCCCATTGCTAATGTATCTAAGTTGTAGTACATTTACTCAGGAAATTGCACAACCTAGACATTCTGTTGAAAAACATTAATATACTTATACACTGTAATTTCTATCTTAAAAGGATTCTTTTTTTTTTTTTTTTTTTTCTTGTTGTTGTGGATCATGGGGCTTGAACTCAGCCTGGGCGCCATCCCTGAGCTCTTCAGCTCAAGGCTCCTACCCTACCTTTGAGCCAAGCCCCACGTCCTGTTTTCAAGAGGTTAATCGGAAATAAGAGTCTCAGAACCTTTTGTGCCTGGAATGGCTTTGAACCTTGATCCTTAGATCTCAGCCTCCTGAGCAGCTAGGATTACAGTCATGAGCCACCGTGCCTGGCTCTTTTTTTTTTTTTTTCTTAAATGTGCCTAATGGTTATCTTCAACTATCTACCACAAAATATTTCTGACAATCTACTGTGTCTGGCACTAATTAATGGAGAAAAATATATGATCTTTTTTTTTTTACATGGATAACGTAAGAATTTACATAATCTTTTTATGTGTGTATGTATGTAAGCACTGAGCCTGGGTACTCTCCTTAAGCTTTTTGCCGTAGGCTGGTGTTCTACCACTTGATTCACATCTCTACTTCTGGGAATTTTGGTGGTTAGTTACTGATAAAGAATTTATAGATTTCCCTTCCTTAGATCTAAGATCTCAGCCTCTTGAGTAGCTAAGATTATAGGTATGAGCCTCCAATACTTGCCTCATAAATCAGTGTATTTTTTTCTATTCTATTTTAATGTATCTACAAATACAGAATATCAACCGTATGAAACAGATATCTTCGATTACCAACCAGGAGCTAAAAATGATGCAGGAAGATCTCAATTTTAAATCTACTGAAATGCAGAAATCACAAAATACAGCCAGGAGTCTGACCTCAGGTGAGAAAAATGGTACAGAATTTCACATTCTTTCACTTTAAAAACTTGGATCCTCAAACTTACTGTTCCTTCTTTTTTTTTTTTTTTTTTTTTTTTGGCCAGTCCTGGGCTTGAGCTCAGGGCCTGAGTACTGTCCTTGGACTTTCTCAAGGCTAGAGCTCTACCACTTGAGCCTTTGATAACCAGAGTTCAACCTGATATATATATCTTTTGTATATAAACATTATGGTGATATAAAATATTATCTAATATTTGTGCTAAATAAGTGAGAATAAAAACAGATTTTTTTAAAGTTTATTATTTAACTAAATATTTTCTTTTTCTGTTTTTGTGCTGATTTGTTTTTTGCTGGTACTAGGGTTTGAATTCAAGGCCTGGGCATTGTCTATGATCTTTGCTCAAGGCTAGTATTCTACCACTTGAGTCACAGTTCCACTTCTGGCTTTTTGTTAACTGGCAATAGGGTTCTCATGGACCCTCAGATATCAGTCTTTTGGGAAGCTAGGATTATAGGCTTGAGCCACTGGCATCCAGCTCAAGTAAATCTATTCAAGTTAGTCTAATTAAATTAGTATTCCTTGAATGTTTCCTTTATCCCCCGGAAAAGTTTTAAAGCTGAATCACATTGACATATATCATATTCAACATGCATGTACACATGTATGTAACAGCACTGAAATGCTGTTGCAAAGAATTTTAATCAGGATTTATGTCTCTGCTTGGGTTGGAATCAGTTGCTCAATACAAATCAAAGCATTGAACAAGTCACTAAGGCAGTGCTTTGATGTTCAAAAAAGGAAATGTGCTTAGTTTATAGGTATTTTGCCTGAAATAAACATTTATATAAATTTAAGGGCAAGTTCCATTTTCATATGTGCTAAAATACATTCAAGAACTAGACAGACTAATTTTTCTAGAGAAAAGGATAAAAGGTTTGGTTGGTATAGGGTAAAGTTTATCTTCCTTTAGCAACAGGTCCCTATGAAAAGCTAAAAGCTTCTCGGAGGGCAAAGACAGGAAGAGGATACAGTCTAGTTCCTCTTGATATGCTATGAAGTTCCAAAGTTTACCAAGCTATGTGGACAGAGCAGCAAAATCTCAGAAGGAGCCACTTTGGCCTGGAGGAATGTTTCTGAAATATGCTGCCATCGGCATATTTGTATACTCCCTGGAGTTTTCTTTCCAAACATACAAATAAAAGCTGCTCCTGACAGATTCCTTACCAGGGCTTTTTTCTTTTATTCCTTTGTAGACATTTTTAACCCACTTGCCTCCCTCTCATTAAAAAAAAAAAAGCCAACTATCATATCTTAAAAAGTTGGGTGCGTTATTAGAATCCCAAAGTAAAAGAGAATGCTATCACAAGGAAAAATCAAAATTGCATTATCTCCAAAGGTACACAGGCACATTTATGAACCTCCCATGGTGAGTCACATAGTACACATCTCTTGGAGTGAAGAATGATAAAAGGGAAAAAAAGAAGGAGTCTAGGCTTGGTTTAAATGAGCAAAAAAAAAAAGATAAAATTAACTGTAGGTCAAAGAATACAACACAATAAGGAAAATTCTTGGCAAATCTTGAGTATAGTAATAACTATTTTATCTCCATTGAAGCAACTTGTCATTCTCTTTCAATTCTATCTCTGGAGAACACATAAAGTGTCATTTTTTTTAAAACACACAGCATAAAAGCAGGGAAGGAATACTAAGTTCTAATCAGTGAATTTGTTTCCTGGAATTGATACTTGCCTGTAAGAAATGAGAGTTTCTCAGTAGCTGTTACATAAAGATAGCTTATAGGAGGGAAAGGACTGTTGAATATCAACCTTAGCTAAATAAAAAGCATAAGCACTATGGTCAAAACACAAAATAGAGGTTTATGCTATGGAATAATAAAACTCAAAATTCTTTATAGAGAAAAATGAAGCTGGGCACCAATGGCTTATGCCTGTAATCCTAGTTACTCAGGAGATTAATATCTGCCAACCCAGGCAGGAAAATCTGTAACTCTTATCTCCAATAAACTACTCAGAAAAAGCATTTGAGAAAAATGGAAGTATGCTAGCCTTGTGCAAAAGAAGGTCAGATACAGCGCCCCTCTCCCCTCCCCTTCCTGGTACCAGCAAAAAACAAATCAGCACAAAACAGAAAAAGAAAATATTTAAATAATAAACTTTAAAAAATCTGTTTTTATTCTCACTTATTTAGCGCAAATATTAGATAATATTTTATATCACCATAATGTTTATATACAAAAGATATATATCAGGTTGAACTCTGGTTACCAGGAGGACAAACTTTTAATTTTCTTTTCAGACAGTCAACGTCTACAGTTGGATCTACAGAAAATGGAGCTCCTGGAAAGTAAGATGACTGAGGAACAACAGTCTCTGAAAGGCAAAATTAAGCAAATGGAAGCTGATCTGCAGACTTATAATGATTTGCCAGCATTAAAATCATCAGGTGAAGAAAAGAAAAAGGTAATGTTGTCTTATAAAATTATAATAAAGTTGGGGGGGGCTTTGGATTTTAATTTATATTTAGCTTGTAGAACTCATTTTCAGTTGACTAATGTTTTCTGTTTATTTTATGGGGAACTGGGATTTGAACTCAGGGACTCTTTGCTAGCTAGGCAACTATTTTTATCACTTGAGTCATGCTTGCAGTCCTTATGTGACGTTTAAGCTAAGACAAAGTGATAAAAATTTTACGTGTATGGTTAGAATTTTAAATGAATTGAAGTTTTAAATTAAAGCAAAACCAGAAACACAAGATTTAAGTTTATTTAAGACCAAGCATTTCAAGAGATGTGAACAGGTAGCTTGCTGTGGTGATTTTCATTAGCTTAAAATAGAATTTGTAAGGCAGTAAGAGATACAGTAACAGCCATAGAGTTAACTCTACTATAACATAGAAGGATAATTTTACTAGTAGGTCTTAAGTCTTGGTAGAATTTTATCAGAATATAACCATTAAAATTATTTGAGCCAAATATGACTTAAATTGACTTACTAGAATTTGTGATAGCCTGTTAATTACTTCTCTCTGGGTCTATCTAGAAATTACATCAGGAAAGAACCATATTGTCAACCCGTAGACATGCTTTTAAAAAAATAATGGAGAAGCTAAATGAAGAATACGAGGCACTAAAAACCCAGCTGCAGGAAAATGAGACACATTCTCAGGTAAAAACTCTTTAAAATTCATTTAAAATTCACTTTAAAATTCATTTCTCTTTGTAGGCCACTTTTCCTATTTTCTTTTTTTTAATAATTTTTTTATTGTGATTAACAGAAGGGTTACATTATATTCACCAGATAGAAGGTGCATAACTTCACAAACATTGATTCCCTTTCTCATGACATGGTCCCCATTTCCCTCCCACCTTCCTCCCCACCCCTGCTTATCTTGATTTCCCCCTTTCCTTATCCTATTTCAAATAACCAATTAAGCACATATAAAATATATCAGAAAACAAAGTGAAATATTGTAACAATATGAGATACCCAAGGGATGGCAGAAGAGATGAGCGATAACATAGTACATTATGGACATCAGTCACTCATTATATGGCTTTTGTTTCTATATCCTGGAGGTCCTTACATTTAATATCGTACTATTTGGCCTAATGTCTCTAGATTTTGTTCTATTGTAAATCTCTGCTAGGAGAGCCCAAGGTTTCTACTGATTATGACAAATGAGGGAGACTATTGGGCCTAAGTTCCTTTGAGTCTGGCTTACTTCACTTAATATGATTTCTTCTAAGTCTTTCCATTTCCTTACAAATGGGGTGATGTCGTTCTTTCTGACAGCAGCATAGAATTCCATTGTATATAAATACCACATCTTGTTGATCCACTCATCATTTTCATCTGTGGTTTTACCCCCCAAATGATTTTTTTCTTTGCCTATTTTATGTGTGTTTCAGATAGCCGGGTTCTGTATCACCTCTTGTGAGTACATGAACCACTTTCTTGCCTCTGTTAGGCCAGTTCTGTAATAAGCTCTGTTCCTAGCACAACCATAATGATATACTAAGTAGAAGCTTAAAAAAATCCAGAAGTTAGAGATGGGAAGGATAGCCTAGTGGTAGAGTGCTTGCCTAGCATTCACGAAGCCCTGGGTTTGATTCCGTGGTACCACATACACAGAAAAAAACAGAAGTGGTGCTGTGACTCAAGTGGCACAGTGCTAGCCTTGAGCAAAGTGTCCAAGGACAGTGCCTAGGCCCTGAGTTCAAGCCTCAGAACTGGCAAAAAAAAAAAAGTTTCAAAAGTTATACAGAGGGGGAGGGAAATGGGGACCAAGACATGTGAAAGGGTATCAATGTATGGGAATTAATGCACCATCTATCTGACAAATATCAGGTAACCCTTCTATTAATTACAATAAAAAATATATGAAAAAAAAGTTATACAGAAATTTTTATGATGCAGAAACTTTGAAAACCTATAAAAGAAAAACTCCAAATAACTGATGATTACTACTTCATCAGATACCAGAGAGAATTCTTGTTGTCATTTGGTCCTTTTACATATACATATGATATGCATACACACATTTATACTATTTGTATACACGATGCGCATAATTGTATATCTGTGTATAATTATATGTACACATACATGTACATGTGCTCAATTATATATGTACATTATTACATATGTACCTAATAACATTTATCTTTATGGAAGTGGTATCATAGTGGACATATTTGAGATCTTATTTTTAACTGAATCATAAGTATTATATATATACATAACTATCATAAGTACTATGTACATATATATGTAAGTGTATATATATATGTATATTTTAAAAATTATTCTTTTGGTGAAGTGTCCTGAGGTTTGAACTTAAGGGCACTATCCCTTAGCTTTTTTTTTTTATACCAGTAAAGAATTTAATAAGTACATAATATAAGGAAGTTTTAGTGAAAGAATAACCCCAGATTTTCCAAAATGGGCTGTGTATCATTGTTTCTTTCAAGACAAGTCAGTAACATAGATGTATAATATAAAAGGAATGTGCTCTGGTGACATCGTGTGAGTTTTATATTATTATTGTGTAGCACTTAAAGTAGTTCTCTTGCATTATAAGAAGGCCACCTCTTTGGGTAAAACAGAGAAAAATATCTGGTACTTTGACCCTGTGAAACATTATTGGAGATTATTACCTAAGTATGCTGACTGCTTAGGACCATCTTAACTTTAAGCTTCTATTTGCTAGAGATGGATCTGATCTAATAGTATTAACTAACAGCACATGTATTCACATCACCAATTATGAGTCATGTTTATATCAGATTTCTCTCTCTAGAGGGAAAAATGGGATGGATGCTACATCCAGACTGAACTTATGCCCTCAAAATAATTATAACACTGAAGTAGTAAGAAACATTTTTAATGTTGATTCAATATCATAATTTTTAAATGGTCATATTTTTTAGTGTACAAGCAGAACATTGTTGTTCATTTTTTAAGGACAATCCCTTGTTAAAGGAAAAACTATGTGCATCTTAAAAAAGAAAGACTGTAACCCAGAGTTACAAGGTTAATTAAATCAGAAAAACAATTTAATACTATAACAGTAAAATTGTCTTCTGAGGAAGCAACCATCAATATAATATCCACATTAGCTTCCTGTTGATGTAGAAATTATTGTAACAGTGCCAGCTTTTTACAAACTCACAATCTTCACAGTGCAGCTCTGTTCTTATCACAGTTGTGAAGTTAGACAGGAAATTTAGCCCTGGAAATAAGGAAGTTTTTCCTATGTGGCTGAACCTTTGACAGTGTTAGAATATATATTACTTTTGTGGCATTAGACTTCCAGACTTCAAGGAGAGATTCCCATCATGTCCCATTTTTCTTCGTTGAATTCTTTTAGGAAAAGGAAAATCATAAATTGTCTTTTGGCTGGCATTTCCATTGGTACAGTAAACACTTTAAATATTTTCTAATTAAAATAAAGATATAGGATAAAATCTGTTCTAGAATTCTAGATTGTTTGAATGTATTTACTATTATTTAATCTTTCCTCTGTTTTGTTTTTATCTACCTTAGCTCTATCTCAACAGAATGCAAGGACTTAATAAGATTTTAAATTGAGTATTTTTGTTTCTTATCCTCTGAAAAGAGTATGTAATGTATTTAGAACGTAACCATTCGTTAACATTTTTCCTTTGTGTTTTTAGCTTACAAATCTGGAGAGAAAATGGCAACACCATGAGCAAAATAATTTTGTGATGAAAGAATGTATCCTTTAAAATGGTGCAAATGAATAATTTTTCTAGGAATTTAGCGATTCCAATAGGATTCAGTTCAACACACTTATAGAATATATTCAAAACATTGAGTAATATGTGAGAACATAATAAAACATATTTATTTTCCACTCTACAAGAGTTGTGTGTATGCGTGTGCATAAATGTGTATGAATGAGAATGCGTAAATACATGTAAATATGTGGTCGCATATGCTTGTGTGTGTATATGTATGCATGTGTATTTGTGTGTGTGTGTGTGTGTATACCAGAGTAATCGCCAATCTAGAAACTTGCTACAAAAATAGTACATATATACATAGGAGTCATAATACAGCCTAGTGACTAAGTATAAAAGTGAGTTAAGTATTAAAGTCAGGAGATTTAATTTTATGTATTAATTTTATTCTTTTTTTCATATATTTTTTATTGTAATTAATAGAAGGGTTACATGATATTTGCCAGATAGAAGGTGCATTAATTCACATACATTGATACCCTTTCACATGTCTTGGTCCCCATTTCCTCCCCTCCCCACCCCCAAATTTTATTCTCTTTAATAGCCATATTTATGGGTATAATGCATCTTGACCAACGTAATCCCTATTAATGGTATTTCATTTTAAATACTGACTCTTAGGAGTTGTAGAGTTTGCATAGTTTACATCAACTCTTTAAGCTTCAATTTTATCACTTCTGAAAGCTGTGATTATTTCCTTCTCATGGAGTTACTGGGAGATTCTGAATATAGTAATACATAGTAGTGGGTGGTTGTTGTGCTGCTCCACCTTGGCTATATAGGCAGCAAGGGGAGATAACCAAGTAGGGCCATGAGAAGTTTGACCTTCAAGCTCTTCATCCATGTTTCACCCAGCTCAACTTCACCTTGTTTCTACAAGGTGGTGCTTAAGTCTCATCTTCTTCTGTACCATTCTATGTGACTTTAGAAGGTACCAACTCTTAAGGACATGAATTTATAACAAGCATCTTTCTAGAATTTGTACCCCTTTGATTCCTTTAGTGCATTGCTCTTTGGAGAACAGATATGACTTAGTAGTAGCACGCGTCTTCTTTAGGGTGCTGGTGAACTTCTGCTCTGGGACAACACAAATCCAGCTTGCCTCCAGAGAGGATATGCTAGCGACTGTATTCCAGTAGTAGGATAACTTAGTTTCAAGTGGAACACCTGGTACTAACAGATGGGGTAATGTTCAGCACGCTAGTAGTTTTAGGCAAGATAAAAGTAGGCAGTTTTGAAATAGGGTAGGCTCTAGAATGCTGCCAGGAATTTTTTGTGGTATTCTAGAGAACATGCTTCTTTCTGAGTATTTGATTGTGCTAAGACCAGAATTAGATTGACATGTCTAACATTAAACAGTAAACTATTCACGGGTAAACTTTTGACCTTTTAGATTTCAATTAATGCTTAATCTTTTGAGACAGTGTGCTAACACTAAGTTTTTTTGTACTATTTAAAAGAAAGAATAACACTAATATGATTTACCTCTTGTCTGGTCCACAGGTTATTTATATTGTCAGTGTTCCACCTTAACTTGTGTAATTAATTAGTCATAGCAACCAAGAGTCAAGAAAGTGATTACCAGCCAATTATTAAAAATGTGACCAAGCAGATCGCAGAGTACAATAAAACCATCATGGAAGCTCTACATACTGCTAGCAGAAACTGAGTCTGAAGCAACCAGTAGTCTACAGAGATATTGTGCTGCTAAACTTGGTACAAGCTGACAAAAAAGGAATCAGCTTACTCTTGAAGAGTTATACCGAAAATTTCTAAAATGCCGTAATTTTTGTGTCCTCTTTGAAGAGAGAGCTATATTTTAAATAACAATAGTTCAATAAAATGTTTGCATATAAAAAGTGTCATCTTTTCTGTGATGTTTGTTCAGTGGGGATGATTAAAGAACTAAGGGGGAAAGAAATGGAAAGTGACCATGATGATTCACAAAGGTTGTATGGCTATCTGTGGCTAGCTTTGACAAGAGGAACATGATTCTAGTTAGTACTCCAATCAACCTTGCCCATTTTTGCTTCTGAAAAGAGTAAGATAGGTAGAAGATTTTTAGTGTTGAGTTGTACTTGAGAAGCGTGGGTGTTCAAGCATATAAAGGTCATAAGTAAACATATAACATTTATGTATTATTCTACAGGTTTAATCTTAAAAAAAGCCTTTTAATCTTTACATCCCCAAAATACTTTATTCTTTTTTTATGTGTCAGGAAAACTGTGAGGTTTGAAAGCAGTACTGCATGCATTTCCCTCCCCCCCCACACCCCCCACCCGTCTTGGTTTTCCCCCCTTCCCTATCAAATTTCAAATATCCAAATACAAATAAATTCAATATATCAGATAACAAAGTGAGATACTATACCAATATGAGATAACCAAGGGACAGCAAAGGAGATGAGAGACAACATAGTACATTAAGGACAACAATCATTCATTATATGGCTTTTGTTTCAATATCCTGGAGATCCTTTCAATTAGCTTCACATTATATGGCCTTATGTATCAAGATTTTGCTCTATTGCAGATCTCTGCTAGTAGAGCCCAAGGTTTCTACTGATTATGATGAATGAGGGAAACCATTGAGCCTAAGTTCCTTTGAGTCTGTCTTACTTCACTTAATATGATTTTTTCTAAGTCTTTCCATTTCCTAACAAATGGGGCGATGTCATTCTTTCTGACAGCAGCATAGAATTCCATTGTGTACAAATACCACAATTTGTTGATCCACTCATCAACTGAGGGACATCTAGGTTGGTTCCATATCTTTGCTATGGTGAATAGTGCTGCAATGAACATTGTTGTGCTAGAAGTTGGATCCTTCTTTGTCACCCTGAACTAGAATTAACTACAAATGGATCAAAGACCTGGAGGTAAAAGCTGACACACTGAAAACTTTACAGGAAGGAATAGGAGATACAGTAGGCCTCCTTGGCACAGGTCGAAACTTTCTTAATAAGGACCAAGAATCACAACAAATCAGAGAAAGACTGGATAAGTGGGACTGCATTAAACTGCAGAGCTTTTGTAAGGCAAAGGACATAGCTAGTAAACTAATCAGGAAGCCTACAGAGTGGGAGAAGATCTTCACCAACCAAACAACGGACAAAGGCCTCATATCTAAAATATATCAACAACTCAAAAAATTGAATCACTCCAAAACTAACCTCCAAAGTAACAACCATCCCATTAAAAAATGGGCCAAAGACTTAAAGAGAGTCTTCTCTGAAGAAGAAACAAAAATGGCCTATAGACACATGAAGAAATGCTCCACATTTCTGGTCATAAAAGAAATGCAAATCAAAACAACTCTAAGATTCCACCTCACTCCAGTTAGAATGGCCAGGATCAGGAAAACGAATAACAACAGATGCTGGAGGGGATGTGGCCAGGAGGGATCACTACTACACTGTTGGTGGGAGTGCAAACTTGTTCAACCACTATGGAAAGCAGTGTGGCAGTGCCTCAAAAGGCTAAACATAGAACTCCCCTATGACCCAGCAATTCCACTACTTGGCATTTACCCAACCATCCAGAAACAAGGACATACTAAATCCACTAGCACAACAATGTTCATTGCAGCACTATTCTCCATTTCTCATTTTCTAGAGGTTAATTAGAGATAAGAGTCTCAGGTCCTTTTGTGCCCAGGCTGGCTTTGAACTTTGATCCTTAGATTTCAGCCTCCTGTGTAGTTTGGGTTACAGGCATAAGCCACTACACCTGGCTGATAAATACTACTTTTTATTAAAGAATCTATTAACATTGATTTTTACATCATCTTTGAAATGTCATGTTTAACAAGTGTTCAAGTAGGGAATCTCTATATACAATCACTGGCACATAGATTTTAGAACATAAAATTAAGCCGAGGGTTTGTATGTCATAGATACAATATATGTAACAAAGCATTGTGTCCATAGAGTATAAAGCCCATCATGGATTTTTATGTCTATGTAGTTACGTTTATGTCTCCAAGACCATGTCCATAACCTGCGTAATCAATATTATATGATCAGAGACACATGGGCATTGTACCTTTGTGTCTCTCCCCTAAAATCATTCTACTTTGGTCTCACTATATGTGAATGCCTATAGTCCTATATAATTTATCATGCCCCAGCTTTCATATATGAGAGAAAAAATGGCACCATTTGTCTCTCTAAGCCTGCTGTAACTCACTTAAATGATTTGTTCTAGGTCCATCCATATCCCTGCAAATGACATCCTTTCTAATGGCTCTACAAAATTCCATTGTGTATAGGTACCACATTTTTTTGGATCCACTCATCTACTGTAGGACATTTGGACTGTTTCCATAATGTGTCTACTGTGAATAGTACAATAATGAACATGGATGTGCAAGTGTCTTTACAGTATCCTGGCTTGTGATGTTCTGCGTAGATGTCCAGAAGTGGTATGTCTGGGTGATAGGGAAGATCTATGTTTAATTTGTTGAGGAACTTCCAGACTGCTATCCAGAGTGGTTATACTAGATTACATTCCCACCAGCAAGCGCTATAGCATTCCTTTCTCCTCTCCCACATCCTCTAATTCACAATGTTGGCCAATTTAACTAGGGTAAGATGGAATCTCAGAGCGAGCTTCTTTAAAAAAAGAAAAGAAAAAAGGAACAAAAAAGAAAAGATACCAAGAAAACAAGCTTTTTCTTGAGATACTATCTACATGCCATAAAATTTATGTATGTTGGCTTTTTGTTTACTTTTGTTTTTGTTATTTGTGCCAGTCCTGTGTCTTGAACTCAGGGTCTGGGGGCTGTTTTTCTGCTCAAGGCTAGTGTTCTACCATTTGAAGCACAATTCCACTTCTGGCTTTTTAGTGGTTAGCTGAAGAAAAGAGTACCACGAACTTTCTAGCCTGAATTGGCTTTGAATCATGATCCTCAGATCTCAGCCTCCCAAATATCTATGATTCCAGATATGGTCTACCAGCACTCAGGTAGTTTGTTCTATTTCTGAAGTGTTCTTGACCTTGTTTCTTCTGTATCTTTTTAAAATTAATTACCAACTATATATATTTGCTATATATATTTACTATATATTACATATTTACTCTATATACACACATGTATATATATATGTACATGTATATTGTTAATAAGGACTTTCTTTTTCCCCAGTGGTAGAATTCTGGGTGATTTAATCCTCCTTTGGCTTTTTTATATTTTCAAAAATATTTGTGATATACATATAATTAGAATTGCAATGAAAAGTTGAAGTTTACATGTCTAATATTTATGAAAAAAGGCTAGATGGTAGTGCTGTAACTTGGATATATTTTGATTGCCTTTGGGGCTTTATGTATTAAAACTTAGTCCCCATTATGAAGTATTAGTAGAATGGAAACCTAATATGACTGGTATGTAGATGGGGGTGTTAAGAAATAATGAGAGGGGCCGGGAGTTTGGCCTAGTGGTTAAAGTGCTTGCCTAGCATGCACGAAGACCCGGTTCGATTCCTCGGTACCACATACATAGAAAAAAGCCGGAAGTGGTGCTGAGGCTCAAGTGGTAGAGCTCTAGCCTTGAGAAAGTCCAAGGACAGTGCTCAGGCCCTGAGCTCAAGCCCAGGACTGGCAAAAAAAAAAAAAAAGAAATAATGAGAGATTAAATTAAGATCATTAGGGAGGAGCTGCTATTATTGAATCGTGCTAGATTTGCCTATTCCTTGGGTGGAGGGGGGAGGTTCTGTGTGTGTGTGTGTGTGTGTTTCTGTTTTCTTGTGTCATAACAATAGGAAATTTGGCAGGAAAAATATTTCTTGGGGAAAAAAAGCAAGGTTTCCAACTTCCGCCCTAACTTACTCATCTTACATATGATATTTGGGGAACATAACTGAGCAGGATTTCTTTAAACTAGAACTGTTTTATCTGAGGGAAGTTCTCACTAATGTCTCTTCCTTCCTTTTAGAGCCTTTCAACAAATCCAGCAAGAATATTCTTTGCTGGTGTAGGCCTAGAGATGACTATCTCCACGAGCCAGCTTTCCTCTGTCCGTCCGTCCGTCACATCACTCAGTGAACTCCATTCGTGTTGACATAATACCTTGAAAGTCATATAGGAAGAAGATACAGACTGAACAAACATATTGAGTGGTGTTACTAATGAAAACCAACATGCAAAACCTAGCAAGTCTTTTCCACATCTTTATGTCAATAAATGAGATCTTTTAAATTAATTTTTGTGTATTTTTTTAGACAGGGTCTTATTATATAGTCTTAAGTAGGATTAGATTCATGATCTTCTTACCTCTGCCTACTGAGTGCTGGGCTTACATGTGTGTACTTTCTTTTTAATTTCTTATTAACCAAACTGATTCAAATTAGAAATTTTATTGTGTTTTAATGAAGAGTATCCTGGATGTGTTTTTATCCCTCCCCCAGCTTTTTAAAGTCTTAACTCAAAAACAATTCTATTTTAAAATATGCATAAGTTTTGATATGCATATAGAAATCTTGTATTCTTATTTTTGAAGATCGTATACTTTGCTGCATAACTTTTTCTCTCATAATGCATAAGCATGGACAACTGTTCTGAAAACTTTATTGTGTAAGGATCCAAGAGAATTTATGTAGCAAGGGCAAAGTTCTGAGTTCAAATCCCAGCCTGAGAGTGGATAACCACAGTTCTTCTGTGTGATTGTTTTATCTGTCTTCTTGCAAGTGGTTACACATGAAGGAGACTTTGCCACAAGAGGGAATAATGCCCATTGGAGAGTCTGATATAAAGCATGTTTCAAGAAAGTATGAGTCAGTAGTTTTGCTGTCATCTGAAAGAGATTCAGACACACTAAACAAGGTTGTCATAACAGAAAAAAACCTAGAGTGAGGTTAGCAATATTAATTCAGATTATTTTTTACTTTAAAGTTGGGTGGCTCACGCCTGTAATCCTAGCTACTCAGGAGGCTGAGATCTGAGGATCACAGTTTGCCTTGGCAGGAAAATTTGAGACACATTTTGGATTTTCCACCAGGGAAAAAAAAGAAAGTAGAGTATGGCTTAAATGGGAGAGTGCTAGTCTTAAGCACAAAAGCTCAATCAAATACACTGCCCAAGCCTTGAGTTCAACTCCCCCCATCTGTGTGAATCAGACAAATACATATAAACTACTTTTGTGAAGCATGATTCTTACCATGAAAATACCAAGGAAGAAAGACAGACTTCATCAGCTAAGATTATACTTGGCAGAAAGTGAACCAGGAACTATTACTAAGCCATTTAAGATTAGAAGACAATAGTTGAGCTAACTACCCAAGTTGAAATATATCTCATTTTCTATGTTATCGTTTTCAACATTAACTCACTATGGCAGGAAGCCAAGGCTGACATGTAGGTGAAAATATCTGATACCATCAGAATTTTTTAAAATGAAATAAATAGTTGATGTTAGAAAGCCTTTGTCTTTAGCCTCGTATTAAAATGACCTTTTCCTAAACATCTGTAGTTGAGCAGGCTGTCTTAGTGATCCCCTAGCCCAAGCCCTACTCACAGCTTCCTACTCCCACCAAGGACAAAGCAGAGACCTTGTGTCTCAGGATTAGGGGAAATGGTTAAGAAGGAGAGGAAAAGAAAACTGCTTTTCCAGCTTCTCCAGCTTCCCATGTAGTCTGCAGAAAAAGGCAGGCATCCCTTGGGAGGAAATAACAAAAGTGCCACAGTAGATGGATGGATTTCGGCTTCATCCTGGAGTATGCTGGAGTTACTACCTTTGTAATGCAGAAGGCGAGATGATCTACTCGAGGCTTCTTCTCTCACATTTAGTTTTTTAACTCTATAATCTCCACTTAAAAAAGAAATTATCACCATGCAATAGGTATATTAGAGGTAATTTCACTGTGATGTGTTCTACACCTGTTTACAGTATATTCAAACCACCCTCATTGCCCCTTTTTGCCGGTCCAGAAAAAAAATGAATGTGATCCTATCCTAACAGTAAAAGCTGGGGGTATATTCCTGTCATCCACGAATAGGAGGATCATGGTTCAGGTCAGTCTTGGAAAAAAGGATCCAAGAGAATTTATGTAGCAAGGGCAAAGTTCTGAGTTCAAATTCCAGTATCTCTGTGTTTCCATCCCACTTACTTCTCCCCCTACCCAAAGTTAAATATTACCACATGGTGTCATGTGTTTATAATCCTGGAGAGAAGGAGGATCATGAGTTCAAAGCCAGTTTGGGCCGCACAGTGAGTTTCTGTCTCAAAAACTCCGAAGGCTGGGCTGGGATGTGATTCTGTGGTGGAGCGCTTGTGTCACGTGCATGAGGTGCTAAGTTTAAGCCTTAGCACTACAAACACACCACATACACAAACACAGTTAAACATCAAGTTACTCAATGATAGCGATTACCTAAATACATTCCCAAAAGAGTTGAAAGCAAATATTTAGAGCACTTATTTAGAGCATTATTTGGAGCAATAGAAAAGTAGAAATAGCCCAATTGTTCAACTTATGAATGGATAAATAAAATATGGTATATACATATAATGGAATGAAATATTCAGTCTAAACAGGAGTAGAGTATTCATATTACATCATGGTAAACCATGCAAATATGCTAAGTAGGAAACCAAAAGGTGTCCTATTATGTATTGTCTAAAATATTCATAATATTTATTTATTTTATTTAATTTGCCAGTCCTGGGGCTTGAACTTAGGGCCTGAGCACTGTCCTTGGACTTTCTCAAGGCTAGAGCTCTACCACACCACTTCTGGCTTTTTCTATGTATGTGGTACCGAGGAATCAAACTCTGGTCTTCATGCATGCTAGGCAAGTACTCTACCACTAAGCCAAATTCTCAGCACCTATTCACAATATTTAAACTAGAGTGGTTGCCTATAGGGATGGGAAATGAGAAAGTTGAAGTGGTACTACTCAAAGGAACAAAATTCATTTTTATTTTAATTTACATTTTTTTTTTTGCCAGTCCTTGCTTGAACTCAGGCCCTGAGCACTGTCCTTGGGCTTTCTCAAGGCTAGAGCTCTACCACTTGAGCCACCGAACCACTTCCAGTTTTTTCTATGTATCTGGTACCAAGGAATCAAATCTGGGTCTTAGTGCATGCTAGGCAAGCACTCTACCACTATGCCAAACACCCGGCCCCCAAATTCATTTTTAGATGTTGAAAATGTTCATTGCACAAGTGTGAATTTTATGATATGATTCACATTTCAATTTAAAAAACACTAAACAAACATAACTCTATACTGAGAGGTTTTAGTTAATACAGAAGATACTTCTAGGGCCTGTCAGTTGCACTAGACATCGATGAAGATGAATGAAACAACTCTAGGACAATGAGGGGAGGGAGGAAATGGGGAAGAAAGAGGGAATAGCTGAAACTAAGTAACAGGGGAGAAGTGCACATATCACCTGATCAGGAAAATATAATGTTATCATTAATGTTCAAAGAGTTAAATATTTTTCCTATGTACAACTTGAGGTCTTTGTATTTCTTGTTAATTATAAGCTTTGTAATGAGTATGATGATCCTTACAGTGTGAATGTAAAAATGATTATGAATGTAATTACTCAATCTCAATAAAGAAGAACAAGAAGATGCTTTGAATAAGGTAACTCATTACCATCTTTTTTTTTTTTTCACGAGGTAGAGTCAAGAACATTGTGAGATGTAATCACTGAAGAGGGTTTCTATGTCTTTTTGGGGGGTCTGTATTGTCCCCATCCCCACTACAAATTCTTGATGTCTTATCAGCGCTATAAAGATTTGAACAAGAAAACATCTTAGCCCCCACGGTGCTTCATTCCTCCAAGTCCTCCATTTCACCTTAAAAAAAAAAATCTTTGGTGCTATTGAATAGAATGGTGATGGTTG
The DNA here is from genome assembly GCF_031878675.1 of Megascapheus bottae. Taxonomy (NCBI): domain Eukaryota; kingdom Metazoa; phylum Chordata; class Mammalia; order Rodentia; family Geomyidae; genus Megascapheus; species Megascapheus bottae. Next base: position 54,265,946 of record NC_143511.1, read on the forward strand.
AGAAATTTGGGGCTTTGGAGGGGAAGTGAAATGTTTGATTCTCGCTGTCATGTTACTTTATTATATATTTATTATAAAGTGAAGTTTTCCCAACCTTATGTATTTATATCAGGTTAGTTGGTTTTCCTCTTATGTTCACTTTATGTTTGTTTCCAAAGACAAATAATAAACTTCCTTGCCCTAAAATGTTAAAAAATTTGGCTGGGAGCTGGTGGCTCACATCTGTAATTCTAGCTACCAGGAGGCTGAGATCTGAGAATCATAGAATTTGCTAGACATTTCTCCCATTAAGCACCAAAAAACTGGAAGTGGAGCTGTGGCTCAAGTAGTAGTCTACTGGCCTTGAGCAAAACAGCTCAGGGACAGCACCCAAACCCTGACTTAAAGCCTCAGGAAACCCGCTCCCTCAAATATGTGCATGTGTGTGTGTGTGTGTGTGTGTGTGTGTGTGTGTGTGTGTGTGTGTGTGTTTGTAGAGAGAAAGAGAGAGAGAGACAGAGAGAGAGAGAGAGAGAGAGAGAGAGAGAGAGAGAGAGAGAGAGAGAGAGAGAGATCATGACTCCTCGATGAGGTATACAAAGGAGCATAAAAATGACAGGGCTGAAACAGTATAAATTGGAATGTGTGTACAATGTTCAAAATTGTCAGTCATTTAGACCTTTGTAGTGCTGCGTGTGGAAGGAAGGAGGCACCGCTACTCTCTTGGAGAGTTGGTGACTAAATAGATATGGCTTTGAAACATTTTGAACTAAGTACATTTTAATGCATGCATATGCTACTTCTCAAATGTGTATTCGGAAATAAAACTCTCTAATCCTACGGGAAGAAATGCTACACTGATGATTTACCACATCTCTGGCTCATAGGAAGAACATGAGTGACAGATCTGAGAAAATATGGGAAAAAAAAAAGGAAAAGTGAAAAGGCAAAGCAGACAAATTAGTTTTAATTCATCCAAGGCAATAAAGCAAAAATATGTCCATTTCAACAAGTAATAAACAGAAACTTATTCATATATATTTTATGTTCTTTCATCCTATATCTTTGATGTACCTTCTATACATACAGGAAATTTCAGTCTAGATTAGGAGCACTTCAAATATTCAAATGGCCCCATGTGGCTGGTGGCTGCACATTGGACAGCCTGGGTCTAGAAGTGAGTTTTACATTCTAGTAGCAAGGGTATGTCCTTGGAGGAAGCTGAATGGCAGTTGAATTAAATAGAGGAAATCTGTTTTGTAAGGGAAAAAAAACCCTCTAATTTTCCTCTTTTTGTATTTCCTTTGATTTTTCTTCATGTATAACCATATTTTATTGAGGAATACTCTTAACTGACTCAAGAAGATATATAAATATATATAAATATACATATGTAGATAATAGTAATATCTTCGATTTTTTTCTGAATAGGGCCTCTGAAAGAATCTAACACATGCTATTTAAATTCTGTAATTAAAATATCAAATATTTTATGAATTACGTTTGCATTTAATAACTCCTGTAGTCAAAACTACTTTCAGTATATGTTCATAAGTAGTTCCTATGATGCCATTATTGATATTTTCCTGTTATCCATGTACGCAACTAGAAAATTTTTATTAGTCAAGTTGGAAAGCTTTGAATTTTAAAGCTGTTCTTAGAAAGCTCTCCAAGGTCCAAAGCACTATGACTTTTTCTCACTCCTGCTTTAATGACCACCCTGAAGTAATATCATCAGTAATACTTATATATTACGGTCACAAAATAATGCAGCAAAAGTTGATTTGAACATACTGCTTTATTTAAAGTAATATTTACTTTGGAAACAAATGGGGGGATTAGATTAGGTTTCATATCATTCTCAGCATCCATTTATTTCAATGGCATGGCTTCTCAGCAAATTATACTTAGTGAAAAGTGCTGGATTGACCACACAAAAAATTTCTATGAGTGTCTGTTGCCTTGTGAGCAGTGACAGTGTCCCCCCACCCCTTTCCAGAAGCATTCTGACTCCCTGAGCCTTCCTCTCTGCCTCAGAGATCCCTGGCGCTAATATCAGCAGAGGAAGCAGTGGGGATGAAACTAAGTGGGTTAGAACAATGGGGAAGGGAAGAAGTCAGAGTAAGGCAAGGTACCGTGTGACCTTAAAATAACAAGCTGTGTTTTCCGTTGTGTCTGGTGAACTGTCTTTAAAGACAATTCTAAAAAGAAGTTATAAAAACTTGGAGAATAAAAAAACACATCCTTGACTAAGAGCCTGTCCTGCCAAATTGGCTATTTTAAAGTACATCACACACAAAATTGAATAGAATTGTAAAGCAGATTTCATTATGTTTGGAAAGTGAAAATGGGGCAGATTATTAAAATTTGAAAATTGTAATTTATAGCTCACAGTGCAATCATGCTAAATATTTGATAGAATTCAAAATATCCTTGACCTACCACCTACCATCAAAAGACTTGGCGAGAACAGAAATAAATTTCTAAATTTGTTTGGTTTATGGTAAAACTCTCCTATCTGCCTCTAAATTTTAAAAAGATTCCAGATTTTTACACTGTAGAAATACCAGTGAATCACTGAGAATTAAAAGTTCAATGCAAATAGAATTTCAAAGTAGTGGTGGACAGAAAATAAAACTCCCAGAGGTATCCACATTCCGCTAATTTTAGAGCCTGCAAATAAGTTACCTTCCAAAGAGAAATTTTGCAAATGTGATTAAGTTATGGATCTTGAGATGGCTAGATCATCTTGCATTTGCCAGATAGATTGAATGTAACCACAAATAAGAGAAAAGGCAATCAAAATCAGAGAGGAGATGTGACAAGGCAGAGGTTGGGGTGATGTATTTTGAAATTCAAGAAGGGGCCCTGAGCCAAGAAATGCAGGCAGTCTTTGCAACCTGGGAAAGTCAAGGAATGGAGTCTTCCTTCACATTCCTTTCAGACTTTCTGATTTCAAAAACTGTAAGATGATGTTTATACTGCTTTAAGCAAGGGTATTTGTGATATTTTCTTACAACACTGTTAAAAATATGGCGGATATCAACCAAACATTATTTGGTATTGGAATACATCCCAGCAAGATACATGAGTATGTAATTTTCTTACCTTGATGATTGAACGATTAACAAGCAGTTCCACATAGCAACTTATTTTTTTGGCCTATTGTGGGACTTGAACTCAGGGCCTGAGCACTGTCCTTGGGCTTTCTACCACTTGAGTCACACCACCACTTCCAGCTTTTTTTCTATGTATGTGGTACCAAGGAATCAAACCCAGGTCTTCATGCATGCTAGGCAAGCACTCTTACCACTAGGCCCAACTCCCAGTGCCCCCACATAGCAACTTTTAAATGGTACTACTTTGAACTTTGAGTGAAACTACACAGGTAGTTTCATACTAGCTATAGTTTTACCCAACAGAGGCACATTATTTTCAGATAATCTCTAAGCAAAGAGTAAGTCTACATGCAAAACTGAATTCAAAATTCAGAGAGATCATTCATATCTTTCTGTGCCTTACTCTTCAGTAACTTGTAAAAACTCTAACTCCAAACCATTGCCTGATGGATCCATTCATTTCCATTTCCATGATTATAATTTTAGGTCACGACACCGTTGTGTTTTGTTCAATGTCTTAAGTGATAATTTGTCTCTTTAAAAGCAGTCATGGTAATTAATACTTATAATCTTGTTGAGAAAAATATTAAAAGTTCAGTCAATAGAAAAAACTTACAAAATAACAAAAAGGCTCTACAAACGCCATTATCCCGACTTGGCGAATTGTTAATCTTATCCTTGCAGATATGTATTGTAACAAATATGACAACAGAAATAGACATCCCATGTGGCCAGGAGGGATCACTACTACACTGTTGGTGGAAGTGCAAACTCGTTCAACCACTATGGAAAGCAGTATGGCATTTCCTCAAAAGACTAAACAGAGAGCTCCCCTATGACCCAGCAATTCCACTACTTGGCATTTACCCAATCATCCAGAAACAAGGACATACTAAATCCACCAGCACAACAATGTTCATTGCAGCACTATTTACCATAGCAAAGATATGGAACCAACCTAGATATCCCTCAGTTGATGAATGGATCAACAAGATGTGGTATTTGTACACAATGGAATTCTATGCTGCTGTCAGAAAGAACGACATCGCCCCATTTGTTAGGAAATGGAAAGACTTAGAAAAAATCATATTAAGTGAAGTAAGCCAGACTCAAAGGAACTAGGCTCAATGGTTTCCCTCATTTGTCATAATCAGTAGAAACCTTGGGCTCTCCTAGCAGAGATTTGCAATAGAGCAAAACCTTGATACATAAGGCCATATAGTAGGACGCTAAATGAAAGGACCTCCGGGATATTGAAACAAAAGCCATATAACGAATGATTGTTGTTAAGGTACTATGTTATCTCTCATCTCTTTTGCTGTCCCTTGGTTAGCTCATATTGTTACAGTCTCTCACTTTGTTACCTGATATATCGGATATATTTGTATTTGGTTATTTGAAATTGGATAGGGAAGGGGGGAAAACAAGATGAGGGGTGCGGGTGGGGGGGAGGGAAATGGGGACCAAGACATGTGAAAGGGTATCAATGTATGTGAATTAATGCACCATCTATCTGGCAAATATCATGTAACCCTTCTATTAATTACAATAAAAATATATGAAAAAAAAAAGAAATAGACATCCCAGTGACAATGTTTTGTCTGTTTCCCTCCCCAAACTCAAAGCCTAGAATCAATTACCATCTTAAATTTGGTGTTTATTATTGCAAGTTATTTCTTATGCTTTCCCTCCATTTATGTTTGCATACAAAATATAGAATTATCTGTGTGCTTTAAAATTTTAAATATATAGTGTCATTCAGTACCTTGATTTTTTCCTTTGCATATTATTGTTGATTTCTGGTTTTGACAGGGTCTTTTTGTGGAACCCAGACTGACCTTAAACTCAAAAAATTCTCTTGCTTTCAGCTTCCTAAATGCGAAGAGTATAGGCATGTATCACCATGGAGGTTCCCTTGTTGACTTTTATAGAGTCTGTGTATTTTTAAAATTACTGTGTATTATATGCCTCTGCATAAATGAACCACATTTGATTTTCCTCAGTTGTCATAATGGTTTATATTTTTCCTCATTGTCGTGTCCCAGTGAGTATTTCAGTACAAGCCTTCCATACACATGCATGCAAGTCTTTCTATTTACAACCGAAGCTGTGAGGTCATAGGAAAACATTTTCAAACCATTGTGTCTAAAAAGGTTGTTCTCATTTATACTCCCTTCAGTCAATTCTTGAACTTGGTATTTTCAAACTTTAAACGGTTTTGTTTGTTGTTGTGGCTTTAATAGGATTTCTGTAATGATTAGTGCAGTCAAGTGTCTTTTCATATGATTATTGTTTTCTTCTATGACTTATCTGGTTCATATTTGCTGCCCATGTTTTACTACGTCATTTGTCTTCTGTTTTGGAAGTTTGTTATTAGTGTTTTGGATCCTAATTATTTATATTATTTATGTTGCAATTATCCTCTCTTGGTCTTTTAAATCTTTGTTGTAAGTTGCTATATGCCTACTAGAATTGTAATCAAAAACAATATTCACCAATTTGTGTGCTAAGTACTAAACTATAAACCTTGTCCTCGTTATTACAGGTTGTAGTATATGTTAGTGTGAAATCCTTTGTTTTGAATACTTTTTTTTTTTTTTGCCTGTCTTGGGGCTTGAACTTAGCCTGAGAGCTGTCCTTGAGCCTCTTGTGTTCAAGACTAACAATCGACTACTTGAGCCACTTCTGGCTTTTTTAAATAGCTTATTGGAGAGGAGAGTCTTAAGGACTTTCCTGCCTGAGCTGGCTTTGAACTATGATGTCCAGATCTCAGTCTCTTGAAAAGAAGTTAGGATTACAGGCATGAGTCACTTGCACTGGGCTGGTCATTTATTTTTCAGAGGGCTGTGAACTAACTCTCTCTCCCCCCTCCCTTCCTCTCTCTCTTTGTCTCTCACTCTCTGTCTTTTTCTGTCTCCCTGTCTCTGTCTGTCTGTCTCTGTTTCTCTCTCTCTGTCTCTCTGCCTGTCTTTTGGTAGTTCGAGAGTTTGAACTCAGGGAAGATTCATTCTGTTTCCATTTTTTTTAACACTACTGATAGTACCCCAATAATCATCCTGTATGTCTTTATGCATGGGATTATTTCTTTGTGATTTCCAGGAATAATATGGCTAGGAGGATATTTGGATTTTTAATTTTGCTATTGATAGATCTAGTGGTAATCAAAGAAATCCCTTGTAGCAAGACTTGAGAAGATTTTAATGTCTTTTTTAAATAGGAAACATCACTTGTACACAAACCCATATAGATACAAATGTTATCTTTCTTTCACAAAAGAGAGAGGACAATAAACCTCTGGTAAGGAAGTCCCAAACAAAGAAGCATTCCACTGGGATGTGTTCTTTCTTTTAATTACCGCAAGTGGGAAGCTGAGTTGGGCAGGGGACTGGGGGCAGGGCCAGAAGACTTGAAGAAAAGAGAATACAGAAATAGAAAATGTCCCCTACGTTCCCTTTCATCAATAGGTGACTTTCCCCTCTGGAGCAATACTGTTTGTTCTACAACAGGATGTCTGAGTGTCTTGGTAATGTCCAATCAAGCAGATCTTGAGCACTTTTCCTTTCTAGCTCCATGGCTTCTCATTTTATTTACTACTTTTGGCTACATATCTTGTAGTGTGCAGCATGTAGTTGCATACCACTTTTCTCACTACTCTGTGAACAAGAGAGGGAGGAAAGGGAAAGAATCAGGGACGAAAACTGTCCGTAAAGATACAAGAGATGCTTCCAAGTCCTTAGACAAATGTGCAAAGAGACATGCTAGAGCTAACTGCTCAGTTCACCAAGCTTGCTGGGCATCTTTTGGGGAAGGGAATAAAATACCATGGTTTATGAGTTAGAAAGAAAACACTTCTCCTTTCTAAATATATTTATCAGCTTATTCTTTCTTTTTTTTTTTGCCAGTCCTGAGCTTGAGCTCAGGGCCTGAGCACTGTCCTTGGACTTTCTCAAGGTTAGAGCTCTGCCACTTGAGCCTCAGCACCACTTCCAGCTTTTTTTTTTCTATATATGTGGTACCGAGGAATCAAACCCGGGTCTTCGTGCATGCTAGGCAAGCACTTTAACCACTAGGCCAAACTCCCAGCCCCCATCAGATTATTCTTGATAATAGGACTAACACTGGCAGAGGCAAGTTAGTACTTTCTTTTTTGTCATTAGTAGGACTTAAACTCAAGACCTTATGCTTGTTAGGCAGGCAGTCTACCCCTAAGCCATCCCTTTAGCCCCATTTTTGCACTGGATGTTTTGAGATAGTATCCCACAAAATGCCTGGACTCATGTTTGGACTATGATCCACCTATTTTAGGCTTCCCCTCATAGCTAGGATGATGATAGGAGCCACTCTGCCTAACTTCTTCCATTGAGATGGAATCTCAGTGACTTTTTTTTTTTAATTTAATTGTATTGCCAAGGTGATGTACAGAGGAGTGACAGTTACATACGTAATGTAGTGAGTACATTTCTTGTCAAACATTGTTACCCCCACTCATTTTTCTCCCACTTACCCCCTGAATTTGTAAAGTTTATTTCCAAGATATTTTCTTGAGAGTATCGCTGTTACATTGGTTCTCCCTTTCTTCTTCGTCTCACCATTTTGTTGATCCCCTTCCCTTCGCTAATTCAGATAAAGGTATATACAATACCCAGGTCCCAAAATCAAGTACAATCTCATGGACTTTTTTTGACTGGGCTAGCCTGGGAGTGCAACTCTTCCTCTTCTCTGGCCCCCTACTTTCAGCCTCCCACTTGCCTGGGAAGACAGGCATATGCCCAGTTATTTAAAAAGGGTCTCTTGTTATGCCTGGGCTGGCCTTGAACTAGGATTCTTCTGATCTCAACCTCCCAAATAGCTAGAATAGCCCGATAGAAGTGGGCTAATTAGTTATTGTTATTTTGTTTGTTTGTTTTGTTAGTCATGGGGCTTGAAATCTGGGCCTGGGTATTGTCCTTGAGCTCTTCAGCTCAAGGCTAGTGCTCTACCACTTGAGCCATAGCACTACTTCCAGCTTTCTGGTGTTTAATTGGAGATAAGAGTCTCACTTACTTCATGCCTGGGGCTGGCTTTGAACCCATGACCCTCAGATCTCAGCCTTCTGAGTTGCTAGGATTACAGGTGTAAGCCACTGGAGCCAGAATTTAGTTAATGTTTAAAAATGTCACCATTAGAGCTGGCATGGTGCCTCACGCCTATAATCCTAGCTGCTCAGAAGGCAGAGATACGAAGATCAGGGTTCAAAGCCAGCCTGAGCACTAAAGAATGTGAGGCTCTTATCTCCAATTAATTGCTAGAAAATGGAAAATGTGGCTGTAACTCGAGGAGTAGGGTGGTAGACCTGAGCTGAAGAGCTCAGGGACAACGCTCAGGCCCAGAGTTCAAGCCCCATTACCCCCCCCCACACCCACACACACACAAAATCACAATTAATAGTTTTCAGTAGGAATTACAAGTTCTGTAAGATCAGGTATAGAATATGTAAAAAAGAGAGCCAATACAACTATTTTAAAATGATTTAAAGCTCTGCGCAGTTGTGCATATCTGTAATGCCAGCTACCAGTGAGGTTGAGCCAAGAGGATCAAGAGTATGAGATTAGCTTGGGCCACAGAAAAGATGGTAGACATTATCTTGTCTCAAAGCAAAAGTAGCCAAAAGATGAAAACTGGCGAAAAGGAAACTGTTCAAAATAAAAACTGAAAACTGGACTGGGATATAGCTCAGTGGCCAAGTGCTTGCCTAGGTTTGATTCCCAGTATCAAACAAGAGAAAAACAAAAACAAACAAATAAAAAACAACAATAAACCACTGAAAACCATTAGATCTCTTTCCTGAACTCAATAGGAAAAGAACCTTATTAATCTATGGCAAGTGAACCAATATGCATGAAAAGATTTCTCACATAAATTGATCTGCATTCTTACTAGGTTGCTTTGTGCACACTTTGAGAGATGTATTCACTGAGAATATTTTTCTTTTCAGTTTTGTTCTTATTTTTACACTTAGAATTATTGACCTAAGATAAGAACAATCTAGAATATGAACATATATATGATTTGAAATGTGCCAGCTTTTAAAAGAACTTTTCAGATTTATATTTTAAATAATACTAACTCAAATGGGTGACATACTCATCAGAAGACAGAGAAATTCTTCAATTCTTGGGACAAGAAAGGATCAGGATTTAAGCCTTGTTTTGCAGTAACACTGGGGTGTGCCTTTTCATCAGCTCTTGGATTAGTCCTGGGCCTGGTCTTCATCAGGTTTCCATTGAACTGCAGAGGAGTGGGTGAAAGTGGAGACCAGGCATATCTTTCGGTGTGGGCCTGGCCAAGAAGTGCGTCTTTCTTCTTTTAAGTCTAAATCTTCAAAGCCGGGAATGATTAGTGGATGATTTAGACTATGAAGCCAAGGAAATGCATGCACCTAATTACCTGTGTTAGAGGGCCAACTCACAACATGAGGGAGAAAAGGAATCTTTGGAAATTAGAATAAAGAAACATCTATGCAAATAATGTACAAGATCTGCCCAGGATACTAGTGGTTTCTCCATTATTTGCAGATTTCTCTGAGATGGAAGCCCTGGAAACCCACAATATACTTAATAGATACTGAAATTAAGTATCATGTTTCTCCCCAGTCTACTCTTCTGGTTTGATTTTTGTTTCTGTAAGACAGACCCTGGTAGCTGTTAGTGTTGGTATTGCTATTCTGATTGTATTTTAAGAGAAATTGGAATGGAAAAACTTGACAAAACAACTTTTTCTTTCTTTCCTTTTTAGACCTGAGACCAGGACTTGAACTTGGTACCTGGCATATTTGGTTAGTGCTCTACTCACTGAGCCATGCCTTCAACCTATACAATTAACTCTTTAATGATAATTATGCAGACTTCAGTTACCCATTTGTGAATGAGGAATCAAACTATATAGATAGAAAGAATATGAAACTAAGAACTAATGTAGAATGTCTGCTCATATTCCAACTCAGGTACTTACCAAGTGTTTTTGTTCTGGGGAATTTAAGTTTTCTAGTTCTTATATGTGTGTGTGTGTGTGTGTGTGTGTGTGTGTGTGTGTGTGTGTGTGTGTGTGCCAGTCCTGGGGCTTGACCTCAAAGGCATGGGTTTTTGTGCCCAAAGCCAATACTACCACTTGAACTACAGCTTTACTTCTGCCTTTGAGGTAGTTAATTGTTGGTAGGAGGCTCACAGACTTTTCTGTTTGGTCTGGCTTCTATTAGGATCCTCAGCTTTCAGCCTCCTGAGTAGGTAGGATTACATGTGTAAGCCACTGGTACCAAATTCTTCCAAGGTTTCTCAGAGATTTATCTGGTGCTATTTCCAGACTTATTTCTTTATTAAAGAAAACTAATATTAACATTAAGACAGCCACAAAATGAACAGATATAAATTGCAGAACGTGTATATATGACAGGTTTTAAAATAAAGCTGTCTTCTTATAAGTGCTTCAATCCAATTTTCCCTCTGCACACCATGTTCTCACTTGAGTTGCTTTGCCTCTATAGCTGCCTCTACTTGAAATCTTCTCCTTCTTCCCATCCATTTATTTATCTATTTGTATTTCAACCTCCCTCCCCAAACTCTCATACTCTCTGACGACTTCTGAAATTTTCATGAGCATTGAAAAATAACTTCATTCTCTAAATAAATAATGCTTAAATTCATATGTATTTCAGTCCATAGCAATTTATTTTCCTTTCTTTCTTTCTTTCTTTCTTTCTTTCTTTCTTTCTTTCTTCCCTTCTTTCATGGGTCATGAGGCTTGAACTCTGGACCTGGGAGCTCTTTAGCTCAAGGGTAGTGCCCTGCCCCTTAGCCACAGCACCATTTCCAGTTTTCTAGTGACTAATTGGAGATAAGAGTCTCATCTTCTTTCATGCCCAGGCTGGCTTTGAACCGTGATCCTCAGATCTCAGCCTCCTGAGTAGCTAGGATTACAGGTGTGAGCCATGGTGCCTGGCCCCATAGCATTTTCTATAAACTATTAATTATACTATTAATTGAGCTTTAACTCACTCAGGGCCTTGCACTTGAAGTTGGCTTCTTTTGCTCAAGGCTGGTGCTCTACACCTGAGCCACACCTTCACTTTTTACTGATTAATTGGAGAGAAGGGTTTCACAGACTTGTCTGTCCAGGTTGGCTCTGAATGATGAGTCTCAGATTTCAGCCTCTTGAGTAGCTAGGGTTTATATGCATGAGCTACTGATACCCAGCCAATTAACTGTTCAATGTGCATAACTTGCTGTTTATTTATTCTTATTTTTATTTCTAATAAATACTAGAAATATAGCACATATTCTTTAATCTTGGGCATTATTTAGATACCATTTCTTTGCTAAAAAGGAAACATGACATTTGAAATATGTTGTAAAACTCAATGTTAATAAAAAGGGAATGGAACTTACCTTTTTTTTTCTTTTTTTTGATCAGTGGTGGGGCTTAAATTCTGGGCTTGGGTGTTGTCCTAGAGTTCTTCAGCTCAAGGCTTGTGCTCTACCACTTGAGCCATAGCACCACTTCCAGTTTTCTGTCAGTTAATTGGAGATAAGAATCTCATGGACTTTCATGCCCAGGCTAGCTTTGAACCAATATCCTCAAATCTCAGCCTCCTGAGTAGCTAGGATTACAGGCATGAGCCAGCACTCAGTTGACCTTACCGAGTGAAACCACAATACATTAGTGCCTGACCTGGGTTATGGCATAAATGTTTGTTTTACTTTCTCTTTTAAAAATATATTCTCTGTAAGTGAGTGGAAATAGAGAATATTTAAGTTCTCAAAACTTAGGGATATGCTTATCCAGATTGTTTTGTAACACTGTTAGCTTTGAATCATATGTCTTATGGTGTTTACAAAATGTTCCTAATTTTACCAACTCTAAGAGAATCCCAAAGTCAAATATTTGAAATACGGCAGTTAAAAAAAGTAAAGTTCTTCATTTATGAACTTTCATTCCCTTAAATAAATTTTTTTTCAGATAGTTGTGATACATTCATTTTCTCATGTCATATTCTGTGTTTCATCCTGAGATTCCCATGGTCTTAATTTGTTTTTAAATTTGCATATTGTAAGGATTATTGCTTTGCAAAGTTCTCTGGCTTGACAATGTGTAATGCCATGTTGTCTAGGACAGCATTGTACAGAATAGTATTATTGTCCTAAAAATCTACTGTGGTTACCCATTTAACACTAAAAAAAACTGGTCAACTGTTGATTTGTCTATTCTCCCCATAGCTTTTGCGCTTACATGTAATTCAAATATACAATGTGGCTGCCTTTTCCCCTATAGCAACATGCATGTAATATTCATCCATATTCTCATATGTATGGCTTGATAGCTCATCCTTTGGAACACTGAATAGTTTTTTGTTGTGCGAATATATTTTAATATTTAAAATATACCATCTTTTTGTTTCAATGTTGTCTCATATATTTCTGCTATGACTCGCAGTCCGTTGTGAATGCTGACATTTCTTCTTCCTTAGTAATCTGTTTCCTCCAGGCTTCTTTCCTTCTGGCTGCTTCCATAGAGCTCTGTTTTTACATGAGCTCTCTCTGCCTCTTCTATCTGCTTCACAATGACTGGGGCACCCAAAGAAACCCTGGAGGTTCTGAGTATAAATTCCCTTTCTGGTCAGGAGTCCCCTTGGCTTGCTCTAATTCCCCAGAGGAGATTTTTTAGCTGGGGATAAACTGTTTCCAGCTTTCTTGGAGGCCAAAGGGGAAAGATGTCCCCAAATTTACATTTAGTTCAGAACATCAGCCTAATTCTGCCCATTAGTCTGTGGAATATCCACAGGGTTATGCAATTGCCATCATTTGTAGAATATTTCAGTTGCCCAGCAATGCCCATATGCCCTGTAACAATCAGCCACTTTCTTCTCATCCCCCCAATTCCTTTTCAACCAGATGTTGAGTTGTCTTTGTTACATGCCTCATTAAAATTGTTTCATTGTTTCCGCATCTGTCAAGAAGGGCTAATCATTGCCACATCTGGTAAGGGCAGTAGAGGAGATGGTACACAGTCTCACATTCTTCCCACATTCATTTTGCTCTCTATCTCTCAAGACAAAGTGAGAACTGCCTACCACAGACATAAGAGAAGATTGGCTTGTGGGCTCTGAACTTGGAAAGTAACAGAAACAGCGAGAAGGCCATCATGCCTAGAGTGAAATGGGCAAAGCTTGATGGGCTGGTTTTCCTAGAGCATAGCAGGCTCTGCTAGCAGTTTACAGTACAGAGCTTCCGGGTAGGCCTGGAATCATAAAGGACTGGGGGCTTCCAGATGGCCTGGAATTAGGCACTCCTAATCTTCCCCAGGGAATGAAAGGCAGAGATTTCTAGTATAGGAGTGACTATCAACACCATTTCACAGGGGCAGTCTGGGCTTGTCACTGTGAAAGAAGCCCATATTTTGAAGTGACCAGCTCCCGTTGCTGACTAGGTTTGTGGGACTATCTTCAATATCATTCACAGACATATAAATGCAGATAGTGCAAATCTTATGTGCAAAAATAGCCTCTTTCAGGCATCTTTTCTTGGACACTGAGGCCATTAGTATTAACAGAACTGAGTAAATCCAAAAGCCGTTTATATAGGAGTAATTCCTTTCATTTGGGTTTCTGAGATATCAAAATACACACTCAACCAGAACATCTTCTAAATAGCTCTCTATTTCATGTCCCAACTTGATTCGCATTTACAGAGATAATGGCTAGGGATACAGAAATAAGCTCCTATTTACAGCATGTGAGAAACATGAAGTAGTTCACGGGAAAAGGCCAGGTGCTACAATTGATGCCTGATTCAGCTTTTGCTGTAGGGACTATAGGAAAGTATATGAGTTATATTTGGTGGTAATAATCACTATTATTTTTAGGTATAATGTTATACATAACAGCAATCTTGGATTATCCTTCTTTTTTCCCTCTGTAGCAGCTCCCTTTACCATTCTCTCTACCTTTGGTGCTGCTGTAGACATTTAAAAATATTTTTTATAAATATTGTTTATTTTAATAAGGCTGATGTACTGTTTCAAACCCATGTCATAAGTCAAAAACTATAAATAAAATCAAAAGAAGCAATGTTCTGCTGTGTTCACTTCCGCATGAACAACATATTAACTTGTAATGAAAATTAGAGCCTTTCTGGGTTCTTTTAACAAGATTATTTTTTAATATTAACATGCTTCAGTGAAGTCATCATTGAGTAGTTATTATACTCATGTCTGCCAGCTTGCCTCTAAACCTTCCTCTTCTTTTGATACAAACCCCGAGACTTTAAATATAACTTCAAGTTAAGAAAAGATCATTTTCCCACAGTTTGGTTCTATGAAAGACTTCCATCTACCACTGAAACACATAGCCAGGAGTAAAGCAATCATGTGCTACAACTTTAGGAATGTCATCGTGAGTACTTGCATCAGTTGATTTTACTTAAAATACAAAGACCTGAAAAAAAGGTGGCCTCCCTACACACAAACACAATTTCTAGGGATTGAACTTTCTCTCTTTCTTTCTTTCTTTTTTTCTTTCTTTTTTTCTTTCTTTCTTTCTTTCTTTCTTTCTTTCTTTCTTTCTTTCTTTCTTTTTTTCTCTCTTTTTCATTTTGCTCAAGGCTGGTGCTCTACCACTTGAGTCATAGCTGTACTTCTAATATTTTTCTGGTTAATTAGAGGTCAGAGTCTCATGGACTTTTCTGACCACACTGACTTCAAACTGTTATTCTTAGAGGTGGGACTTCTGAATAGCTAGGATTATAGGCATGAAACACCAGTGCCAAGTTTGCACATGGAATTCTTTAAAGGGGAGGTCAAAGGGAGGTGATTGAGGCCACCAAAAATCAACTCAGTGAAAACAAATGATAGTGCATAAGGAGCACTAGAATTCAAATTTCCAGACACTTTAAAGAGAAGGAGTGCCTGTGTACATCCTTGGCAAGCACAGGAAGATACATTCCATGCATCACCACATCTATCTGAACCCTTGTGTTTAAGAGTTAGGAAGTTGTAGGGCCAGGAACATGGCCCAGTGGTAGAGTGCTTGCCTAGCAAACATGAAGCCCTGGGTTTCATTCCTCAGTACCACATACACAGAAAAAGCTAGAAATGGTTCTGTGGCTCAAGTGGTAGAGTGGTAGCCTTGAGAAAGCCCAACTATAGTGCCAATGCCCTGAGTTCATGCCTCAGGACTAGAAAAAAAAGTTAGGAAGTTGTTAGCTTTGCATTGATGGCTCATTCCTGCAATTCTACTACTATAACGCAGCTACTCAGGAGACTGAGATCTGAGGATCATGGTTCAAGCTAGCGTGGGTAGAAAAGTCTATGAAACTCTTCATTAAACTACCAAAAGAGCCAAGAGTAGAGCTGGGGCTCAAGTGGTAGAGTGCTAGCTTTGAGCAAAAAGAAGTTCAGGGATGGAGCCTATAGGCCCCGAGTTCAAGCCCTAGGATTGGCACACTATATATATTATATATATTATATCATATATTACACAAACATATATGTGTTACTAATATTTAGGGTGTGTCAATTTACTAAGATAACAAATGTGAATTCTTAAATTATGAATAAACCTAGGAAGTTGTTTCCATTTTTAAAGTGCATTGTTATTGTAGAGTTACTATACAGAAGGGTTATAGTTACATAAATCAACTAATAAATAGTGAGTACAATTCTTTTTGAACCATGCCTCTCCTCTTTTATCCCTTTTTCCTGGTTTTCCCTCCCATCCCCACCCAGTTCACTTTCCAGATAGTTTCTCATGAGTATCACTGTTGTATTTGTTCATCCTTGATCCACCTTTTATGTCCCCTTCCTAGCCCTCCCAAAAGCAAACAAACTAACAAGACAAAAGGAAAAGAAAACAGAAATAGTAACAATGGCAACTTTAAAAAGTCTGTTTCCTTTTGGCTCTGGCTTACTTTGCTCAATAGACACATGAAAAAGTATTCAATATTCTTATAATAAAAATGCAAATTAAAACAACAATGAGATTCCACCACACTAGTTAGAATGGCCATTATCAGAAAAGCTAATAATAACAAATGTTGGCAGAGATATGGCCAATGAGAAACTTATTACAGTCATGGTGGGAATGTAAACTTAATAGAAACCACTCTGGAAAGCAGTATGGAGGTTTCCTTAAAAGACTAACCATAGAGCTTTCCTATAACTGACTTAGCAATCCCACCCCTGGGCGAATTACCATAAACCAGGTCACACTAAAGCCACCAGCACAACCATGTTCATTGCAGCATTGTTTGCCACAGCAGAGATATGGAATCAATCTAGATGTCCCTCAGTGGATGAAAATGTGGTATATATACACAGTGGAATTCTACTTATTCATAAGAAAGAATGATATTATACCATTTGTAAAGAAATGGAAAGACTTGTAAAAATTATATTAAATTGTTTTCAAAATGGATTGTTACAGGTTGAATATATAGTATTTGCTCTCAGGTTCTGATATAAAAATGCAGATGAAGTCAGTAAGCATGTAGAAGACAACACTATGAATTGAACATAATTGAACCTATATTACATATCACCAACAATAGCAGAGTTCACAAAGTTAAAAAGAACATTTACCAAGCTTGGTCACACTTTGTGACATAAAGGAACTTCAATAAATTTAAAATAACTAAAATTACCCAAAACATGTTCTCTGATCTCAACAGTATTAAACTAGAGATCATTTACAGAAAGAGACCTGGAAAATCCCCTAAATTTTTGGAGACTAAGTAACACAACACAAGTGACTCATGGGATAAAGGGAAATTACATGAAATTTTGAACTGAAAGAAAATAAAATCACACACTAAAACTTATAGGTTGAAATGAACGCAATTCATACAGGAAAAGTTACAGCATTACATGATTATACTAAAAAATTCAAGTTAATGGTAGTACTTCTATGAAAACTAGGAAACAGAAAAAATTCCAAGAAAGCCAAAAAGACTCAAGGAAACTAGAAAAAAAGAAATTCTGAAAAAGTAACAAATGTTGTGAGGCTATAGTGAAAAGGGGAACCCTTTCAGGCAGGAACTCACTGTTGGTGGAAATGTAAATACATTCAGCCACTATAGGAATCAGAAAGACAGTTTCTCAGGAACCTGAAAGCAGGGCCTCAGTATGATGCCACTGGAAATGAAGCCAGCATCTCTGTGATTGTTGTAGCACTATTCACTATAGTGAAGTTAATGTAAGTGCCCATCAACAGATGAATAAATAAAAGTGGCATAAACTGGGCATGTTGCCTCATGTCTATAATCCTATCTGCTTTAGGAGGTGGAGAATCATAGTTTAAAGCCACCTGGGATATAGAATCCGTGAGACTCTTTTCTCAATCAGCCAGGAAAACTTCGAAAGTAGAGGTAGTGGTAGAGGGCTAGCCTCAAGGTAAAAAGCTAATGTACAGCTTTTAGCTTTAAATGTAGCTTTAAGTTCCAATACTAGTATAAAAAAAGAAAGAAGGAAGGAAGAAAGAAGAGACAGATTTTTTAAAGATTTTTATTAACATTGATTTTTTTTGCATCATACTTCAAATGTCAAGTTTAACAAATAAGTATTCAAGAATGGGATCTCTATATGCAATCACTAGC
The DNA here is from genome assembly GCF_031878675.1 of Megascapheus bottae. Lineage (NCBI taxonomy): Eukaryota > Metazoa > Chordata > Mammalia > Rodentia > Geomyidae > Megascapheus > Megascapheus bottae. The sequence continues at coordinate 54,283,662 of NC_143511.1, forward strand.
ACATATATTTAAAAACAAAATTAAAATTAAGCTGAAAATTTATATGTCATGATACATATCTATCTATATAACATTATGTCTATAGAGTATATATCCCATTATAGATTTTTATGTCTACGTGGTTATATTTATATCTCCAAGATCATGTCAATGATATTGAGTACCTGAGTATTATGTCAAAGAAACAGTTTTTGACAGTCCTGGGGTTTGAACTCAGAGTCTCACATTTGCTAGGCTGGCACTCCGCTATTTGAGCCCTGTTGACAGCCCTTTATGCTTTAGTTATTTTTCAGATAAGTCTACTGTGGTTTTGCCTGGGGCCAGCTTTGAACTGGACTAGATCCTCCTACCTTCTCCTCTCAGTAACTGGAATTACAGGCATATGCCAGCAAGTCTTGCTTGTTTGTTGAAATGGAGTGTCACTAAAAATTTACCTGGGCTGTGACTGGATTACAAAATGCCTTACCACATCTAGTTCTAGAGTTTGTTTTGCAAGATGAACAAAGTTTTAATGATCTATTGCACAACATAAATATGTAAGTACTGCCATCTTGTACATATGTACATATATATTAAATGAAGAAATTTCACTCTACAAAATGATCAACACTCTTTTTTAGTTTTTGCTGGTCCTGGGGCTTGAGCTCAGACCTGGGCACTGGCTAGGAGCCTTTTTGTGCTCAAGGCTAGTGTTCTACCACTTAAGCCACAAGCACCACTTGTAGTTTTTGAGTGGTGACAATTGGAGATAAGAGTCTCGTGGGGACTTTTCTGTATGGGCTGGCACAGAACCATAATCCTCAGATCTCAGCCTTCTTAGTAGCTAGGATTACAAGTGTGAGCCACTGGCACCCAACAGCATTTGTAATGTTTATTCTTGTTCTTTGCATTATGCTTTTATAACCTATACATACCAAAATGTTGAGGTAAGGAAAAGGATAGGGATGTAGCTCAGTTGCCTATCAAGTGAAAGGCCTGCGTTTGATCTCCAGTACTCACAAGGAGAGGAGAAAAAATGACTAAGTTGATTTTCCCATTCTGGATCTAGACTCAAATGACTTCATTAATAGAAGATATCTGAAGTAATGGTCAATTTTGTGTCCGGGCTTTGAAAGAATTTGCCTATTTCAACTTCCTTCACTGGATTTCTGAGCCTACACACTAAAGAATTAGAAGAACTTGCTGTGGAGATTCACGACTCCATCAACCGTGATGGCCAGGCCTTTTGAATGTGGACATTCAAAGAAGATCTGCTGGTATCAGAACTGTCCAGGGACCTGTGCTGTGCACCACAGAGTCCTAAGGTATATAAAAAATGAAGACAAGGTAGGAAGTCTTGAGGACCATGAGCTATGTAATTGGGTAAGTTGTTAGGTGGACTTCATGATAGAAATGACATCTCAATTATAGTTCGAAACAGGAATTGTACTTTTAGGTTTGGTTTTCTTTAATTGGCTTTGGTAGTTGTACAGACTATCCTATCAATTTATGAGTACAATACATTTTAATCAATGTCATTTTCCAAGGAAAATGAAATGATGGAAGGAATGGCATTAATCATTGACTGATTACCTGTCTCTTTTTTGTTGTTGTTATTATTATTTTTTAAGCTTTTAGCTTCATAGTGATGGTTCCGTCCCTTAACAGCACAGGGTCATATGAAATAAGGTAGAAAGCTCCTGCTAAAAGCTAGAAGGAGCTTCTAGCAAAATAAAAATTGGTATGAGAATTGGTACTTCATGGTCTAAAGGGCACCAGAGCGAAGAACTAATAAACCTTTTATTGGCTATGCCACCCTTTATATTTGAGCACACAATTCCTGGTTTTGTTAGTTAACTTTTCCTGTTTTGATGTGTGGTCTCTGGGCTTGAGTAAATGTGAGCTTCAAAAGCACAGACCACATTTTCTATTTTTATGTTTCTTCCAAGGACTTGTGCAACATGTGCCATTTCAATACTTAAAAAGAAAAAGGAAGAAGAGGAAAAGCAAAGAATTAGCTGGAAGCATTGACAGTAAACAGACTAGAGTGGGTCTGGCATTTTCCACCTCTGGACCCGAGAGGGTGTTGCCAATTCCAATTGTGATGTCCAGGCTGAAGGCCAACACTTAGTTGTTGATGACCCTTCCTTTTCCTTCAGCCATAGAAAAGTTCATGGAAATGCTTAGCTGGCAGCTATGATGGCTGGAGACACAGGGTGCTCAAGCAGGATGCCAGGCTAAGGTGCATGAGGTAAACACCAGGGCTGTTTACCTGGAAGGAAATGTTTAGTCAGATTTGATTTCTTCTCCCCCTCCCCCATCCTTTGGTCTGTGAGTGTTTTAAAGCACATCCCCCTGCCTTGGATCAACTACCGAAGATTTCCTCTCTATCTTCTTTTATATAGATATGCTCATTATTTTAAAAGATATTTCCATTATAGTATAAAGAAAAAAGTACAAGGAAACTCATGGAAAATACTGAGTGACATGACTGGAACGGGGGTTAGAAGAATGGTGGTGGGAGGGGAGAGTAATAAATGAGATTACCTTGACTGAATTATAGTAGATGCAGGTGTGAATTATCATGGTAAAACCACAAAGTATTACAATATTAAAAATGATCCCAGGGGGCCAGTAGTTTGGCCTAGTGATAAAGTGCTTGCCTAGCATGCACAAAAACCCAGGTTCGATTCCTCCGTACCACATACATAGAAAAAAAAGCCAAAAGTGGTGCTGAGTCTCAAGTGGTAGAGCTCTAGTCTTGAGACAGTCCAAGGACAGTACCCAGGCTCTGAGTTCAAGGTCCAGGATTGGCACAAAAAATAGTGCCAGGTAGTGATGGCTCAGGCTTGTAATTCTAGCTTCTCAGGAGGCTCAAATCTGAGGATCCATGGTTCAGAAAAAGCTGGATACGACACTAAAGTTGTAGAACACTAGCCTTGAGAGAAAAAGCTCAGGCATAGTATTCTGGAACTGACTTCAAGCCCCAGGACTGGCAGAAAAAATTAAAATTATTTAAAAATTTAACTAGTTTGACTAGGGAATTTCGATTCAACAAGTCAGATTATGAATATGTAGCATATTGATTGATTTGTTTTATTTTAAGTAGAGTTCAGTGGTGGAGATAGTGGTTGTGAATAGACTAGGAGCTCATAAAATTCCTTTATTCATTATATATTTGTGCCAGATGTGCTATATCTAGGTCTACCTATATCCTCATCTATATATCTATACCATCTATATCTATATCTATATTCTTGCTAATTCAGCATCTTCATTTTTTTTTCAAATATGGAGTTTGATCTTATGGCCTCATGAGTTCTCTGCTTGTTTTGTAGAGCTCAGTGTCTATTCTTTGAGCCACAACTCCATCCTGGATTTTTGCTGGTTATATTGGAGATGGAATCTTGAAGCTTTTTCTATTCAGAGCCAAAACACAATCCTTCAGATCTCAACCTCTTGAGTAGCCATGATAACGATTGTCACTTGGCTAACATCCTCCAATTTTATTAAATATGATAAAGGGAGGATTCAGATTTTTGAATTCAATTGTCTTGGCCATACAGAGAGTAAATGACGCTAAGTTCCAAGTGTACCTGACTTTAAAACCCTATTCTTGGCATAAGCACTAATGATCTATTTAAGACCTACTCTGCACCATGTATTGTGCTCAGCTCTGGGAATTGAATGATAAATAAGTTAGGCATAGTCTTTGCCTCTTGGAAAACCCTGTCAAACAGGAGGCAGGGGAAGCATTAATGGAATCAACCCAGATGCCCCTCAGTGGACAAATGGATCAAGAAAATGGAGTATACATATATAATGCAATTCCAAATACAAAGACTTGGAAAAAAATTAGATAAAGTAAGCCAGACCCAAAGAAACATAGGTTGCATGTTTTCTATTTGTTGTAACTAGAAGGTGCTGATAAATCTATAAGTAAAGACAATGGATAGTAAAAGACAAAAAAAAATTACACTTGGGGCCGGGAGTTTGGCCTAGTGGTAGATTCCTCAATACCATATACATAGAAAAAAGCTGGAAGTAGTGCTGAGGCTCAAGTGGTAGACCTCAGGCCCTGAGCTCAAGCCCAGGACTGGCAAAAACAAATTACACTTGGATATGATAAATTTAACAGGACTCTAAACATTCACACAGTGAGATCAAAAGAGGATATTCTTTGGAGAGGACTACAAATGTTCAATTTATGTGCATATGAAGTTTATCGAATGAACTTCAGAAAGTGGAAACAAGAGGGTTTTGTTACTTTACTTCCCCCCTCCATCCTTTGTCACCATTTTTGATTCCTGTACCTTTTGTCTTGTATTTAAGTTTATCTGTTTGGGGAAGAGCAAGGTGTTAGGCATAGAAATAGTGGGACAAAGGGTTGAAAACAAAGTATACAACTTGTTGTGGGGGGGATTGGGAGGGAAAAATTGAGAGAAAATGAGGGAAGAGATGATATGTTCAAAAAGAATGTACTCATTACCTGACCCATGAACTGTAACCGCTCTGTACATCACCTTTACAATAAAAATAAAATAAAAAATAAAAAACTAGTTTTTATAAAAGCAAATAAATAATTCATTCAAATTAAAGAATAGTTAAAAAGTTAATAACAAACAATGTGTGATTAACCAGTACTGTTACTACTATGAAGGAAAGAGCAGGGAATAGAGAAAACTATAGAGACAATCCAACTGGAACAGAGAGATCTGGGCTGAGACTTGGAAGATAAAGAGAGGAACATTCCAACTTTCAAGGTAGATGGAGCAGCTGAGGGTTGAGCTCTGATTCTCAACAGGTCAACAGGAATCCTCAGAGAATGGATATGCCCCCAATGATGCCTGCACTGAGCTTCCTAGGGGTGAGTTTTGACAATGTCAAAGTCTGGAGTAGTTCTTTAATACATAAGTACTAGACAAAAAAAAGAAGAGGGCATACCGAAATAAACAAAATCGCAGATGAAAATGGTAATATCACGACAGAAATTACCAAGATCCAGAGTATCATCAGGGTATACTTCTCAAACCTTTACGCCAACAAATTTGAGAATCTAGAAGAAATGGATGAATTCCTAGCCAATATTAACATACCCACACTGAACCAAGAAGAACTAACCCAACTAAACAGGCCTATTTCAAGCACTGAAATAGAAATGGCAATAAGAGACCTTCCACCTAAGAAAAGCCCAGGGCCAGATGGATTCACAGCTGAATTCTATAAAGTCTTCCAGCAGAGCTCACACCAATACTCCTCAAGCTCTTCAACAAAATTGAAAATGAAGGTTCTTTACCAAACTCATTCTATGAAGCCAGTATAACCCTCATCCCCAAACCAGACAGAGATCCATCAAAGAAAGAGAACTATCGACCTATTTCTTTTTTTCTGTGTGTGTGCCAGTCCTGGGCTTGAGCTCAGGGCCTGAGCACTGTCCTTGGACTTTCTCAAGGCTAGAGTTCTACCACTTGAGCCTCAGCACCACTTCCGGCTTTTTTCTATGTCTGTGGTACTGAGGAATCGAACCCCGGTCTTCATGCATGCTAGGCAAGTTTTAACCACTAGGCCAAACTCCCGGCTCGACATATTTCTTTGATGAACATCGATGCAAAACTTCTCAACAAAATACTGGCCAACCATCTACAACAACTTATCAAAAAAATTATACACTATGATCAAACATGATTCATCACAGGTAGGCAAAGCTGGTTCAACATACGCAAATCAATTAATATAATTCAACACATCAACAGGAGCAAGGACAAAAATCACATGATTGTCTCAATAGATGCGGAAAAGGCATTTGACAAGATCCAACACCCCTTTATGTTAAAAGCTCTGGAGAAACTAGGAATCCATGGAACATTCCTCAATGTAATAAAGGCTGTGTATGAGAAACCTACTGCTAGTATTACACTTAATGGTGAAAATCTAAAGCCATTCCCTCTAAAATCAGGAACGAGACAAGGATGCCCACTCTCTCCACTCCTCTTTAACATAGTACTAGAATTCCTAGCCAGTGCAATAAGGCAAGAAGCAAGCATAAAGGGGATCCAATAGGGAAAGAGGAAGTAAAACTTTCCCTCTTTGCAGATGACATGATCCTGTATTTAAAGAATCCTATAGACTGTACTCCCAAGCTCCTTGAGCTGATTCAAAACTTTGGAAGGGTAGTAGGGTATAAAATTAATCCTCAAAAATCAACTGCCTTCCTCTACGCCAATGGTGAGAGGAACAAGGCAACAATCAGGAAAGCAACTCCTTTCGCAATAGCCTCAAAGAAAATAAAGTACCTAGGAATTAGCTTAACTAAGAATGTAAAGGACCTTTTTGATGATAACTTTAAAACCCTGAAAAAGGAAATTAAAGCAGAACTGAAGAAATGGAAAAACCTCCCATGCTCCTGGACTGGAAGAATCAACATCGTGAAAATGACAATCTTGCCAAGGGCTATCTACAAATTCAATGCAATACCCATCAATATCCCAATGTCATTCTTTAAAGAAATAGAAGAGGTAATCCAAATTTCATATGGAATAATATAACAAAAACACCTCTTAGCAGAAAGAACAGCACAGGAGGAATTTCAATACCAAACTTTAGACTCTATTACAGAGCTATAATTATCAAAACAGCTTGATACTGGCACAAGAACAGGCCTGAAGACCAATGGAATAGAACTGAGGACCCAGATATTAAACCACAGACCTATGGCCACCTAATCTTTGACAAGGGAGCCCAAAAAATAGAATGGAAGAAAGATAGCCTCTTCAACAAGTGGAGCTGGCAGAACTGGTTAAGCACCTGCAGAAAACTAAAGTTGGATCCTTCTTTGTCACCCTGAACTAGAATTAACTACAAATGGATCAAAGACCTGGAGGTAAAAGCTGACACACGGAAAACTTTACAAGAAGGAATAGGAGATACACTAGGCCTCCTTGGCACAGGTCGAAACTTTCTTAATAAGGACCAAGAATCACAACAAATCAGAGAAAGGCTGGATAAGTGGGACTGCATTAAACTGCAGAGCTTTTGTATGGCAAAGGACATAGCTAGTAAACTAGTTAGGAAGCCAACAGAGTGGGAAAAGATCTTCACCAACCATACAACAGACAAAGGCCTCATATCTAAAATATATCAACAGCTCAAAAAATTGAAGCACTCCAAAACTAATCTCCAAAGTAACAACCATCCCATTAAAAAATGGGCCAAAGACTTAAAGAGAGTCTTCTCTGAAGAAGAAACAAAAATGGCCTATAGACACATGAAGAAATGCTCCACATCTCTGGTCATAAAAGAAATGCAAATCAAAACAATGCTAAGATTCGACCTCACTCCAGTTAGAATGGCCAGGATCAGGAAAACGAATAACAACAGATTCTGGAGGGGATGTGGCCAGGAGGGATCACTACTACACTGTTGGTGGGAGTGCAAACTTGTTCAACCACTATGGAAAGCGGTGTGGCAGTGCCTCAAAAGGCTAAACATCGAGTTTCCCTATGACCCAGCAATTCCACTACTTGGCATTTACCCAACCATCCAGAAAGTAGGGCATATTAAATCTACTAGCACAACAATGTTCATTGCAGCATTATTCACCCTAGCAAAGATATGGAACCAACCTAGATGTCCCTCAGCTGATGAATGGATCAACAAGATGTGGTATTTGTACACAATGGAATTCTATGCTGCTGTCAGAAAAACGACATCGCCCCATTTGTAAGGAAATGGAAAGACTTAGAAAAAATCATATTAAGTGAAGTAAGCCAGACTCAATGGTTTCCCTCATTTGTCATAACCAGTAGAAACCTTGGGCTCTCCTAGCAGAGATTTGCAATAGAGCAAAACCTTGATACATAAGGCCATATAGTATGAAGCTAACTGAATGGACCTCTAGGGTATTGAAACAAAAGCCATATAATGAATGATTGTTGTCCTTAATGTGCTATGTTATCTCTCATCTCTTTTTCTGTCCCTTGGTTATCTCATATTGTGACAGTATCTCACTTTGTTATCTGATATATTGGATATATTTGTATTTGGTTACTTGAAATTGGATAGGGAAGGGGGGAAAACCAAGATGGGGGGTGGGGGGAGGGTTATGGAGACCAAGACATGTGAAAGGGTATCAATGTATGTGAATTAATGCACCTTCTATCTGGCAAATATCATGTAACCCTTTTATTAATTACAATAAAAATATATTAAAAAAATAAGTACTAGAAAAGGTTTTGTTTTTGTTTTTCAGATAGAATGATTCTCTCCCTTCTCTTGGCAATCCTGGCATGCCACTCATTCAATTCTGTGACTTTGCAAACTATCATCAATCAGCGTTTTTTTCTTCTTGGCCTCCTGTATGTGGTGAAGCTCATTTTGTTATTCGTTGGTTGGTGCTTCACGCTCTAAGATCCACAGGGCATAAATCTGGACTGGTGTGGATCTGGGCATTTTACTCACAAATTACCTTCATTTCCCATTAGCAGCCATAGTTCATGTTAAAGAGTGTGCTAGCCCATACAAAGTGTGCTGTCACTAGTACAGGCTCAGGAAAGCAAAATGGAGCCACTGTTCTGGAAAATGGAGAATTAAACTAAACACACCATATAAATGACAGAGAGAAGAGGGAAATAAAATCAATCCTTTAGTTAGTGGAGGGAAATAGAACTTGAGTAACATTCCTGGGCAATGGCAAATCTTATGAAAAAAAAAAAAGAGGTCAAAGCACGAAGCCACCTCTGAAAAAGCAGCAAGGTAGCACTTTCAGCCCAGAAAGGAAAGGCTGTAAGCATGAAGACTTCCTCATGAGACATCAAGCACCAACAAAGGAAGCTTGTGCCTAGAACGTAGGTACCCTTGAGTTTGTTCCAAGCCCTTACATTCATGTTTATTTGACTTGGGGCCAGTGGACCTTCAAAAGCTTTAGCTGCCATAATACTAAAACAGAGCACATTTTCGGTTCTCCCAGACTTTCACAGGAACACAGGTACAAAGCCATCATCATCTTTGCAAGGACAATATGAGAGGACCTGGGAAATCAACTTGAGGATGTTAAGAGCAGGACAATTTATTTGATCATTTTACACTTAATGATAGAACCAGGAAAGAAAACAGGCACATAAAGTCTAAATCATTCTACACTTGAGGACACAGGACTAGAGATGGCAAGTGACTTGCCTAAGGCCTCCCAGGCAGATCATAGCAGAGCAGGGACTAGAATTCCACACCGGGGCATAGTGATTTAGGCCTGTGATCTCAGGATGATGACAAAGGATCATGATTTTCAGGTCGGCCTCACCTACATATTGTGATTCTGTCAATAAAAACAAAACAAAACTTGCTAGCTATGTCCTTTGCCATACAGAAGCTCTGCAGTTTAATGCAGTCCCATTTATCCAAATTTTCTTTGATTTGTTGTGTTTCTGGGTCTTTATTAAGAAAGTTTTCAACCTGTGCCAAAGAGACCTAGTGTATCTCTGATTCTTTCTTGTAAAGTTTTCAGTCTTTGATCCATTTGGAGTTAATCCTGGTTCAGGGTGACATAGAAGGATCCAACTTTAGTTTTCTGCAGGTGATTAACCAGTTCTGCCAGCACCACTTGTTGAAGAGGCTGTCTTTCTTCTATTCTATTTTTCTTTTTGGCTCCCTTATCAAAGATTAGGTGGCCATAGGTCTGTGGGTTGATTCTGGTCTTCAGTTCTATTCCATTGGTCCTCAGGCCTGTTCTTGTGCCAGTACCAAGCTGTTTTGGTTACTATAGCTCTGCAATAGAGTCTAAAGTTTGGTATTGATATTCCTCCAGCATTGTTCTTTCTGCTAAGAATTGTTTTTGCTATACAGGGTCTTTTATTATTCCACATGAAATTTTGAATTACTTCTTCTATTTCCTTAGGAAATGACATTGGGATATTGATGGGTATTGCATTGAATTTGTAGATAGCCCTTGGAAAGACTGCCATTTTCATGATGTTAATTCTTCCAATCCAAGAGCATGGGAGGTTTTTCCATTTCCTCAGTTCTGCTTTAATATCCTTTTTCAGGTTTTTATTATTAAGGTCCTTTACATTCTTAGTTAAGCTAATTCCTAGGTACTTTTTCTTTGAGGCTATTGCAAACGGAGTTGCTTTCCTGATTTCTGCCTCACTCCTCTCGTTGTTGGCATACAGGAAAGCAGTTGATTTTTTTTTGCCAGTCCTGGGCTTGAGCTCAAGGCTTGAGCCCTGTCCTTGGACTTTCTCAAGGCTAGAGCTCTACCACTTGAGCCTCAGCACCACTTCCAGCTTTTTTCTATGCATGGGGTACCGAGGAATTGAACCCCAGTCTTCATGCATGCTAGGCAAACACTCTACCACTAGGCCTAACTCCAGGCCCCAAAGCAGTTGATTTTTGAGGGTTAATTTTATACCCTGCTATCTTGCCAAGGGTTTGACTTAGCTTAAGCAACTTAGGAGTGGAGTCTATAGGGTTCTTTAAAAACAGAATCATGTCATCTCCAAAAAAAGGAAAGTTTCACTTCCTCTTTCCTTATTTGGATCCCCTTTATGCTTGCTTCTTGCCTTATAGCTCTGTCTAGAAATTCTAATACTATATTAAAGAGGAATGGGAAGAGTGAATATCCTTGTCTCGTTCCTGATGCTGCCATCAGAATGACATCACCCCATTTGTAAGGAAATGGAAAGACTTGGAAAAAATCATATTAAGTGAAGTAAGCCAGACCCAAAGGAACATAGGCTCAATGGTTTCCCTCATTTATCATAATTAGTACATACCTAGCACTTTCCTAGCAGAGGATTACAATAACTCAAAACCTAGATCCATAGGTCATATAGGATGAGACTAAATGAAGGCATCTCCAGGATATGGAAACAAGAGCATTATTTTGAATGATTGTTGTTATTAATGTATATGTTATTTCTCTACTCCTTTGTTGCCCTTTGGTTAATCTCATATTGCTACTGTATCTGACTTTGTTACCTGGTATGTTGTGTATATGTTTATCTGTTTATTTGAAATAAGAAAGGGAAGGGGGGAAACAAGATTATTGGGAGGGGTTGAGGGGAAGGAAATGGGGACAAAAACATAAGAAGGGGTATCAATGTGTGAGAAGTTAGGTACCCACTATCTGGCAAATGTAACTGCAATCCCTCTATACACTACCTTGATAAAAATAATTTTAAAAGAAGCTATAAAAACTAAAACAAGATAGAAAAGATGAAAGAAAGAGGTATCATGATCATTTTAAATAAGTGGTCTCAGGGCTGGGAGTTTGACCTAGTGGTAGAGTGCTCGCCTAGTGTGCACGAAGACCCGGGTTCAATTCCTCGGTACCACATACATAGAAAAAAGCCAGTAGTGGAGCTGAGACTCAAGTGGTAGAGTGCTAGCCTTGAGAAAGTCCAAGGACAGTGCTCAGGCCCTGAGTTCAAGGCCCAGACTGGCCAAAAAAAAAAAAAGTGGTCTCTATAAATGTGTGTGGGGGGCGGGGGTGAAGTCAGTGTTTGACATCAGGTGTGCTTAAAAAGAATCTGGAGGGAGAGGATTGTCCCTTTCATGATAAACCTGCACCAGAAATTAGTCTAGACCAGAGGCTTCTGCTTCTTCCTGTGGGGCTGGAGAAAGGAATGGACACATTTTTCCTCCTGTGTGAAGGCCGGTGATGAAGAGTACAGACTTTTCTGAAGTCAGTTCACACGGTGAATAAATAACGGATTAGGTAAGTTGAAGGTCTTTGAGCTCATTGTACCTAACATCACTCCAGTGGTTTCTGTTCTTTTTGCCCATGGACTCCCTGTGCATGGTGACTCTTTTTATTTCCACATAATCATGTGGTCACTCTTTTTATTTCCATATAATCACGTTGTGTGTTTCTTAGACTGTTTATTTTTAAGATTTTTGAACCTGATTTGCTTCTGAAACACTACTGGACCAATAACTATGAAATTATTTGTATGACAAAATCTTCCTGTGCCAAATTCTCCCAGAAATTAGATCAGCCTCCGATGAAATGTTAATAAAAACTAAAGCTGTAGCCAGTAGCATGCGTGTGCTTGGGCTCATGGCCAATCAACAGGCCATGTGTGTGAGGGCAGCCAGGCTTAGAGTTTGGATTGTAGTCTCTCGTGGCTTTGTGGAGGGTTCATCTCGCTGGTGAGCCCTGAAATGAATTGCTTTCCAGGTTGTGTTTTCGCATCATAGGGAACTTTTTTTCCTCTCTCCCAGTTCAACCCATGTGGGTTTCATAAAAAAACAAACCAACAAAAAAGCAAAAACTGTCTTCCACCCCCAAAGCCCCTTCTGTGGGGGATCCTAAGTGGACCCCAGAGGGTTGTTAGAGAGAAGGGTTGGCCCTGATTGCATACCACACATAGGTGGAGGGTTTGTTATTCACAGTTCCCCCGCCTAGGAGAGGACACCCCTATTGTTTCTGAAAAATGCTGACCAGGACTATACTTCCAACGAAAATTCCTCTATCCCTCCAAAGGCAGCAAAGGCAGGAGCTGAAGCTACAGATAAGTGTTTTGATGAATTGCAAGATGGATAGGACTTGCAGTGGCCCCAGCCCTGCTGATACCAAATGCCTTTAAGATACAGCCTTTCCCATCCTAATCTACAAAGGAAACAGGAAAAAGGAACTTAAAACTCCCTGTGCTCAGTCAGAAATGAGACTGTTACAGCCTGCTTCTGTGCTGTTCTTTCTTGCCTCTAACTTGTAAACAAGTGCTAGGAGAACATGCGAGTGGAAAGTAACAAAGCTCTGGGCTTTTGAAAGGATCTTGAGGACCTCATGCACATCTGTGGACGCTGGATGGAGAGATTTGGGGAAGCATGGACTCTTTAGCTGGCTTAATTCTCTATGGACTCAGCTTGCTCCTTTCTGGTAAGGTTTGGCTTTATTTGTGAATTTCATAGTATTAAAAAGTGCTTGTGACTAATGGACTGTCTCAAGCAAATCTTAGAGCTTGTCCTCCAGGGCATACAGTGGCATCCTATAGTGGCATTGACGCCGTTTCTCAGTGACTCTCAGTTAATAAATGCAAGTCCCTGTGGCATGAACTGATTTTTCTAGGGTGCTCTGCTTGGACCATCACCTTCTGTGCTGTCTCTTGTAGGTTCTTTGAGGATTGGTTAATTCATCCGAACTCTCAGTGATTTGAAGAAATTTCCTTACTAGTGTGCATTATTTTTTGTTCTTGTTCTGGAGTGTTTTTTTTTTCCTTTTCTTATTAAGAATAGGGGAGGTGAAACCCTAAAATAAAATCTTGTTTTACTTGCTTCAAAGAAAACCTTCTGTAATTAAAGAAAAATCATGCTTTTTTTTAACCATTTAAGGCAATATACAGATTCTCATTGTGAAATGAGAACCAAAATACTTTTCTGTCTAATCTGGGCTTTTTGCTTTATTTGATAGCTAGGATCAGAGATATTTAGGTTATATAATTTTCCTTTCAGTTTTAAAGATGTTTGGTATATAAAAATTCAGTGTTTATTAGCCCAAGAAAGCTAAAACTTTGTCAGATCACCCCAATTACTGGGCACAAATTAAGAAACATGAGAATGGTTGGCCAGAAGACCTTGGGCTTGGAATGTGTCCTATAGCCCAGGTATCCTGTTGAAAGTGGCTTTACAACCTGAGCTTCATATCCAATTACATGACTACTACTGATCTCTCTTCTTGGTTTGAAAACATTCTAATAAAGAATTGCATTGATGATATTGGACATGTATTTGAGGAAATTTTATTGAACGCAATTACAGGTTAACCTAAGGTATACTCTCTCTTTGCATATATATATATATATATATATATGTCAGTTATAGTATACTATAGGGTTACCTGATAGTAACCAAAGTTGATCCAAATATACATAAGTATATTTTTATGTTTTTCTAGTTTTGATGTACTCTGTTAAATGTTCAAAAATTAAAGTAATCCGGTAAGGTAATGCTGTTTCATATGGTTCATTTTATAAGTCTTCCGTTTGCTTTCAGCCACAAGTATTTTAAGATTTTGAATAATATTCTTAAGGGAAAGAAGGCATTCCTAAATTGTGGGACATGAGAGATTAGACTAAGGAAGGCTTCACTATTTATGCAGAAGTTGTTTGTAGCAATGCATAAATTATATTTCTCTAGTAACGCTCTCCTTTAAATAGTTCAGATTCTCTATGTTTGGTGTGCTTTCAAGTGCACTGTTTGCCAGTGACATGAAATCTGGAAGTGATTCTGCACTGGGATGAGAGCAATGCAGAGCCCCGGAGGCTGCAGCTGCTCTCACGTACCATTTATGTTAAATAATACACACACTCGCACCCACATAACAATGTTTTACTTCAGTATTTCCTCTATAATATTTATGTTAGAGGGATTTGCAAGAGAAGCTTAGAAAAGCTGTCATAAAGTAAAACAAAAAGATTTTCTGGTCCACACAATCACTCTGGTTCTCTGAAACAAACAAACAAAACAACCCAAAGCAGAGCAAAGCACAACAAAACAAAACAAAGCCAACCCCAGCTCTGACTTGAGGAGAGAAGGGACGGGGTGGGATGGGGGGTAGAGAATGTTCATGCTCTCATTAGAAGTCAAGAGTGAGCTAACACAGCTAGTGGTTAGGTGGGTGTGTTGTATCAAATGCAAATGTGCACGTCTAATCTAAACCCTCATGACCACAAATACTCTGACAGTGGGGCAACTCTAGGAACATGAGTCCAGCTTGCTTATGTCTCCACCATAAGATCCCATTCAAGTCGGCTCCTCTGATAGACTAGAGGAGGAAACTTGTGGCTTCTGGTTTGTTCTATCCAGTCCAAGAGGTAAGTTCACACACCTCTTTTTTCCTTTTTCCTAAGCAAACAGAACTATATATACCCTATTTGCCTTAATCAAGGTGCCTCTGGGTGGTACAGCTCATAAGAGATTGGAAGAGCAAAGTAATTTTAAGGACTTTTTCTCCCTCAACCTCTCCTAGATGACCCCCTGAGAATCGAAGAATAATCTCAGTTCCAAATACGTTCAAGTATGCATATTACTTTTTCTCTACTTTTCCTTTTCTCTACCTTTTCCTCCCTCATCCTCACCAGACCAAAAGGCTTGTCTAAAAGAGTTGTGAATACAAAACTGACTTTCTCCTTTACCACAAAGTATCTGTCATGGTCACTGCTGCATACCTTCCCACCTCTTCCCTGTTACATTTGACATCTTACGCAGCTAGATTTAGAGACAGCAGAGATCTCGTCTGAGAAGTCAGAGGAAAAGCAGTGACACTTAGTCAGGATCATGGTCTCAGGTGAAACTTCCTCAGTAGAGCTGGACTTGAAAGGTTAAAGTTCAATTCTGAGTAGTGTAGAGGCTGGGATTGGAGACAGCCTTGTGATTATTCTCAAGCAGAACAGGGTGGCTTCCTTTATGGGTGCTCCTTCTTCAGCGTTGTCTTCGTTGGGAGATCTTAGCACTTCCCTTCTCTTAAGAGAGATTCCCGGATGAGTCTATTTCTTTTTTCATTACTTACTTATTTATTTATTTATTTTTTTGTTGGTTGTGGGGCTTAAACTCAGGGCCTGGGCACTGTCTCTGAGCCTCTATGTGCTCAAGGCTAGTGCTCTACCACTTAAGCCACAGCAGCACTTCCAGTTTTGGAGTGGTTAAGTGAGATAAAAGTCTCAAGGGGACTTTTCTGTCCAGCCTGACTTTGAACCACAATCCTCAGATCTCAGCCTTCTGACTAACTAGGATTATAGACATGAGCCACAGGAGCCTGGCATGGCTTTCTTATTATCATTTATTTCTGAGGCTTCATCCCTCAGAAAACATATGTGGGCCAGGCACTGATGGCTCACACCTATAATCCTAGGTACTCAAGAGTCTAGGATCTGAGGATCGTGGTCCAAAACCAATTTGGGCAGGAAAGTGGGGTCTCTACTCGACTAATGTCATTCATTTCATCCTGCCTGAGCCAACACTTCCTCTTAATGCTCTTCTAATTCTGCTCAGGCCATGTGGGCCGTGTCTTTGAGATATGGGCATGTATATTTAACCCAATTAGCGTCTAAAACCCTGAACAACATTTTATTAAATGAAGTTTATTAAATGAAGTTTTAATAGTTGTCGTAGCAAGTTGACACTCCACAGCTGACCAAAGGAAAAAGGAAATGGAGAAAGGATTTCAGCCATGTTGACATAACAATACTAATGATACCACATCAACTTCATATACATTGTAAGTACTATTCACTCATAAAAGGGAAGTATATATTAAATATTTAATATAAAAAAGTCAAAAGAAAATTTCATATTTTTAGTGTAAAACATAAAGGATACCTTCATAAAAAGGTACTTAACCAGATGTTTATTTAAGATCAGCTATTGAACAATTGTTGGATATTACTCATAACACAGGCATACTTTTTCTTCAGTAAACATATATCAGTCTTGTTTATGCCAATTTTCATTCATTCATTCATTCATCTATCTTTTTGTTAATGGTGACTCACTGAGGGCTTACTTGGGGCCATGTTTTACTGTACGGAAACTCAGACTATAAACAAGGATGGGTCATTTCCTCTTTCAATTTGTGTGTATATGCGTGTGTGTGTGTGTGTGTGTGTGTGTGTGTGTGTGTGTGTATGTGCATTTGTGTGTTTGTTGGTCCTGGGTCTTAAACTAAGGGCCTGTGCAGTGCTTCTAAGAGTTGTTTCCAAGTGCAGTGCTTTACCACGTTTCCACTTGTGGTTTGTTGGTGGTTAATTGGAGATAAGTGTCTCATGGACTTTCCTTAACCAGTGTGGCTTCAAACTGTGATCCTCAGAACTCAGCCTCCTGAGTAGCTAGGATTATTGATGTCAGCCACAGCTCATATGTAGTGGCAAGAAATGGGCATTGGCAGGTGAGTTGTATATTTTTGTAATTAAATAATATAATGAGGCATTACACAAAGTAAAAAGGATTTAAAAAAATCTAAGGTTTTCAAAGATTATAAAAATCCTTATTAGATCTGGTGCTATAAAATACAGTTGCAAATCTAAGGACCCTAGTGCTTGCTAGGCAAACATTATGTAACAACTCCCTAAATCTTCTGTGTGTGTGTGTGTGTGTGTGTGTGTGTGTGTGTGTGTGTGTGTGTGTTGGTCATGGGACTTGAACTCAGGACCTGGGTGCTGTCTTTGAGCTTGTTTGTTTTGCACAAGGCTAGTGGCTCTACCTGAGCCACAGCTCTACATCTAGCCTTTTCTTTTCCTTTCTTTTCTTTTCTTTCCTTTATAGTTTAGTGGAGATAATAGTTGATAGACTTTTCTGCCTGGGCTGGCTTTGAACCATGATCCTCAGATTTCAGCTTCCTAAGAAGGGTTGTAGGAATGAGCCTAATAACTCCTCAATTCTTCCTTTTTTTCTTTTTGCCAGTCCTGGAGTTTGAACTCAGGACCTGGGCACTGTCCTTGGACACATTTTGCTCAAGGCTAGCACTCTGCCACTTGAGCCACAGCGCCACTTCTGGCTTTTCTGTGTATGTGCTATTGAGGAATCAAACCCAGAGCTTCATGCTTGCTAGGCAAGCACTCTACCACCACTAGGCCACAATCCTGGCCCATAACTTCCCAATTCTTTTTTTTTATATATATTTTTTATTGTAATTAATAGAAGGGTTACATTATATTCACCAGATAGAAGGTGCATTACTTCACATACATTGATACACTTTCTCATGTCATGGTCCCCATTTTCCTCCCTCCACCCCTGCCCCTTGTTTTCCTCCCTTCCCTATCCGATTTCAAATAATCAAATACTCATATATACAATATATCAGATAACCAGGTGAAATACTGTAATAATTTGAGATAACCAAGGGACAGCAAAAGAAATGAGAGATAACATAGTACATTAAGGACAACAATCACTCATTATATGGCTTTTGTTTCTATATCCTGGAGGTCCTTACATTTAGCATCATTCTATATGGCCTTAGGAATCTACATTTTGTTCTATTGTAAATCTCTGCTAGGAGAGCCCAAGGTTTCTACTGATTACGACAAATGAGGGAAACCATTGAGCCTATGTTCCTTTGAGTGGCTTACTTCACTTAATATGACTTTTTCTAAGTCTTTCCATTTCCTTACAAATGGGGCAATGTCATTCCTTCTGACAGCAACATAGAATTCCATTGTGTATAAATACCACATCTTGTTGATCCACTCATCAACTGAGAGGCATCTGGGTTGGTTTCATATCTTTGCTATGGTAAATAGTGCTGCAACGAATATCGTTGTGCTAGTGGACTGATTGAACTCCCCAATTCTTAAACACAATATTTAAGGAGGTATACTGACCGGTGGAATATACATGGTCCTCAGCAGAGAGCTTATCTAGCATGTATAGAGCCTTATTTTGATCCTTGTAATGAATAAATAAACTACAATAAATAAATAAACAAATGTTAATGTCATATACTATCAATCTCCTTAATTGCTAAGTTTAACATAAATAAAATGAATTTCATTTGAAAATCACATTTAGGTTGGATTTTTCATCCTGTTCACGTTTCTAAACAGTTGTGGATATCGCCAAAAATCACAGCCAATTTTAGTTGTGTGTTATATGCAATTTTTAAAGCCAAGATAAAAAGAGAAACAAGAACTCACATTAGGTTAGGGGGAGCAGTTTATAAAGGGAGTGGTGAAGTTATAGGGTAGCCTGGGGGAGGAGTAAAGTTGGAATGCTAGGATGAGAGTATTGAATTGAAGTTGGGGTCAGATCAGGAAGCTCCTTGGGGACTCTTTAGAGTCTTGTACCTCACTGTGTATGTTAAAATTTATCAGCATGCATGTCCTATCGTATTTGTGTTGTGCACTTGGAAGATTAATAGTGTGGAGGATAGATTACAGTGACAGAAATTGTCGACCAGGGCCAACTGGGCTTTTCAACATTCCAGGGAAGGAGCATATGGGGTGGAACAGAGAGCTTTTTCAGGAGCAGTGTAATGTTTTCTCCTCCTTGCTCAGGAGAAGGTAATGCAGCATTGATGGTTTGTTGTGTTTGGAGGTTAATAGGGAGGAACATGCAGTTTGGATAATGGTAGCACCATTTCCTGTATGTGGGGGGGGGGGAACAGAAGGAAGGTCAGAGATGGGCTTGGTTGGAGTAAATAATGGTTTTGTACATACTGATTTTGATGTTACATGTAAAGAAATATTTAGTTAATTTGCTTCTTCAGATGTGAAGATCAAAAGAAGAGAATTAAGTAGCAGGGATTAAGCCATGGAAATCTTTTAGTTTATGGTAAGTAAATCCAGGGGCATAGATATAAACCAGGAGCTAAATGAAAAGAAGAGAAGGAGGAAAATGGCTAAACAAGCAAGAACAGTCAGATTTCCATCCTGGGAGATTAGAGACTTTGGTGTGGTACTCACAGAAGGAGAGAGGTTGTTGCTGTTGTTGTCTAGGAGAGAGTTGTTTTTTAAGTATAATTTTGTTATTGAGGTGCACAGAGGGGTTACCATTTCATAACTCAGTTAATGGGCACATTTCTTTTTGGACAATGTCCCTCTGTCCTCCATTTTCCTCATTTCCCCCCTCCTTTCCTTGCCCACAAAGGAGGAGAGAGTTTTAAGAAGGAGACAGTAAGATGCAGGAATCAGGGTACTTGCACCTGGACCAGTTCACAGATACGTATTTTAAGAGCCAGCTTCCCCTGGCAGCATGATGGAACCAGAATTGGGCGGGGTGTCAGCAGCTCAGCTGGCGTCACTCCCAGCCTTCAGGAAAGGGAACGTCCAGAGTCACCTCCCTTATTTCTGGAATTTCAGACTGATAACCCAAAATTCCCGCCAGTCTGGCCACTCTTCCTTAACTCACATCACACGTGAAGAATACTTTGTTAAGATCTAGAAATCTCCTGTGTTTCCCCGCCATGTTCCTCCCCCAAAATTCTAGGAGTAGGTATAAAGACGAGGACCTGCCCATGAGTCAGAGTTCTGAGTCTTCAACATATCTGACCACAGGGTAGGGCTTTACTATGAACTGGCAGTTTCACCTCCCACATGGTATGTGTGTGTGTGGGGGGGGTGACAAAGACGGGAGGAATTTGAAGGCCCCTCACAGGGGCTAGTTAGGTATCTGAGGTGGGGGGTGTTGTGGGCCACTTGTGCTGGTTGCTTGTTACAAACCCCTTGTCCAGGGCTTGACCAGTGAGGGGTGTGTGTGTGTGTGTGTGTGTGTGTGTGTGTGTGTGGGCACACCCAGCCCAGCAGATCTGTCAGCTTTCCCGCTTTTGTTAGAAGGTGATATCATGCTTCCTGGGGGGAGCACTGGAAGACAATGCCTGCCACTTTCCTCCAGATACAATAGGCGGAGTCAGGAAGGCAATATTGACATTACTAGGGCCAGAGAGGCACTGGCTGCTCTCTGGCCATCAGATGGCAAACCAGCTTAACCTTGGCACACAGGGGCCTGGGTTGTGCAAGGCGTCTGGCTACAAAGCCAAAGGAGACTCCACCCTAGGGACCGGAGTACTTGAGACATCTGGGAATCTAAAATGGGCTTCCAATGTTGATCCCTGTGTCAAAAACAACCACAAAACAACAACCCTACCAGTAATAATGAAAACAACTACTATGGAGTGAATGGTGAATGAACGAATGAATGAATGAATGAATGAGCTTGAATCTGAGCTTTCATGTGTCATAACCCTTATGCCCACTAGTTATTGTTAATCTTTGTCTGAACAGAGATAATCAAGGCTCACAAAGGTTACATGACCTGCCCCTACCCTTCCTCCTTTTCCAAACCTGCCATGGGATTCTGACAGGACTGCCAATCATGGATATAGAATATCCCATCCACATAACCATAGAAATTGGTTCACACAGAGGAGGAAAAAGCGTCAGCCATTTAGATTCTTTCCTACGTAACTCATGAGGACTTTGAAAGCAAAGTCCTTTCTTTTGCTTCTCCGAGGACACTGTTGGCCTTTCTTATCCACTTGAAGGAAGCTGGTGTTTGGTAAGAAAACAATGAGCCCCAAACGCAGAACAGAACCACAACAGGCTATCTCATCATTTTTGATCCTTGAGTCAACAGGTTGAGATCAGAAACCTGTCTCTGCCTCTTCCAGTTATTTGGGTCAGTTTCTTTTTCTCTGCTTGGTTTATTTTGTGTTGGGTTCTAGTTCTAGAAAGGGAACCTAGCTGAAGGATCACATACCTCAGTGGAATATGATGTAAGCTGAGAATGACCTGAACCTAAGTCCTGAGTTCTCTGTCAGTTAATTCTTGGGCTTCTGCTAAGAATCTGGATTGTCAGATGGGAGGAATTCCTTTGTACAGCTTAGCTAGCTTCAATTTCTTTTCTCAGGGTCTTGACTGGCTGAAGCTTTAGCATGGTTTATTATCCATAGGTCCTCACCTCATTTATTCTAAACCTATTGCTTTCTAGTTATTGACAACTTAATGGATCAAAGTGGAATTTGTCTCCCTTCTGATTAAACTTCTTTCTGGATGTTTGGACCCATCCTGGAAAGAGAGAGAATGTGTGGGTTTGGAGGGAACAAAGGAAAGAGGGAGGGGAAAAAAAAGGAGAATGTCTCTCCATTTCAATGCTTTTTTTCTTCTAGCTTCTTTTAGTCTGAATTCTTCTTAGTGTCCATGGTCCTTGTATTTGAAAAGCACTCATCTTCTGGGGTTGATATAAACATCTATGTATTTTGTTCTTTGTAGCTCCCACTTCAGATCATAGAGAACAGTGGAGGTAGTTAGTTGTCATCAGCAGTTATTCAGGAGTTAGTCTTTGCCTGCACTGGGTCCTTGTGACTCCGTTCCTTGTGCTACAAGGAGAGGTGCTCTCGTTATACTCAATATTTACTTTCAAACCTCTATGACATTGTGTATGCCATCTCCTCTTCACTTGTCCACCATATATATTGGAGGTTTAGGTCAGATATCATTTCTTCCAAGAAGTCAGTCTTGACATCCTTGTGTAAATTAAATCTAGGAGTGCAAAAATACATCCTGAGGGCAAACTTTAGTTTCCCTGGGAGGTGACTTCAGGGCCTTAAGATGATGCATTTGGAGAATGGACTTATGAAAGGATGCATGATCAATCCTGTCAGAATTGTTATCCAGGGAACCAGAGGAAAGACATGCATCAATTGCATGCTTTTATTCAAGGGTTAATTCATGGATATAAAATCTTGACACTTTCTGCATGGAAGGAAGTGAAAAGTATTTGAGTGGCTCTAGTAGAGCTATGATGAGATTGTACGTGTTCAAACCTCAGAACTGGCCTCAAGTGCTGGGTTCACAGTGGGGGTTCAGAGGTGTTAGTCATGGCAACCTTGGATTGCTTTTGATGAATGACTGAGAACATTAAATTGCGGTTCAGAATTGATTTATTGGCTTTTCCCATTGGACTCTGAGTGGTGTTTGGCATGTCACTGTTCTTAGGCATGCCCAGTGCTCCACTGCAGCCAGAGAAGTGCTTTAGTAGGAATCAAAATATGCTTCCCTTGATGCCTTATGTAGACTACTGCTGGCCTGTAAAATGAGAGTATGTGGTGCTTAGTATTTACCTGCATATACTATACTAAGTTTCTACTAATTTATACACAGATTTATGCATATATGTATCATATCCTCCATGTGATTACATGAGGCTAATTTCTAAAGAGGCTAAGGAAAAAGCTTAGTTAATTGATAATAGGGCTGTTACAATAATTGTGAAGGTTGCATATTGGGTTAGTGTGTTAATGATGGACAAAGCAGAGGTCTGTCTCATAACAGATACTGTGCTTTCTCTGGACATGATCTAGAAATTACTTGAATTAAGGAATTATTTTAGGTTCCTAAGCATATTGTAGAAGGCTAGAAAATTTGAGGGAGGGATGGGGCACATGCTGTTATTTAGAACAGCAGAAGATTAGGATAGTCAGACTTCAAAGATTATAACGTCTTCACAGACTACCAATTTAAAGACAATCATAAATTCTTTTTGACCTTTTTTAAAAAATTAATTACTATATATTTTTCAAAAGATAAGTTCTCCTTATATTTCACCAGGCTGGTCCTGACTGCCTGTGCCAAGTGGTCCTCACAGGAGGATTGACTCTTAACCTCCCAAGTAGCTGTGACTATAGGTGTGAACCACCAGGAGAAGCTCTTTCTTTTGACATGAGGTATTACATGGAGCTAACACTTGTATCTTAAGAAACACTGTTTTAGATGAGTGCTGGTGGCTCATGCCTGTAATCCTAGTTATTCAGGAGACTGAGATCTGAGGATTGTAGTTCAAAGCCAGCTCAGGCAGGAGAGTTTGTGACAAACGACTTCCAGAAAGTAGTAGCTAAATCACTGTTAATGATTACTCATGTACTTTTGAGTCATTCAAAGTTTGGATCCTTTGTGCATGGCACAGTTGTCTGACTGTCCTTCTGGCTCCACAAGGTGGGGTGGCAATGCTTCTTGCTTCAAGTTATGTGGGTTGTCTAAATGGCTTTGTTTTTACTTCCTCTTTATTGGATTAGCAGATTATCTTGGGCATTTGTTTTTCTTGGTGATATTAGAAGCCCAGGAGGGTTAAGTGGACACAGGGAAATGAATGAGGTTTCTTAAGGCCTTGGCTCAGAACTTGTACACTGTTAAACCTAAATCTAAAGGTTGAGAAGGAGGACAAAGAAAGTATGTGGATGCATGGAGGGATGAAGGGAGGAAGGCAGTGATTTGACTGATAGCAATACTGGCTTTGATGGTGAGATAAGACAGTTGGCTTCCTCCATAAAGCCTGCACCACAATGGTATCTATGTCATGAAATTTAGAGGGAAGAGTGAGTTAATCCACCTAAATCATTTGGAACAATGCTTACATTTAGAAAACACTAAGTAGATCTGTATGTCACCAGTTTTACCTATCTAACCATCACTACCACTATTCATGTATGAAGGAGGCTGAGAGAAGGATTAGCTACCCAATTTCCTAGTAGCTACCCAATTTCCACCCACAGAAAGACTCGAAAGAGTGATCTTCTGCAGGGTCCCAAGCCACTCAAATACACACACACAGACACACACACACACACACACACACACACACACACACACACACACATATTCCTATTCTCTTTCTCCTAAGTGCTTCATTGCCAGAGACCCAAGGCCTCTGGCAGCCTGAGCTTGCTCTGTGCTGTGTGGCTCTCCCAGGTCCCTCCAGCCTGTGCATCTCACACCCAGAATCAGCACTTCTTGCCACGCAAGCCACCTGCCAAGAGGTGTGGAACTGAAGCCAAACACGCACAACAGCTGCAGAAGCTCAGCCACATTTACAGGCCCAAAGGAATCTCATACCAGGCCTGGACATAGCCATGACCACGGAGTGACTCTAGAGAGCATAAGCCATTGGCAAACTATGATTCCAACATGAGTAATGCATGAGTCCCACCAGCTGCAGGACTGGGATCAAACAAAAGGCAGTGTTGTTGGCAGCCAGGGGGAAAATCGCCATTAAGTGCAGTGCTGTTTTCCCACTGAGGCCAAGGAGAGCCAGTGACTTGGACTAACTTCTATTAAGAGAGCCTTTTCCCTTTTCCTATAATCACTATCTGGTGGTGAAATTCCTCGATATAAGCTTTACTAAGTACACTGTTGCACCTTCTGGCCAAGTGAGTAGGAGGATAGGTGCCATAGACAGATAGTTTGGATTTGAGCCCCATGTAACAATGTGATAGCTATTTGACTTTGGACAAATCACTTCACGTTTCTGAGGCATGAGGGCAATGATGTTACTTGCCCTAAAGCACTGAGACAATTGCATAATATGAACTATGTTGAGTGGTTAGCAAAACACAAGCTCTGGAATTATTTCCCATCTCTCCCTGTGTGATGGGAAACACACTTAAGTGCTTTCCACAGTTTTGGTTATCTGGAGTAAACCTCAGCCACAGATACTACACAGAGAAGTCCAGAAACAAATAATTTACAAGTTTCAAATTTCCCACAAGTCTGACCTAAAATCATTTGCTCTTCGACTCTGTCTGCCCAGGTTGGGAGTCATGCCCTTTGGCCTGTCTAATACTCTATATCTACTTGCTGACTACCAGTTAAGTAGCCATGTTGGGAGCCAGTTCAGTAGTCACAGCATAATAGTTCTTGCGTTCAAGTGATCCTGAATAATGACCCCAAACGCTAAAGTAGTGGTGTTGGCTGTTTGGAGATGTTTCTAACAAAAAAAGCAATGCATGAGAAAAATACAAGATCTTGGATAAGTAAGGAAAGAAAAACATGTACTGAGGTTGCTAAGCTCTATAGTAAGAATGACTGTCAGCTAGGTACTGGTGGCTCCTAACTACTCAGAATCCTCAGGATTCTGATTTGAAGCCAGACAAATAGGAGGGACGCTTATCTCCAGTTAACCAGAAGAAAATCTGGAAGGGGAGAGTGGTAGACTGTCAGTCTTGAGCGAAAAAGCTAATAGGGAGTATAAGGCCCTGAGTTCAAGCCCCAGTACACACACACACACACACACACACACACACACACACACACACACACACACATACCTAGTCCTTTCTGGGGCTTGAACTCAGGGCCTGGGCACTGTCCTTGAGTGTCTTTTGCTTAAGGCTAACACTCTACCACTTGAGCCATAGTGCCACATCCAGCTTTTTCTATTTATGTGGTACTGAAGAATTGAACCCATGGCTTCATGCATACTATCAAGCACTCTCTCACTAAGCCACATTCCCAGCCTGAATTATGAATTTTTAAATTGTGCAGAAGGAAAAAAATCGTGCTAGTTTTGCTTCTGTCTCTCTAATGGCAAAAGTGATGCCCTTGTTATGTGCTATGGTCTTAATTAAGATGGAAATGGTATTAAGCTTTTGTATACATTAGGGAGAAATGGCACATTTAGGGTCTAATACGGCATCTCTCATGGATAAAGGGAGAGCTGTGGAGGTCATTCCAGTTCATCTGACCCCCTTTCAACACATCTCTCAGTCCTTTCTAGTCCATTGTGCTTAGTATTGGGTCAAATAACTTTGCATATATAAACACATATAAATATAAAATGTATATATAATATAAAACATATATTAATAAAATAGTTTGCTCCTAAGGATGTTGCTGCTCAGGTGTGATTTGCAGCTAGACATTCAGTAGATTCCTGTTATTCCTGGTAGTTAAATTCTATAAATTTATAGATGTATAAATTCTATAACTCATAAGCACAAGGCCCAATTCATGTAAGCCTCTGGTTATAACATTTCTATTAACAGACAAATTTATAATGCTATGTTTTGGTTTAAAGATAGATCATTTAATATGTGGCTGTCATTGACACTGAATACTTGGCCAGTAGTACTCCTGCCTGGATGAAGCTTATCTAACTCACATTTTTCTTCTGCATTACCTAGTAGGAATTTTTATTTTTTATTTTAATGTATAGAGGGATTAAAGTTATATTTGCCAGATAGAAGGTACATTACTTCTCACACATTGATACCCCTTCTCATGTTTTTGCCCCATTCCCCTGCCCCATCCCCTCCCCTCATTTTCCCCCCTCCTATTTCAAATAAACATATATATAATATACCAGGTAACAAAGTCAGATACTGTAACAATACGAGATTAACCAAAGGGCAACACAAGAGAAGAGAAAAAGAACATAGTACATTAAGCACAACAATCACTCATAATTAAGTTCTTGTTTCCATGTCCTAGAGGTCCATCAATTCTAGCAGGCATCTTTTGCTTGGGAGTGCTAGATAACATTTTAGCATTACTACTAGGGGCCAATGCAAATGGTGAAATTGTCAACAAAAAGCACAAAAAAGGCAAAAAATGTGGCACTACACATATCACAGAGCAGATGCTTATTTGTAGTAGGACAGATGAACAGAAAGAAGCGTGCTGGACTCAGCTGGGAACTTATGTATCGGCAGAATCTACGGATGTTCAAATGGCTGGGAAAAACTCGCAGCGAGTATGGATTTTGAAGTCACAAATCCATGTTAGCAATGGGGAAGACACATAGATATAGGACTTGTGAATAATGAACCTAGCCTGTGTATCCATAAGACTAGGTAAGTCCAGACCGCAATGAAGTGTCCACCAAACTAAAGAGCCAACACAGTTCAAATCGCCTAGGTGAGAAAGACATTGGCTCAGCCTGTTGCAATCAGGCTCCATTAGCAGTTGCCCATGTCTCCAGACTCAAAGGACATTTCTTTTCTTTCTTTTCCTCCCTCCCTCCCTCTCTCCCTGCCTTCCTTCCTTTCTTCCCTTCTTTCCACGTCATGGGGCTTGAACTCTAGGCCTGGACATTGTCCTTGAGCTCTTCAGCTCAAGGCTATCACCCTACCCCTGGGCCTGTGCATTGTCCCTGGGCTCTACAGCTCAAGGCTACCACCCTAACCCTTGAGCAACAGCACCACTTCTGGTTTTCTGGTGGTTGGTTGGAGATAAGAGTCTCATGAACTTTTGTGCCTGGGCTGGCTTTGAACCTCAATCCTCAGATCTCAGCCTTTTGACTAGCTAGGATTACATGCATGAGCTACCATGCCTAGCTCAAAGAGCATTTCTAAGAAAGGAGACATGAGTGATAGAAGCATGGGGGGATGAAACTGTGTCAATTGCAGATTCCCAAGACTGGGCTAAGGGTGGAAAGTTTTCTTGTCTTGGTCACTGCAGTGAATCCCAAGTACAGGTTTGACAGGATTCCCTGGAACATAGATTTTCTTATTCACATCCATTCCAAACATGACCCACCACTTTATTTTTTTTTAAATTTTCTAAACTTCAAATGGTTGTATGAGAAAGTTACAATTTAAAATGTCCATCGCTTCTTAATCACAAGAATAGTAAATTATAACCACAACTGAGAGGCTGTATTTTTTCTTTCATCCTCTTCATGAAGCTAGTAAAATAATCAGAAACAATGATACATCTCCTATTTACAAAAGGATATGCTATTATTACCTGTTAATAATTTATTTATTCTTTCATTGATATAATAACTCATTTTAATCTTCTCAATGGTCTTTTTTTAATCATAGCTTCTATTGTCCCTGTAAAGTACTTTACAGAGGGGTTACAGTTATATAAGTCAGGTATTGAGTACATTTATTTTTGAACAATGTCACCTCTTCCCTTGTTTTCTTTCAGCTTTCCCTTCCCCCCACCCCGCAACAAGTTTTTTTGTTTTTGTTTATTTTTTATAAAAAGGTGAGTTTATTGGGGCAGTAGATGGTGAACTGACCAGCCAGGGACACAGCGCAGACTCGGGAGCTGACACTGTGACCCTGCAACAAGTTTTGTAGTTCATTTTCAACATAGTGTCTAGTGAGTATCACTGCTGCATTGTTTTCCATTTGTCCCACCATTTCTGCATTCCCTTACCCTCTCCTAAACAGATAAACAAACTTAAGTACCTGACAAAATGTACAGAATTAAAAAACAGCAATAAAGGAGAAAACAAAACCACAAAAACATACAAATAACAAAAAAGCCCTCTTGTTTCCATTTCTTGGAGTTCATTTTGATAAACACCATTTTATATCATGGCCCAAAACTTTATACAATCTGACCCCATAGAGTTAGTAGCACGATGTTTTTGATAGGTCAAAGAGGAAGGTGAATTGTACTGTGCCGTATGTGAAACAGTACATTGATGATACTATATCTCCAACTCTCAGCCTGCTCCTTGGTCTTCTCTCTTCCATAGCCTCTGCTCTTCCAGGCAATGCCACTTTTACAATCCTGACTGTTCACCCCACCTATAGTAGGGTGTGCAGGGCATTGTATTGTTAGATAAGTAGTAAATGGCTTTCAGCTTTTGCTCCATTCTCAGCTCCAAGTGGCTCATCCAAAGATCCTCCCTGGAAAACATTCTCCCCCATACTTTAGGATAAGCAATGAAGAAGTGCAAGGTCCCTGATGACGTGCCCCTCCCTGTTCCTGCCTCCTTGGCAAGTCAGGCTTCCTAGCCTAAGTGCTTTCTCATCTTAGAAGCATGATCTCTGGATTCTGTAGTTTCTGGTGGGCCTAGCCCTCACCACACCAGAGATCCAACACATGATTGAATTTCCACAAAACTGATGACTTGGGGGAAAAGAGACATCTCTGTAATGCTTACTTTTACAAAACGGATATGCACATTGGTTACTATTTTCTTACCTATCACTTTCACCCCATGTGTTCTAAACATTTCTTCTTAATACTTCTCACCAACCTCTCCCCACCCTCCAGTATATCCATTTTGAAACAACAGAATAATAGTAAGTTTGCTATCAAGACATAAGGGTATCATCGGTGGTATCCACAAAACACTCTGTTAAAAATGAACTATAGAAATGCAAGTCCAATCAAACCCAATCCAACCCAGTCTAGGAAAGATAAGACTCAAGGAATAGAAACTGAGAGAGGCCTTCAATGACCTTTGCCCTATTCAACAAGCTAGTAACAGAGAGCTCTTTAATTTAATTCTTCGTTTGGTGTTTGAAAGCTCTAGCAAGTTTGCTAATTGGCTCAACTAAAACTTTTTTTTTTCCTGTGACTTTTCATCCTCAGAAAAAGAAAAAAAAAGAGATGAACTATAACTTGTGAATGGAAATTGGGGGAAACTGAGAGACAGCGAAGGCAGGGGTGACATGTCCAAAAAGAAATGTACTCATTACCTGACTTATGAAATGGTAAGCTCTCTGTGCACCACCTCTGTAGTAAGAATAAATATTTAAAGAAAGCTGTAATCTTCAGCAGGAGGGATTTCAGAAAATTCTGGAAAAGCCCAGCAGTATCTTAGGAATAGCTCTACAAGATCTTAAGGCAAAGTCAAAAGCTCTAATAACAGTGAAGGGTAGTCCTAAGACTTTGTAAACATAGATCCACAGATAGAAAGGCCAGAATCATACCTCATCTCACAGAATGCTCTTTGAATATCTTATAAAATGCAAGCCATTGGAGAAAGGATTATTAGTTTTAGGAAAATTGGCCTTCTGTTTGGAAAAAAGAATTACTTAAAAAAGCAAAAAAAAAAAAACCATAAAGAGAAAAATTCTTGTAAGCAGGGCACAGTGGCTCATGCCTGTAATCCTAGCTACTTCAGGAGGCTGAGATCTGAGAATCAAGGTTCAAAGCCAGCCCAGACACAAAAAGACCTGAGATTCTTATCTCCAATTAACCTCTAGAAAACAGGAAGTGTGGCTTGGCTCAAGGGTTAGGGAGGTAGCCTTGAGGTGAAGAGATCAGGGACAGTGCACAGGCCAAGATCAAGCACCATGACCCATCAAAAAGAAAAAAAACTTGTAAAGATATTGTAAATAAAAATTAAAGTAATATTAATAATTAAAAAAAACAGTTCAGGGAGTATGGCCTAATGGTAGAGTGCTTGCCTAGTATGCACAAAACCCTGGGTTCCATTCCTAGATACCATGTACACAGCAAAAGTTGAAAGTGGTGCTGTGGCTCAAGTGGCAGAGCACTACCCTTGAGAAAGCTCAAGAACGGTGCCCAGGCCCTGAGTTCAAGCTCCAGGACTGGCAAAACAAAAAAATAAAAATGAAACGAAATAAAAAAAATAACAATGTTTAGTTGAAACTGAGCATGACTCATGCCACTATGAGGCTGAGATCTGAGGATCATTGCTTGCAGCCAGCCCAGATAGATTCCTAGCTCCAACTTACCACTAAAAAGCCAGAAGTGAAGTTGTGGCACAAATGATAGAATGCTGACCTTGAGCCAAAAGAAATCTAAAAAGCCCAGAGACAGAATCAGGCACTTAGTTCAAGTCCTAGGACTGGTACATGAAACATCATTACCACTGCCAACAACAACAAAACCCTGATTGAACTGATAGAAACAAAGGAGAAAATACCAGGAGAAAAAGAGTTGGGTATGTAAAACATTAAAACATTTGCCTAGCTAGTATGAGGTCCTTAAAAGACACACACACACACACACACCCTACTCACTCACTCACTCATACTCACACAGGGGCAAGGAAGGAGAAAGGAAACAGAAAAGAAATAGAGGAATAATTCACAAAAGGAGAAATACAAAACGAAAATTTTTAATAAGCAAATATAAAGTTTGCTCTGTAAGAAAAATTAAATTGAGTCAATATGAGATAACATTTTTTTTCTGTTAGACCACAAAGATTAAAAACAAGTGAGAAAGCTCACTAATACATGCCAGGACTCGCGAGAGGTCACTCTCGTGCACTGCAGCTTTTTAGAGGAAAACTTGGCAGGCTAGAGCAAGAGCCTTTAAAATGTTATGATAAGATTAAGTAAGCATTCAGGATATGAAATTGAATTCTATTTCAATCTAGACAAAGCTAAGTGGGTCTTTGCAGTTTCTCCCTTACACATATGCTGTGGAAAACATGGAAGTTCCATATCAAAATGTTAGTACCTAAACTTTTCTTCTCTTTGTGTTTGGATAAAGCAGAAATGATGTTTTATAATAAGGACAAATAGATTTTTTATATAATGTTTATTCAGAATGCTCTGGAATAGTGCTGGATTTTTTTTGTGATTTTTAAGGACACTTTAATTATTTATATTCAAATTAGTATCACCTAATATCCTAAAAATGATTCACACTCATCAAGATTTTGTTTATTTTGAGTCTATAAAATGTTTATGACTATTGTGAAACTTATTAATCTAATGTTACTATAGAAATAAACAGATTTTGGAGACAACTTCTTGGTTTGTACATTTTTATTGGGGTATTCAGATGGCCATCTGAAATAAAAAGTGGCAACACAAAGTGTTAGTTTTACAGTATTCAGTTGACTTAGAAGTTTGAGAAAAACTGAAAATCAGAACTCTGGGTAATTATTTCAAATGGTACACCATTTGTGTACTTTATGAAAATATGAATTTCTCTGTTTATAAAATAATTATTGTCTGCTGAAAACCTTGTGCTTATAGAAAAGCATTTAAGAAAATCAGCCAACCCCAGCAATAAAAAATAGAAAAGAAAAGAAAGTCAACCAATAGAGTTAAACAATGTATCCCCTCCCTCTCTTGACACTGGTCCATGTATTTATCTAAATTTCTTTTTAATCTTTAAGTAGTTGTACAAAGAAGTTACCATTCAATGAAGGAATGTATGAATATAAAATAAAAAATTTTAGGGGCCGGGAGTTTGGCCTAGTGGTTAAAGTGCTTGCCTAGCATGCATGAAGACCCGGGTTCGATTCCTTGGTACCACATACATAGAAAAAAAAAAAAGCCGGAAGTGGTGCTGAGCCTCAAGTGGTAGAGCTCTAGCATTGTTCAAGGACAATGCTCAGGCCCTGAGCTCAAGTCCAGGACTGCCAAAAAAAAATAAAAAATAAAATAAAAAATAAAAAAAATTTATAGTTTATAAAACATATAAACATAAAATGTACACTTTCAACATTTTCACCCATCCTTCCAAGCCCAATCAATGTATTTCTTAGTAATATAAGAAAATATATTAAGGGGGCATGGTGGCTCCTATCTATAATCCTAGCTATTCAGGAGGCTGAGATCTGAGGATCAAGGTTCGGAGCCAGCTGGGATACAAAAGGACCCCAGACTCTTATCTGCAATTAATCTCTAGAAAACTGCAAGTGAGGCTTGGCTCAAGGGTTAGGGAGGATAGCCTGGAGCTGAAGAGCTCAGGGACAGTGCCCAGGAGGAGTTCAAGCTCCATGACCCACAAATATATATATGTAGAAAGAGGATGAGAGAACAGATGATGACAACGTCATGGATAACATTGTTATCCATTATGCACTGTAAACACACTTGTACATGCTGTTTTGTATGAGGATAGCTTAGTGAGAAAAAGAAACTTAGAGGTGTTAATTTGCCATGGGATTGTGGACTATAAACTGGAAGCATCCCCGTGAGAGTAAAATCACTGAGGTAAAGCATAGGGCCCATGCTACTGGGTTATGACAGAGTAAAACCCAAAACAAATGCGTTCCTTCTATTTCTCGATATCCTATCACCACTTAGACTTGAACCTGAAGAATAGGAAGAATGATGGAGTATGAAGGTAAATCCTAGAAATGAAATTAGAATGCCCTATACACATTATTTTTTTTTTAGGAAAAAACATGACTTATTTTTAGGGTTACAGAATGTCTGGGAATGTTCAAGAATGCCCAGCATCAATGGGAGAATGCCAGGTTCTTCTAACTTGCCCTTCACTTCTTCATCTACTTATTAGCTTAGAAGTCACAGTCATCTGAGTTTGGATTAGATGAGGTATATCTACATGTGGCCACTATCCTTCACCATTTCCCACTGTGCCACTTCGTCATTACAGTGGCCATGTGACACATCCACCATGAAAGCTAATGTCCTCACTTCAGTGCTGCCCCTTCATGGTTGGGTTCAAATCAATGATCAAAGCGTGTTTCATCCTTTCATAACTCTCTCATTGGACTGCAGCCTTTCATACTGGCGTCTAAGAACATACCTGGGGGACTGGTGAGGGCAAAATCTGACCAGCTGGGAGTCTCTCTTTCAGTGATCACGTTTCACTTTAATCAACACACCCAAGCACTGCTGATTGCAGTTGCAAGATTTGTTTAGGACAATTCTGAACCCCCATCCCCCACCCATGCCCCAAAGCTGAAAATTACGAATGGGTATTCTACATGAGAGATCATTGCCAAAGTAATAATAGAAATATAAGTTTGAAATGGAAAGAGAGACATGGAAAGGAGATTTGCACCTTCCATTTGCAATAGGCTGGAAATCAGATAATCATGGCTCATGTGTAAAAGCTAGTAGTATAATGCCATGATTCAAAATTTGAGTTTTAGAAGGACTGCATTCTAAATCATAGACTTTATGCTATTGACTTTTGTCAGTGGTGTGGTGAAGCAGCTTTTCTAATAAACTGAATTTGAGGTTGATGAATTGGTACCAAATTACTATTAATATTTGTACTCAATATTAAGCATTAACCTCATCTTGTTTACTCTGTGAGATTTATTGGCCACAGACTTGAAGTTTTTAAGAACTCTCAGGACTTTAGTGCTTGAGCATAGTAATTTCCTTCTAAGTTGACATGTCAGCACTGCTCCCTTTAAACAGTAAAACATTGAAATTAGCCACACAAACTTCAGCCAAGTTTTAATTTCAATCACTTGCAACACAGCAGAATTTGGCTTTCTTTGAACACATTCTATATTACACAATCTCAGCATTGAATTCAACTTAAGTCAGTTTTTAATTCATTTTGGGTCCAAATTAGGAGAATGACAAGTTTGTATTTGAAACCTAAGGTTCTGGCTAATTTGTCATGCTTTAAAATTTGGAACCTAGAAATTTTAGGTTCCATTTCCTAGAAGAGATGGTAATTATTGCTTTCCAGCTGTAGCCTGAGACTACAACCTTGTCTTTAGGTTGAGTTAGATAATCATCCTGAATAGTCCTCAAAACTTGTTTCTGAGATCTGTAACTAGAAGCAAGGCCCAGTTAATGAAGAAATAAATAAAGAGAAAAGAGATTTTAGCAGTACAGATCAGCATGCCAAGACTTAGGGGGGATACAGCTCTGAGTTTCCAGTAACAATTATGTGACTGTGCCCCTATTATTTATATTGCTTCTTGCCCATGTTTATATCACTCCTCTGCACTATTATTACATGAACATAGGAACAAAATGAGTATAAAATAAAAATGCAAAAGAATTCTTGGTGTGGGATGCAACAATAATGGCTAGCCAGTATTCATTAGCTTGTTCTTTGGAGCTCTTCTCTGTAGATTTTTTCTAAAAAATACTGCCATAAACATTAGCTTTGTTTGGTAATTAATCCTGCAGGCAGACTGTCCCCTCAAGAGGATCTAGTTGTGGCTATTTTAAAAAGTAATTTTATTGTTATTGCTAAAGGTAGTTGTGGCTATTTTGCAGAATTCCCCTCTTTTTCTTCATCAGCCTTCTAACAATTAGAGAATCATAAATCACCATTCTATTTATCATCAGTCATGATTGTAATCATGTATTTTTCCTTTAAAAAGAGCATGTATACACATAACTACGTCTGTAAAAATTATGCATACTTAGGGGATATTTTGGTACTTTGATACATGAACTCATTGCATACTGTTCAAAATCAGGTTAAATCTCTTTCCTCACCATTTATCATTTTATTATGATGAAAAGATCAAAATAATTTTCTCCAGTTTCTTAAAGTCTACACTTTGTTGTCATTATCAGTAGTTACCCTTCTGTGTCCAAGAGCTTGTTTCTCCTCTCTCACGGTCACTCAGTACCCTTTTATCAACCTTTTCCCATCCCTCCCTCTACTCTCCCTGTCCATTCTTCCCACATACTTCACACAGCACTCATAAAATTTACAGAAACATTTTTTTGCATGTATGTGTCCACTCTCCACCCTTAGGGAGATATCTAGAGGTCAATATTGTTATCTCCGTTTTTCAGAGAGGCCAAAGGACTTGTTTATGGCCTTGTAATAAGTAATAGGTGGCAGATATAGAATTCAGTCTCAAGGTTTGCTGACCTCTCCTCAGACTGCACTGCTCTTATGATGAGCCACGAGCCATGTGCAGCTTCCTATGACCTGTCTTGAGACATCTGGAGCAGGGTACACAGCTTGAGGGCATTTCTACCATGTAGGTGCTAACATAAATCTGAAGCTTAGTGTGCACACTACAAAGGCCCTCGCTTTCTTTCTGGAGAATTCAAATTTTAAAATGTTTATCTTTGGATACAATACCACCATCCAGATATAGCCACTGTTAACATTTTCTAGATAAGATTAAATGTGGTATCTCTAGCTGAGGAATGCAAAATGCCTTCTTGTGAAGTTTCCCTTGTGAATGTTCAGGGCATTTACATTCTATTGGCTTCTCTGAAGCTGATTTCTGGCTTCAGTTTGTATTTGCTTTCATCCTGATACTCCTTGCTCATACTCACCTATGCCTATCAACTTGTCAAAACTGACAAGTAACTCAATATTGAATGACCAGATTGAGGTGATTTAACTAAGATGTGATTTATAATGAGGCAAGTTAAACTACTTCACATATAGTATTAGGTGGTGGCCATATTTGCATATTTGCATGGTATATTGTATTGCTTGCCTTTTCTGCCTTTGTGTGGTTGGTGAATTTTGATTGCTGTTATATTATGTTTCACATAAGTTTAGCAAGAGTCTTTTCTTTTTGTCAATCATGGCACTGTCCTGAGCTTTTTTTTTTTTTTTTTTTTTTAGTTCTCAAGCCTAGTGCTTTACCACTTAGAGCCACAGCTCCACTTCCACTTTTCACTGCCTGCACCCTGCCTAACAAGTAAACAAATGTATGTGATATGTGTGTATTTGTGCATGGCATGTGTGTGTTCTGATAAAACTTCATTTACAGATCTGAAAAAAAAAAAAGTCTCACTGCCTGCAAGTGAGTGTGTGGGGCGCCAGTGTCTGGCGCCTGTAATCCTAGCTACTTATGAGGCTGACATTTGAGGATCAAGACTCACAGCCAGCCCAGGCAGGAAAGTCCATGAGACTCTTATCTCCAGTTAACCACTGGAAAACTGAAAGTGGCGCTGTAGCTCCACGTAGAGCACTAACCATGAGCTGAAGAGCTCAGGGACAGAGCCAGAGTTCAAGCCCCATGACCCACCAAAGAAAGAGTGAGTGATCAGTGCCCAGCAAAAGGTTTTTATTTTTCTGTTCCATACATACTACCTTCTAGTTCAGGACACAAAACACTTTCTTGTGTACTTAAATGTTATCTTTTGATAAAACTTTCATAGATTATTTTATATGAAATATGTATTTCATATTTAGTTATCTATAAATATAATATGTTACTGTATTCTTGCCTTTGGATAAATCCCCAGTATCTATGGAAGAGAACCCATTTACTCAGTCGTTGAAGTTATTTGCTAATAATCAGGATTTTTTTTCTTTTTTTCATAAGTGAAGTAAAAAGGTTTTCATTTCTCTAGCATTTAAGGCAAATAGCAGGACCATTCTGGCTTAAAAGAATTCATAATTTCAATCAGGCACCTGTGCCTCATGCTTGTAATCAAGCTCCCCAGGAGGCTGAGATCTGAAAATTACAGTTCAAAGATAGCGCTGACAGGAAAGTCCCAGAGACTCTTATCTCCAATTAACCTTCAAAAGACTGGAAGTGGAGCTGTGGCTCAAGTGATAGAGCAGTAACCTTGAACACAAAAGCTCAAGAATAGTGCCCTGAGTTCAAGTTCCAGAACTGGCACACTCACATAAACACACACACACACACACACACACACAATTTTTGATAAAATTTATACCTCAGAAAATGGCCCAATAGTATATAAACTCACTAGCAAATCTCCCTTTGAACTTTAATTATATAATTCATACAATTTACTTTTTTTAATTTTAGGAATTTGTATTTCCTAATAAAATAATTTAACATGTATTATACATTTTATTGGCCGGCATTCATGCATAGGCTTTTCTTGTGTTTTACAAGATCTTCTCAACAGGAACTATTTTAACTCTTGTTTTTCTCTAAATGTTAAAATAGATTTTAGCTGCTTGCTGTTATGAAGTCTATCATATATTAGGCCTATCATATAAGTTTCTTTTTTAGTTAGATTGTCTTTTTTTGAGTTTAAAGTTCTTTTAAAATGGTTTTCTAAGAAGAGTGTTTGCATAATAATAAGAAAAATATTGAATGAATAAGGCCTTGGTTTAAACATTGCATTTATATGTAGGGTTTTTTTTGTTGTTGTTGTTTTGCTATTGTTGTTGTTTTGGGACTAAACTCAGGGTCTGAGCACTGTCCTTGGACACTTTTTGCTTAAGGCTAGAGCTCTGCCACTTGAGCCACAGTGCCACTTCTGGCATTTTCTGTGTATGTGGTACCGAGGAGGTGAACACTGTACCACTAGGCCAAACTTATGGTTAATCTTATGTTGTTACTGTATCTGATTTTGTTACCTGGCATATTGTATATATGTTTATTTGTTTATTTGAAATAGGGAAGGGAAGGGAGTAAAACAAGATGATTGAGAGGGGGTGGGGAGAGAGAAATGGGGACAAAAACATGAGAAGTGGTATCAATGTTCAAGAAGTAATGCACCTACCACCTAAACAAATGTAACCATAACCCCTCTATACATTATCCTGATAATAAAATTTTTTTAAATAAGAAAAATATTAAAATGAAGGAAGGAAGAGAAGGGAAAATTAAGAGGAAAGAAAAAGAGGCTGAGCTCACTTGGGCATATGGTATTTAAGTTGGCTCTTTAGGTATCTATTGGCTTTTTCACAGCCTGTGTTTATAGTTGGGGATGATTTAGAATGAGATCCACATTTGTAACACTTAGGTAGGTGATGCTGAAATTCTGGGAGTTGGTGAGTTTATTATGAAAACAGAAATAAGTTCTTCCACACAGTTTAGGCCACAATCTCTGGGCTAAAGCCATATCCATTCACTGAGTTTGGCATGCAGGATGAACAGGAAATGAGAAACCAAGGGAAGTCTTCTGTTTTAGAGACATGGTCTCACACAAGTGCATGGACTGCTAGTGAGCTACTGTGCTGCTCAAAGAATGTGGGCAAATGGACACTCTATTAAACAATGCACATGGTGAACCCTCTGTGCCGAACTGTCAGGGCACCGGAAAGGCTGTGAATTCTGGATGCTTTAGATCTGGGAGATCTCTTTTAGATGTCACCTTCTTCTATTTTGCCTAAGTTAGTTTTGTATGAAGATTGAAGATCCAAATAGTGTAACAGTTGTGAAATTTAGAAAATTAATGCACTGAATATATCCAGACTGTGCTTGTTATTTGATAACTTGTAACTATTATGCTATTTGCAATAATTATAGTAATTGTTCCTGTGCAAATGAAATACTACTCTTGACAGTGATGATTTGTGAGCTATGTTCCTTAGGGAAATCGCAGAACCTAGAAAGGTGCCCAAGGGTCTTCTTAAAGGATGGGGTCTACCCTACAAAGCCATACTTCTCCATGTCTTCCCTGCCAATCCACTCTTTTGTCTGTTCCTGAGTGTTGTTTCAGGTAAGTGTGGTGGGCCTGGAGAGCTGGGGCTCTGCTGATGGCTCAGTGTGGAAGGGAGTTAGAAGATGCGTCACAGGGACCACACTCTCCTTTACCTTCCTCCTTGCTCCAGGGAACCGCTACAGGCTCAGAGCTGGATAGTGAAGGGTAGAGAATAGGTGGAGAAGAAAACAACTTGGCAAAATGGAGAGAAGAATCCAGGAAGAGCCTGGCATTTTGCAAGTGAGACTGTTTACACTATGATATTTAAATCAGTGCACTAGCTAGGCATAGGCGGTGTACTCTATACTTGTGTGACACACTATTGGGAAGGTTGAGCTCCAGAGTTCAGGGTGAGCCAGAGCAGCACTAAGACCTGTCTCAGTAAACAAAACAACAAAAACAAAACCACAGAAATAAAACTCACAGCAATAGCAAGAGCAACAACAAAATCCAATAACCAAATGGTGCATTTGATGTGACTATAAAATGGTTCCAGCCCCATGGCTGCCTGGTTTTTCATGTGTGGAGGCAGCTTTCTTCCAAGAGACTATGCAGATAGGCCCTGTCTCCTTGCTGCCAGGAAAATTGATGCAGATCTTACATCATTTTCTTGAGGAGATAAGGAGGAGCTGTCTTTTAGAGCCATTAGCGTGATGAGATGCATGGCAGCTGCTCGACTTAAGATCATAAGCTGTCACACTGTTAGAACTACTAGGTATCAAGTCTCTGAGGTTTTCATAAGACATGGCTTCTGCTCTGCACTGTCTGTCTATCTCTGGGGTAGGTGAGTAAATGAATCATGTCTTGGGCAAGTAGTTGTTGAGCCAGAGAGGTGAAATGTTAGAGGGTATCGCAGACAGTGCATATCAACGTTCTAGACATGATTTCTAGGGTTTCCAGTGCATTTGAAATGGTGTCATTTGCGGTTGGAATAAAAACGGACCTGGAGTGGGCCTAAGAGGATTGCCTTAAATATAGTCACCCATGAGTACACTCAAGTCATCTCTTAAGACCTCTGGAGACTTTTTTTTGGTGTGTCATGGGGCTTGAACTCTGCCTGGGTGTTCACCCTGAGCTTTTCAGTTCAAGGCTACTGCCCTACCCCTGGGCCTAGGCAATGTTCCTGAGCTCTTCAGGTCAAGTCTACCACCCTATCCTTGAGCCAAGCCCCATTTCCTGTTTTCTAGAGATTAATTGGAGATCAGAGTCTCAGGTCCTTTTGTGCCTGGGCTGGCTTTGAACCTTGATCCTCAGATCTCAGCCTCCTGGAGACATTTTGATTTGAGTTTGATGCGGGGGAGGGGGGAGGAAATGAACATCCAGTTGGATTTTGAGCTGGCAAAGTTGCCAGGTTTGGAAATGTATGGATTTGTTTTTTAATAGAGACAAGACTTTCACAAACAGATAGTACTTGATTATAGAAATAGCTCACATAAGGCTCAAAGAACAATCTTA
This sequence comes from Megascapheus bottae, assembly GCF_031878675.1. Taxonomy (NCBI): domain Eukaryota; kingdom Metazoa; phylum Chordata; class Mammalia; order Rodentia; family Geomyidae; genus Megascapheus; species Megascapheus bottae. The sequence goes on from NC_143511.1 coordinate 54,324,079, forward strand.
TAACCAGAGAAACTGTCTACAAGACTGGGGCTTCTGCAAATGACTCTGGAGGCGGGGAGTGGAGGGGGAAGGAAGTTAGAAAGTTAGAGGAATCATCTCACAGGCCACAAGGAAGCAACTGATATGAAACCAGCACTCCTCATCCTCTTCCACTATTTAACAAAGGTCATGATCTCAATAGAGGGCCAGAGGGATTGAAGATTCAGAATACTGAGCCATTATCTTATTCCCTAGGGAAGAGAAGCACAGTACAGTATGAGGAAGAGAAGGGAGGATACATTCAGCAAGGCTGGCAATGTACATTTTATCTTTAGGTCTATATTTAAGTAATGAAAGATTTTTGGGGGGAAGGAGGAGAATTTGAATTAAAAGAACAGTAGGGTTTCTATTGTTACAAAATGGTAAGAACGTTTTTTTTTTTTAGCTTTTCCCCAGGAAATACTTTTGTGATAATAGGCACTTTCATGTAAAAGATCTTTTTTTTTTTTTTGTAAGTCAATCACAGGACTTGAACTAAGGGCCTGGGCACTGTCCCTGAACTTTTCCACTCAAGGCCAGTGCTCTACCACTTTGAGCTACAGCTTTCAGTTTTCTGGTGATTGATTGGAGATAATAGTCTCACAGAATCTCCTGCCCAGGCTGACTGGAAAGTGTGATCCTTAGCTCTCAGCCTCCTAAGTAGCTAGGATTATAGGCCTGAGCCACCAGTCCCTGGCTGTTTATTAGAAAGATATTTTGACCATCATTTTAACGTGTGGGTGTGAAAGACTGGGGTCTGTATGATTATGAAGTAGAAGCATTCCACAGAAATATTGACCTAGTTAGAATATTACCTGCCTACCAATTTACTTTTCAAGACAAAGAAGAAAGCTGGGGATGGAGATATGCCTGTTATCCCAGAAATTGTGAGTCTGAGGCCAAGAGGATCATGAATTCAGACCCAGCCTTGACTAAGTCACATAGTGAGAGTGTTAAAAAAAAAGAAAAGAAAAAAGAAAAACAGCACAAAGAAGAATATGTAAGGCTCAGATACATATACCTTTGAGTTGGGTCAGTTGGATGGGCTCTATGAGGTTCAGTCCAAGGGAGAGCCCAGGTTCATTGCTGGTAGCCTTCTTTCCTTGTCTCTCCAAGGTAGCAACCTCACCACCAAGCTGTATGTGGTACTAGAGTGCTTCTCAAGAATCACTTAAAATGACTGGCCTCCGTTAAGGTTAACCCTGCAAGCAGGGTCACAAGCAGGGGACAGGAGCCAAAGGCTTTGAAGGAAACATAGAAGCTAATCTTCCTTATTTTCAGAAAGTGTGAGGGAGGGTTAGGGAGGGGAAGGGAAGGGTAGGCTCACAGAGGACACAAAGCTATTATTATCTTCTTCCTAAGAGAGTTTTACCTTTGAACTTCCAGCAACAACAAGGCCTTCTCATGGGGCTGATACAGCCTCAGATGTCATGCAGATTTACTTGGTCAAACTGGCTTTGTGCCATAAAAATAAACATGGCCCCTTATTTAAAAAAAAAAAAAACGATTTAGAAGCTATTCTCTCATTTTTTACAGATGAAGAAAATGAGGCAGAATTTCAATACCAATACTCTAAATAACTACTTCATAGTCCTGGGAGTAATTTGCTTGTGCTAGTCACAAAACAGGCACCTGGATTCGAGATGAATTGCTTTTAAATGCTAATTTCTGTGAGCAGGTGATGACGTGGTTGGAAGTGTACATCTGTGCAGACTTACTCACATGCCTGCTGTGAAGTCTATCGGATTCAGGTGGAATGACTCATGTCTTCTTCATGTGGTCTCTCCAGTGAGTTAGTACGAGCTTCTCCTTAGGATGATCTGAGGCTTCCACAGAGCAACAGGAGAAAGTGAGCCAACACCCTACAAACCTTAGGTTCAGTCACGTTCGCTAATGCTTCATGGATCAAGTCCCTCGAACAAGCCTTGAATCTAGGGTTAGAGAAATAGACACTAAATTTCCATGCATAGAAATGTAAAATATTTTGGCCACTTTTTTCCAGCCTACTGTGATTTGCTACTTTTTTTCTCCTCTGTAGATTACCATTGTCTTAGTGATTTATAGATTTTCTTCCTATATGACACATATTCAATCTAAGCTTTAGGTATGAAATATTTTTCCATTTGATGACTTAGCTTCACTTATGTAATACTCTAACGCTGTAAAGAAGTTTTGGGTATTTTCTGGAGTCAAATATACCAGGATGTTCCTTTGGGGCCGTGAGTATATATATGCTTTTGAATGAGCAGACTATAAAGAAGCCTGATCATGTTTAATTCTTATTTTCACTCACAGAATGCACTGCAGAGCCCAGGACTTACTGTCTATTGAATGAGCTATTCTACGAAAGGACAGTCTTACTCATGTTCAACTTTTTGTTATTGCATCAGGGTGACACAAAGCTACCATGTACTAAGTATTATGCTAATTATTGAGAGATGAGCAAAACAGAGTTCTCCTTCAGTGTTTAGAATGGGGCATAATTTTCATAAATAGAACTGAATATCAACTAGACATCAGTTCAGATTTCATCTTTTTACTGTGTGAGACCTTGAGTATGCTTCTGAACTGTTTCAGTTTTTTTAATGGTTTGTAATTTGTTTTAACCTAGAAAGTAGAATATAATTGTATTCCTTCAATACTGTGGGAATTCAAATGAACAATGTTTGTAAGGTACGTAAGACAGCATTAACTAATATAATAATAAATAATGTCAGCATTCTCCTTATATATAATTGTATACCTGCCAGGAAAGTTAGAGTTCTTTTGTCTATCTCATTTTAGCAAATACTTCAGCCCTGAGCTGCTTTCATTGTATGTTCAGTTCTGATAGTTCTCAATAATTTGTCACTTTTAACTGATTCTTAGTTATTTCCTTTTTTGTGAAAGCAAGTCAATCAAATTGCCTTCTCTATTGAGACATGAAGAACAGGGTGGTGAGGAGCTGGAGTACTTTTCAGTGCTGTCTTGGTGAATGTGGGTATACCTCTACTGGGGTGGCATTGGATGAAGAGTGATTTGGTGGGTGACTGAGTCAGGAGAAGAGCTTGGAATGGAAAGGTGGCTTGAGGCCAAAGACAGAACACTCTCACACTAGACTGGTGTTGGATAAACATGGCTCAATTAGA